>NC_141325.1:6595000-7195000 GCF_037954235.1 Aulostomus chinensis
TGATAGTAACAGCACATTTTCAGGCTTTCCCCTGCCTTTTTCTGGTGAATCCTCCTGTATGAATCATCAGATCATCTGTTGCAGGGTGCCACGTCTCCCAGGTCTGTGGAGAACTTAATAGGTGACAGTGCAGGCGGTCTGAGGTGGAGGCTTCTGCCTCTGGGCCAAATTTGGAATAATGCCATAACTAATATTCTTTCACCTGCTTTCAATAAGTCACAAGTGAAACTGTCAAGAGCCGCCCCTGCCCCACACTCGGTTAGGGGGCTACGATTCTCACCCTGGAGACGTAGATCAGCTCCTGTCTTGAGCTTTTTAAGTGAATTTCACTTGGCAGGTAAGTCACACCAGCAACTGATGGGTTTCATCTCCTGTCTTCCGAGTGGTTGCGGTTTATGTTCTCAATATTCAGAGTAGAGTGTTGCTGTTCAGATTTAGAATAGACCAGGAACGCTGTACGCTTGTCGACACACGAGGGGAAACAACACAACATATCGGTACTCTGATGGTGCTCTCCAGACGAACATATAGAAGCATTATATACACAATATATATGATTACATACATCATGTTGGCATGGGCGACATGCATGGTTAATAAGTAAATGCTTCAAATACCTAATGAGTCCACATAAAATGCTATCTTTGCACCCGACAGAGAACCGAGAAACAGCCCAGTCAGTGGCTAATCTGTTAATTCCAGGATACATAGACGGACTGATGTTGCTGCAGTCTAAATGGCCTAAAAGTTTCCACGCACCCGAGAAAAACTGTATTTAAATTTTGACTGTGTTAGCTGTTTGAACCTTTTTAGCAAGCTAGTAATGTGTTAGCAGTTAGCGATGCACCTCTGTCAATATCAGTATTTGTTTTGTTTTGTTTTTTCGTTATACCACCATCTTCTCAGTTTCCAGCAATCTTATCATTGGTTTGGCGTTCACTTTGGTGGAGGCTTATGTGTCGATTCAGTTCAGGCTTTTGTTATATGAACACTAACACCTCCATCGAGTTTTAACAAAAGAAACAAGTGTTCGCCGTGGTTAAACATTTAACAGCCTCAAACCAGCTATACCTCATGAACTGATACAGAGACGGATGATTATTTTGGCAGAAAGTTGAATTTCAGCCAGACATTTCAGTCAGCTGATGTCTCACTCCTGCAGCGGTGTGTACTTTGTCACTGGGGTCGAGGTGGTTGTTTCCCTCTGGAAGCCTTTCTCACTTACAATTACACTCTTAAACACTGTGTAACCATGGAGATTCCCAACTCAGCCAAACATCCTCATCTGATTTTGTCCCTAACCGGAGTAATTGGTCATGTTTTCTTTTGCTGCAGGGTCACAGCACTAGAAGCTGTAATGAAGAGTGTTATTGATTCATCTTTCCTGACCCGATTTTACCTCGTTTTTGGCCTTTTTTGTGAAACCATTCATTAAATCTCCCTGTAAATTACAAGATTTTACTTCAGTCAGAACAAAGATAAAAATCGCTTCTGGGACGTTGTGAAAGGAGGGTCTGATTGGTTTTCCACAGAGTCTTATCAGAGGAGACCAGACCCTTCCCCTGATTAACTCTGCCTCCTGTGTGCTGGTAGGAGCTCGCTGATGGAGTTTGTAGATGAACCGATGAAACAGTTTTTCACAGTCAGAACTTAATGAACTATCAAACCCAAGATCAGCCAACAAAACCCCTTTTTTTTAATGTTGCTTTTACCTCTCAGGAAACGTGTATTTAATTGTTGTTTGTGCCATTTTCCCATGCGTCTATGATTATTACTGCTCCGTGTGGGTTCTACCATATGGTGTCTCCACGCTGTGTGTTCTCACGCTCGTCTGGTCCAGCTGGTTTTTTGCCATCAGTCTGTTCAGATGTACCTGGATGTTTTCCATCATCTGACAGCGCAGGATGTCTGTGGCTGGAGTGTAACTCGTCTGAATGAGAACTCTTATTTGCTTTGATATGAAACCTCTCTTGTCTGTCTCTCTACCGTCCTCCGATTGAGCCTCTTAATTATGCTCCTCCCTCTCTCCTTTTATATCACAAGAGCGCATTGACACAAATACACACCTGTGTTTGCCAAAGGAGAGAGAGAGAGAGAGGCTGTTAAGATACACACCGGCCTCAGAGATCTGCACCCTTCCTCGTCACTTATTTTATGCTGCCTGCACTCTGGAAGAGGTCTCACAGCTTTGATTCTTGCTGCAGGAAGTCCATTAAATATTATTATTATGAATAGATATTCAAAGAAATGACCAGGCTGAGAGTATTATGCAGTTTTTGACCTTTTGAATGTTTATAATCAAGGTTTGATTTGAATCAGAGAGCTTTGCCTGGCTGCGCTGTGAGCGTTGCATCAGAAGGAGTCGTTTGACAGCCTGTGTGAGTGAGTGCAGAGCTTTTGTTTGGATCAGAAAGTAGGCGGCAGCTGAATGGATGAAATGAAAAAAAAAGACTCTGTGTCATGATTTGGAGTTAATAGTTAACTTTGGGAACTATAATTGACAGAACAGTCAGTAAATCCATGAGAAGCGAGCATCAGGGTGCCATCAAAAACTTCACAACCGCAACAAAATGGGTCTCAGGGCGTGATTTCTGTGTTGTCGTGGTTACACTAATTTTACGGTGGAATTACTTTCGCTGCCTCATAATCGGTGATTGGTCTGTTAAAATGCTATTATCATTTAAATGTGTGTATGTAGTACAATCAAAACTACAGCCCTGTTGATTGACTTAGATGCTTTGCAGTCATAGTTTTTCGTCCAGTCTTCAGACAGAATCTCCAGGTCTGACTGAGATACGGACAGTTCGATGAGGTAAAGACAGCATTCGCGAGACAGACACACCGTGAACCACGTCAGCTACGGTGCGAAGATGAGCAAATTCCCATGCTGCACAAGTGCTAAAACCCATGGGCGCTGGAGTCTGTGACTTTCTGAAACTGTATTTTGCTTTTCAAGTTCTCATAAATGGTTTATTTTAGCTCACAGAGACAGTTTTACCTCCTGAATTCCGTGTTTGTGACTTCAGAATGCAGAAAGAGACAGCTACGAATATGTAGTGTGAATAGCTAGCTGGCTAATAGCTAATGCAAAACAGGCCAATGTTAAACATAGACTTCTTTATTTTCTTTTAGACTTTTAATGGGACCAAAATTTATCATATGCTGTATATAAATAGTAGTAAGAAGAAGAATTTTCAGAACATCCATCCATCCATTTTCTTCTGCTTATTCTGTGAAGGGTTGCAGGTGGGGGGGCGCTGAAGCCTATCCCAGGTGAGAAGCGGGGTTAGTTACCAGTCCATCGCAGGGCCAACACATAGAGACAGACAACCATTCACACTCACAGTCACACCTACGGTCAATTTAGAGTATCAATCAGCCTCGTCCCCTCTTGATGTCTTTGGACTGTGGGAGGAAGCCGGAGTACCAGAGAGAACCCACACAGGAACAGGGAGAACATGCAGACTCCACACAGAAAGATCCCGTGATGGAGCCTGAACTTAAACCCAGAACTTTCTCCCCTTTACAAAACATAGCAACAAAATTAACACAATCGAGTCAACAATTAGAAGGAAAAGAATGCAAGGAAAAGGAAGGGGAAAGAAGCCAAATCTTGAAACCAGGGACTGCTTTTATTGTTCGCTGAAACAATAAATGATGTTAGAGGAAGCATTATTTTTCTCAACGACTTCTTTTTTTTTTATAATCAAACTGTTTTTTGTTTTTTTTTTGCTTCAGGCACTCCCTGCCGGCCAGTAGAAACAATGCAGTTTGACTTCACCTCTGAGACCCCGAGGCTACGTTGGCTGTAAGAATGATGAATAATGAAAGGCGGATGTTAATGGACGGGGCGTTCGCTCTGGCTCTCGCTTCTTGGCTCTGCTGTTACAGCAGTTAATTGGAATACTCTGAAGATGTTTTATCACTGCGATGCCTTCTGGCTGCAGTGGTTGGTTAGGGCTGAGCCATCAAGCGCTGTTGCTGCAACACAGACATGCGGTGACACATCACATACATATGTGGTTGCATCTTAATCGTTATGGTGTTTTTGGTGATACTTCCGTGATACCAAATGAACTCATGATGACTCGGCTGCAGACCTTTGACATGGCTTAGGCGCTTCGCGATGGGATATAATTAGCTAGAGAGACTCAATCACGTATTTTGTTTGGGATATGAACGGATGCTGTCGGCGCATCCTCTCAGTTATCCGGAGTGCGACACGTGCCGTCTCCATAGAAACCTGCAGGTTTTCTTTGCTTAGACGCTTTGCCATGTAAATTCCTCTGAGACACGATCAGTAGCCCAGATAAGAGAGAGAGAGATACAGATGCTGAGACTCGAGGAGGGGTGCCGACGTCATCAATTTGGCAGATCAGTCAGGGCCTGTATGTGAAGCTGCATTGGAGACAAAACTGGTGCATAGGAGTCCCCTGTGCTCTGGGTCTGAGCGTGCTTCATTTCTTTTAATGTTGAAGGCAGCAGTGCTATGGCTGCTCTCTAATTAACATGAAACATCCATAATGGATTAATATTTTCAGGGATGTAAGGGTTGTCTTCTCTTTTGTTTTCCAAGCGTATGTCAGCCTCTTTGACAGTTGGAAACCCTTGTCTCGAACGAACAGGGAATGAACTGATTTTCTCTCTGCAACGTCTTGAAAAACCGACCTGCTGTTCTCATTTCAGTCTGGGGTTTCTTCAATAAAACAAAATCCATATGGAAAATTTTCATAAATAATTCACCCAGGATAATGTAATTGCTTAATTTGTTGCTCTCTTCACTCTGCTGTGTTGGCAGGATTTTTGTATTCATGTGATGATGTACCATGACACTCATGGATTAGCTAGCTTCCATATTCCAGAAAATGTAGTTTATCTGGATTTTGCATATCAACATCACTATGAGGAAGTTACACACTGTAACAAAGGATTTTATTTTTATCAGTGACCCCGTCCCAGGTATTAAAACTGGTCCGTTTACAGCTAGTTGCTCGAAATACTCATAAAGTGAAGGCTGAAGGCGGGCCTTTATGTCTGTCTATGATTGAGTTGTAAAGATTGTTGGAGCTGCTTCGTGACCGCTGAATCGCCTCCAGAGATTTCCTCCCATTCAGCTTGAATCAATGTGAAAATTGGAAAAAGAGTTACCGCGACAGAACTTTGAGAGCGAACGTGTGCATGCCTACGTGTGTGTGTGTGTTATATGTGTTTGTGTAGACAATGGACCTTGCAGGGGTTGCTGTGGACTGACTCATTTCAACAGGAAATTGCCATCCATGCGACTGTGTTGAGAGGTTGATGTCGTCCATGTTGGCTGCAGAGCGGCGCCCACACAGGGGGGATGTCACCATAACCCCATGGCAGGGGGGGGGGGGGGGTGATCAATCAGTCATCTAAACTACTGGTCTGTAGCTGGCTGGGTAGAAGGGGGCATCCCCTTGAGTGCAGTAGCAGTGGAAACGCTGGGAGGCGAAATTCTTTCTATTTCTGATCTAAATGTTATTCTCTATTGTTTGAGTAAAACCTTTCTCTGCCTTTCCTAGAATGAAACACCCTTCTGTCTTTGTTGAAAGATTTTAATCTGTGAAATTAGCAGGTTAAAAAAAAAAGTAAAAGAAAGTTTTGCGTCATGTCACAGTTTTCGTTTGGGTTGTTGTTGTTGTTGTTGTTATAATAAAACTCGCTTCAACCAGAAAAGCACATTTATATTCCACCTCACAGGTGCTTGACTCTGATAATTCAAAGTTAGACTTGAATGAATCATTTCTGATTAGTTGTCCTGAAAGCAAAATATTGGAGTTTGAAATTTCATTAAGTCAGAGTTGATGAATCATTGATAAGGTTTTTCAAACCAGCTGTGTGAAGCGTTGTTCTGGTACCCCTGAAGTACTTCAGTTCCATCCGTCGTGTGTCCATGAGGCCAAACGGGATTTTGAAGCCCTGAAAGAAAATGTTAATACCAAAAATATGCTGCCCCAATTAATTACATTGATTATTGACCGCATCGACCCAGCAAGGGTCCTACGTAGAACGTGTAATGGTGCATTTTAACTTCTTTGGGTTGTGATGGGTATTACAACAAAAAACATGAAAATTATTGCTACAAAAGTTTGTGGCGAAGCCTCTTTTTAACCCTTTTTTTTTTTTTTTACAGATGGGGGAAAAAAGTAAATGATCCCGGCAGCCATATTTTTTCACCTGCTCTATAGTCAAAAATTGACTTAAGAGAAAATAGAATCACCTGCCTCACCTCAGTGCTTCCGTAGTCATCCGCCTTTGACACAATGGAATAGAAGAGGTCTATGATGGATGAACATAGTGTCTTTATACCCCCCACTCCATAATATACCTCCTCCATTTCCCAGTAGATCTCCTCAGGGTGAGAACTGGTGATTCATCCACCAACTTAACATGCACTGACTCTTCCCACTCACTGTGTTTTTACTCACTTTAACTTCTCCAACCCCCCCCCCCCCCAACCGCCCCCGAGCTTTGGACTGTCTTCCCATCATTTCACCCGTCTTTTTTTTTTTTTTTTTTTATGAGACATGTATTATTTGAAGAACATCCTCCTAATTATTCTCTTAAATAGATTAATCAGTCAATCAAACTCCCAGGCCCTCTCAGACTGCGTGTACCGGTTGAGGTGGAATATTAATGAATTAGTCATCCAGCGTCTTCCGTGTCATTGACAGGTGAAGCAGATAATGGAAGAAGCAGTCACCAGAAAATTTGTTCATGAAGACAGCAGCCATATTGTGTCCTTCTGTGGTGAGTAAACGAACAAACAGCAGAAACATTCATCACACTTTTATTCAATTATAAAAGGGATACAAACGTTCCAGAAATCGGCTACTGGGTACCACTGCGATCAAACTCTCCAGATTCTTGTTACCAAGTTCAACCTCAAAATAATAACTTGTTCTCCTGTTGGGAACAAAGACGTGGTTTTTCCGTACATTTTTTATAGATAATCCCTTCTTTTTTGTATGCATTTTTTCTTTAGGAGTGCAAGAATAAGAACACCTGTGTAGAGTTACAAGTATTCCTCATTTTCTGCAATACATTTTTTGAAATGTCACCAGGTGAGACTAAATGGTTTATGAAGGGTTCGTGTAAGAATCAAGCACACAGGAGTAAGAACACGAAACAAAGAAAATATTAAAATCAAAATGTTGTAGAGCTCAACAGGAAAGGGAATAGGAGAGGGGGCTTTACTTGCTAGAATTAGCAACCATGCAATGAAAGTATATGTATTTTTAAAAAAATGAAAAATTCTGTCACACCAACCTTGTTCAGTAGAGAAATTTTAGCTCGAATGATGAAGTAAAAGACAGGACAAGTTATTTCGAACGAAATGTTACTGTTCTTATCTCTAAATGACACTAATATAGTGCAGTGAGATCAGCGTGAGAAACACGCTGCCCACATGCAGGCGCTCACACTCATCAGATGTCTGGTTCGGTCCAAAACTGTAAGCAGCAACAAGATAATGTTTGTGCATTTCAGTGTGAATAAACGGACTCTCAGCCTGCAGATTTTGTGAGATTGTATGATCGGCAGACCATGTATGTGGGCAAAAACCAACAATATCAAGCTATTTTATGGTTTTTAATCCAAATTCATAAAGTCATAATCACATTTGACACAGGAAATGGTTTGTGAAGTTATGAATACCCCGTGGCACGGTATCTAATAAAAAAAATGAGCCAATAAATGAGTTTTCCCTCATCAGGCCATGAGGTAAAATGTGAGAGGAGAGGGAAAATGAGGAGAAACAGACCGAGCTGGGAGGTCTGTAAAGGTCAGGCTTGTTGTGAAAATATAATTGCACACTTGCACATGACAGGCTGGGATGTAGTGACACGTGACAACATTATAATTAGTAACAGGCAGCGAGGAATGAATGCTAAAACCTGTATTAATGTAGGTCACAGTTTCACTGACTGTTGTCAGTACGATTGAAAGTGTAACATCATCATTTCACACGTATGGGGAGGTTAAAGGGATGTGAAGAAATCAGATAGAATTGTGTTCACGAATGAGCCAGTGACCGCTGCTGCTGGCCGGTCTGAGGAGCAGCGTGAACGTGTAGCAGCACACAACGAGCCACTTCCCTCCGTTTGCTGTCAGCCAGCTTCCTCCTGCTCCTCATCTTCGCGGCGGCTCTTGTTACTCCAGTTATGTCCTCTCTTAGCTGAGGTCTGTTTACAGATGAGAGTGCGTGGAGGATGGGAGAGGAGCTCGGCCAGCTCGCTAGGGAACAATTAGCCGCCAACATGATGGCTGCTTTGATGATCTGCTGAAGGCGAGCTGAACTGCTGAGACACTGGAGGAAACGTATATCAAAACCAAAGCCTGGTTTTTACCTGGACCTCACGTTACAGTATTTAGATAAAATACAACATCACATTCACACTGTTATTAGTATTGTCATAATAACTCAAAAACACGTCCTACTTATTAATTAATTACATTTGTTAATGATGCAGCCCACCAGATCTGTGGAGGGGCGGAGCCAGTTCTCTCTCTCTCTCTCTCTCTCTCTCTCGCTCTCTCTCTCTTGCTCTCTCTCTCTCTCTTTTGCTCTCTGTCACAAATTTTCAAATTTTATTTTGAATGAGAAAAGAGAAAAATTTGTGAAACATAAATGGTTGTAGTCGCAGTCAGATAATTGTAGGTAAATAAACTTGATAAACCTGTGCTCAACTTTTGTACATCAGCTGCAGATGGTGGTTTTTAATGCTAATCAATGACGTCATCATGCAATCATTTCTGCACTCAAGTGATTAGACATTTTGTTCATGGACTCATCTATTCACACAAGTTCAAATTTTATATCTAAAAAAATCTGTTCATGGAAGGTTTTGGAATACTTTCTAAAATAGGAGACAAATTACACCGATAATACGTCGATTTTCATTGTTCAGAACTATTAAGTCATCACTGAATATTCTGTTGGTCATGTGAGGATAATTAGCACAAAGGAGGAAACCATAAAGAGGATGAACTCCATTTGGTGACCTTTTAATGTTCACTTTGTTCTGACATTTAGCTTCTTGCACTGATAATGATGTGGGGGGAAGAGAGGAAAAGATCAGCAGAGATGCAGACGAGCCCCTCGGCACAAATCTCTATAAAACATAAAGTTGACGCTTCAGCCGACAGGTGCTAACACTGACTGTAGTAACAGCAGTGACGGAGAAGAGACCCTGGCATGTTTGTGGAGTTGCAGGATGGAGGATAGTGAGATGCAGCCCTGAAGTAGTCAGGATGGAAAGGGAGCGATCGTGATGCTGATGAGTCGCTGTTACCGCCCCTCCCTCCTCTCCGTCTCCCTGAGCTCAATCGCTCTATCAACAGGAGTTGCCACGGCAACCCCAGCTTTCCTCGTGACCCCATGTGAACAGAGCCACAGGATTAGCCCTGAAAAAGAACTCAAATGTCAACACATCTCCAGGCACTGCCACGTAGGCCTGAGGAATAAAGGGCCGGGGGGGGGGGCCCTTCTGTTTTTCTGCACAGTTGAGTGACTGTGCAAGTGTGTCATCGTGTCATTGACTTCTGGTCACTACTTGTTAGAACACTAGCATATTGGACAGCATATACGGTATTCAAAGATCATCGTGGGTGTGAACCAATACATTTGAAAAGTCTGTTTTGCATGTTTGACACATTGATAGGAAGAAGCCAGGACTTTGTGACTGAATGGTAAATAGAATCGTTGCTCCAACGATTTAATATTGTGTTTTGTAGAAAACCTTCCTACAATTGAAATAAACAAATGGACCTGCATTCCAAAGTTGAAAGCAGTGTTTTATTAGACCCTTTATGTTCACATAAAACACCCGTCAAGTAAGCCTGATGCCACACTAATATAGCCTTTTTGATCTTTACCTCGTTTTTGTGTTTGTTGTTGTTATGATATTGTCCAACTCTGTGTGTGTGTGTGTGTGTGTGTGTGTGTGTGTGTGTGTGTGTGTGTGTGTTTGCGTGTTTGCGCGCACGCGTGCATACAGCTGCTGTGGAAGCATGCGTCCTGCATGGGTTGAAACGACGAGCTGCAGGCTTCCTGCGTAGCAACAAGATAGCAGCACTGTTCATGAAGGTGGGGAAGAACTTTGCTCCGGCTGAGGAGCTGTGCAGGAAGGCCCAAGAGCTGGAGCAAATCATCGAGACAAAGTGAGACACGCTCACATCACAGCAGACATCAAAGCTCCCTTCAAAGGCTGTTTGATTGTGCCAGCAAAAGCAGTGAAATCAAACCACTGTCTGCTTACTTGAAGGGCTGTTGAATATTTTTGAAAAGCCCCTAAATCATTCACAGAAGCTCCTTTGAATCATGAACTACTGATTCCATTAGCAGCTTCAGTTGTCGGATTTCATAACAACATGTAATCTGAGACTCTTCTGTCTCCCTACAGACGAAGTCAAAGCTTGCAAAGCCAAGACAGCCTGCGCAAAATGCCGCGACTTCCGAGCCTCACTCCCCAGGTCATCAAGAACCTTTGGATCCGAACGGCTCTATTTGAGAAAGTGCTGGACAAGATCGTCCTCTACCTGGTGGAAAACAGCAGGTGTGTTTACAAAGGGAAGAGGAGGCTGTTCAAACTGTGTGTGTCAAGGACTCACTGTCCCTGTTCACATTTACTTCCAGTAAATACTACGAGAAGGAGGCAGTTCTAATGGACCCTGTAGATGGACCTATCCTCGCCTCTTTGTTGGGTAATTACTTGTGTGTCCTTTGCTGGACCCTCCACTGCGTCCCACCAGTCGACTCTGACTTGTGATTAAGAAAAGCCTGAAGCACCATTTCTACAGCTTGAGACATGTTCAAGAGATTTTGAGCTGTTCTAGGACATGGATAAACTAAATACATAGAAATACATTTATACCAAAAAAGAAAAGTAACTTAATATGTGAACTAAATCTGTCAACTCCCAGTTAATACTGTAGATTATGCATGTAGAGGAACCCCAACAAAGAGAAGAAACCCCATGAAAAAAGCTTTTAACAAAGATTAAGCTGAGTTTTATAATGGGGTGTGAATATAAAGTATAGCAGCAGGCAGGCAGAGCAGAAATGGACTCATTTTAAATGTTATTTCACACACAAACAAGAAATACATCGAATAACAGATGATGTTGATGAATTTTTTCGCTGGTGTCTGCCGCATCAGTTAATTTTGCACCTTCACCATGACAGTTGGACCGTGTGCCTTGGAGTACACAAAGATGAAGACAGCTGACCACTTTTGGACCGACCCGTCCGCTGACGAGTTGGTGCAAAGACATCGCATCCACGGTGGCCACTGCCGGCAGGATTCTCCCACCAAGAGGCCGGCGCTGTGTGTAAGTGTTCAAACTAGACGATGTAATCATTGATGGAGGAATATTAGCGCGCTGAGTTACAGAGCTGCGTCTGATCTGTTCCATTCCCCTGTGAGATATTGTCTGTCTGGTGAAGGACCTGTTTATATTACTGCGTTAAGCACACTGTGTCCCAGTAGAAAGAACACCTATCTGAAACCCTCCATCTTCAAGTGTTCAGCATCTTTCAACACCCTACTCGTGCATACAGGTGCTTCAGTGTATGAATGATAGTGTCTGTGTGGATGAGCTTCTCTGTGAGTCACCTGCGGCAGCATTGCGCAGCATCACCCTCTCACTGTTGCAGATCCAGAAGCGGCACTCCAGCAGCAGCATGGATGAACGACCGTCTCCCTCGCCGTCAGCACGCGAATACGTGGAATCGTTGCATCAAAACAGCAGGGCCACGCTGCTGTTTGGCAAGAACAACGTGCTTGTTCAACCGGTAACTGTCTGATTCCCCCTTAATCACTCATTCAGTGACACAGATAGATGACAATGGCTAGAAATGATGTCTCGCTCGCAAATGTTTAAAATAAAACCTAGATTATGGTCATATGAGGAGAACTGAGAGTGGATGTGAGCCACACTTCTCATTGCTGCTAGAAGAATATTTGATTGACAGATAAACAATATTTCTAGAAGTGGTGGCTGGTTGCTCTTGCTGTTGACCCACAATGTGTTGGGTGCTCTTGGAAGGCAGGAGTGATTTATTTGCATGTGTGTGTCAAGTAAAGACTTTTTTCTGCCTTGTCTGTTCTTGCGTCAAATGAAAACCCGTGATTGTTTCAGAGGGACGACATGGAGGCTATCCCGGGTTACCTCTCTCTGCATCAGACTGCTGACATCATGACCTTGAAGTGGACGCCCAACCAGCTCATGAACGGTTCTGTGGGTGATTTGGACTATGAACAGAGGTGTGAAACCATCCAGCTGCAAATTGTGGTTGATGATGTTTGTGTCTGTCAATAAAGCCCAACAAACCTTTTAGATTCAGTAGAGCTGACACTAAAATCAGCAAAGACACTTCATCTGTTTGCTGCGCCTCTCAGCTGTTAGTGTAACACTCGCTTGTTTCTGAATAATGCAGTGTGTTTGGGTGTGTGTGTGTGTGTGTGTGTGGCCCCTGGTGTCCTGCATGCCGCGTAAATGCTGCCGATCTAATGAGGCTTATTTTCAGCGCGCAAGCAGCTGGGAGGTGGTTTATTGACTGAGACACTGCCAGACATCTCTCAAACCATGTTATGCTCCCTATGTGTGCATGGTTTCTTTCACCCGAAAAATGATTGCGTGACGCGGATGTGTGCATGATCTTTACTACTTTCTTAATTAGCCGTAAAATTAGGGTTTGTGACAAATAACTTCCTGTGGAATAGATTTTTCCATGTTTGTTGGAGATTGAGTCAGAGTGTTTGATTAAATGTTTTTCAGTGTGTACTGGGACTACGCCATGACAATCCCCCTAGAAGAGATAGTTTACTTGCACTGCCATCAACAAGGTGGGTTCAGTAAAACCTTCGGTCAATAACTGTTTTAGATGCTCTTTGTTGCTCTTAAGACTGACCTAACTTTAAAGCATCATAACTGATTAATCCCATATTTCCCCTGCAGTGGACAGCGGGGGGACGGTGGTGCTGGTCAGTCAAGACGGCATCCAGAGGCCTCCATTTCGCTTCCCCAGGGGAGGCCACTTGCTCCAGTTCCTCTCCTGTCTAGAGAACGGCCTGCTTCCTCACGGTCAGCTGGACCCTCCACTCTGGTCTCAGAGGGGAAAGGTCAGCACTTAGGTCAACCCTCCAGATCAACCAAACAAATGACTCATATAAGGCATTGTTCCAGACAAACAGCTCCAAAATGCCAAATCAGCCTTATCTGATCAATAAATCAATAAAAACACATTTGGAACTGGCACTAGATACACTCCCCAGCTGCGGTGTTGGTGCGAGTGATACTGATGAATGTGTGGCTTAATGTTCTCCGCATCACCACGCAAGAAGAGTTAATGGGTGTCTTTGTTGGAGGGTGACTAGCATTGTATCTTCAGCTAAACAGAACAATAAAAACCTCCCACGCCTGTTCAGCCGCTATTAATAGGCTGAAGCACATTAACATAGATGACTTAGCTGAGCTCTGGTGCTTTGGTCATTATTTTTCATTGGCATTCATTCATGATAATTATTTTCTCATTGCAGGGGAAGGTGTTCCCTAAGCTACGGAAGAGGGTTCCTCAGGGATCTGGATCCTCAGACTGTGCCTCAGATAAGGAGGAGGACGAGGCCACAGACTACGTCTTCCGCATCCTCTTCCCGAACAGCCAGTCCGAGTTTGGTGAGAGACTTGTTCCTCCGCAGAAACATAAGTAGCGCCCAGGGGCTTCTTCAGATTGTTCCATTTTCATAAAAATGTTGCTCATTGTTTGTTCCAGTGACAGTAACCCATCCTACCTCTCTGACTTCCTCCCTCTCCCTTCAACCGAGTGGACAGTCCCCATCCAAAACAGGGACTCTGGTTGTCCCCAAGAGGTCCTGCAGCTGTCCGGAAGAATCCCCCTCATTCACAGGATGCAGCTGTAACACTGTCACTCCTCAGCTCGTCTGTCCGTCTGTCGGCTTGCTCTAATTACCTGGATCTAATATCCTCCTCGCCGGTCTTGTGCCTCTGGCAGCGCTCAATGATGCGTCCCAATATTAAAACCCAGCCAGTGTAATCAGCTGGTGGATGGACAGCTGACTGATTGATTTTGGCTCCTGACTGGAGATAGGCTTTTGCTCGCTTGATCTCTGTTGATCCTCTCTATATCGAGTAATTGAAAATGACAGTGAAAGAGTGTGCCAAATGAATGTCTTTTCTATGGTGTGTATTTCATCAGGTGCAAACAAACAACTGAGCAGCTGTTACTGAGCTCAGTCCATGCAGTGTTTTTTTTTTAAGTGGTGTGTGTGTGTGTGTGTGTGTGTGTGTGTGTGTGTGTGTGTGCGTGTGTGTGTGTGTGTGTGCGTGTGTGTGTGCGCATGTGCGCGCGCACAGCCCCCCCTCCAGACTTAATGGATCAGGGAGCTACAATGTGGCATCCCACTCTCAGGAAGTCCTCGTGTTCGTCCTGTTCCCAGGGGAGCTTCTCTGACGGCTCGACACCTAAAGGTTGTAACCACGAGAGGTGAGGGATAAACATGTCACAGTCATGGTGATGAGCTTTTGTTTTCACTCGTATGAAATTTTATTATATTGTTGTTGATAAGGAAACTAATTAATTAAGGCTACGGAGTCACACTTGTTCTCCAGGCACGTGTTCCTTTCAGTTGCTATAAAACAAACAAAGAAAACATACGGGAAGACGTTAACATGGCAGCTACCTGGGAATGTGTTTGGACAGTGAGACGTTCAGCGAGGGAGATAAAATGGTTTCATGGGATAAAAGCGGACCACTGGTCCGTGTTTGTTCAAGACCGCAGCACAGTCAGTTGTCATTAGTATGATAAGAAGTCCACAGCTACAGTAAACTGACATTTTCAAGGCACTTTTTCCTGCCCGTCATGATGCTGTGTCGATGGAATCAGAATAGTTTCAGCATATAACGTTCTTCCTCATCAATGAAGTGCTCTTTTGTTTTTGCAGGACTCCTCTGAAGCTGCTATGTGACAACATGAAGTATCAGATCATCTCCCGGGCCTTTTATGGCTGTATGTGGCCATTCATCATGCACACCGTTCACAATCACTATCTCAAAATGGGCAGTATTTTCCATTAAAAAAAAAAAAATTCTTGAAACTGTAACTGTGTCCGGTCATAACAGACAGATAAAATGCACACATTTTATCAACCAGCAGAAAGTTTCTGATAACTAATTAAAATGTTCATCAGTAAATCTACTTTGAAGTGGTAGAAAAATCCCTTTCCTCATAACTTGAGATTTCCTCAAATGAACTTCGGGGCTGATTTCCTTATTTTGGCATGAGCGGAAGCATTTACTCATTAATTGTTTCATCCACAAGGGTTAGCATACTGTCGTCACCTGTCCACTGTGCGTACCCACCTCTCTGCTCTCGTCAACCACACCATTGTGGCGCCTGACGTGCCTTGTGATGCCTACAAAGGACTCACCACTGATGTGTGGCAGATGTTCCTGCAGGATTGCACTGTAAGAACACACACTACACACACACACACTACACACACACACACACACACACACACACTCTTGCCTTCACTATAACCCGAACCTTAACCATCACAATTAAATGCCTGACCCTAACCTAAACCTAACCCAACCAAAAATGTCCTCACTTTCTTCACATACGTTTTGCCACCAAACCTCATTAAAACAACACTCCATTCCATCATTGTTGGAACTTCAAATTACTTTCTGGATCATTTATATCGTAATTTTGAATAAAAACACATATCTTTAGAGGATGGCGATTGCTGAGTCGTCAGATGGCTCTGTCATGACCCCGGGCATAGAGTAATCGTTACGATGCACGGTTACCTAATCTATTTGGACTTTATTTAAAATCAATAAACATTCATTAGATTGCACAGAACAAACCTTCAAGTGCTGAATTAGTAAGCATCATCAATTTATCAGCTGCGGACAGATGTGGAACTGAGAGCTGATATATGCGGTCTTCATCTCCCTGCGAAGTACGTTCACATGATGGAAGACCATGTACAGTTAATACTGTGAGTTGGGGGATGGCTGTTTTATCGCATGCCTGCTGGGCTGGACGAGAGCTTCTGACATTTTATTGCTGTTTCTCAGTGGCTGTCAATCACATCTGAATGCCTAAACATAGAATGAGAGAGTTTCCTTTTCAAATGAAGAAAAATGAAACAGGATTGAAGGCATATTCTTTGTCTTCAGGCATACAAGGAGCAGGAACTGTTCCGCCTGGTCTATTTTGGTGGCGTGGAACCATCACTGCGGAAGGAGGTGTGGCCTTTCCTCCTGGGCCATTACCAGTTTGGAATGTCAGAAGAGGAGCGAAAGGAGGTTTGTCACTTTCACAAATAGTGAGCACTCGTTCGCCTCGGCATACCTGCACCGAGGTAAACTCAACCATGTCCAATGGAAGGAAAATGCCATTTGTTGCAGTAGAAAACAGATTTGTTCCAAACTTGAATGGGTTCCTCCTCATTTCCAACAAAATGGTGAAAGTCAGCCTCATAGTTTTGTGTAATCCTGCCGACAGATGCACAAACACCATTGAAAACACGACTTCCTCGATGGGGGGTAATTACGGCTTTTTCCTCAAAAGCCTTTTCCTCCTTTAAACACTCCCCTTGACCTCTCACCTCCAGGTGGATGAACAGGTCCGGGTGTGCTACCAACAGACCATGCGCGAGTGGCTGTGCTGCGAGGAGATCGTCCGCCAGCGGGAGAAAGAGCAGCACGCTGCCGCCTTGGCCAAGTGCTCGTCAGGGGCGAGCATGGACAGTTCCAGCCAGAAGATGATCCATCATGACTCAACCGTCAGCAATGAGGTGATGCAGAATCACACTTAGACTCACAGTTAGAAACTATGTGTGGCGCCTGACACTATAAAACAGTGTCACTCGAGTGTATTTACATGCACATCAATATTCAGGGGCCTGTATCACAAGTTCATCATGTTCAGGAGAAGATGTGGACTTATTCGGCTCTTTGAAACCAGAAAAACAAACTAAATGCTCTAAAAACCTCTCTGTATTTTATGACTGAACATCTGCATCAAAAGCACTTGTAACATCTTAGATAGCGACTGCATTTGAAAGGTCTCATAAAACACTATAATTTGCATTAAGGGGATTTTTTTTCAAATTTAATTTGACCCATGAGTGAAGATGAGTCAAGATCTCATCTTCTACTGCTTCCATTGGTTTCTGTCTAATGGTTACATGTAGTTTAAGTATATGATTATTTTGACAGAATATATTTCAATAAAAATATATTTTCATGTGCTTATCTCTTCATTCCACAGTCCCAGTCCTCCCAGAGCTCGGACAGGCAGAGTCTGGCTCGTCTGCAGAGTGACTCCAGCAGCAGCACACAGGTAACACAAGTCACCAACAATATCTTGTTTAATTAGATTTTCGGTCTAAATTAACAATTGATTCTTTTAAGTCGATCAACCAGCATCCCTTACAGACTTTAAAAATACCTGATTAAAGTTACTTGACTTTTTGAATCAGTATTCTCCGCCCCTTCGTTCTCTCTCCTGCTAGTTCTTCACATCCTCCCATCCCTTTCCCTGGAGTAGTCTGCTTCCCTTTGGCTTGTTCTTTCAGGTGTTTGAGTCTGTGGAGGAGGTGGACCAGATAGAGACTGAGCCCAAGAACGAAGAGGCCAAACAGGTGCCAAAGATGCCCAACGGAGCACTCCAGAACGGGGCTAACTCTCCTGACTCTGGACATCCATCTTCCCGCAACTTCTCTGTCACCTCAGGGCTTTCAGATGGTTCACTCAGCACAGAGGACGGTGCTGCTCCTGATGCTGCTCCAAGACCTGCAGCCCTCCCTCCAGCACTGCAGAGCCCGGTCAAACCTCCTCTGGTTACGAGTTTAACAGAAGAACTGAGCGTGCAGGTTGAAAGTGAGATGAAGGGTGAGGAAGAAGCAGTGGAGGAAGCAGTGGATGAGACCAAGACTGAAGTCATGATGCAGCCAATGGGGGAGGCCAACAAGGAGACAAGCCTACTGCCCGAAACACAAGAAAAAATCAAGTCGCAGGCCATCCTCACCCCTGAGGAAATTCAAGTAGCGGAGACTAAGAGTGAAGATGAAGGGTCTGTTGCAGCTCTTGAAACGGAGGGAAAACAAGTGCCTGATGAGGATAACATGCTGGTGTCAACAGTGTCTGAGGAATCCACAGGAGGACTTGTTGAGAAAAGTCTTGACGTAGAAGGACTCAAGGAAATTGCAGAAACTCAGGAAGAAGATCAGAATGAAGAGGTGAAATTTGAAGACAAATCAAAGACTGATCAAGAGGTGACAGCAGACGCTGTAGAGAGGGAAGCCAGAGCATCTGAAGTTGAGAAGAACCTCCTGTTATCAGCAGACAGCAGGGTCTCCAGAGCAAGAGAAGCCTACTGTGCCTCACAGAAAGATGACGCTCAGGTCATGACTGAATCAGACGAGTCTCCCTCAGCCATAGAGATGGAGGAGATCCCCAAAGCCAATGTTTCAATGGTGCCTTGGAGCAGGAAGGGGCGCTGTGAACCATCGTCTTCCTCAGAGGACTCAGCCTCCCACATGGAACTCAGGTCGGAGAAGGAGCAGGGAAAACCCAGTCCAGAGGGCACAGAGTCACTTCTGTCTGAGGAGCCGGAGATGGAGAGCCTCTTCCCTCATTTTGAATCTCTGGCCCCATCAGCAGAGACCAAGACTGAAGCGGAAACTCAAGAATCATCTGGGAGTGCCTTCTCTGTATGTGCTAACAATTCAGATCTTCTCTAAGAACACAATAAACCCTGTACAAGCTTGTCTCACCTGTTTACTCATATACTCAAGATTTTCTTTGTTGCAGCAAGAGCTTTTGGACTTGTACACTTTAAATCTGCACCGCATTGAAAAGGACGTCCAGCGCTGTGACAGGAACTACTGGTACTTCACCCCTGCAAACCTGGAGAAGCTGCGAAACATCATGTGCAGGTAAAACACTGGCAGCATCAATGGAATGCATGGAAGGAACTTGATTGGAATGATGTCATATGTCTATGACATGTCCAGAAATATTCTGTCACTGACAGTCTTCAGGATCTACTGTTTGATTCTGCTCACCTCCAAAAGTTAGGATGTTGCTCCTTGTGATATTACCGAGCTTCCCACCAAATTCCACCGTAATCCAGCCTTTAGTTTTTGACATATCCTGCTAACAAATAGGTGTATTTCACTCAAGTTTAACCAATGAATATGTGACCCAGTTTAAAAGGAAAAATGAGTGTAAATGTAAATATAGCTGAAGATATACATCCAACCCCTAAGGGACCTTTGCATTGTGGAAGATGTTGAAACCGCCACTTAACCAGAGCAGGAGTGTATGACTCAGCGTGCAGGATAGAAACAGACGTGTGCAGCTCAGCTCACCGTCCTGGTTGTGCGTTTGCAGCTATATCTGGAGGCACCTCGACATTGGTTACGTACAGGGCATGTGTGATCTGCTGGCTCCTCTCCTAGTCATTCTGGATGATGGTGAGTCAATAAATACACTGAATCACCTCTCATCTCTGACATTTGGTGTATTTTTACTAGTATTGATGCAACAATGGCGAAGAGTTTGCCCACTTGCCCCCCCCCCCCCCTTCTTTCTCTCTCTCTCTGGTGGCTCCCCTCAGAGGCCTTGGCCTTCAGCTGTTTTACGGAGCTCATGAAGAGAATGAATCAAAACTTTCCACACGGAGGAGCGATGGATACTCACTTTGCCAACATGCGCTCTTTAATTCAGGTGACACAACACCTGTCAAGCTGTCACACACTCTGACATATATGTATTGTAGAATGTAGGTACATAAACCGATTTATAACCCATAAACGCCCCACTTTTTCCTCCCACAATGTTGCCGTTTCTTTCTCTGAATCTCCTCTGATCCCTTCTGTGTTCAGATCCTGGATTCTGAGCTATTTGAGCTAATGCACCAGAATGGAGACTACACCCATTTCTACTTCTGCTACCGCTGGTTTCTCCTCGACTTCAAACGAGGTAAAGTTGATGGCAGAGTGCAACTTGAGCCGGAGCCAATTAGAGGAGTGTGAGATTCACTCCTCTTAAGCCCTGTTTGCTGATAAACTGCCAAACAATGTGCCTTGTCAGCTTGATGTGCAGGAGGGGATTTGAAGGTCCGTTGTATTTTTGGAAAACCACTTCTGAGATTGGATAAACTGAATATTAATGTTCTTGTAAAGGTAGAATTTAGGGCAGAGTTTCTTATCAGAGTCAATTAAAATGTTTCTAACACAATAAAGGAATAATTATTTCCATTGATTGAAAAATTCTCCCAATTATTGTCAATTTTTTCCCCCAGAGCCTGGAGTGTTCAAATTGCTTCTTTAATCCATCCAAACCGTCCAAAGGCTCTTCATTCTCCATCACAAATGACAAAAAAACAGCAACTAATTATATCAAAAATTGTAGAACCAGCAAATGTTTGATTTAGTCGCTTGAAAAAAAATAACAAAATTCCGAATTGACTAAATGATTTATCAACACTTCTACTCCAGCACAACTCACAGGATTTTGATGTTTGTCATCTTTACCTCCCTCATTAACTGAAGGGTTGGGTCCTCCTCTGGTACGTGGTTCTCACAGACTCTAAATAAAACGATCTAATGGCATTTATGTTGCATGTCTGGATTATCCTACGCAGACTTCATGCAATGAAAATGATTTAATGAACAGAAGGGCAAAGGTCATTTCACATAGAAACCCAAGGTCTAAGCTTCTGTTTCATGTTCTTATTTCATGTTTCAATGATATAAAGGCTGAGAAACAAAGGTTTCCTGGGATGGCAGCAGTCTGATGAGGTTACTACAAAAATGCCATGGGGTTTTTGGGGGTGGTTTTCTCATTTTTAGGTCTAAATAGATCAGACTACTGAATCATCGATGCAAATGTGACGCTCAGCCTTCAAACAACAACAGTAAATTGTAACTATTGCAAACATTGTCTGCATTAATTGCTGATATTTTAAGTACATTTTCCTAATAGGTATGGTTTTGAGTGCATCACTTTCCTATCTGGGCGCTGAAACACCGATGTGGTTTGAGTCCCGCTCCTTTGTGCTTTGTCTTCCAGAGCTGGTGTATGATGATGTGTTTGCAGTCTGGGAAACCATCTGGGCGGCTAAGTTTGTCTCGTCCAGCCACTTCGTCCTCTTCATCGCCCTGGCGCTGGTGGAGATCTACCGGGACATCATCCTGGAGAACAACATGGACTTTACTGAAATTATTAAATTCTTCAATGGTAAAATGGGGCGTTTTATGACTGTTGATGTCCACTTAGATGTGTAGAGGAAATGTCTCTCTCTGGTCGAAAAACAGTAAAAACTCTGAATGCAGTAACCCTGGATGAACTGACAGATGAATGAAAGAGCGCACAAGTGAATGCCTCCCTATTTGCTGATCCCAGTCTATCGGGTGTAGATCATCTGGTACCGGCGATGTCCCATCTCTGTACAGAAACAGAATCGTAGTGGAGCCTCCATCTACAGGGCTATGAGGGGCTAGCAAGTATCTCCCGATTGTTTCAAATACACACTTGGCCACTTCTGTCCTCCAGCATTGTAGTGTGTAAATATAAGTTCCGCACGCCAGTACATCACCAAAGTTGTGTTCATGGAGTCTCACTTTGAGTCAAATGTGTGCTGAAACGGAAGTGAACTAATTACCGTAAAAGTCTTGCAGGTTCCCGTGTAAATGATTACAAGGTCACTGTTGAACGCTTCCCATGACAGATAGACACGTCTGTGCAGTTCTCCGGAGACGTAAAGCTTCTTATGAATGATGTAAAAATGAAGGCTTCCTTTTTTTTTTTCTCTCCTTGTCTTTCAGAAATGGCTGAGCATCACAACATCAAGCAGATTTTGACGTTGGCCAGAGATCTGGTGTGCAAGGTGCAGCTGCTTATAGAGAACAAGTGATCGTGGTGTTTGTCTTCTTTTCCTTCCAAGTAAAGTGTAAAACGTCTGTAGCAGCACAAGGCTAAAACATACACACGCACACACACACACACACACACACACACACACGCTACACAACACACTCACAATCACTGTTTGCTGCTATGAGCCTTATTATCATTCTGTTGTTTGTGCTGTCAGGTAGATGAGAATATTACGCTTCATATTTGTCAGTACGTGCAAATAATAGTAGAATTACCCGGAAAATTTAAATAATCTTAAAATATTTTTGTCATAAGTCCCATAGTCGTCAATCTATCTATCTATATCAAATTACATGTGATATTTTGAGATAAGGAGGATTTTAGGGGCGCATTTCAAACCAAAACGAAGAGATGAATTCAACCAGAGACTATATTTATGAGAAAGTATATTGTGCTATTAGTAAATGATACTTATTTTAATAGTAAACGTACACAAGGTGGAGTACCATTTTGAATATATAAGCAGAATATCCACTGTTGAAGCAATGAATGTCTTCAGAATATTACATTTTCTTTCGAACACCCTGAAATGACATTGATTTTCCATGATGACCGACCTACAGCGCTGGCTTGCGGAGCACCGTGTAACCTGACAGTTAAGAGTTCAGTACCACGTCAGTGATTTTATATCCGACAGTATTTTCAACGTCCTTGAGCTGCCTTGTCTGCCAAATAGTACGTCTTTATGTGTGAACTGTATTGTACTGAGAGAAAACTGTGTTTGAATAATGAGGATTATATTTAGTTATCGTAGGTAAAAATTATAGTCTGATATTTAAACCACTCACTGTATCTGAGCAGAGATTTACATGCCGTCCTCAAAAGTTTGTTTCATCTCGTGAGTCGCTGCATATTTTGTAAATTTTTCATTTTTTGATTTTTGTATCGTCTTGTGTGTCATTTGCATTCCCAGAAATCAGTTCTTAGTATCTGCTGTTAATTTCTATTTGGCTTTAGCGTGATTATAAGAGAGTCGAGATGGTCCCAGTGATTAAGTTTGCGAGGGGTCTTTAAGGTGGAAAGAAAAGATCCGGGTGTGTGGAGAGCTGTTTTGATACATGCTGAAGTTTTTGAGGACGTACAGTCTACGTGCTTTTCACCCCTCAAGTTAATACTAATATTGGGCCTTGTTCATAAAATGCTCTTCCGCACAAATTTGTTCTGACACACTATAATATTTCTCAGTTTAGTCTCACAAACAGGAAACTGGTGGCTATTGTTAAATCCTGGCTCCTACTGTGAGTTACGGGCGGTTCTAAAAAGGAAATCTTTAAGTGTTTAAGAACAAAACATTTTATGAATCAGCCCCATTGTGCTCACGAAGTAACATTCACGTTTTTACTTAACGGCCCAAGTATAACTCAGTTGTTCTTCAAAGTGTTGTTTCATGAACGTGGTAAGACGAATTACATTAATATTGGTGTTTCTTTGTGAACGCAGATGTCAGAAAATCGACCTTAATTTATTGTAATATTTATTTGCCAGAATGTATTTATTTATTTATTAATTTTCTCATTCTGATGTTGCGCTTTTTTTTTCTCTCGTATTGAGCTGATTTTATTTTGTGCCCAGTTCTTAATGTGTACTGTAAAACAATCAAACTAAATACTGAGAGCTCATATATAAATATATATATTAAATGGTATATGTTATTATAATAAAAATAAAAATGGAATCATCATTATTTTTCAAAGACATGGTGATGTGCATTTGACTCATGAGTGAATAAAAAAAAATCCTTCCACTGTAGAAACATGCACAACACAAAAGTGATACAAGAAATATTCTTGGCACAAAAGCCTCCCACTTATTAAAGAGAAGATATGAAGAAAAAATAGTTATAGATTTAGAAAAAAAAAAATCAACTGTGAACATGAAATTGTATTCAATTATCTTTGAAAGAAACACATTTGAATAAAACGTGATTGCATCACATCTACTGAACATATAGCAATGAAGTCAGGGTCAGACATTCAGTCCTTGCAAAAGGAACCACTTAATTATTTTATTAATTAGAAAGCCGGCGTCATATGCAGGACAGTTTCCGATAGATCAAGTACAATTCCGGACTGATGCGAGATAGAAAAAAAAGTAACGCCCGAACAGGGACTTGAACCCTGGACCCTCAGATTAAAAGTCTGATGCTCTACCGACTGAGCTATCCGGGCTCTTTCACAGTTGTGGTTCAAAGAGGTATTTGTTTTGGAAACATGTCAAATTGAATCAGCACGCCAGACGTTTCATTTTCTGCTTTAGCTCTCTGGTCAAACATGTCTACAGCAGCTATCAACTGGTTAACTGTCTACTTACTGGTTAACCCCGGTTCTCTCTACAAATTCACGATGCCTTTATAATCCAAAACAGTTCAGATACCGTTGCACTAAAGGGGTGGTGACCGATGACTGAGAAGCGCGTTCAACCTGGACTAAAAATGTCCTTACGCCCCAGTTCCAGGGTTTGACCCGGCCACTAACCAGTAACGGACTAGCCCGAACTCAGGGGTCGTCAACCCGCGGCTCTTCTTGCCCGCGTGCAGTGGCTCCAGTGGCTTCAACAAAATTTACATGGAAATTTAAAAAAAAAAAAATGAACATAAATATTTGGATCTGGAGTGATTTCTGCGTTTCCTAAACGCAAAATAAACATACGGAATTAAAAAAAAAAAAAGTAATTCGTCAACTAAAATATGCGTCACAGCCTGGGCCTCAGGTCTCTCCTCTGCAGGTGTCTCCAGCGACATAATAAAGAGTGTCTCCCCACCAAGATGGCCATGGAGAGCAAATCAAGACAAAGACAAGTTGCGGAGGAGAAGAGGATTTGATACTGCATGGACGGATTTGTTTGCTTTCACAGCTGCTGGCTTATCGGTACGCCTGATTTGCGGCGAGATATTTGCGAACAGCAAAAAAAAATTGCAACATTGAGAGGCATCTCCCGAACAAACACAGCATTTGCCGAGAGGTATCCGGCTGGGGTGGAGAGAAGTAGAGCGATTCCAGAATTGCTGTGCAGGACTGCGCAGACCGGGCGCACTTTTCAAGAAGTGGATCAATTCTCCGGACTCTACAGTTGCTGCTAGTTTTGTTGCAGCATGACGTAGAAAGGCGTGGAAATTCTTTCATATGAAGGAGCCCTTCATTAAAAATACCAGAGCATCTATATATTCTCTGACTTTAAAAACAAAAACTGAGATGGTTGAACTGAGATAGAAGAAGCTGGATCCAAAGCTGCTTGTGTTTCACTTCGGTCTAAATCTGAACTGAAACTGGCCTTGTTTTTTTTCTTACTTTCCCTCATTTAAAAGCCCGACTGTTGATCTGTGTTTTATTTATTTAAATAGGGCTATATATTTTATTTGAATGTTTTCCCAAACACAAGGAGGACTTCAGTAGGCCTGCACATTGTTCTGCACTGCTACTGTTCAATGTGCCTGTGGAATTTTTCGTTTTGATGGAAAAGCATCCCCCAATTCAAGTGTTAAAAATATTGACATTATTGTATTCTTTTTTTGTTGGCTAGGTAATTTGGCTGAATTCGCACAAAAAAATAACATCTTTTTTTTTTTTTTAAATCTCAAATTAAAGTTAGGCAACTGTGGAGGTCAGTTTAATTATAGGCATAATAACGTGAACACTAAGCTTGATGAAAAATATTCTCATGGTAAATCATAATTCTGCGCCAGTAAGACATAGTTATGTTAAAAGTCATATTCATTGGCCATCACGTTCATTTTGGCCTTGAAATAACTAAATTAACAGTAAATCAAATCTCTCTGGCCACGTCCAGGTCTTAAGTCGCGACACTGTAGTGCCCTGGCTGGACGATAGAGGGCAGCACTGAGCTTGACAACGTCAGCAGATCTAGAAGAAGAAGAATCTCGTGAGCTAGTGAGGAATCAGCATGGCCTTTTTTTCCCCCACTTGAATCGGTGAATATGAGATAACAATATTAGAAATATTTGTACAGCTCTCGTAGATACATATCCAGCGACAATGTCGGCGTATGGCGCCATCGTCGGACGTAAATGCTGCGCCGTGTCACGGAATGTCCTTCGGCCGTCATTCCACCGAGGATACTCGACGGTAAACTTCCACAGAGGAAGAAACCTGCGCTGTCAACACACAAATGTAACCCGCAGGTTCAGCTCCCAGCCACATAACCATGAGGTAGTTCACATGCTGGTGTGTATTGAGTGAATTAGATTAAGAGGGCATTGACGTGTGTGTGTGTGTGTGTGTGTGTGTTTGAAGGTGCCAAAGGCTGAGAAGAAGGAACCAGCAGCAGAGGACCAGCTCTTGCAGGTATCATGATCAAGACATATATATATATATATATATATATTCACACACACACACACACACACACACACATACTACCACCACTACTATTAGTACTGGTCTGGTACAACTACTCATATTGATATCAACAAAAAAAGTGGTACTCTTGCTGTCTAATCCTACAATATTATTATTATTATTATCATTAGAGTTGTATTGTTGTTATGTACAGACTACAGTCCTATAACACACGAATTCAGGATCAAACAGACTGATATTTCAAACACAGTTCCCTCTGACAACAAACGCGCCAGTTACACACATTTCGATCAGTATTTCTCCGTCTCCTCAAAAGCTGACTGTTAGGAATTAAATTCACCAACAGATGGCAACATTTACCTCCTTAAAACAGTCAAAAACTACTACTGCTAGGCTTTAAACTTGGCTAAAGTTTATAGCCTATCAATATCCGACCCCAACTGGTCATTTTACCACTCTTTTTCTTCAATGGTGAATGCATTGGGCGTTCACAAGACATTCAATAAATGTCAATGAGGGCCGCTGGAAAAACAAATTCTTCCATCTAGACAGACTGGAGACAGCACCTCCTATCTGATGAGTCGCAGCTCAGGTGTTTGTGCCACAGAGGTTTTTTTTCAGTAACAAACCCACCTTGAAGTGAAGCATGAGCTTCCTCTCATTTTGTCTTTTTCTTCCTTGTGCTCGCTCCTGACTCATGATGTCATTTGGACATGTCGACAGGCTACCGCGCTTCATCTGCTACCTGCAGCTGTAGAAGCGCCTACTGACGCACCCTTCTGATTGGTCAGATGTCGAGTGCTGTCAATCATTGCAGCGACGCATGCGCGGTCAGATTACAGGTCCCTCCCCGCTTTCCTCGAGCTGATTCGGCGCTCTGCGTGCGCCTCTCTGGAGCGCATGTACGCATCCATGGAGGCCCTACGCACAAGGGAGGGGCGGCCCTGATCATGATGGCCTGAACAGGCTGTCAGATTGTCTCCTGCCACTTGCAGGTGGACAAATCGGCTTAAGAGGAGTCACTGATATTTAGGAAAACCCCAAGAGGAAAACATGAAGGAATCACACAGAGAAGACAGACCTGCTACTCTGTGCTCCGTGTCTCCAGAGAAACACTGCACAACAGCGTTTGTCTTCTACAGCTTGCTGTTCCGACCATTCTCAACTCTACTACTTTGTTTTCCTCAGCCTGCCCAAGTGTCAGCTGACCTGGTGGACAAACTGGAGCGCCTGGCCTTGGTTGATTTCCGTACCAAACAGGGGCTGGCCTGTTTGGAGAGAGCCATACGATTTGCAGATCAGCTCCATGACGTTGACACTTCGGGGGTCAAGCCGATGGATTCTGTTTTAGAGGACAGGTACGGCAGGAAGTAGAGGACACAGTTTTTTCTTTATGTCCATGTCATGAGAACCAGATAGTATTTCTGGACTAAAACTACTGGACACTTCTCTTTTATGGAATATAAGACTCACAACTTTTACAGGAATATGTGAGGAATATTTCAGTGCATTTTTATTGTACTGCCAAATTAAATTTTTGTTTTCTGTAGCTTCAGTGTCATGTGACTGTGACTCCAAATCACTATAAGGTATTCATATGAGATGCAAAGTATAGGACACACCCCTTTTGATTTTATTGCTTTCATATTTTTTTGTATTAATTCTAGTGCTACATGTATGTTTGACATACCACAAAATCCAGCATATTTTTTCTCCTTACACTTACTCTTGTGTCATGTGACTTAAGGGACCCCAAATCAGTACCAGATATTAGTACTCCATGGGAAGTATGGGACACACGCTTGCTTGCAGGTGGGAATTGTCCTCCCAGTTCTGTTGAACGTCACCAGTTTCACGGCGTGCTTGTGTATGAATGTCGTCCAGGGTTCTTCACCTGAGGGATGATGTAGCGATGGAGGGGGGCTCTGCTGAGGTGCTGCTGCAGCTCTCCAAAATCACAGTTGAAGAATACTTTGTGGCACCACCAGGTAAAGGATTTGGGGGTTTTTTTGTTTTGTTTTGCATTTTTGCTGAATCCTGCTGCAAGTACATAAATGTGTATTTTGATAATTAGAGGCTGGAGGACCAAATAAAGAAGGTGCTGCACAAACTCATCCAGTTTAGCTCTTGTGCCTCTTTTTCTTTTTTTCACTGCAGGAAATATTCCACCACCAAACAGGGAGGAGAGGGCTGCCATGTTGGAACACACTGAAGTCTGACTACATCTGTGACTAAATGCGGAATTGACAGATCCTCCCAGACTCTTGATCTGTTCCTACAGGTCGACCCCACCCTGAGATGAACTGGAACTGGATGTTGGTTGGAGAAACCCACAATTCTAAGCATCCTTGGCCTACTGTTCATAGAAGTATCTGGTCACGCTGGGGGAACGGTGCTAAATTCTTTAACAAAGCGCCTCTTCCCTGAGATCATTTGAGCTCTACCGTATTTGGGGTTGGGGGTGTGGTCTCCTCCCTGGAGTATCAACAGCAGCTGAGCCTGTGGTGGGAGGGACTCGCTGTCGCCGCTGCAAGTTTTTACTGCGCGTACGCGTCATCAGCATCGAACAAAGTCCAGAGTCAAAGGAGGACACTTAACTCTCAGCTGTAAAAAAAAAAAAAAAAAAATAGAAGAAACAGTTAATTTTTGTTTTGTTTTTGCTGAGTTCTTAGTTTTGTTTTTGTTTCACTCGAGTAAAAAGCTGATGTCATTACGTTACTGACAACACAGCAAGAAGGGAAGTTTTGAAATCCTGTCAACACAGTATTTTCCATCCATCCATTTTCTACTGTTTATCCTGTTAAGGGTCGTGGGGGGCTGGAGCCCATCCCAGCAGCCTTCGGGCGAGAGGTGGGGTTCACCCTGGATGAGTCACCTGTCCATCACAGGGCCAACACATAGAGACAGACAACCATTCACATAGAGTCTGGATTAACCTCGTCCCTTCTTGATGTCTTTGGACTGTGGGAGGAAGCCAGAGTACCTGGAGAGAACCCACACAGGAACAGGGAGAACATGGAGACTCCCCACTCGGGGCTCGAACCCGCAACCTTCTTGCTGTGAGGCGACACTGCTAACCGCTGTAGTTTCCACCATAAAAAATGCTCAATCATTAATGAATGACTTTCTGTTTCTGGATTAAACATTTTTATAAATTAAAATACATACTCACTCGCACAGCTGAATGTTTGATTGAAATTCCAATCCATTATCTGATTGATTTACTGTAAATAAAATTAAACCATCTTTTAAAAATATTTTTTGCTAATTAGAACTCTTTTGAATCCTGCAGGAAAAAAAATTATTATTCTTTATATGCTTGTAGTGTACAGTATTTCTACTTAGTCACGTGGTACTTTTATGTATAAAGTCATATTTAATATTTCTCTGTATATTTTGTATTTATTTCCTCATTCGTGAATATCATATATTATCATGTCCCTCTCACCCTTGCGGGGTGGTTCTGTGTCGCTCTCCAGCTCGGGTCCTCTACCAGAGGCCTGGGAGCTCGAAGGTTCTATGCAATGTCTGAGCTCTGATGTTTACAGAAACCTCTGTACCCAGTATGAACCAGAAGTTTCTCGATGGGTCGATGTGAGGTCATCTGTGCTACATTTCTCTACATAAATACCTCACCAGCACTGTTTTAGCGAAATAGAAAACGAAAGTTGAGGGGGAGGAGGAGAAGGGAAAACGAATCTTATGAGGGGGGCGGGGCGGAACTGATAAACTGGAGGCGCATAAAATGAGGATGGAGGTCTGGAACAGCTGTCAAAGTGTCTCCTCCCCGCACCAACCTAACGTCTGCCATCACAAGGTAGGAAGAAAGTCTCCTCGTAGACTCAAACCACCGTACTTGGGCAGAGTTGATCTGAAGACGCACTTAACGATGTCAGGATTCATGGAAATAACCGTCACTACGCTGACCGAGTCCTTCACACTGCTGGTGAATCCCGGAGACACCGTGAAAGACCTGAGAGAGCTGATCCAGACCCGCCTGAACATCCCCCCTGTGAACCAGAGGCTGACGTTGGAAAACGGCCAGAAGACACCTCTCGACAACGACTCGGCGCCTCTCAGCTCCTACGGTGTACACAACGGTTCTCATTTGGCTCTGCTGGTGGTGGTGCCGCCGACCATCCAAGTGTTCTTACGCAACACGAATGGCCAACAGAGCACCTACGACATCAAATCCGATGAGACGGTGGACAACTTCAAGCAGAGGGTCGAGAGCAGAGAGAGGGTCCCGGCGAGCCAGCAGAGGCTCATCTACCGGGGCAGGGAGATGACGTCCGGCAGGCTGACAGACTACGGGGTCAAAGCTCTCAGCACCATCGAGTTGGTCCTGCGTCTGAGAGGAGGCTGAGAACCCCGGCGGATGGACCACCAGACCGCTTTATTCTTCGTTAATTACATAGCAACAAAAAAACAAATCTTGTTTATTTTATTTATATGAAAAAATGCATTCCTTTGTCTGTTCATTCCTGCTTTAGATTGTAATTCATTCATTGCTATTGTTTAGAACCAATACAACAACATTGAGAACTCACCTGCGTCTGTTTGTTTCCGCTTCTTTTCCAAGCCTCCGATCAAACGTTCATGTTCATCCGTCACGAAGTTCCCTGTCACAAAGTTTTGCATTTCGGCGCGCCACTGATGTTCATTTCAGTGAGGGCGGGGCGGCAAAAGGGTCGCGGTTTCGACCGCCGCGGCGGGACCGTGGACAGGTTACCGCACACATGACCGAGACTAAATTTTTACTCTGCGGTTCAAAATTTCCCGGCGTCTCAACTTTTGGCGGTGGAGCGGATGAAGACAACCGTGAAGGAGCTGATGATGGTGTGCTGGAGGCGGGTTTCAGCCTAATTATCACGCCGCCGTGGGGCAAGACTTCAGATTCTAGATGCAACAGGATCATTACCGTCCTCGATGCGATTGAGCAGGGCCACATGACTTGGGACCGGGGGACCAAATTTAGCCCACTATATATATAAAAGATTTTTTTTTAATAAAAAAAACCCAAACAAAACAAGACTAATCATTTTTTTAAAAAAAAATACAAATATTTTAATCATGTTTATATTTTCAATATTCAAAAACTTTGCCGTTGAAGAATTCATGATTTACACCATCAGACTTTGACAAGCCTCGGACAACATACTTAATTACATACATTTATTGTGTTGTTACACAGTAACGTTTAAAAAAAAATCAAAGCTGCATATTAAAAGTCAGAATTAAGACAAGCTGTGTGTCAATCATCCAGAGTAGTGGTTCTCTCAACAGACTGGGGGTGTTAGCTCATCTACTCACAATCTCATCGAGACAGCTTTTTCTTATCAGGAAACTGTAGGGCGCCTCATTTCCTGACTGATGCCAAGTAGGCATACCAAAACAAGGCCACCATATTGGCAAACAACACCCGGAACTGGAAGAGAAAAACAGACACGGATAATCACAAGGGGCAGGGTTGGGGGCCCCCGGCCACTGACTATGGTGATCTAAGGCTAAGCCTGACATTTAGAAGGACGTATCCCTCTGGTGCCCAGAAGAAAAGGACAGAGGATGAGAAAAAAGAAGAAGATAGAGGTATGTTTGCATGATTATTTACAGTGTTTTTTGAACTCGCTTGAGTTAGCAGCTCTAGCTATGATAGCAGTTAGCTAGCTAGCTGGCTGGTTAATGTCATGATCAGGTGATAGCCATCACCTGAGCCACATCCCCGCAATCAACAGTGAAATGTGTCCCACTGATATCAATTCATCTGGGTGTTTTTCAGATGTCAAGGCTGTTGGGAGTGTTTAGGATGTTGGAACAAGCATGTATTCTATGTGCTAGCTTTAGCCAGGCTCAAACTAAAGTTAGCCCGGGTGGCAATAGTTCATAATCCATCTGCATTAAACTTGATAATGAAACTTAATCATCAGGCACAGTTTACTCTGAGTGGTGATGGCGGTGTTGGGGGGGGGGGCAAAATCAAATTCTGCTCAGGGCCCCCTAAAGGCTCAGGCCGGCACTGACGAGGGGCATCATGTTTTTGCCAGGGGGTGATAAACGCAGGTTAAATGCTTACCTGGACGGGCACAAAGTTGATGTTGATGAACTGGAAGGGAGTCCAAACTTTCCAGTTCATCTTCAAGGCAGTCCAGTAACTTCTTCTAATCTTGTTTTCAAAGTCTTCCCAGCCTTTAGCCTGAGAACATGTTCAGATACGCATTAGTATCAACTACTTCACGCAGTACCTGGAGAGAAAGCTTTACAGCAGGTGTTTAACACTGCAAAACATGAGTCATCGTTCCAGGGGATTTATCACGTTAACAAATCAGTTCACTAGGGATTATTTTTCACAATAAGGAATTAAACAATTGGAAACCAGCAGATTTGAAGGTTGGAAGCTATTAACCAGGAAGTTTTATGTAGATCATGGCGAAGGGTGGGATTAAATAAATTGTACTTCTTCCAAAAACCCCTTTTCTAACATGCAGTGAGATTATTGTACTCTTTTCTTTTCTAAAATTACCACGATTGTCTTTCTGTATTATTATTATTTGTTTACTTGTTCATTTATATGTTAGATATCATTTTCATTTTTGATATGAAATCCCTTACTACTACTACTTAAATTAGCTTTGTACCAATAGCAACTGAATTTACACCTGCAAAAAAACAAAAAAAAAAATCATAAAAAGTGTTGCTCATTTGTGATTCATTCATTCCTGCTGAAATGTGTTTGCCACTCAGTTTATTTGACCCACCTCCAGGATGTTCATAACAAAGTAGAAGAGTAACAGAAATCCAGGGGCAAAGACCAGCCGGTCCAGTAGCAGACGTTTGATGATGCAGTATGGATCAGTGCTGGGCATCCACACCTCCATCAGCTGGTAGAAGTAATGGCTGACCGGTCCTGTAATGAATAACCTGGAGGGAAAAAGCAGGTTTAGAATTTAAAAGGTAATAACAGGGAATCACAATATTTTCCATTTTGCCATCAAATACATTCTCACCCATAAATGGCGTAGCGTGCAGCTCCGGCTGTGTCTATCTCACCCGCCACCAAGGCTCCGCGTTTGACCTTTTTTCTTGTCTCCAAAATCTGAGACAGAAGATTTCCTAAAGCTGAGAGGATGCCACTGGAAATATCAAAACACACACACACACACACACACACACACACACACACACACACACACACACGCACACACACACACACACTCTCATCAACACACGGACAAATCCATACTCTGCAACAATTCAAATGGCGTCATAGTAAATAAGACATTGTGTCATGGTGAACTGTGAGGGGAGGCTCTGAGAGCAGACACTGATTGGCTAAAGCCACGGGGGAAACAAGCAAGTGAGCAAAAAAAAAAAAAAAACAGACCCAGGTCGATGTATGACCATTAACTTACATGGATTAAAATATAGAAAACTGTAAGTTAACTGAATTAACTAGAAAATGACTGTTTTACGAAGTGAAAATAATCAGCAACCTCGCAGCAGGTTGGGGGAAATTGTCAGAGACGTCGGTCCAAGTACGAGGCTACAAACCTCGTAACGGATTTCGTGAGAATGGGATATTTCTTCAGAAGCAGCAGATACTGTTGAAGTAGACGGAACTGGACGGACGCGTCCCGCACAGGTAGGCTTTCCACAGGCATCGTCACTTCTTCAACAATGCAAACAAAACCAACAACGGGGTAGAAGTTTGAGAAGGAAATGTCAAACTCTTCCTGCCGACGTCATCGCGTCACTGCTAGCGCCACGCCCACACGCCGAGGCCGGATCGGTTCATCTAGATTGATTGGCTTTTTAAATGCGGACGCAAAAGTGACTATATTTACATATGGAATGTTTTATTTACCAATGTATTGGGCTCCATTTGCAGCTCAAAAAAGAGAGTCTGGTCAAAGATCTCACTGCGCTGGGCAGAGGTTGCGATAATGGGGATTAGATGACCCTGGAGACTCTGCTGCAAGGAGGCATTTACAAAGGCTCAGTTGTGGAGAACGTGCATAAACAGTACAAGTAAAGCATCTGATTGTGAGCTGCGTCTCTCCTGGGTCATGAATAGTCTCAGTGTACGCCCTCGCCCACACGTCAGAGCCTGCCTGGCGTTATCTTGCTACTTGGTATCTTCCTCTCCTGAAACAGGAATGTCAGAGAGTGGAGTTTGCGCTTCTGGGAGAACACCAACTTCTTCATAACTCACTCAACACTTTGTGCACTTATCATGGTCTGGTGCACTAAAATAATAATAGTAAAAATGTAAAAAAGGACATTTATTGTTTTCAAAATGGCACAAAGTTATAGAAACATATTTACAATGCAGACACTGTTGCAGATGAGACAAAGACTGTGAGGGAACAAAAACATTTGAAACATAAGAGTGTTAACAATCTTAACTTTTATAAAGAAACAGCTGGAACAGGAAGAAGCTTATTGAAGGTTTTCAGTCTGTAGTTAAAAACAGCACACACTGTTAGAAAAGCAAATCAACTAACAACTCAAAGATCCGTCCAGTCCACTGGGGACTTCCCAGATCTCTTCAGCAGCTCGTTGGCCTTGGAGAAATGCCTGCAGCCAAGGAACCCACGATGAGCAGACAAGGGGGACGGATGCACTGTCTGCAGGACGTGGTGGCGTTTCTGCAAACGCGCAGAAGAGAAAGTTAAGATTAATACAATTTTTTGCCTTGACAAACACGCTGTACTGTAGAAGGCTTCCCCTCAAGGTGTCCCTGAGACATTCAGCGTGGTTAAATATTAGAAAAAGTCCATTTATCGTGTTGGTGTAACTGAGCTTGGAACTAAATTCATGTTAGTCCAACTGAAACCTGAACACCCCTGGATAATGTGGGTGGGAGTCGAATTACTCTGACATGTGTACACGGGGACCTGCATTCTGCACCTTCGCTAGGATCAACTGCAGTGTTTAACCCAGGAAAGAGCAACAAGCCGGGGGGGTATCATGACAGTGGGCAAACTACAGTGAAGCTTAAGTTGTGCGTTCTTGTTCAATGTTCTTTAAATTTAAATCCACCATTCCACAGGCATGCACATGGAAAGAAGTGAAGGAATTCCGCCACCAGCTGTGAGGGGGTGTCCTGCCACCAGTTCAGCAGATAATGGATTCTTGGCCGTTCCCCAAGTATACTGGGACCACTACGGTCGTCCAGTTAAATGACCTAAGAGAGCTGAAACTGTCGCTAAACCTGAGTGTAAACGTACCTACTGGGTCCATGTCATTTCACAGGTGACCTTTTACCACCTCAATCTTTTCAGCTCATCCTCAAGTCCTGGCGGACATTTGAGCAAAATGTGGGACGTATGGACGGACAACCCATAATCAAAACGCCTCCAACCCAAAGAAAAAGCACCGACACCACACAACTCACCTTGTTGATAGTGGCTCCCTTCTTCTGAGCGTACGCTCCCCACAGCATGAAGACCAGGCCCTGCTGGTTGTTGCTGAGCCACTGCACCACAGCGTCAGTGAACGTCTCCCAGCCTTTGTCTTTGTGGGAGTTGGCGCTGTGCGCCCGGACAGTCAGCACAGCATTGAGCAACAACACACCTGCCGAATGACATCAGGGATGAAGACAGCAGAAGGTTAATGGTGGACAGCACCAGTGTTTTATATCACACCTCTTCTCCACAGAAGCCTACCGTTTCTGGAGGAGTTGCCTTTCTGTTTTTTTTTTGTCCCTTGGTGCATTACGATCAATGTCACAAACACACCATCCTACCCAATGATAGGTGATCAATATCATCAGTACAACACTGCAGCATCTTTGGCTTGTGTACAGTCTTTAGTGGCTGCAGTTCAAAGCATCGTGGAGGGCGATGGTGGGGTTTCTGAAGTGTTTGTCTGTCAATTGTCAGTCTGTTTTCCGATCTAAACACCGACCAAACGATGTTAAAGCAGCGCTGCTAGAACACAGACGGCTTCGATTTGAGCTCAGATCACTCGTTGTCTTCATGTCCAAGATTGGAAGCCGGCTGCAAATATCCACATTCACCTGACAGTAGTCAATAGTCACCCGCGTCTACTGTAGGGTCATTTGATTGAAGTCCAATCAAAGCTGTTCCCATTGCAAGGGAAAAAAAAACATGTGCTGTGGGTTTTTTTGTCAGCCGGTAGGAATCAAACCATCAGGCTACCTTGTCTGGCCCATCCGGTCAGATCTCCATGTCCAGGGTGCTGGAAGCCCTTGATGTCTGACACCAGTTCTTTGTACATGTTCTCCAAACTGTAACGGCACATACAAACAGCGATTTATCGGCGCCGCCTGGTTGAACAACGGTGACCAGCTCACAGGTAAACAGCCTGCCGTCATGTTTGGTTCACCTGGGCGGAGGAGGCACTGGTCTTTTGACACTGAAGCACAATCCATGGGCTTGACTGGGACCGTGGTACGGATCCTGGCCAAGAATCACCACTTTAACCTACAGAGGGACACAGAAGGAACCCTAAAGTAACAAAACAGTGACACGCTGAGCTGAACCATTCCCCTCAGCACTTCCTGAGTCAATTCTCTGACGTTTTTTTGTTGATATGAAATGGCAAATGCTCAAGTTACAGCACCTTGTTGGGGAGGATTCGCTGCTTCTCTTACACAGTAAATATATAACATCAAGGTTTCAGGAACTTTTGTCACAGAGTTGCAGAAAGTTGTGATGGGAATGTTTCTATTGAGGACTGACTTAATTAAAAAAAACCTTAAATGTATTAAAGTAAATCATTATGTACCAAAAGAGATGTTTTTCCAACTCAACTTCAGTGAAGCATTTATATCATTAGACATCTATGAAGCTAATTTCCATGACAAATTATTACACATTTTACAAATTCTGTTTATATTTCCAGTTATTTCATGACCGTATGAAGCTTTAAACTTACATCCCGGATGTCACACATCTGCGTCCAGGTGAAGACCTCCTCATCGGGAGGGTACACGACGTGTCGCTTCCTCTCTTCAGCGACGAATCTCATCAACTGGGAGAAAGACAGTGTGTCAGTAAACAGTTCGAGTACAGCAGCCTGGGTCGTACGGTTGGCTGCCCCCCACCTGCTTAAAATAGGGCTTTCCAAACTCAGCGGACAGGCCTTTCCTCCAACTCTCCCCGAACCCTGGAGGGATCTGAGCGGAAGCCATCTTCTCCAGCGCTGCGCTCTTGTTCCGAGCGATCCGGTCGAGTTGTTCCTGGGACAGAGGAGTCGGAGGCGGCCCGGAGGGTTGTGGCTCAACGGCCGAGGGCTTGAGCTTCTTCTGCAGGATTTTAATGTATTTAGCAAAACACACAACTGGTAAGAAGCAAGGAGCCGTTGGTGAAACTGGTTTCATGAACCGCTGACAGGGCTTCGCTAACATTATCGAAACTTGTTTTGTTGTTGTTGTTTTTCTTCAACACTTCTTGAACGTCGAGGTGGTTGTGAATGCAGCTCGGGACGCACGTGTTGCGAGGAACTAGAGAAACGCGCTCACTAGCAAGCCAAACGACAACATTAGCGGCAGTGTCAACATGAGCGGCTGTTAGCTTAAACTGTCAGAAGTAAACCGCGCTCACCTGGGCGTTGGCATCCTCCGTCTCATTTAAACTTTTGGAAACCCTCTTTGTCGATACCGGCGAAAAAAACGAATTAATAGTTTTCTGTCCAATCATTTTGGTGGAAAATTCCTCGGTGGCAGCACGTAACTAATTAAACACGTTAATTAATGTAGAAGAATGTTGAGGTGGAAAAAAAACCCAGCCGTGGACGCTCCAGAAACGCTGCTGTTCTAGTTTCGCGCCAAGAATCCGTGACGGAAGTTGCGTCATGATAGGGAGGTGTGCGGCGTTCTCGCATGTTTTCCTGTTACCAGCGGGGTTTTTTTCGTGTCAGTTCGCGCCAAGGAAAGTGCCTATGCCGCTTTTATCGAGGATTTGCGCATTGAAGATTAGTCGTTTAATTGGGAGGTTGAAAATATTCACGTCATAAACCACTCAAGTCAGACCAGACGTTTGCTCCTTCTTTTACCGCATCCAATCAAATGCCAACATCTTGTTTGCTGCGTTCTTGTGTGCATTCAGGTTTTATGAATCCATAAAGCATGAAGTCCTCCTTGGGCTAAAGACGACAAATATCTACGATGGAAAAGCTCGGGAGGACGCGCTCCTCCACTGGTGACGCAAGTCCGAGTAAGAAGATTAAGCTGGAGGTGGATGAGAGGATGAAGGAAGAGGTGGAGGATGCTGAGGAAGATGATGATGATGCAGCCGAGTTCTCGGACCCTGTACCCTGGCAGAAAATAGAGGCTGAGGGGCTGGACTGTGACTATGCGTTGCTCTTCTCCAGGGAGGAAGCAGACGGCCTGTTTAAGCAGCTGGAGCAGGAGGTGCTGTACTCATCAGGTAACAAGTTCTTTTCTGCACCTCAGTGAAATTAAAACGTACATTATTCCATAATTAAGAAATCAAACGGCATTTTTATTGATAGATTTCTCTCCCTGCTCTGAATGAATACCAAGGTATTATTGCTAGACTGGATACCACTTTTTGTTGAAGTTAACCTGTTACCTGTTTATATTGATATTGAGCATTAAACATAAATGTTAAAGCATCTTTTTAATGCTGTCATGTTACATGGCAACTCAAATTCAATAAAATGCATTATTACTAGACTGGATTAATAAGATGCACACCTTCCTCTGAATACAATCTTACTGTTTTGTTTATTTTTCTTTTTTCTATTGATATTTCAATGAAAAATCTTTTCTCCAGAGGTGTGACCGTGTGGTTGCGGGGCTCTGTTGTGTTCCAGGGGAGGAAGCAAAGGTCCAGGTATTTGGAAAAGTGTACAACATACCAAGGAAGCAGGCGACGTATGGAGATGCAGGTCTGAGCTACACCTACTCTGGGGTGACGCGTTTAGCCTGCCCCTGGACTCCAACCTTGGAATACATACGAGACGCCGTCACAAAAACAACGGGACAAACGTTCAACTTTGTTTTGATCAACAGGTGAGGTGAAGCAAGTATGGCCTTTGTTTGCCTCCATCTCCCTGCTGAGTTTGTTCTTCTTCTTTTCACCAGGTACAAAGACGGGCAGGATCACATGGGTGAACACCGCGATGACGAGAAAGAGCTGGACCCACTCTGTCCCATCGCTTCTGTCTCTCTCGGGGCAGCGAGAGACTTCATCTTCCGGCACAAGGATGCTCGAGGGAAACAAAGCCGTCGACGGATCGAGCCTGTGAAGCTGGAGCTGGCTCACGGCAGCCTGCTCCTCATGAACTCCCCCACCAACACCTTCTGGTATCACAGCCTCCCTGCTCGCAAGAAGGTGCTTCTGCCTCGCATCAACCTCACCTTTAGACGCGTCCTGCTGAGGGGCAAGAAATGAGTTCGCCGTGACGGACTGTCAACCACAAGATGGACAAATATAACAAGTTATATTGTATAATTGTATTGTGTGAGTATGTTCTATTTACAGAATGCTGGTTCAGTAGATGGAATAAATGTGTAAAATGTTGTGTGTAAATGTTGCTTCCGTTATCGGAGGTGTGAGCGTAACTGAGTTGGGCCCCACTGAGAGGGAATGTTTGGGGGGCAATGCCCAAGTAAAGTTGGAATAACCTGATTCATTGGCTGATACTCTTTAAAAAAAAAATCATCATACGTGTTAGGCAGCATATTAAGCTTAAACATCAACCACAAATATCTATATAAGGTGGAACCAGGACATACTGGAGCACAGCGCTCTCTGCTGGACAAACAATGCATAGAAATTATTCCCCTTGACGAAGCGTTCTCATCAGCTGAATAATCGCAACCATCACCGCAAACAAGCTACAAAATACTTCATCAGAACACGCTGTACTTTATCTCACAGTTAGTAGTTCATGCCAGAACCATCAGTGTGACTGTGTGCAGGATTTTGGGAGGATGCTAAATCTGGATTCCCTGTAAACATTCGCCTGTTCGCTACCTCGAACCAAGTTGTTTAATTATTGTTGCAATGATAAAACTACATACATTCTGTTTAGTTTGTTTTTAATATCTGAAAACAATCACCTTACACACAAACACACATTATCTCACATGAATATACATTAGTGCAAAAATGCAAATATGAAGAACAGGATCTGCACCAGGTCCTTTCTCAGTTTGACTTGGTCGGAGCTAAATGGCAGTTACATCAAATAAAAAAATAATGATAACTTGCCCAAAAGTCTGCAGTCATATTCTTACTTTCTTAAAAACAGTGAATATAAATCTGTTAGACAAGCTCTCAGAATATAATGCTAAATATTGATACCAAATCAGCTCTGAAGCGTCATATTTTCATTTGAGAGTTAAAAAAAAAAGGGGGGGGGGTCACATTTTATGTTCAGATAAGGTGCAGAACACTTGAATGTATTCAGAATTTCAACATGGCACTTGAAATTATCAGCAATGCAAATGTAGATTTCTGGAAACCAGAGAATAAACAGTCTATGACCACTGTCAACATGATTACATGATTTTTGCTTTTAAAATTTAATCTAGCCAAATTTCTGTAATTCAAGTTTCTCAAATGTGACATTATGTGCAACGACTCCTCAGCAACATCTTCAAGAAGTCCTAATCGGCTCATTCTTTGTGTCTGGGGTCCGTTTCAGGAAGAAGTTGGAAGAAACTCGGGAGTCTGACCCTGACCTGTGAGGTGACTGACACCGGAGTTCCCCATTCCGGTCAGTTCAACCAACTCTGAGTAGGTATGGAACTAGAAAATTAAATATTAATGGAGCCCTGTCACCATGGTAACTGCTGACAAAAAGACATATGCATGCATCATCCCTCCCGGAATTACACATCCTGATGTACACGTGTTGACGATGAACATATTTTTAAGGGGAAAAAAAAAGAAAAGAAGTAACAACAGCAGCAGCCAAGGAGAGAGAGAATTGGTGTGGTAGAAAATTGCTGCTGGAGTCACCTGAAGTTCAGCCAGAGAGTTCAAGCAGGTGAGGCTCCAGGGTCACAGGCTCAGGATGCTACCTGACTTTAGTCATATTCACTAGATCGAAGTCAATATATCCAGTGACTGGTTCTAAGATGGTGATGTGATGACAGATAAGATATGAAGATATTTGAGAGAATGTGATGAAGGACAAAATGGTACCACTCCAACAAGCGGTTGTCCAGAAATGATGATACATCCGAGTCGGGGTCTGGGAATCATCCCCTGATCCAGCAGAGAAATGCAGCCCCTCCATACAGAATCCTGACAAAAGGACTGAAGTAAGCAACTAAAGTAGGTTTTATATAGTTTGATTAACGACCGTATAACCCAACCGAGACTGACTGTAGAACTCTACTGATCGGGACTGAATGAATGAGCCCGGGTTAGCCTCACAGATGCCAGTAACGGACTCCGAGCTTGAGTCGCCTCTCTTTCTGAAACACAAACCCCAGACTTTCCTTCATTTCAGGGCAAACACACTTAAGGGTTTTCAATGAAATGGACCTCTGTCAAAATAACAGGAACACCTTCATGTACACTGTAATCACATTAAACACCAAAACCTGCAGCGTCTGAATGGAGTCCGCAGCACATCGCGCAGCCTCATCCAAGCTGAACTTTGAATGTTTCACACATGTACCCAGTGACGAGGCGTTATCTAGGAATGCACTATATCATCAGGTCTTCCTGTTTTGTTTTTCATCCAGTACCTTGCAGACAGGAGTCAAACAAGTATCTCACATGATCAAGGACATGGGACTAAAATCTTTGGGGTTCAGAGTCTCGTGCAGTGGATCAGAGCAGCAAAGTGTCAGCTCGTACATCGGAGTACATCACAGCATGACCAAGTTGCTATCATCACTATGACCTCTCTCTCAGGTCCAAATGCCTCCCAGTCATGATCCTCCAGGTCCAGTCTATCTAAAAGGCAGAGGAACAGTCACATTGCTGTGTCGGGGGCCTCTAGTTATTCCTCCATCCGCAGAGTGAGGTTCAATCTTCGGACTCTCTCGTAGAAGAGCATGTAAGCGTTGGAAGACAGCACCTCGTGCAGGCTGGCTTTGCGTACCGAATCATCAGACACCCAAAGCCACTGGGAGAGGAAGGGCGAAGAACTGCGGGGTGAGGAAGGGCTGCGTCGGTATGTTACAAAATGTCCCGAGTGCATGTCACCATGGTGAACCAGCACTGCCGTGAGCTGGAAAAGGTACTCTGTGGACCTGTGAGAGAGGAAAAGATATTTCACACTTTTGTACCAGTTTGTCTGTTCGCACGATTACACAAAAACTCGGAGAACGATTTCAATCAAACTTGTATGATGACCCAAGACAGAACCCATTCAATTTTGGATTACACTTGGATGCACCCCTCCCAGGGGACTGACCACATACACCTCAAATTTGGTCAGAAATGCCTTACATGGAATTGTTCACCTTAAACCTGAATCACCTGCCCCCATCATGTTGTTCCGGAGAGCAACACACGTCCCTTTTAGAAGATAACAAACCCTCAGTTGCGTCCCCAGTCATGCATCGCTTGGAGAGACGGCGGTGGAACTGGCAGGTTACCTGTAGTCGAACGTGAGGCTGAGCTGAGGGTTCCCACCGGGAGAGTGGACACACACAGATGAACAGCTTCCGTTGGTGAAAGGTTTGTTGTTGTTGTGATGTTCTGCTTCTGGAACACAGAACATAACAAACTGAAGATGCGCGTGAGAATAACAGGCCTCTGTGGTCTCCGTCTGTGTGTGACTATTTTAAAGTTGAGGGGAAATCATTTATAGCAATGTAGATGATGACATTATAACTATTACGCTAATCATACATTTAACTATTTCTATACTCTACAATCTAGTTTATTAAAAAAAAAATCAGGTTTTATAAAATCTCTCTTTAAACATCATCAATTTAAGATGTTTCCTGAAGTGAAAAACAACAACTGTGGTGTTACTATCCTGAGAAAAATATCGCATTTTTGCACAGACACAATCCAGATGATATAAACCTCTCCCTTACTAGGCCTGTTTCAAGCACATGTCTGTTGGTGTCATGTATGATGGTGGTTACGGGTTGTTGGGGTTGTGCTGAGGTCAGCATGTATGTAGATGACAAGAGTTAACACCTCGGTGGGCACAGCATGCAGCACCTCCCTGTGCCTGCTGGGTTCTCTCTGGTACTCCAGCTTCCTCCCACCGTCCAAAGACATCAAGAGGGGACGAGGCTGATTGATTCTCTAAATTGACCGTAGGTGTGACTGTGAGAGTGAATGGTTGTCTGTCTCTATGTGTTGGTCCTGCGATGGGCAGGTGACCCATCCAGGGTGAACCCCGCCTCTCACCCAATCTCCACCCCCCGTGACCCTTAACAGGAATAAGCGGTAGAAAATGGATGGATCAATGAATGGAGATGTCCTACCAGTGCCGTTAGCAGTCAGCTTTTCCACGACCCCGTCGGAATTTTCTGCTTTTAGGGGTTTTGGGGCACATTTGGTCCGCTGACTGGTCTGGCTGGAGGCGTTGTGTTTGTAGCGGTCCATTGAGAGATACTCTGTAAACTGCACGTGCTCTTGTCTTTTGATGGGAGTTCCTTCACTAGACCACGTCAGTCTTTGCAAATGGATGCAGAGGCACTGGGGGAGCTGGAAGAGGGAGAGAAGCATAAGAGGAGTGCCTGGTGCATTCCAGCCACGACTCTCAACGACCACCAGAAATCAGCAGCACTGAAGGCCTGTTACTTCTGACTGTCACAGAGAGGCTCTGATTCTCCCAAACCAATTTAGATTACAAAAGGATTCAGCAACACACAGACCTTTGCCAAACATACTGACACTTTGATGAATTAATACAAGTGTAAATTACCTTCCCCAATTTAAGCTGTTTTACAAACGTTGTTCTCTGGCTTTCCAGTACCTGCCCGTTGACCATGGTGCCTTGATGCAGCTGAGGTGAGAAGGTCAGACACAGGTATGTAATAAAAAGTACTAATCAGATTTTATTTTACCAAATAGCTTGTTTGTCTTAAACGAAACAGATGATACCTTGGTGCAGTTTTCACATTCTACTTCTTTGATGGTTTCTGAGGAGATGAAGTGTTGAAGACACTGATCAAGAGAGATGGGACGACCCTAAAGACAAACACCCATCACTTAACCAATGTTAAGGTTGCAATTTAAGAACAAACTCATAGTGACGAAGCTGTTGCCGCTGCTTACCCACTGAAGTAAAGGTATGGGCAAGGAAAGGCTCTCAAAGGAATCGTAGCGAACTGGACTCTGGAATAAAGCAGACGTAGAATTACAACTCCAGGCAGTGTGGGGCGAGTCCTCACATCTATGACTTTCAGACCAGGTAGAAGCAGATGCCACCAATCTCAAATCTGTCCGCTATGAAGGCAATGTTTGTCACCTAAGGCTTTTTTTAAAATTTAAAACTCCCTCCCTTATCAAAATCCCACCAACTCACTTGCTGCTCACACCGCTTGCATGACATGTTGCTTGTTAAACGACCGTGAAAAGGATGATGAAACTTCCACGGACTTGGTATTGGGTGAAGAGGGGCTGAAAAGGAGAAATAATCTCAGTAAAAGGATTTGTGAAAGGCCTGATGCTCTCATCACTCTGTTTTCTTCTTACCTCGACTTCTGCAAGTCATAGTTTTCTCATCTTGGTCAGGGAGACTCTGATATAAAACACACACATAAAATACATGGACTCACAGCTCACTCACTGCTCTTGATTTGATTTTGTTCTATGTGTTTTAGGATAACTGCCATGAAATACTGTGAGCACTGATTTTTGATAGTGAGAATTTACCTCAAGCGACTGCATGTCAAACAAGTGAGTGACTTTGGGTTGGCGATCTCTCTCCTCTTCCAGTGATGACGTCAGCACATGAAAGAGTTCATGTGCATCCTGAGAAGACCAGACGGCTGTCAAGGCTTGATTAAACTCTCCGCTGTACACGAGTCACAGACACTCAACAGCACTGTGGACAAACCTGCTCTTCAAATGAACTGATGTGCCACCGGTACAGTCTGAGAACATCCAACAGGCAGCCAGCATCAAGTACATCCTCCTCTGCAGGCTCGTCGCTGGACAGAGCTGTCAGCAGACACTCGTGTCAATAATATGTAGGAACACCAGCAACCCACCGGGCTCTGCTGACCTTAACAGTTTTGTATATACCTTTAAGAAGCTGAAGCAGTGTTGTGGACAACTGGTTATCTTTGCATGACCGGATTGTAGGTGAACTTGAGAACTTCTCCAGCCACTTGATGAAGGAAGGACATGCTGCCAGGCCCTGGAGCAAAGAGTTCAGGAAACAAGTGTTGCCCAGGTTCAGCAGACCAGGGACCATACCTGTAAGGAAGCATGGGCCACGGTGAGATTATTGCTCATGACCGGTGTCATTTGTGCAGTGCACTCATCCTTACCTCTTTTTCTCTTCTTTCTCTCTGTAATTGGGCCCCACAAAACGTAAACTCCAGCTGCAATAGCAGCAGCTATCCCACCGATGACACCCCAGTTCTTTATCATCTTGTTTCTAAAAAAGAGAACACAAGTTCATGAAGCACCTCCAATGACTTTGAATAAAGGGAAATAGAAGAGGAAAGCCAAAGAGGAGAAAACAGAAGAGCGAGAGAGGCCCAGTCAGACAGTCCCAGAGAATGGAGGCAGTAGTACAAGTGTTTTCGACCATTCCAGACTTTGAAACCCCCTGGTCCTGGCTGATGCTGGTTTTGTGGACTGAGTATTCTCCTGCAAGTGTTCTTTCCTGTTGTATTTTTGATTTGCTTCCAGGGTGGGAATACACGTGAAATGAGGCAGAGACCAACACTGTTTGAACAATCCTTGAAGATCGTTGAGTGAAAACGACGCTATCACGACCGAGACGACAGAGAACCGTTGCAGTTATATTGTAGCATTGTCTACCCGTTAGCAAGCTCTTGCTCAACGAAATCGATCACGTTATTCTGGACTTTGTATGCACCATTTGCCCCAGCTAATGCTAGCAAGCACTTCGACCCAATCACTTAAGTGAAACCTTGGATGCATTCACGAGGAGAAACCCAGACCAGGCGTCAGAATGTAGAGGCTAATTAGCATTTTGGCTAACTTACCAACTCTGGGTTAATCCTCCCTCGGTGGGTTACATCGCTCCAAATAGATTTATCCAAGCTGACATCTTGAAATATTAAATATATCTATTGTTGTTACAATGTTAGCCGGTTAAGTAGCTAGTGGATCTGTGTAGTAACCTCGGGGCGCCGTGTTTGTCTTTCTCATTCGGCTGTTGGGTCCGATGCTCGGCGACGTCGTGACCTATTTCTCTTCTGTCCTATTAGTAAGCTTTAGTTGTTGATTGTCGGGTAATGGTTTTACCTCACGACGGGTCCAGTGCCAAGGAACTCTCCAATAAGCTTATCTGAGCTTTCAGGTCTGCACCACAGCATCCTGTTATCAATAGTGAACTCCTTTCTCTGGTGCCGTGTTTCTCCACGGACCCAGAGCGGGGCGTACCGACGTGTTCACAGGTTTAAAGTCCGGCCGACATATTTCTGTTGCGCACATTATTGAAATCACTAGATTTATTCAGGACAGCCCAGGCAACAAACATATGAGTTTGGACATGACCTGAATTTATTTATATACTTTTTTAATCAATCAAAACTCTAAAAAAAAATCAAATTGTATGAAGGAAACGCTTAGATGCAAACGATTCACGTGAGACGTTTCTAGTTCAAGAAAAGCAATATTTGGTGGCGTACAAGTTAGGGAAAAACGATTTTTGTCAAAAAATGCAAACATACGTACTGTAAATATTCATGTCCGGCCTTTGCTAACGAATAAAAATTATATCGATTTTTTGTGTGCGTTTTCCTGAAAAAAACTGCAACCAAAATGAAGTTGAGCTTTCAAAAACTTTCCACTGACGATATCAGCGCACAATTAAATACAACGCTCCTAACTGATTTAACTATAGCTGTATTATTTAAGCCTGCGAGCACCTGGATTGCTTCCCACCATATGAAAATTAATTGTATGAGGAAATTATTCATATCTGTTTTATAAAATAAGAAGAGATAGAAAGCTGTTTGAACGGGACATGTTTGTGATTTATATTTAAAAAGCACTGTGTGTGTGTGTGTGTGTGTGTGTGTGTGTGTGTGTGTGTGTGTGTGTGTGTGTGTGTGTGTGTGTGTGTGTGTGTGTGTGCGTCGTGCCGTGACTCGGCCTCTTATTGGCTGTCGGCGGACACAGGGAGCGGGTCGCTCTCCTCGGTGCTGAAATCGCTGCCCGTCGTGATCATGTAAACGGCGATGAGGCCAAACAGCGCGTCATCCAATAATCACCAAAATGGACGATGATCTATTCCAGCTGAGACAGCTGCCGTGAGTAGCCCTCCATGTGCACATAATCGCTGTTTGGTTTGACTGAGGCGGTTTTAATCCAGGACAGCAGGCCTGCTTCGTCTCTCGGTGTTTGTTTGCTTAGCTCGCGGAGCATAAATAGCTCGCATTCCTTAAAAGCGGCGCCACCATTTAATGCAAAGCAATGTCTAGAGATTACTTGGAGGGCTTCGTAGTTTGAAATCACAGCGTGATGAAGCTGCGATCGTAGCATTTCTACAAGGAGACTTGTTTGTTTTGTTCACAGGAAGGAGCTTTGCTCTGAATTAGAGACTAATAAGTTAACTTGTAATTATGTTTGCTGACACTCCTCAGGATGGATTTATTTCTGTCCTGAAATAAGTATTCAATACTGCGTTCTCTTTGTTTTTATGGAATCCTCCCATTCAGCTGCAATAAGCCAAAGGCTGGCCAAGGTGGTGCAGGGAATACTTTATTTTCTTTCTTTCTTTCTTTCTTTCTTTCTTTTTAACTTTAGTGTGAACATCTTATGCATTCTATCTGGATTTGGTGCATCATGTCTTGTTTATTTCTTTTGTCTTTGTGCTCTCTAAGTCCCACCTGCCTTTCCTCAGCCTCCCGCTCAGCCAATCAGCTGCTTCCCTGTTCACCTGTTTTCACTCACCTGATTATCTGAGTTTATATACGGCTTCAGATGCCTGAGGTCTTTGTTGCTTCCTTGTTGTTCTGTTAGATTATGGGCGTTGTCTCTAAAACTACATGGGTTAACTTGTGGACGTCTCACAGAAGCACCAATACTTCTCACTGCAAGCAAGGAGTAAACTGTAATTACAGTGATGAGCCACCACTGACACGCTCCATGTTCTATTATAGTGTTTAATCAAAGCTTCCTAAACTAACTGTAGGCTCAATGTGGGGGAAGATTGCACCTTCAATCTGTAGGGAACATGCTTGTCTATGTATTTAGCCTTCACCAGCTTGCCAAGTAGTGAAGTGCATGTGCAGCGCTGTCGGTAAATACCACCCATTCTCAAATTCAAAGCCAGGAAAAGCTCACATCACCCAGGCAACAGCCTCCAACTCTCATCTGGACTGAACCTTGGCCTCCACTCGCCCTCTGACATAAAACGCTTCAACTAGCCATATAGTGAGAGGAGTGAAAAAGGTTCTCTGTGCATCTGTCACCAGTGGGCAGCTTCTCGGGACACTGAATGTCTTTGTGAATATAGACTGAAGCAGTGACGGGTTTTAGACATCAAGAGTTAGTTTCATTGTCCCTGCAAAGAGAATAATGAAATACTTAGCTGGCAGGGGAGGCTGGACCATTTCTGATAGATTTCCAGCCTTTCACAGAATTGAAATCAGAGCCAAAAGGGAAAAAGGCAAAATAATTCCTTAACCTTGATCAGTCTGACAGCCATTTTGTGGACATTTATATCCTGGGGTTTCTGAAAAACTGCTTTTCTCGTTTGTTGTAGTGTTGTTCGCTTCCGGCGCACAGGTGAGAGCACACGCTCTGAGGAAGATGGCGAGAATCGAGAGCAGGTTGTCAGGATTGCAGAGCAGACTGAGCTGGAGTCTGTGGCACTTGCAGATGGACCTGCAGTACCTCGGGAGTTTGCCAATCCGACTGATGGTAGAGTAAATTCATATTCTGCAGTACCCGGTTATTCCATTTGCATATGTCTTCAAAGATGTTCCAATCTCTCCGCCCACAGACACGTTCATGGTGGAAGATGCTGTCGAGGCCATAGGCTTTGGAACGTTCCAGTGGAAACTCTCCATCCTCACCGGTTTGTCCTGGGTGAGAACCTCTCTTTACCAGGAATGTTCCACGTTAGATAATCTCGTGTTTTTCAGAGATCATTGTCCTTTGTGTTTGCTCAGATGGCCGATGCGATGGAGATGATGATCCTCAGTATCTTAGCCCCTCAGCTCCACTGTGAATGGAGGTTACCGAGCCTGGAGGTGGCGCTGCTAACATCGGTAATGGTTCTCTAATGTCTGTAAAGTGCATGACAATCCTGACTGGTATTGATTATGTGATTCAGAAGTGTTGTGAAATAAGTGCTTGCAGTGACAAACCTGTGGAAAACACGTCTGTTTTTTTTTTTAATGTGTGTTGCAATATGGAGGAACAAACATTGTTATATTTCTAATCACAAACAAAATGTCATTTTTTTATTCCTTTGGATCTCCAAATTGAGATGCAGCGTTGATTAGAAAATTCTGGATAAGCTTGATCATTTGTTGTTGCAACCATGCAATCATTTCAACACTGATATTCATTCTCCTCTTGTTGATGAACACAGGCAGTGTTTATTGGGATGATGATCAGCTCCTCCCTTTGGGGAAACATATCCGACAAGTACGGGAGAAAGACAGTAAGTACTAATTGAGTCTTGGTTGTCCATGTGAGATGAATGAGCGAGTTTGTGGACGTTAGAACTTTTGGGTGATTCCTATCTAGAATTTCTGATGTCACGTGGATGTGTTGTGAGGGAAAATCTCATCGTTCCCCTGAACAGATGTATCAGGTCGCCATCATTTATTGAGCAGGTTGTTATGTTCTGCATGGGCACACAGGGTCTGAAGATGAGTGTGTTGTGGACGATGTTCTATGGCCTGATGAGTGCATTTGCACCTATTTATGGCTGGATCCTGGTCCTCCGTGCTCTGGTGGGCTTTGGCATTGGAGGAGCCCCGCAGTCGTGAGTCAGCCTCATTCATCTTTCCGGCAGCAGCACTGTGATGATTCAATTTCAGTAACAGTGTCTCTCTTTTTAAGGGTGACACTGTATGCTGAATTTCTTCCGATGAAGTCCAGAGCCACCTGCATTTTGCTGATTGAGGTATGGACTGGGGCGAACCATCTCCCAGACATGTAACCTGAGCAGAACTGTTCTCTTATAGCCTGTGTTTGCTGCTGTTGCTTCACAGATATTTTGGGCGTTGGGCACTGTGTTTGAGGTCCTCCTAGCCATCCTGGTGATGCCCTCACTGGGCTGGCGGTGGCTGCTTGGACTTTCTACCATTCCTCTCTTTATTTTTGCCATCCTATGTTTTGTGAGTACAAGGTTCTCATTATATCATTATATGGCATCGTAAACTAGAAAGCACATGACAGTCCATACCACCACCAAGGCCAACTTTCTCCCCCTGGCACTCTTGTACACAGGCCAGAATTAAAGCTTTGCAGTGAAGGATGAACCCTTGCACCCCAGCCCAGGAAGTGTCCATGACACCTGATAGTGTTCCATTTTAGCATGAAAGAACAGGATAATGGCACCGTGGTGAAAATATCACTTATATCACCGCATCCACTAGGTGGTGCCACAGAACACATATGCTAATGTACATCACATGAGGACGTCACTGTGCAGGCACACTTCCTGTAGCCACTAGCACACTTCCAGTAGCTACTATCACACCTCCTGTAGCACTAGGTGGTGCTATGGCGGGACTTAAATTCACCTCGAAGATGCCTCCAGTCTGGGAATCTCATCAAAATCTTGGAAAGATCTGAGCAGGTGGAGCCTCGTTACTGCACAATTAGCAACATTTACTTCCTCACGACTGTAATACTGTCCAATGAAAACACTTAAAGTGTAAAAGAACATGTATGTTGGGGTGGAGCGATGACTGATTGGGCCTAGAATTTCACGGGTTCTTCCTTGGCTTGTTTCACACCCATCTATGTTTGGTGAAAATCATCGTTCCAGTTTACAGACAAACATATAAAACACTGAACTCATGAGCTACTTGGTGACAGCCACTTGGTACAGGTAATAAGCAGCATTGATGGGTCTCTTTTGTGTGGCGGAGCAGTGGCTGCCAGAGAGCGCTCGATACGATGTGCTGACAGGAAATCAGGAGAAAGCTCTGGCCACTTTGAAGCGGATCGCTACAGAGAATGGTGCACCCATGCCATTAGGCAAACTTATCGCTGCCAGACAGGTAAAAGCCTTCATCTAATTTGAACATTCCTCACGTATGAGCCACAACTGTGTCGACATTTGCCAGCTCAGTTTCTTTTTGTCTTTTTCTTCTCTTCATCAGGAGGATCGTGGGAAGATTCAAGACTTGTTTTCATCACACTTTCGCGGGACCACAGTTCTGCTGTGGTTTATATGGTAAATGGTGTGAATGATCACGTCATCCAGTCACAACTTCAGTCACTACTCACTTACTTTTTTTTTTTTTACAAAATCTTTTCAACCCTCCTCCTAATTCATAGTCATTTCAGGTTCAATTTCCAGTGTTGTGTCTCCTCAGGTTTGCTAATGCCTTCTCGTACTACGGTCTGGTGCTGCTCACCACAGAGCTGTTTCAGGAGGGAGGTGCATGTGGGAGTGAGTTACTGCTCCAGCACCAACAGAGAACCTCACACACTCAACAACACACCTTTTAATGGACTGAACTAAGAAACATTTATTGGCTGACTCCAGGGCCTACCCCTATTATTTGTTATTTCATGTCTCCCTCTAGTGTCCAAAGGTAATAAGATGGAGCTCCGATGCAGTTTGGAGTGTAAATATCTGAACTCGGATGACTATAAAGACCTGTTATGGACCACTCTATCTGAATTCCCAGGTATACATTTGTTAATTTTTCAGCCAGTAAAAGAATATAGATGTGTTATACTTTACAAACATGCAGAGGTTACTGATTCATGTTCCACAGGCCTGCTGGTGACACTGTGGGCTATTGATCGTTTGGGAAGGAGGAAGACCATGGCCTTGTGTTTCCTCGTCTTCTCTTTGTGCATCATCCCCCTCTACGGTTGTGTGGGAAGGTAAGCGAATCCTAATAAGACAGTCAAAATCTTAAATAAAAAGACAGTGGATCTGTTCTTTCTCCACTGATCCTGCTTCATCTGTTCCAGAGCATCCATGACAGTGCTGATATTCATCGCCAGAGCTTTCATCGCTGGAGGGTTCCAAGCTGCATATGTCTACACGCCAGAGGTAGAAATAATAATGAAATAATGAGCTCAGACACTGGTTGTTCCAGGCCAAACAGTTGTTTAGATTGTATTATGTTAAATGCACATGGTTATTACTTCGGGTTGAACTAATGAATTGAGTAAATGAAGGAAGGTGTTCTCGTCTTCTCTGCAGGTGTATCCAACTGCAACCAGGGCTTTAGGTCTGGGCACCAGCAGTGGAATGGCCAGGGTTGGTGCCCTCATTACGCCATTTGTAGCACAGGTAACAACCACCTGGAAAGTTGTCCTTCATATAGTTGAGAAAACAAGGCAGCGGTTGTGTGATGATGTTGCTAAATCCTGCAGGTGATGTTGGAGTCATCTGTATACCTGGCTCTCTCCGTGTACTGCTGCTGCTGCCTTGTAGCTGCCGTCGCCTCCTGCGCGCTGCCAATAGAGACGACAGGCCGGGGCCTGCAGGAGTCCAGCCAACGTGAATGGGGCCAGGAGATGATGGGCCGTACCCCATCCCACAGCTCAGGGCGGATCCCTCATTCCAGCTCCGGCTCCCAGGGCTGAGGACAAGCCGGCTGAAGAAAAACTGAAAGACGATTGCTGTGAAGAAAAGAGGCAAGGAGAGGAGGGAAAGCTAGACCAGCTCTCTGTGTCCATCTCCAGTCCCATCCTGTGACTCTTCAGTTTAGGCATCACAGCGGCTTCAAAAAGCCAGGCAGCACAATCTTTCTACAACATGTCACTGTACTTATAGTCTTCAACCACCATTGCTGTCACACTATCGCCACTGTATAACTGCGTACTGGATGACTGGAAGGACAAAGAGAACAACGTGAGAGTGAGCAACACATGGTGGAGGATGAGTTCATTCTTCTTGAACAAGTGAGAGTGATGCAATATTGTTGATGAAGAAATGGAATCCTGTGTTTGATGCAAGAGAAACAGATGAACACAGAGTTACCATCTTTACCGAGTAGTAATGATGAAAAACAAAGCCTTAAAACTACCTAATCTTGTTACCTTAGGTGCGCACAAATTGCCTGTTTAAAAAAAAAAAACAATACAAAAATTAAAATCATTGCTGCAATGCAGAGGCGGTTCATTTAAGTTTTCACACGTCCTTAGACGAAATCAAAGCAGGACTTGTCGTGAAAGGTCAAACTGTCCTATTGGTGCACTTTTTCCATTGTTCCAACGTTTTGTTTTCTTTGTTGTCATATGAGGGGCGGCCAGAAAAACACACAAAGTTTCCAGCTCTGATGACGTCCGACGGTATATTTATTGTTTCCGAAAGAAATTAGGAAAAAGTCAAGTATTATTCCAGTAGTATTATCAAAAGTAAAGGTATTTCCTGATCATTCTGTGACTTTGTTTACATCAAGCTGACAGATCTGCAACAGAAGCTGACATTACATGACATCTGTGCTGTCCACACTCTCACAGTTTTAAAGCACAAAATTTGACTCCACAGATCCTGCATTGCTGTAAAACATGAACTTACAAAATATTCCACTACTAGAAGATTCAAATAAGAGGTCATCCATGATGACTCAATCTAGTTAGTAAGAATGACAAGAGTTCAATACTTGTATGATTAAAAGAAAACCAACATTAACTCGAGCATATGGCGTCAGCAACTCTGAGTCATGCTGCAACGATAGCTCTACTTTCACAGACTGTACACATACAACCCTCCATGAAGTGCACATCCATTCATCGTTCTGTCTCTCTGTATATAACGTGTCAATACCTGGTTCGGTCGTTCTTTGTTTTTGTGGAGACGGACCCGGTCTTATTCCATGAAGAGTGCACCGAGCGTAGTTTTCTTTAAAAAAAATCCAACATCTATGAACTAGCACAGTCAGCTGATTCTTATGTGCCAGTGTTGAGTAATACTGCTGCGTTCAGTGTCTGTGTGCACAGATTCTTGTTGATACACTGGATGTAAATGTGTATGATACTGTAATAAATAATCTTTCAAAAAGAGCAATGACTTCTTATTTATTACAAAACAAAGCAATTAATTCATATATTTTTCTCTCGATTTACTGGGAACATTGTCCAAAATATACACGCTTGATCGTTCTCACTCTCAGCTGACACTATGCTACATTGACATTTCATTGTCAGCGAAACAACCCAAATATATATTTCTACATAGATCACATGAATATCAGTGAATGTCTAAATGTTATTAACAGACGAGGGAGGCTGTCGGTACGGTGCCAGGCACGAAGGACGTCGCTACTCAACGGCAGTTTACAGTCGAGCCTTTGGCCCTTTGCCTTTTTGTTCCACGATCTGCCCAAAGAGCCTCGCTGCTTCCTGAGCGCAGCCTCTGTGGATGGTGAGTCCGAAACCGCCGTGGCCATAGTTGTGAATCACCTATTGGAACGGTGACTGATCAGAAACTGAGGATCAACATTTACACTTACTGATACTGCACTGATCTGCTGCTACGGTTTACCTCTATTGGAGTTGGGCTGGACTGTATCGTCTCCCTCTCCAGCCGGACCTTGCTGCGGACAGGCCTGAGTCCACTCCAGTCCTCCACTATTCTGGCATGCTGAGAAAGCAAAGAGTTACTAACTTGAAAAATCTTTCTGACAAATATCGCATGCACTAAGTCAGCCATATTATCCTCTCAGTGTAAAGACATTTAAATCTTCATTCAGCACTATCGAGTGAATATTCCTGCACGTGTATAAATGTTATGAATTATTTATGAACTCAGACTTTAACACCTCACCTTGAGACTGGGCTCAAGCTGGCAGGCATTTTCCCAGATACGCTTATGGTCTGCGGAATTGCTCTGTTCGTTCCAGTTCCCTAACTGGAACACACCGCCGACTGTCACAAGACGACTCCTGCAGGGGCAAAACTCAGGATGTCAAAAAAACGCTACGATTGCAAATCAAGCAGAGGTCCGACTGAAAGCACAATGACAGCAAGGTAACGCAGCAAAACTTCAGCAAGGATGGATGGAGTCAATGTGATGTCACAGTGCACAACACCTATCGGGTAATGCTGAGAGATGACAAACTGCTACTACACAGCACAGCTGAGTGTTTCTGGGAGCTAAGTGTTCATCAGTGCACTGTCACTAGCACTACCCTGGAATGATGTATGGAGAATTGTAGGTTCCTGCTGTAAAATTGTGGGTACAAATCCAGTGCTTCAGCCACGGAGCATCCACCTTAAAAACACAGGAATAACAAGAGGCAACAACTATTTCCCACTGTGCTTTCATGGATGTTTAAACGAACGTGGAACTTTCTCACTCTTACCTTCACTATCTGGCCCCGGCCGGGCTTAAGCTCCGGGTCGGCCTGGAGCTCTCTTGACCGTATCCCGGAGCAATTTACTATCACATCTGCGCCAGTTTCTGCCAGCTGAAAACAGGAAGTACGATAAGACAAAGACACTGACGAGTGAAAGCGCTTCAATTCTGTATGTTTCTTCGAATGTTAAGCCCACATTTTGGATGGGTTTATGTATTTATATACAGGCAACTAAAAAAGCCTTCACTGACCTCCTTGAAGGAGCCAATTTTCCTGTGATAAAATTTCACACCCCGAGTTTGCAGCCTGGGAATAACGACAAACTGGATATAAATTATGAACAGAAAAACCTCAACACTAATGAATAAGCTCATTGTCATAAATAATGTCTGCGGAACTACTCAAGCTGTCTGAACTTTGACTGGGGACATGGGGTTAAAAAGTATCTAATTGCACTTATTTCCAAAGATACCTAAGAGGTAATGAGGTGCAGCATGGACCAAAGAAGAACCCCTTACATTCTGGACCAGATCCCTTCAGTACAGCAAAAAACTGTTTTGCTGAGCCGACCCTGGCGGAGTATGCACTCTGCGATTGCCCTGATTTGATTGTTTATGTCATGGCTATGTGGTTCATAATATTAGAGGGAATTATCACCTATGTGTCATTATTCACATTTCAATAAAACCGTATCGAAAAGGAAATGGTTTGATATTGTTTTTCGAGGATCTGTACCAAATAAAGATGTAGAAGTCTGTAGAAGTGATCAGCAGGCTGGGATATCCCTGCAGCACAATACTTCATGTAGAATGGTATTTTTACTAATCAGCCCGATAGAAAATATCCCACCTCCTGTGAGTTCCATATTACAAATTGAGATTTTGATACGATTTGTGTGAACATTTTATGTGTAGAATCACAACCTGCGTTTGAATGAACTTTTGCTATTCACTGATACAGAACACCGAGAAGGATAAATCATCAAACAGATTCAGGCGTGATTTGGCAGTTTCACCGATATAATCTAAAAGTGATTTATTTATTCACTCTGACATATGAAACGCTGTACAAACATAACCAGTGACGTGATACGACCACAGCAACATCAAGATGGTCAGTGAGGTCCGGCGCAATTTAAACTCCACCTGAGCAAAGTGTGATGGTAGTCAACTCTCATTTAGACTCTTAATTTTACAGCGTTTACGCTGCACTTTTATCATTTTACTCCCTCAGATAAAGTTCAATAGAATTGAGTGACGAAAATAAGACTTTTCTGATCCTGTTGAATAACATTAAGAATCCAAAAACCACTGAAGTAAATGTAGCGAACACGCAGGCGTCAGGTCCCTCTTTATCTTTTTACATGGTAATAAGTGACATTACAGACAGTTGCACCACGAAACTCACACCAACAACAACGGAGTCAAGTACAACTCATCTTGGTAACACAAGTTGATCACTCACCAATCCGTCAACCAGGGTAAATAAGTTTTACCTTCCACCATGAGAGCCGTATTGAACCACCCAAAGCTGTTGGACGTGTTGGAAGAGAAGGAGCCGTGTGAGGCACAACAGACGTAAACAGGAGGGTCATTAAAAACATTAACTAATTATGTGCCTATTCTGGTACTATATATGTTGACTCATTTTGTGACTAGATCACATATTTGCTAGCCAGTATCGTCCAATCAATCACAAGTATTTTGGATTGCTATTGGCTACTGTGAAACATTTAGCTGAGCCAGTTAGCCTGGAACATGAGGGAAAATTCCTTCATCAAAAGCGAAAAGCAAAAAATGCTGCTTTTGTGGACCAACAAATACGTTCTTGAGTTATGTCAGTATATATCTTCTACATCCTGTAAATTAGAACAAGCACAGTATCTACATGCATCTCTACTTTATGCTCTTCTACTGCAACGTCCACAAAAACCTACTTGTAGCCGGGAAAGAGCTGCAGCTCTCGTTCTGTGAGTTGCCTGAAGCCCAGGACAATGTCTTTAAACGATGGATCCTGCAAAAGAAAACACGTCACTCAGAAAAAAGGTCCATGCCAGTGGTTGTTTGTAACCTAGATACAGAATCCTTAAATAACCACAGATACCGAGTTTAACCTTCACCCACAGTGTGGCCTCACTGCTGCTCTTTCTATGCTGCAACCAACAAAGCCGCCCAATCAGGCTGAATCTTGATGGTTTTAGAGGCCCAAATTACTCTGGTATGTCATTCTCTTTATGAGTTGAATGAACTTTGAATCAGTGGCATTGTTCATGCTGCACTGTAATGACCATCAAACTTTATCTGTCTACCGTTTCAACCGTGCGGTGCTTTTATTCCATACGTCTTCCAAAACAAGGTCAAATCTTATCTTTGAGTTGAAACAAACACAGGTGCATTATCGAAGCACAAAGCTGCACTCACTGGGCAGGGTTCGGTGCAGAGGTTGTAGCCAGACTGGAGGAAAACCCCCATCTTCACAGACTCGGGTGAACTGAGGAAGCTCAGCAAGTAGTCAAAAGTCTCTTTATTCCATTTTCTAGAGGGGAAGAGAATTCTTCAGTAAAACAGCGATCACCTTCACAGGATGATCCCGACAGGCTCAAGAGAGTCGGAGAGAACACGCTTACGTCTCCTGGATGTTCCCCTTGTCGTAGAGATACGGCTGCCAGAAGCCTGCAGCTCCATCACTGGTGGTCAGTGGAGTGAAACAGTCAGCATACACCTCAATGATCAGGGGAGTGACAATGGAGTGATACTGCTCATAAATGCTCTGAGCTGTGGACAGACCAATGACTCCAGCTCCTATCACTGCAACCCGCATGGCTGAAATCACAAGTGACATTTACATGAAGCCTGGTTATGATTCGATATCACTATTTGTTATTGTTAAACCTGCCTAAACATGGTTTATGGACATATAGAGCTTTAAAAAAAAAAAAAAAAACGATCCAAATACATTTTACAAGTTAGACATCACTATTTTATCCTGTCACAGGTTACTGGGTGAAAATGTCGCAGTCGGTTAATCTGATATTACAGTATGTACCAGTTAGAAAAACGTGACGGTAAAAACTGGGCGACAAAGTGTAGCGAAGCCGCATTTGAGCTCAAAGCAGAGTTAAAACTACTGTTTCAACAGGATAATAACTCCAAAAAATGTAAATGTATCTATGGATGTTAATGTTTCCAAACATATCCCTTACCTTCAGAGTTGCGGTCGGTCAACAGGGCGAGAGTTTCTGGAGTTACAGACGGAGTTCTGGCGTCACATGACCGTGAGGGGCGGAGTCTAGGGGTCCACGGCTATTATTATCTTAAAGTCCTTTTTGTAAATCATGGTAGGACTTATTAATATTCTGCTGCTTCTGAACGATAACGTGGAATGTGTTTTACAGTATAAGGCCAAGACTTTTTCTGCAATTATTATTTTAGCAATACTTCTTTAATTGTATAACAGTTTTGTTGCTTTTACACAATGAGATGGTTTTACTCTGTACATAACGATGCTAATAATCAAAGCATACCCTTAAACTTTGTTTAAAAAACATTTTTTAATTGATTTTTTAAAAGGATTTGTATGTTGTACTGTCATTATTTATGTCATGTCTTGGTGTCTACTTGTCTTCTGTTTGTGGTACATCAAGGACACAGCCCTGCTTACTTTTCTGAGCATGTTTTGTAACTAACTTTTGATATTATCGACAAAACTGCCCGCAATAAGCCACGTTCTTGATTGACATTTTGGCTCGTGGAAACACACACACACACACACACACACACACACACACACACACACACACACACACATACGCACACACACACACACGTGGAATCAATAAAATGTTGGGGTTGCGCTCCAGTACCATGGTATAATTCATTTTTAAGTTTCAAGTCCCAGAATCTTTATTACTACCACATGGCTCGGCTGCTGGAACGGATGGACTGTCTGACCTGCACCGTGTGAAACAGTGACGCAAAAACAAACGTTCGTAACGTGCCAGTCCCGTTCGTGGTCTTGATATCGGTCTCACTTTATATCTCATGATAAAAAATAATTGTCCTGATGGCTCCTGAGGTGGTGGGCTTATACAGTGTTGGGAGTTTGATGGTCCATTGTTGACGTTGATATTTTATCGATTGTGTCATTCTGTCTGCAGCAGACAGTGATTGACAGTGACAGGAAGTCTTGCATTATGGATGAATAGATTCCATCGCAGGAAGAGACTTGTCAACACAGTCTTGTACTGTATATTTTTGAGGTACTATTGTACTCTATTGTGTTGTGGTTTAATGATGTTTTGTATTGTGGCTTGGTACTGTGGTGCTTGATTTTCATGGAAATAACAACCTGTCCGGGGACTACAGATGAAAACGAGCTATTTAGCTAGTATGTTTACACTGATGTGGAATCTGACGTGTTGATTAATGTGTATCACCCTTGGTAAATAGATAAATAAATAAATAAGAATACCCCCCACCGCCCGTGGATTAATACTAGTTCCGTCACTGACTCCCAGTTAGAGTGAACATGCACACACCACTAGCTCGCCCAATCACCGTGATGTCATTCCCTCCTGTGCTTTCCCTGCGAATTTGACAGTTGTGTAAAAACGCTTTGCTGTCTGCCTCCATCTTATTGTAAATCAAATTTGTGCACATGAATAATCAATGCCTCTGTTCTAATTGCCTTATTTTCTAAACTATTTTTAAAGTGATGAACATGTCTTTTTCCTACTTCCTTTATATTCCTATATCCCTTACTTCTTCTTTACATACCTTTAAATGGCATATAAACATTTACCTTGTTTAAATGTGGTTTATAAAAGCCAACATTTGCTCATACTAATCGTAAATGCATACCAAAGTAAGGATGTGCAGAGCCTTGAATGCACCTCTTTCTGCACAACCAGCCCAGTGCTGCTCCCTCTCTCCCTCCTCCCTCCATCCCTCCATCACTTGGATCGTTAGCCCCGCAGCTAGCAGCTCACCAGGCCACAGTGGCCGCCGGTGCATCCCCAGCTTCCAGCCATGGCGTTGGTTACTTTGCAGCGGTCCCCGACCCCAAGCGCCGCATCTACCGCCAGTACAACAACTACGACAGCCGGGGAGGTCAGTCATCCGCCGGTTGAACCTGAGCAATGCTCCGTGGTTAGCGGACAGGCTGAGGATGTGGGAGATGTTGCCGGAGAAAGGCCCGCTGATGAAGCTAATAGCTACCGTTAGTTAACGTACGATGCTAGCTTGTTAGCCGACAGCAGCTAGCGCACGGCTTCGTTTCCTATAGCCAAATGTTTTAGATAATGAAATGCCAGTAGAGTTGTCAAATTTCCCCTATTTTAATTTTTTTTTTATATATAAGGAAGCTTCACTTTTAACCAACATCTGCTAATTTGGATTGTGGGACATTATATAAAAAAAGAAACTCTCGGTATAATTAGACAAGTGCCATATAAATGATATGAGCTTTAGCTAACATTAGCTACAGAATGATGGGACTGGCTGACATTGAAAACAACGCATTGATCCAACTGTCAGAGCCATCACGAGGTTGATTCGGTTTACATCAGGACGGCTCTCTGACGAAGCTGCAGTCTAACCGTTGAAAAAAAATCACTCTAAACTTTGGTTGGGGAATATAAAGGACACTTCCCTGCATGGTTGCAGCTGACTGCTTCATGTGCAGTCCTGTTAATACTAGTGGACAACAGTTGGTGCATCTCTGTGCTGTCCGGCTGGTTTTGAGGTGAGACGGGGAAGTCAGGCATTGCCATTTTTGGAATCAGACTCGTGTGTGTGTGTGTGTGTGTGTGTGTGTGTGTCAGTCAGTAAGTCACCTAAAGACCTGTTTACATCTGCTGCTTCTCCGTGAGAATCACCTTTTGAGTGTGACAGAAGGAACGAGAGTGAATGATTGTCTTGAATGAATGGCAGAATGGCAATCAATCAAAGATAACTTCCCCTAACCATTTTCCAAGCACAATCCCCCCTCCCTTGTATTCACTGCCGGATGGGGGCGCTAACTGCCAATATTTAATGAAGTGCACCGGCTGACCTCATCTTGCTCAGAATCAAGCTCCGTGTCCACTATAGAACTGACAGCCGTAGCTGTCACAGCCACAGTTCTATAAAATTCATGTAAAATATTGAAACCTTTTGCACAAGTAACAATAGTCTTAATATGCTGAGGGGGGGAGGAAACATACTGTAACCTTGAACAAGTCAGTTATTGCTAAGCACTTGCTGCATTTAAATGATTAGTTTGTTTGAGTGGGTTTCATCTCTGCACCTCCGTGTCCTGCTGGAGCGGGTGGTGCAGTCCTGCTTGAGCCTGAGCAGATAAAGCTGCTGCTGCTGCTGCAGCTATGATGTCATCTACTCATGAAGGGTGGGTGGTGTGGCGGAGCACTACTGGAGGTACTACTTGGTAAACAGAGATGTGATGGACGTTGTCATTAGTTTTGATTTTAAAGATGGTTTCACGCTCAATGGGGGAGCATAAAGGTTTTAGGGCATATTCTCTGTATTTGTGCCATTTTATTTCCTGCTACACACACACACACACACACACACACACACACACACACAGAGTATTTCTCTCTTTCTTGCATTTATTTCAGTTACCGGACCTGTTTTATCCTTTATATCCCCTCTTTATGTCTACCTACTTATTTTCTATGTAGGACCCAGTATGCTTTGCATTATTCCTGAATATTTTTTCCAAAATAAATGAGTGTACAGTAAATTAATTTGAAATCAGCTATGAATAACAGGTGTGTAATTAATTGAAATGCAGTTGAAACTGAAATACTGAAATTTTCAAATCCCAGGACAGTGCAGTACTTGTTGAAGAGCTAATAAAATTAGATATTGCAGTACTGCAGAGATGTCCTGTCTGCACATCAAATATTACAGTTTTAAGAAAATATGTTTGATACGGATTTCTTACCACAATCACAATATCTGTGAAAAATAATTGCAATTTGATTATTTTTTTAAATCTTTCAACCCTTAAGCCAAAAGACAAAGTTTCATTTGCAGTGTCTCATATTTTATTGACCTTGTTCTAAATGAGTCCTGAAACAGACGAGTTTTTGCAGCCTTTATTTCAGGATTGTGATCCAATGCTAGAAAATCGTTTGGCCTTGATTTTTTCTCTGTGTGTGTGTGTGTGTGTGTGTGTGTGTGTGGTCAGCTGAAATTGTGCGACCACAGTTATATTGCTGTCCATGTGCAATTTGCACTAATATAGACATGATTTAGAAAGGAGTGCAATGCCAGATTTAGTTTTTCTGTTCCCTTTCATGTCAGAATCAAATAATTGATGTCCTCAAACCATTTTGGGCAAAACACCAGTGAGTCCATTCTCAGGAGAGGAATTGGTGAACACATGAGGTTTCATTAGCTGTTAGCGGTCGCAGCTCTGACTCGGATCCTTGAGAACAGCAGTGTTATCAGTCTTAAATCACTGTATCAATTTAATTTATGAAAGTGTACGATAGGAATGATATTTACGTGAGATAATACAGCTCTTTCCAAGCTGCACGGCTGGGATAGTTTGTTATTAATCACACATTTTTGGTTGTGGAATTCATTTTTCTCTTATCTGTATTGCAGGATTTTGGGAGTGAAGATGAACGGCGGATAAATCAAAGGTGAGTTCACTCTCCGGTGTGGAGAGGCCCTCCTCTTGCGTGGTGTGTTAGCAGGGCTCATCAACTGGTCGACTGCATCTGTCTTTGAGTCATTTAGTGAAATCTTGTATCGGCGGCAGACGAGCTGGCATCATCTAGTGAGTGTAAACTGTGTGTCAATGTTAAATAACACACCTGTCTGAGTTGCCTGCAGAGTCATCGGTTCTCAATAGACATCTGGAGAGCAACGTTAATCTCAGTAGTTTATGAACTAATATTTTGACAGATGTGTCTGTATTTTTATCAGCTCTTCAACTGATGAACTTCTGCTGCATTCTTGAGTTTACAGTATTGACATTTAGTCTAGCTTGGTTTACTGCTTTTGCGCACTGAAATCTATGCTACAAACCTTTCATGTCGTCCCCTCAGCAGAAGCTACATCCCACCTTCACGTAAGAGGACTTTGCTGGCAGTAATCAGGAGGAGATCAGTCACAAAGCAGCAGCTTTGATGAGCCGCTTCCCCCCATGCAAGATTCGGTTAGACAGACACGGTTTAGTCATAGTAGCGCTGAGACAGGAGAATACTCCATCTTAACTGAAATGAAATAAGTCACAGTATTACCTCTCTCACCTATGTGGGGGGCATCATCATGTCTCTCAGTGACTGGCGGGATTCTGTCCAGGAAGCAAGGAAAAGGAAGTTAATCATTACTTCAGTAACTTGTGCTTTGTTCATTCGGGCTCTCGACTTTTAATTATTAATCAACAATGATACCACTAGATGCTTTTTTTTCTGAAAATAGTTGCAGCTGACTGCATGGGGTTTTCTTTTTATTGGACAAGAGATGAAGTGTTGGGAGTCGTGTTAAAACCAGGTAAAGCTGTTTTTCTGAAGAACAATGAAGTTGTTTTTCTTAAGGAGGCAGTTTGAAAGCTCTCCATAACTCGCTTGCTGTGAGATTGTACGTAAGTGTTGCAACAAGGTGAGCAGACAGGCCAGTTGCCTGGGGCCCCAAGCTAGAATGGGGCCACAGCAGCAACAGTAGAGGACCCCTCCTTAAATTCTTTGATTGGCCATGAAACGACCTGAAGGGGCCACGACCCTTTAGTCTACTGATGTGCTTTCAGTACATGTAGTTAACGAGTGGAATGAGCATTCTTGGTATGAACTTGTGATTGTTATTTTTATACGTCTGTTCTGTTGAAAAGTTCTGTCTGAAATAGAGGAGACTTTGTTGAAGCAGAACACAGAAGAGGGAATGCGTCATTCTAAGATCCAGCTTTGCAACAGTCTATACAACATCCCGCAGCAATGCGTGAGTGTGAGAATGATCTATGCATGATGCGAGTCATGTCTTGCCTCAAGATTGCTCCCGTTTTTCAGGGACAGTGTAAGCCATGTTATGCAATTACATTGCCAGTAAAGTCATGTTTTATAGTATTATGGCATATTAAGCTCTCTTGTATTTGACAGGCATATTGGGCTTTAAGATCAGGGTGTTCTGATCTGGTACACTAAATTGATAGCCCATCTGTTGACGGACAGCCAAATGACTGCCAAGTAGGAGTATTTGCGCTCGCTGCTCCTGGCTGACCTTGATAACGATGACAAGCTGAAAGGGTTGATGGAGGCCAACCTAAATATCTTGCAGGTGTCAGCGGCACTGAACCAAGCAATGATTTCATCTTGCCACTTTGCACGTAGCAAAGTTGGGCAAAAAAACAAAAAAAGTGTGTGTTTGCGTGTAGATATTGGGTGCAGCTTTTGGAATGAGGAGGAGTGTGTGATTCAGTACAAGTGAGGGTCTCCCTCACTATTCTAATAATATAATCTCATTTTTTCTTTTAGATAGCAATTCCACAGTCATTTCAAAATTATATTTCATGTACATTTTGATGCATTAATTTGAATCTACAAGAAACATTGACTATGTTTTGCGGAGCCATAAACAACAGCCCATTCTGGTTTGTTTGTTGGTAAGTGGCAACCAGTGCTGGCCACTTGAAGGAGAAAGACAAGATAATCCCTCCCTTATAAGCCCGGGTATAATGAGATTTGGGTGTTTTGGGTGATTGCCAGTTCTCACTGGCCTTTCCATCCATGCTTGGCCCATGTGTTAAGCTCCCTGGAAGCACTACCTTGGATTCTGTTGATCCATGCAGTGGCATGCACATACCATTTAGAAGTTTTGGCCACAATGCCTCTCTGTGCTCAAATAGAACCAGCAGTCCCGCTTTTCCCCTGGAAGACAGGCGAAGAAGCTGCTACTCTCAGCCAATGGATCCCTGTTAGAGAGAAGCACAAGTTCCTGGAAGTGGATTTGCTGTGGCTGAGTGGAACCCTGTTGATCACCTTCTACTGAGTCACATCTAATGGAGGAAGATTCATGTGTTCAAGGGGAATTTCCTCTCTTTTACTGCATTGGATTCATTGTGCCTGCCACCTTCTGGCGGCTTGTTGCTGGAAAACAACAAGAGAAGCTTGTGATTGAGTTTTTGTGTCTTTGCGTATAAGCGATTATGAGTGTAGGAGAGACGTTTGCTCTTGCTTTAACTTATGCTGTTAAAGCTTGTGAGAGAGAGGAAAGAGTGGGGGGGATGGAGAAGTTGTGAGGGCCTCAGGTAGCGGGTGGAGGCTGCAGCAGCGTGTCCCTCCAGGCTGACTCGCACACACAGTCGCTCCGATGAGGGAGGAGGCAACAGAAGGAGTGGAATCTAAACACCTCTCGGCTGAGCGGCACAGATGAGTGCAGCCTGTCAGTCAGTCTGTCACTCGCCAGCAGTGGGACAAGAGTTGACACAGACGTTCTTCTTTTGGACTTTGCTGCCTCACTGTTTCTGGAGACTGATGAAGAGGAGATAGCTGGTGCTGGCGAAGGCCTGATTGGTTCAACAGGATGCATCTGGTCGTAGAACCCATTCAGGAGGCCATGATGAAGATGATACCTTATTTCGTGGAGAACGCTGTGTTGACTCAGAGTGAGATAAACCGCATGTGAGTTAAGTTTGTCATTTAAAGTAGAGGCTTAAACCAAATTCTTTGCTTCTGATGTTTTAATTAGACATTCCACTAAGATTTATTTACTAAGCTCCTTTAGACTGAATGATTATTTCTAAATAAGTTGTAAAAGGAAATTATTTCCGTAAGATTCGAATCAAGACGTCAGCATAACTGTTTCAACATTAGCTCTTGCAAGAGTTTATATTTAATTTCAGGCAAGCAGACTGAATCACAGTTGACGTGCACTTTAATTCAAATAAGATGTCACTGACTGGCAGCTGATGTTCAATGGAGCCTAAATCTCTTTATTCTTGAACTCTTTGACTGTATGATCTGATGCGTTGGCGTGCAGTGAAAAGGCTTCTGTAGTTTTGTAATCTTGTGAAATCATGGAAGCTATCTGGGAAGCTTTGTTCATCGTCTTTGTTTGCTCTGAGAGCAGCTGTATTTTTAGCCCGGTGTTTGTGGAGAAGCTGATAGCAGGGTGCTGCAGGGCGACAGAGTTGAGCTCAGGCTGTGTTAACTAGGATGTCTGAGTCAGGACAGCTCCTGATTTACAGACATCCTCAGGTTCCACGAGAATATTCCTTTACGTCGGTTTGGAAAAGGGAGAATAAGCAGCAGGAATTTGTACTGTACCTCCTGACAGCCACATAAATCTCACACAAGAGAACAGACTGAAACTGAAATCCACCAAAGTGAGACAAAAGCTCCGGTTGAAAAGTGTCCACCCCCGTGCTTTGTCACTGTGGGACTTTTTTTTTTTTTTTTCTGTGGCGCTGGAGGCGAAGGGAATTTATTGTGAGGTGCATAAAACCAAGTCCATTGTTCTCACAGAATCATCTGCTTGTGGGTTTTGAAAGTCCAATCAAAGAGAGCTGATTGAGGGAGAATATTCAGATCCGGTGTCACACCAGGTCTCATGAAAATGTTACTTAGAATTCTTATTCAAGTACTCTATTTCAGTGATGAGATAGTCGACTGAACCAGCATTGCTCTTTTGAGCTCAGAATTACGTTAATATTAACTGCATGCCAGTATTTTGGTAACAACTGTTAAAGGTGGAGTCAGCGGCTATTGTCCAAAACACTTGTTAAATATCTCCTCTTGGTCTGCTAGCTGCCTGTTCTCAGTAAATCTGAAAGAAACTGGTCGAGTGACATCACTTAATTCCAGCCAATCAGCAGTTGGAGCTGTTGTCCTGGTTCGTGCCATATACCGTTGTATGAAATATGTCACTTGCTACAACAGACAATCTTCCCCTTGAAATTAAATGTCTCCTCACGTGCAACGTTATTTCACGTCCCCTGATACCAGACATGGGACCTCGCCATCCATCAAAGTACGGAGATTTCTGAATGGCAAACTCGCTTTTGTATGAGGGTGAGAATGCAAGATAACAACCCTTTCAGGACACGACTTACTGGAAATGATACTCAGCCCCCTATTGTCCTTCTTTCGACTGGGCTAGCCTACGATGCTCATGTTGCTGGTCGGACTGTGTTTACCAGGACTGCCGTTCATCACTGGGATGCTGCTCGTAAAACTTTAAAAACTCTTCAAGTATTTCTGCCCATTTCTAGCAGCAAAACCTCAGGGAGTACCCTTCGTCTCTCTGTGTATCACTATTACTTTTGATGTTTCTAGCAATATGTAATCTGTACGCTCAGCAATCTGCCATGTTGGCCTCTTGGCCGGCGAATCTGGTCGTCTGTGTCGTTGCCTTGGCATTGGGCGTCCATGACTGTGGCGCAGTCCTCGGGACGGACAGCTGGGGGGGTTTGTGTATGACTGCTGAGTCTGAATATCAACAGTCTTTCTCCAAGATGGCAGAGTCCCACTTTAAAACGGTTGTTAGAATCAGCTCAGTGGTGATACCTGTTTGGATCATGTTGTGTTCCTGTCACTCATCAGTTCTCTACTCTCCTAATGATGTCCTGTTTTGCGAGACTGCACACATTGAATACACGGGGCGTGTGTTCCATCCTGCTGCCAGGCCGAGTTATGACACTTTGATTTTCAGTGAAATGGAATGATTGAAGTCAGCCTGGAGGAAACAGCTCAGTTGTTTTTTATTGCACTTCCTCACTTATGTCATCTGTTGACAGCAGCAGCCTAACCTGAGAACGTCAGGGTTTTTATAGGAAGGTATTAACTCCTTTTTCAGTTTTGTGCGTGCGTGCGTGTGTGTGTGTTTGTGTGTGAATGTTTGTACCTGCTGTTAGGTCACATATTTAGGGCACAGTTCATGGGGCCAAGCCAGCACAGACCTGATAAGTCAAATCAGAGTGCAGCCCGTGCTGCAGAGAGAGAACAGATAAGCATCAGGACCAAAGCTTGATTGATGGCTGCTGCAGACCTGAGATCTGCCTGTGTAACGCACCCGCTGGGCTTTTCCACCCAGCTGTTGTAGTATTTCACCAGCAGAGAAGAGTGATTTATGCTCAGGCTCATTTCCCATGTCTACTGAGCTGAAACTTTCTTATAAAATTCAATATTTTTCATGTCTCGGTGTAATAAACAGGCTGTCTGAGCTGTTGCTGTGCACCATGGTGTCTGATGTCTAATGTCCATGCTCCAATTATTATAAATGAAAGCTGTCCTTTTATTCCACAGCCTGAGCGAGAGCTTCTTCATGGTGAAGGGGGCTGCGCTCTTCCTTCAGCAGGGGAGCACTCACCAGAGCCAAAAAGTACATCCTCACCACAAACATGCAGGTGAGAATCACAAGGCCACAACGCCCACAGCAGCTCACCCTACTCACCCAGAATGTTGTTTTGATCCCTTCAATCTGCCCATCAGACGATCAGGCTGTTCAGTCTAGGTTTTGTTGATGGTCTGTCTGACGGGTTCATGTTCTTCGCTCTGTAACACTGCAGCAGATGTTTGTGTTTGATGAGAAGAGGATGCAGGCTGCCTTGTTCCAGACGTCTAGCTTAGGCAGATTAGTGCTCAGATCCAGTGAACAGGAGCACTGAAGGTTCAGCTGAAGTTGATGATTGACCGGTTATTTTCGCATTCTCGCCCTCTGTGATGACTTTTTGGACTGCACAATGATTTCTTTCTGACATAACATGAGATCCGAGTTGAATTATGATCATGATTCATTGATATTAAGTTTGAGTGAGGAACCGTTTTATGCGGCTTGTAAAATAAATGGACATAAAGAGGAGAAACCTGATGGTAAGTAGTTGGCCTGCAGCCTTCTAGAGGACAATTTGAACTGTGTAAAGTTCAGTGTTGATGTCTTCGTGGCTGCTCGACTGGAATAGCTGGTGGCACACTCCACGTGCCAAGTTCACCCTGGTGATGTATCTTTATAGAAATTTGATAGACATGTAGTGTCTTGCTGATTGTACTGGATCTGGTTGGTGTTTGAAATCAAATGTCAGCATTGTAAGTCTAGTAAAAACACAAAGACTGACCCGAGTGTTTCTCCGCTTGATGGGAAATCTGGACCAGCCAACAGCCGAAATGATGCCAAGCCACTGGCGAGACCATGGCTGTGAGTGGCAGGTTTGTACACTCCACCAGTCCCTTTGTCAGGTATCCCACATGTTTGCAGGTCCCGCTTTTGTTCTCTCTTTGGCTGAAGAAACCAAGTGGTTGTGTGACTCCCAGTAACTATGGCCTCCTGGGAAAAAGAGACGAAGACTTGATATTCCTGTTCGATCAGACATTAGCCGGCAGTCAGTGATTTAGATGTACAGAGGAGTGCGCCACTGCTGCTGGAGTGGAATTCATATGTGTGGAGCACCCGTCGGCCATCTAGATGGAAGTTTGACCAAAATTTGAATTTTATTTGCGTTTTCACTTCTGCAAAGGAGGGTACATTTTCAGCTGTGTTGGTCCCAAAGCTCGGTGGACAGGATTCGCATGGGTCAAAGTAGAAGATAATTAAAAAAAAAAGACTCCAACAGCACATGGATCAAATAGTCAGTGACTCTCTGTCTCATGACAGAGGGTGCAGACTCAGCAGGAGTACGTGATTGGTCTGCCTGTTAGGAGGACATACCTGTCTTTTAATCAAGAGCAACTTTACACCCTGTTTTATAATCCAGTCCAACTGCCATGACTAACTGACAGCCCACTCGGCTCAGCGAGCACTGAGCGATGGATCGTGTTGTTTGTTTTGTTGCAGACATTTGCTCTTTTTAAGAAGGAAAATCAAGTCAAATCTCCAAGGAGTTCGTAAAACTGCGTATCGTTAAACAGGTTATCTGTGATTCCACCCCAGGATTCACTTTTGTGCCAAACACAAGGAATCACTGTGACTGTTACTTTAGCTCAAACCTCAAGCCTCTTCATCATCTTCATAACTCCTGTCAGTGACAAGTGAGCTCTGTAACCACTGACACCAAACTGCTCCACTTACGATCTTCCTCTACAGGAGACTTACCTCAACACCTGCAGGTGATGATCAACATTCTTCGCTCTGAGGACAGGATCAAACTGGTGAGAGACAACAGACGTATATGTATACCCATATAAACAAAACACACACACACACACATACACATATAGGTCAGTGACTAAGGAACTGGCATAGCAAAGCCTCCAGAGTGTGTTTTATTGTGTTCTTAAGACACTTCACTTGCTCACTGTAATTATTAGCTCATGAGAGCAAGTTTGAACACACATAGGAGAGCATTACCGCATGTTTGTGTGTGTGTGTGTGTGTGTGTGTGTGTGTGTGTGTGTGTGTGTGTGTGTGTGTGTGTGTGTGTGTGTGTGTGTGTGTGTGTGTGTGTGTGTGTGTGTGTGTGGAGGGAGGGAGGGGGGGCACTGGATTTATTTCACCTGATGTTCACTCTCTCCATACTCGGAATGTTCCCTTTCATAATAGAACAGTTTTCGTTTGTGCATCATGCTGTGACATAATTTAGCAAGACAATAAAATGCGTGGGGTCACACTAAAGTATTGCATAGTATTTATAGAAACCCTTCCACAGCAAATGAATGTAACTTGTAGTGGCTGGCAGGTGCCACCATAAACAGGTGTCATTCTCTGGACATGATAAACAGGAAATATGGATTTGAATTGAATGTACACGGTCTGTCCCCTGTGCAGGCGGTGCGGCTGGAGAGTGCGTGGTCAGATCGTGTACGGTACATGGTTGTTGTGTACACCAGCGGGCGACAAGACACAGAGGAGAACATCCTGCTGGGAATTGATTTTACTAGCAAAGACTGGTAAGAATAGGACTGAAACATGGCTGGGGGGGTCATCATCTGTGTGACAAAGACCATTTATATGTCCATAAACAGCACAGACACCAGACTGTAACAGTCAGGTGGTTACTTTGAGGGTTTTTCCCACTGATGGGCTTCATTATCTGACCTAAGAAAATGTCTTTGTTTTAATGAAATCTATTTATTTTTCATAAAGCTGCTCAAAAAGTTTTTTTCTGTAAATGTGACAGATCAGTCCAGTGTTATTTATACAGCACCTGAGACATTGCTAAGAAAAGCAGACATTTTATATCTACCTGGTGTTTGATTCTTATTCTCCTCTGGCAGCAAAAGCTGTTCCATTGGGATGGTGCTGCCTCTTTGGAGCGACACTAAAATCCATCTGGATGGAGACGGGTAAGGAAGGAGAACACACTTGATGACTGTAACATTTCCTGAAGCTTGAGCCCACTTTGCACCTACACCTTAAGACTTCAGCTCCAACACACACGCACACAGAGCTCAACCTCTGAAAATAGCCGTCTGTGGTTGTTTTGTTTTTTTTTTGCATCTCAGGGGCTTTACTGTGAACACGGCAGGTCGGACTCACGTCTTCAAACCTGTGTCAGTGCAGGCAATGTGGTGAGTAATCCTCCGTCTACAACAGTTTCATGACACAGCGAAATAAATCTCCTGATTGCATGTGATGACCAAATGTGCCACTCTGCTGTGTCTTTCTGCCACCTGCTGGCAATGAGAGGAACTTGCAGAGAGTTGCTGGGGGTCTGAGATTGCTGACAGCACAACCATCAGAAGATTTTGTTAGTATTCCTTCTTTGATCATCTATGACTCTGAACTTTACCCTTCACACTGCTCCAAACTAGGTCAGCTCTCCAGGTGCTGCACAAGGCATGCGAGGTGTCACGCAGATACAACTATTTCCCCGGGGGTATGGCTCTCACGTGGATGGGCTACTATGAAAGCTGCATCGCGTCAGACCAGAGCTGCATCAACGAGTGGAACGCCATGAAGGACTTGGAGACGACGCGGCCAGACTCACCCACCATGTTTGTCGACAAGTCAGTTAATAGAAATCAAAGCCGAATACTTAAGTAAAGGTTACAGGAATCAGTTCCAGTCTGTGTGATGGAAGTGTGACATTTGATTTGATTGTCTTCATCTTTTAGGCCTTCAGAAAGAGAGAGGACAGAGTGCCTTATTAAAGCCAAACTCAGAAGCATCATGACATGCCAGGATTTGGAGAATGTCACCTGCAAACAGGTTCATATAACACACATAGCAACAAGCCGCTGTTGTGCATTGTTTTTTATTTTATTGGTAATGACTCCACACATCATCATCTCACTCTTTTTCAAACTCACCTTGTAATTTCCGAAGAGATCAGATTTTATTGTTGTTCCTAGCTAGACGTTTATTTTATAATCTAATCTTTCTCGTCAGATTCGTACGGAATTGGAGCAACACATGAACTGCAACCTGAAGGAGTATAAAGAGTACATCGACAATGAGATGCTGCTGATCCTGGGCCAGATGGACAAAGCTACGCTTATCTTCGACCACGTCTACCTGGTGGGACATTTGATGTATTTGTTTAAGTACAATTCTACCTTATATTCACCGAAACATCTGTTGTTCCTCATGAATAACATGAAGTGATTCTAAGAAAGACTGGTGTTCTTTGTTTTGAGATTTTGGAAAAGGAACAGTCTGAAAAGAGATTTAAAAATACACTCATTTTGAACTGTTCTTTCCTTCATTTGTTTTTAGGGCTCTGAATGGAATGCATCTAATTTGGAGGAGTTGCAAGAGATGGGGTGATTTATTTTATGTTGTAGAGGAGCTAAGATAACCAGACGCAAAACATATTTATGTTGTGATTTGAGCATGAAAGAATGTGGAGGAATTAACACTATCTGTCTTCCTCAGGGTGGCTTATATCCTCAACGTTACCAGAGAGATAGACAACTTCTTTCCAGGCACATTCAGTTACCATAACATACGCGTCTACGATGAAGAGGCCACTGACCTCCTGGCTCACTGGAACGACACGTATAACTTCATTGTGAAAGCAAAGTGAGTGCTGAGAGGAACTGAAAATAAGGTTTTTGTATACAACAGTTCACACACAGGAGACATGCATAATAATGAACTGCCCTTTGTTCAGTTGAGGATCAGATTGGTGAGTTGAACTAACATACACGTTCCCTATTACTCATTACTCTTATTACTGGCTGAAATCATTGAAAAGTGGCTGTATTCTGAGGGCTATATTTTGCTGTATATGTATATATGTTAATGTAGTATTTGATAATTACAGCTGTATAATTCTTCTCCACAGAAAGAACCACTCCAAGTGTCTTGTTCACTGCAAGATGGGGGTCAGTCGGTCAGCCTCCACCGTCATTGCTTACGCCATGAAAGAGTACGGCTGGTCGCTGGAGAAGGCTTACAGCTTTGTCAAGCAAAAGAGGAGCATTACGCGACCTAACCCAGCGTTCATGAGGCAGCTGGCAGAGTACGAAGGCATCCTCGATGCCAGGTACAGCCCATCACTTGATGCCTGTAGATGTAGGTCAAGTCTTGATTTGTTTCCGTTTTTGACGTCTGCTTCCTGTCTGTCCACGGTATTTTTTAAAAATTTCTAGTAAACAGCGCCACAACAAGCTGTGGCATCCAGATGCAGACTGCGAGATGGCGGAGGGCCAGCAGGGGTTGGCCCAGTGTTGTGGGGGGGAGGAAGGAGACCACCTGACCCCAGAGCCAGGCATGTCTCCCTGCTGTGAGGAGGTACTGTCTGATAAAGGTGCAGCATGCCCATCCCCGTGCAGGACTGTTGCACTGGAGATCGACCCCGCATACAACAACTACTATTTCCGCCGGCTCTCTGACTCAGCGCTGGACAGCGAACCCTCAACGCCTGTACGCGGCCCTCCTCTCTTGGGTATGGAAAAAGTCTTCATAGAAATCGAGGATGTTGAGCGTGATGCCTTGTTGGATGATGAGGCCTTTGATGGGCGAGAAGGTCTCCCACTACCCCCTTTTGGTGCTACGGCAGAGGGGACTGCAGCCCAGACCTGCAATCGTGGCCCCGAGCCCCTGGAGGAGCTACGGCTCCGGCTGGAGTTCAGCACAGTGGAGGAAGAGGATGAAGAAGAGGTACAAAAGGAGGAGGCAGAGATGGAGGTGCTCATGCAGCCTGATGATGGAGGGGGTGGGGAAGGAGGTGGAGGAGAGGAAACACAAGATGTGGAGGTGGAAGGGGACACGGAGGGTAATGGGATGGACCTTGTGACCCTGAATGAAAACTCCAACAACAACAATCATTTCAACCCTCAACATCACCTCAATGTGAGTTTGAATTAGCACAATTTGAATTGAGATCTAAATTGTTAGGAGTTATGTAGAATAGTATAGAGCACACATTTATTTATACTTTCCCGCTGACACTTTTTTTTGTATTTTGTTTTTTTTTTTCCTCTGGTAATTTAGGAAAAAGCCTCTTCTGTCCCTCTTCCAGCTGATGTGTCTACACTGTCATGGAGGGATTTGAAATCCATGCAGAGAGAAGAATCTTCAGCTCTGCTTTCAAAGCTTTGCCTTAACCCCAGCCCTGAAGTCCCAAGTGCTCCAGTCCTTCTATCCCATGATTCCTGCGAAGGCCTCATGTCCTCAGTGGGACTGCTGCGCCCCTGTGGTCCTCTGTGTCATTGTGCCAACTGTGCTGCCCCCCCTCCCACAGCTCTCCTCAACAGAGAAGAGCAGCCGGGAGACTCACAGCACGTCGCTGAGAGAAAGGACAGCAGTGATTTATTAGATATGAACAAAGACATTGAGAAAACAATGTCTGCTGTCTGTTCGGAGGCTCTCCCTGAGCTGATGACGATGGATGGGGAGGAAGATAAGCCTGCAATGGCTTGTTACCTTGACCAGCAACAGGAGACCCTGGTGGAGCTGCGAAGGTCTGGTTTGGTACGACGGCGTGCAGAGAGACTAGAGAGACTTTCAGGTGTGTCCCAGGAGAGCCTGCACTCTCTGAAGCCTATTCATGCATGCCAAATATCCAAGAGGAGCCCCTTCCGCACTGATGAGGAGGAAGAGTTCTCTGGCTTTACCACCAGGGACTTCACAAAGTCTTCGACACCGTGCCAAGTACGGTTGGAGCCCCTGGTGGTGCCACTGACCAATGAAGCCTTGTTGGGGGTGGTGGGGTCTGGGTTGCTCACGCCAACCTCCTCGCCTCACGGCTCCACCCTGACACGCAGCTCCAGCAGCGATAGCTTGCGCAGCGTGCGAGGCAAACCCGGCCTTGTACGTCAGAGAGCACAGGAGATCGAGACCCGGATGCGACTGGCAGGCCTAACCGTGCCCTCAAGGCTGAAGCGGTCCAACTCCCTGGCCAAGTTGGGCAGCCTCACCTTCTCCTCAGAGGACCTGTGCTCAGCCTGCTCCTCAGATGCAGGAACACTGCTGCTCCTCTCACTATCCCCAGAGCCAGATCACGGCCTGGAATGGGAGTCCCCCACCACCTCTGCTGTGCCTCGGCCCTGCAAGGACCCGCACACCCCAGAGAGAGCGCTGCGAGGTGAGCCCAGAAGCTGACACATCAAGCGGAGGTTACAGGCACTCCTTCTACCCCGTCATCTCTCACCCTGTAGAGCTGTAGAGGGTTGTACAGAGTTGAGTCGAAGAAACAAATGAAAACTGAACAATGCCAACAGTCACAAGGAGCGTTGACTCCTTTGCCACATTATCTCTCAAACTGCTGTTCACAGTAAATGTCATATTGCTGTATCTGACAAGTGTGTAAAGCCATCAGTTCACCTCTAACTTGGTTTGATTCATGGACAAACAAGTGCCTTACCTATGAGACCAGAGGCACAGTGTGTTAGACTGCAGGAGAAGATGATACAAATAACCTTTAATTTCACAGCTGTTAGTACCTGATATGTACCAAATTATGCTATGGAATCCATCGGCACTTCTATTATTTTTTACCTGACTGGTACAAAGTGGTAGCCTGTTAACTTGAGCCACTCAATGGAGCTTGACAGAAAGCAAAGCATAAATAAATGTAGAGTTGTTTACCACAGTTTTAAATGCTAGAGGGTTCATCGTTACCTCATTCATGGAGCTCTCGCCAGTTTGATTCAGTTCATTGGCTGATGTCACAAAAAAAGTCAGGACGTGTAATTAAATGTGAGTCTGTGTGAGTGAATGGGTTGAAGAGAGAAGGACGAGGCATGCTCACTGTTTTCAGCAAACAACAGAATGGTTTCTGTTTTTGTTGTTCCTTTGCACTGCTTTTTTATTGAGCGAAATACTGGTACGCAACAAGCTATCTTCCAAAATAACATTAGAGTAATGTTATTGACCTCATCATTCCCCACTATGATCTCGGGAGGAGAGCAGAGTCGTGCTGCGCGGCGTGAAATCATAATGCAAATGTAGAGTGACAGGAAGTGAGGATCTATGACATCAAATCATAATTGGTGTTATTTTATTTCTCTGACTATCATTTCTTTTGACATAAACTCAAAAAAAGACTTCGCTTCCAAACTTTTTGTTTGTTTGTTTGAACAGTAAATTAGATAAACTCATCCTTGAGAGTTGCCAACATTTTTTTGCGTTTTAAAATGTGAAAGACCAAAGTTCTTTGGCTGTCTCTAAAACATTGGTTAAAAAAAACAACAACAACAAAAAAACCATTGAAGCTGTACAAAATAGGTGAATCATAACTTCCAATCATGTATGTATTTGAATGCTGTCACATCGTTTTGCACATTTTGGGAGAAACAGTCGAGACTCAGTGGAGTCGTTGGGCTGTTAGGCTTTTATGCTCATATCATCAATGAGTTTTAAAGCTGCGATCACAGAAGGTTACGTCACATTTTTGTAACCATTTTCTTTTTATACTTAAGTATGCAGTAACTTTTGTACTGTATGTTGCTGTAGTTTGAATGCATATTGCACTTTTTATGTTGGTCAAAATGTACTGTATGTGTTAATTATGGAAATAAACATGTCCTTTTCATAAAATATTGTGGATCTGGTGTTTTTATGACTTTTTTCTGGAACATAATTCATTTAAAACTGATTTATTTAAAGTCCCCGCTGCAGCAGCTGACCTGCTAATTGAGAACAAACAGCTGCTGACTGGAATTAGGACACTGTATCAGCTCTATACAAATCCTTTTGAGTGGCAAAACTATTATAGACATATCTAAATATTTGTGTGGTGACTTGAAAGTGATGGTGTGTGTGTGTATGTGTGTGTGTGTGTGTGTGTGTGTGTCCTTAAATTACATCATCATGCCCCCTTCTGTATGCTTTGGCAGGAGAAGAGTTTTCTAACAGCCAGGTTTATATAACATTTGGCTTCCCGTTCTGTTTGCATGACATCAGTGGATTACTTAAGTTACACGCTCTTGTTCGTCCCGCCCTATATGTCTGTGCGTGTCTGTATAATGAATAGTACGCTTGTGCACACTAAAGCATGTGATGGAGCTTTGAAGCTGCAGGGATGCCATGCAGCGGTGTTTTTGCATCACAGAATAAAACATTTCTGGTGATTTTTCTGCATGCATGTGAAACGGGAGACGAGACTCTTCGACAAAAATAAAACTGAACACTTACATGACAAATTCATCATGAGTGTACCCACAAACGTGTCTGTTTTGAATTTACAATGATCTCATCGTAGGCTGTAACACATTTCAAACAGGTCGGCTAGGACATGAAGACTGCGAGCTGCCTGTCTGTCAGCACAGTAGCCTTCGGTCTGGGTGTGGGCCGGTCCCTCTTCCTCATCCTCAGCCGGTAACTTCTTGGCTGCCATGCCTCCACTTTTGTTTTATTATCTTAGTATGTATCCTGTTTTGGACATTTCCATGGAGACCAAGAGAAACAAAAGAGAGGGTTGAAGCTATTTTGCAGATAATTTCCCACACTCCTGGACTTACAAGGGTGGCTACAATTACTTGCCATTTATCCCAGACAGAAGAAATCTTTCTGCTTATTTCAACTAGACTCCTGGAGTGAAGCAGCATGACACTGGTATGCTAACAGTGCTGGGTGAGGAAAACAGAAAAAAATGTGGGCATGACTCATATTCACACCTATGAGGTGAAGGGTTCAAGACCTGCATCCCTGTCTCTGTCTTGGACGAAATGGAGATGAGGTTAGATTCAGGATTATACTGTAAACACACAATTCATGTACCTGAATCACACAAAAACATTTGCGATGAAGATTAAATAACTTCTTCAAGGTTATTCAGAGAGCAAAATAGATAAGCAACAAGTTTTCCATCATTGTTTTAGTCAGATGTGCTGTGACATCACATGATGTAACATAAGGCTCCCATTGCTTGTGCGTTTCAGGGAGGACAGAAAATCGCCAAACAACCAACAAAGAGCACTCTGTCGGTCTTGAGAAAGGGAGAGAGAGAGAGGGATCAGCTCAGCTTCTACGTCTGACTGGTAAGTGACAGACGCCACAGACCTGTGAATGATAGGCGTTCAATATTATATTAATCACCAAGTATTGAGTTGAGAGCCGTCAGGATTCAAGTCTCTGCCAGGTGTTTCTTAATCAGAGCTGAAAAGTTCAACTGTCTTTTCCAGCTGCGACTCCTGTTCACTGGATTGAATTCTTGTGTTTGAGTTATGTGGAGGCAGCAGACCACATGGTGATCAAGTGAGTAGCTTTAGGCATCCAGGGAGGATGAGGGAGGATAACAGACTGGTTGTTAACAGAGATGGACTGCCTCAAGGTAAGGGGTTCCCCACACGGGCTCATAGAGTAGAGTGACGATGGATAGCGGAGGAAAATTATTGAGGGCAAATTTTCTCCACAATAATTGCAACCTGAGTCCACTTGACCTGAGTGTGTCTTACTTCTGTGACTTGTTTTGATCTCTTTAAACTTTTACGTGTAATTTTATCATGGATTTCTAGGTTTACATGCTGTCTCTCAATATCACAGTAGGAAAAACACATCTGTGTCTTCTCCGTGCAGCTATGAAGTGGTCTGATAACATTAGCTCTCTTGGCCATGTGTTTGGCCAGTGAGCAGGCCTGTCAGATGATAAGACAACAGCAGTCATATGTTGTCACACAGAGGAGGAGGGCATGGGTCCACAGACAGGAAGCAGACGCATTGTTCATTGTGTTGCAACATATTCTCTGCTTACTACTGCAGTTTGCAAGGTGACAACTCATTAAGCAATTAGATTGTGGAAAGGTTTGTCCCCTGCAACATTTAGGCTTTGCTTTGTGTTCCACTTGACTACAACTTGCCATCATTCCCCCAACAATCACTTTCACAATTCATGCTAAACTAGTCGCCTTTCACAGCGGAGGATTCTGATCCGAGAGGTAAGATGAAATGACAAATATATCCATATTAGTTTAATATTTAGCCGAACTCTAGAATTGATGCTAAAATGGTGTCATCCACGTACGATAAAGAAGAAAAAAACCAAACTTACTGCTACTAATAAATAATGCATTGTCAAATCTGACAAAATAACCCAACATTTAAACGTTCCCTTTAAAATCCTATGGATGAGAAGTGTGGGAAGTGACTTGCTAACAGACTGTCATAAGACTTCAGTACTAACAGAGGGAAAAATCAATCGGTGCGACTACACTGCTTCTGTCGTGCACATCTGCTGGAGTATGCCAAAACATTTTTACACAATAACACTGTTATTGTAAGGTTTCATACTTTCGATTCACAACTTCGATTGGCCTGTTAAGCGGGAAGAAAAAAAATTGATGTGCAAACAAAAAAACAAAAAAAATCCACACAATGTGCACATTGATAGAGCTGAATCTGGATCAAATTCAGATAGTCCAGCATCAGACCAAAACAATGCTTAAAATTCACAAGTGGCACTGTTTCAAAACCTTGTGACTGTAATTTGTCGTAAAGTTGAGCTACTGTGACGCTACAAGCGCATGAATAACTTGACAGATGGCATAATGCAGCAGTTGAGGTCATAAGATTCACTGCGTCCGCAAAAAAATAACTGCTGCGTGACTATGAATCGTTGGCCACTCAGTTCCTTTCCAACACTTAAACACCTCCTAATGACCCAAGTGTGATGCTAAAGCTGTCCAGCAGCACTTTTGTCTCCATCTTCTGGCAATGACAGTTTTCACTAACAACTGTTGACACAAGCTTGTGTCATTGGCGCAGGTAAGCGTTGTTACTGTTTTGAATGCAGGATGGTGCATACATGGTTTTGAGTGTCACACAACCAGGCGACTTGTTTCGCAATCTGAATTTGATCCATTTAGCCTGATAACATTTTGAAAGTCGCGAAGAGCTGCACGATTATGTTAGTTGTCTACCCACTTTCAGGTTAGCAGAGGGCTAATTGCTTACTCAGTATGCATCCTCTTGAATGCTCCATATAATGTGGAATGCAGAGTGTTGTACTCATTGATGATAATAATGAGCATTGTGTGAACTCATTTTGCCAAAGCTTGAGTGTAAGGGGAGTTAATTTACTGTGTGTGAAATATTATGCAACATAGCTTTAACAAGACACAGCGTGTTGCCTGCAACTTTCATGTTTATCAACTGAGTGTGGCAACCTCATCCTCAAAATCCCTCCCTGCTCTGGGGTGAAAGAATAAAAGCCACATAATCCGTCGTGGCATGTAGGAGATATTAAAGATTGTGTAAAAAATGAATCATCCAATATGGCTGCCACAAGAGCTGATAGAGACCCAGCTTACACTACATCAACAAGGAAAGTTTGGAGGGGAGGGGGGTAGTTGTGAAGTTAATGCTATGTCTTTCTCCTCAGACCAGGATGGGACAGAACCAGGACAAAGTAGACGGGGGAGAACAGGCCCTTGTCGAAGGATCAGAGGAGACATGCCCTGACTCGAGGGGTGCAGGCAGTCATACAGGTGATGTCATGGAGGGAGGAACCTCCTTTGAAGAGGAGGCTGGTAACACTGAGGAAAATTCAAAGGAGCCAGACGCTCAAGATCTGGATGAGAGCCACAGCCGGGATCCAACAACACCTTCTAGAGAGCAGCACATAAATTTGTGGGTGAGTCCTTTCGCTGCAAGGGAGGTGAGTCAAGGAGGGGCGGCAGGAAAGGAAGGAGGAGGAGAAGAAGGAGGCAGGACAGCTCCAGTGATTGCACAGGAGTTGAGCAAAAACCAAAAGAGAAGTATTGTAAGGACGGAGGAAAGAACCAGGACCGACAAGCTGTTCAATCAGACCAAAATCAAGGAGAAGGGGACTGAGGAAGAGCTTGAGTCATCCTCAAGAATCAAGATGGAGTATCAGGCCGAGGGAATGATGTCATGTGAGGAGAACCAAGATGGAAAGGACATAGAAGAGTCTGGCAACACTGGAGGAGGTTCTGTGACGAACAGTGGATGTGGAGCTCAAGCTGGTGATGTCATCCACCAAGCAGGAAGTGAGTTTTTACAGGATGATCAACGAAATCAGAATGTGAGCATGATTGTTGACGTGGAGAATGAAGATGTTAAGCTTCATGCAGGAACAGTGGACCACTTAAGGGAGAGGAAGGAACCGCCCACAGCTCAATCCCAACATCCTTTGAAAAACAGGCCACAGAAAGAGTCTCTATTAGGCAAGAGTGGTAACGTTCACCACAGAGCTCCACAAGAGAGAACAGAGAGTAATACCAGAGGTGAGATGAAACCTGAGTTGAATGACATCCCTTCAACTGCACTTTCAGATTCAGCATTAAGTCCAGCATCAAGTCCAGCTTCACCCAGTGAACCCAGTTCTATTTTAGAGAAGCTCTTGAAGAGAAATAGAACAGAGGCGACCCCATCTCTATCAAAAATAAAAGAGGTTGAAATAGACAGCAAGCACGTTCCTGAGAAGAGAATCCCTGACGACGACACAGTGAAGATTTCATCATCATCCTCTTCAGCTTCAAAGGAAAAATCTACGAAAGTAAAACTATCAATACATAATGACAAAAATAAGGATGGGGACATAAAAGTCCCCATCCTGACCTCAGTCATTGGAAATATGTGTGAGCGCTCACCTGCAAAGTCAGACGATCAAAGATCAGCAAAGACCTCAACAACGGCTTCCATCAAGGAGGAGATGATACCAAATGTCAGCCCTTCAGCTGTTTCACGTGAAAGTGCTTCATGTGATATGAAGTCTGCACCCTCTGTTGTGCCTGATTGTGAGTCTTCACCTATAAAAAGTGATGGACATTTTGCAAACTCATGCCATAATAAAACAGACACCAGTGAGAGTAAAACTGATCCCCAGCTTCATGACTCCAAGACATCAGACCTTGAGTCAACAGGTAACAAGAAGGTGAAAGACTCCACTCTGGATGCTGGAGCACAAGCTGTGGATCCCAGCTCCGTTATCTCTGAAGATAACCACCCGATCCCATCCAGCACGAAGCAGGATCTTCCCATGTCTGATAACAGGATACCAGACCAACATGATCAAAAACCTGGAAGTGATGACAGCGTATCTATGCGAGATAAATCCCACACCACTCCTAAATCTAGGCCCGTCTCAGAGCTCATAAAGGAAACCATCCAACTGCATGAAAAACTGCAGCACCAGGATCGGTCAAAGCCCCCCGAGATCAAACCTGATGAGCAAGGTCAGTCTGTGAAGGTGGCCCAGATGAAGGCAGCTTTCGACTCAGCTCAGAAATCCCCAGACAAAGCCGTCGAGAGGAAGCCATCTGTGAGAAAAGGTAAGGGCTTTAAAATATAGCCAGAGGCAATATCCACTGTGCAGAGAACACCGAGGATAACGGGATAGCAAGTAAATAACCAGAACTAGAAAACTAGTTGTTTAAAGAAAAGTTATCTGGCAGACTATGTTTCTAAGTCAATGAACATTGAGAATTTGGGTGAATTTACAAGACTGAAGGCTGGTGAAGAAAAAAACTGATTAGATGATGATGGAATACAGCTGTTCTTAGGTCTGCATTGCTGTGGATTTGTAAAATAATGCCATCTTGTGGTCTTGAAATACATTTGTGGTACATTGTGTTCTTCAAGAGAATGGACAGCTATTTTTAATATGCCGAAATTATGAATAGACTGTTAATAGCTCCTTAAGCACAAGCCATTGTTTCATTCCCTTTCACAAATTACATGACCAGTAAAAGCTGTCTGCTTAAAAAAAGACAGGTAAATTGAGGGATTACATTGGCACACAGTCAAATTCAGCCTTTGCATTCACTTGTGTTTCCATCCATACACCCATATCACCCCCGTCCCTTCCCTGACTCATTAATACATGCAGGCACACACACTATCATGTATTGTTCTCAATCCCCTAATTATTCTTGGCTATTACTGATTATTATAGACCATTTTGGCTACTCTGGTTGGACATGAATACATTCAGATTTGAAGAAGGATGCACTTGTCTGTCCTTTAAAAAATAAATTCTATTCCTTAACACATTGTCAATATGTGCTTTTCTAAATTGTACTATCCCATGATATATCTGATAGGTTCTGATAAATTATGTCGACAGAAAATTGCTGATAAAATAATGAAACTATCACAATAATACCAGTGGAGACTGAAATGCATTTATAATAGTTATTTGAATTTCTGTAACTGGTAGCTGAAAGAAGGGTAGCATACGCCCCCCGTTTCCCAGACGTCACGCTGATTGGTTGATAGAGATGCCCGTTAAATTCCTCCTCTCCACACAGCGCCCGCCAAGCCAAACGAGGGGGCGGGGCCAGCGACAGAGTAGCGAAAGCAGTCAGAACGAAGGACTTGTGTCAGCAGTAGCGGCTCCAGCAGAGGGAGGACTTAATTGGGATCTGCGGTGTTATATCACTCGGTTATCGGGAATACTTTCTTCTCAGAAGGTAGGCTATATGGTTTGTTTAGAAGCTGTTTGGATGATTTAGCCTCAATAGTTGTCGGCGGTGGTCCTCGTTTGTCCGTACATCATCCTGACAAAAAGTGCGTGCGCTAGCTAAAATGAACCGGGGCAGTTCGTTCAGTGGACTGGCTAACACGAGCCCACTAATGTAACTGATATTAAAAAAAAAAAAATGCCGTCGATATCTGGAGAAATAGCTGCTTTTAATCAAGGTTGTGTCCTCTCCCTGTGTCGATTCGTTGACAACCACGACCTGAAATGTGCTGTTATACGGTATTGAGCGGGGTGGGGTGGCTAACCATAGTGCGGCAGGAAAACTTATCTCCCAAACGATAGATCCACATAGACGGAGGTGCAGGCAGCCTAACCGCGCCCTGGCTCCTGGCATCCTGTACTGGTGCTAATATGGGCTATCCAAGTCATACAGTCTACTCAAAACATGGCCTGACCAGCATCTACCTCATTCACCCATTCAAGCCATTTTTTTATGGGCAAACAAACTCCATTGATTCAAGTCAATATCGCCAACTGTTTAGTAGTCTTTCCGTAGAACTGGTCACCGCTTCCAAGCTAGCAACTAAAGATGCTATCCCTGTGACCTCCATCAGCTTACACGTGGAGAGTTTGTTGGTTTGAAATGAACCTGTGCGGATACCGTTTTAATCTCTACTAACAGTGGAGAGGAGTCACTAGGGACATGATGGTGCACCTGTGTTTAACGCCATGCACGTCAGTTTCCATCCGCATCAGCTTGACAGATCTCCACAGCAAAAACGGGGGCTACACACACACACACACACACACACACACACACACACACACACACACACACACACACAAGACTCATGGACTAAGGCAGGGGTACTCAAACTTTTTCCCACAGAGGCCCAAAACTCTTGCTAAATTGTGAGCTGAGGGCCTAAAGCAAACTCATTTTGTGGTGTTAAACTTCCTTCTGTCTGTGTACCACTGCCTCTTTTTTTCTGACTGGATAAAGTAAAGAAAAAAATTACATGGAATCATTTTTAATCAGCTTTTTCACCTTACATACTAATGAAATGGTATATTACGTTTAAATTATTAGGTCTGTTATTATTATTTGTTTACAGGTCAAGCCAATCCTGATGCCGAGCCAAATTTGGCCCCAATGCCCTACTTTGGGCATCCTCGTGTTAAGACATAAAAAAAAATGCACAAATACTACAGTGCGTCTTACATTCTTTTTGCAGAAGAAAACGAGTTGTCACATTAAGATCCTTTAAATGGCGCCTATGTCTTTTCTCTCAACAAAATATCTAGAATGTATTCTTCATTTTTTTTATTCCTTTTGTTGAACAGCTGATCACAAGATGTGTCCCACTTCACTATAAAGTCATAATTCTCAATATGTGTCAACTGGAGGATTCAAGCTTCCACATCAAACTTTAAAATCCGCTTCCAAATTATTTGTGATGTCACAAATCATGCGTGCACGTCCGCCCCTTGAAATCAAGTAATGGGAAAAGCAAAAGCTAACACTTCAATCAGTCATTGTGAAAGCAGCCTTCTAGTGACAGACTCTGCATACACACATTCCTTACAGGGAAGCTCAAGCATTCAACTGAACGAATAAGAAGAATCCCATTTCAGACTAGAAAGGGGCTTTCAGGTTTGGTCTGGCCATTTAAATTATCCCAGAAATCCTCGTACCATACATCTTCCAATGTTACAATCCTGAGATAATAATTCTACAATTATATCAAAGACAAAAGATGCAATAACTCTACATTTAGGAAGCTGAAACCAGTTTCTGGTCCATTAAAAAACTGGAACCATTAACTGATTTATTACCCTTCACATGAGTTGGCTGCTTTTGTTTGATGTGTTCGGATTTAACCTCATCTCAAATGTGGATTACCTCAGGCCACCTGCGATGTTGAAATCTCAGCAGTTTACTGAATGACATTTAGGAAAAACAGTATATTGCAAATAGATTAAAACAAAAGAATTTAAAGAGCTCATGTAGCCAAGTGGCTGATTGTTGACCCATACAGTCTTCTGTGTGGCCCTTTATGCCATCACCAGCTCCTTTGATTAGTAATGAAAATGATCAGTGTTTCAAAGGGAGAGCGTGTTTTGTAAAATTAGTTACTGTTCTCATGTGTATCAGCTTTGCAGGAGTCCTCCCATCAAGCTCTGGAACGCAGAGCAGGTGAAGGCTGACTGAGCTACCCAGGGTTTGACAGTCAGCATTACTACAGCTGTGTTTAGGCTTGTTCACAATTCCAGACACACCAACCTCTGGTGTGCCGCAGCACAAGGTCTTTAGATGTGCATAGCCTGCCTTCCTATGGCAGGGCTGAGGGAGGAAGTGGGTCAGGAAGCAGAAGGAAACTAAGCATGAGATATGAGGGCCTGTTGGGTTCTATTAACTGCAGCAAGGCGTGCTGGTGGTGGGGGCTGTGACTAACTTGAGTATGCATTTTTAATGTTTTGAGGAGATGGTTTTAGTAAGAGTTATGGCCAATATCCATTATGTTTCTTCATCAGCATTAATGGAGCACTACCTATAATGTACAGCTGCTCTCTGCTGGAGATTTTTAATGTTTTCCCAGTATCTGACTGTTGCTGTTATTTATTGTGTTGAAATGATTGTGGCCGAAGGAATTTGAACAATAGAAAGACATAAAGCACAAGATTCAATATCTCTGTTACTGATACTTCCCATATCAGCCTGCTGGGATAATCAGCATCCCGTGGAAAGACGCTAGATATTAAGCAGTGTGGCCTCTGCATCTCTGTTGGATTCAAAGATCACATTCTTTCTTTCAGCATGTCTGACATACCTCAGTTTGTGTCCAGTCCTGTCTCTGCTAGATATTATCTCAGGCCACACTTTCAAGAAGACAGTGACAGTAAAACTTGCATCTGGCTTCTGATTGATATCAAGGGCTTGTTGTGGTACCAATTAAAGACATTGAGTGGAATTATTTTCCCTCAAAGTACAGGAATTGGGAAACACTACATAACTTAACCACCTGTGTAACATGTTAGCGTGTGGTTTATTTGAAGGGTATGACATGGTTAAACCTGTGCAGCTAATTGTTGAAACATTAAGAAAAGGAATTGGGGCATCTGACCGTGGATAAGAGATTCTCTGAAAACTCAGCAGTAACCAAGGAGACTGTAAAATTATACCTAGAGTGATTCAAAAAACAACCCGGTTTATGTTTTGTTAAATATAGTGCGTATTTCAGCTTGTTTGTAAAAATCATCAGTTCCCTGTGTTTTGTCTATGTTTGGTTTCCATGTAGAATCAGCTATACTGATATTTGCCTCTCGCTTTTTTCAAGATCTGAAATTAACACCCACCAAGAGCCAAGTGTGGGTTGATTTTCTGCTTTGCTTGTAAATCTCAGAAAACTATGTCTGCCACACTGGTGGATAAATGTTTGTGCTAAAATAGGCATGTAATAGGGTTGGGCAGTATGTAAAAACTTTCCAATCTGCCACAATCAGCTGATCAACCAGTGACAGACGATATTCGCCGAACCAACAAACTCTATCGTATGATAAAAAGCCACCCTGAGAGTTTCCACACACCCCTGCTCTCCCTCCAAATGACTCTCAGGTTTGACAGTTTTGCCTTGGTATATCAAACAATAGATATGACCACTGTAACCAAGCAAAAGCCAGTTGTGTGTGTGCGCGCGCACAATTATTTGCTGCTTGTCTTCTAATTTGAGGGGATGCGGCGGTATTAACAAGGAGTAAGCTGACCCTTAAAGTGAAAACCCATTCAGGAAAAGGAAGATGAAGCACCTGGAAACAAGTTTGGAGATAACAAGTTGCGCAAAGCTGGCTTGAGTAGCATGCAGTGATTGTGAGCTCTGCTGTGTGCCAAACTTGTCTCTTGCTGAACTAAAAAGCTGAATTGTTGTCAGACAATAGCCTGTAGGCTGTGAGTTTGTATTTCACCTAAAGCATTCAGGATCTTCTGCTTTTTAACTGGACTGTTTACCTGCATGGAAAGAACAAACAAAGCAACTAAAAGTGACTTGACACGGCAAAGTATCTGCTCTGTATTTACAGACTTGATGGTCTGGCAGTTGTGTAACTGTTGTTGCTGTTAAATTTGGAAATTGAAATTTCACCTTACAAATAGAGTCAAACTGCTTATTTGGAGAATTGTGACTCCCTCAGTGTTGATTTAAAGAAATAAAACAACTATAATACGGTCTCATAAAATTCTGTGCTCTGTTACTCCAGATTATATAGTGGTCTCTATTAAATCTTTAAAATCAGATAAGAAGTTTTGCAATTACTTGTTTTTAATTATCCAGCAATGGAAAAATGATGGATATTGTGGGGATAGAGTTGTTCCAATGCTAAGGCGTGCTCAGCATCACACTGAACATGCATGCAACTTCTGACACGCTTTCCCTGTGTCTGAGTTGGGAATGTGGAAGTTAGCCAAAAGTTGTTTTGGACTACTGGTGTTGAAATCATTTTAATCTATGAACATCAGGCCCAGTTGATGGTATTAAGATGTGTACACAACCTTTTGCTCTTTAGAAGACTTGGATTGGATCTGGCAATCGGTTTGTCTGTGTTACTTAGCATGCAGTTGAACTTTGAGCCCAATTGCTCTCGTGTCTGCAATTCTCATTTCCTCTGCAAAGTATAAAAGTATACAATAACATTCCTTGAAACACAGGCGCGTAATGCATTGTGTTCCTGTATTATTTAACTTGAGCAGAGCGCAGACCGCATCACTCTGGTTTGGCGGGAGGTGAAAAAAACACCACCTTATCTCATTGTTGAAAAAAGCACTGGAATGTAGCTGGAATCTGATTACAATGGTGGTCTGTGGCCTTGGCTACAGGAAGGGGGATTTAGGTGGCGTCTCATGCAGTCTTGGTGACAAAAGGCATAGGCGAACAGTGTATGGAGAGCATTGAGGTGACATCACTGGTGTGTGTGTGTCTGTAGTGGGGGAGAGGGATGGCATGAGTAACCAAGTGTGGGAAAAAGGAGTCTGAACATTTGTAATGTTACAATGTGAAACATGGTGACATCATACCGATATAGTTCTGTAATTTATTACATGCTATTTTTTGGGGTTTATTTATTACAATTGTATTGTATGTATTGTAGAGATGCAGATGTTAATCTGCTTGAGCCTGAAATGATGCTCGCAGCCTCATTAAATGAGATAGGAAATAATAATAAAGGACAAAAAGAGCTGAACTGGTGCTCATCAACTATTTAACACCGGGGGTCCAATGGCTGGTGTGTCATGGGCTTTCTGGAAGCTCCAGGAAAGATTGTAATGTGTCCTGTTGGACATTCAAGCAATGGAATCTGGACTGGATCATGGATCGGTAACCTCTGTCCCATTCCCGAGTCACGGTGAATTGTATCATTCTGAACATTGCACCAGTTTTGGATCAGAAGAGTTTCATCTCTAAAAATGACCAACAAGCAGGGAATTGTGCAGTCACGGTGTTTTAAAAACTCCATTTGCTATTGTAGACACTGGTATACAGTAGTTTTCTAAAATTACTGTATGATGGAAACTGTTTTGGCTTTGACATAATTCTGCTCTAATTCCGCTGCCCCTCCTGTCCCACAAAGTTTATCCTGATATGTGGCTGGGATTTTCATGTTATGTCACATCTCCCTCATGATGAAATGCACCAGGGACAGTTTTTCACCCCAAAACTAATGTGATGAGAAGTTGAAAGCTGTCCATTCAGTTTGTTTTTGGCAGACACTCTTGTTTGCATCATCCTGAAATGGTTGTTTGCATTTAGATGTAATAACTTATATGTTTTTAATCCGTGTAAAGCTGGTTATCTCATTTTCCAAGAGCTGCAGATAAGTAGTTTATTATATATCCTTGTCCAGAATCATCACCTAGAACTAGACTGGAGTTTGTTCTGACAGTTGTGGAAGCAACTGTTTCATTGGTATGACGTGGTCTTTACAAACAGAACAAAAATCTGCAGTAATATTATTGTCAATGAGAAACCAGTCTGAGGACAAATGGCCGCTGACGGAATGGGGTGGCCCATGTGTTAATTGGAGTATGTGAACATAACTTAACATGGCAGGAGCACACAACATTGAAATGTCCCCTGGTAGAAGAATGTGCATTCTTTTATGCTGTTATGCGTATACACTAAAATCCATGCACTATTTCACTTGCCACATAGTGAGTTTTGCAGTTTTATCATCTTGTAGAAACCCTTTTGGGTTCTGTCATGACTCAGCACCACATAATATGGTGGAGGGAAAAATAATGAGGGTCATCTCTAGGTGCCACATTTGCCTTTGTGTTCAGTTCCTAAAATTCATCGGGATTAAATGACAGAAAAGGTGTTGGTCTTAACATAATTCGAAGGGTTATAGAACAAAGGACGACATGTTGGCACGCAGTCCAAACATGAGCTCTCACCAAGTATTTCCGCTCTTTAGCTGTTTGCAGTCTTATGTCATAACAAAACAATTCCCCTGGGTTTAATGGAAAGCAGCAGTTTGCACTGTGATTGTGAACGGTAAAGGAAACCTCTATATTCTGTAGCAGTTTGCTTTATGGCAAGCATGAAGGGCCTGAATTCCTTTCTTATCAGTTTGCTTTTCCTTTCATATCTTAGCTCGTGGGGGTGACGGAGTGTTTCCTATTTGTCTCTTAAGTCTGGACTTCATTTCTGTGATATTCAGGCTAAGATGTCTTGAGGTGTCATCTGAATAACAATTGAATTAGTTATCTAACCCTCAGTTTGCCAAATGACCCATTTCCTCGACAGACTTGTTCAATGTGAAATGAAGTGGTGGAATGTAGAGAAGGCTGCTAAAAAATTGTGTCATGGTGGTTGTGCTTCCTGTTGGTCATTTCCTCGGGCTCTGGGGCCCTCCTTCTGTCTCTGCACATCAGGGTCAGCGCTGCTGGTTCAGGAGGCAATAAGGTGCATGGTTCTTCTTTCATCTGATTTGTCCAATAGATCCTTTAGGTCTTTTTACTTGAATGAGTGCTAGATCAGTGAGCCGTGAGTCTCAGGAGAACATCACTGGGAAGCACAGCATCCCCCCATGGAGTGTCTTTGTCTGTCTATGGTGTATGTCTGAGGCTGTTAGACTGGTGTCAGTCAGTCAGTCCCTGCAGACACATTTTTACAAATGTCATGGTCTTTGGTTCACCAATAATTCAATGTGCAGGGTCCTTATCATGAGTCTACACGATATGCAAACTAAAGCCAAAACCGGTGTGTGAAAAAAATCTAAAGCTCCATAAAAAAAAAAATTATCTGTGTTCACCTGCAGACAAGTTCCCTTTTTGAAAATCAGTTCACTTGGAAGTGTGCATACAGTGGGGCAAAAAAGTATTTGGCAGCCTCCGATTCTGCAAGTTGTTCCACTTAAAAAGATGAGAGCAGTCAGTAATTTTCATCATTGGTACACTTCAATTGTGAGAGACAGAATGTTAAAAAAGAAAATAAAAATCAAGGAAATCACATTATATGATTTTCAAAGAATTTATTTGTATAATGATGCAGAAAATATTATTATTATAATAGTATTCTCATAGTGTATATAGTATTCTCATTATTTTCATTTTTTTTCACTGTTCAATTATCAGTTACTTGTGTAGTCACAACAGGAAGTTTGCCATTTGGTTAAGGTTTTAGAAGACAGAGCCTAATCCCCTGGGGCTGCTTTAAAGAAACTTCCAGTGTAAGATATGATTTTTCCAAATGTTAAAGTACAGAAGCAAATCTATACTAACTTCCTGTCTTTGCTGCTGGCTGCTATAGATGTAGAGGAAACACCAATGGGTCTCTTGCTTTGTTTGTGTCGGTCTACTTGTGAGGGGCTCAACACCTGGTGTAGCTGTGGGCCAATGTTTTTACGTGAGGACTGAAACAGTTGTGGTCTTGAGGTCCAAGTGATCTCTGTTTCGACTTGAGTATGAACTGAGTCCCAGTCTCCTAGACTTCTGCACTACACTAACAGTCTTATGTGCAGGTGCAGTGCTCTTGACATGATTAAATTATGGGAAATTTTCTGTATTTATAAAATGAATAACTGCCTGGTAACTTGCCCTAATTTCATTTTGCCTTGTCAAGTAGTTGAATCTCCTTATGTGACACAACAAGGCTTACTCTCAAGGAGTGGTGTTGCACAACCAGCTCAAACCCCACCCAGCCAGCTGATGCACAGCCCAGCCCTTGCTGGAAAGCCTTCATTTCCACTGTCTGCAAAATCATATACTGAGATAAATTTAACACATATTTACATTTAGAAACATTAAAATGTAAGGTGTAACATTTGGTGTCATAGACTTATCTAAAATGCATGTTAAATTTATTGCATCGCTTTCCTAATTTACATCATTATTTTTTATGTAGCAACCTGATTCCTGACCTGAATCCTATGTATCACATACAGCTGAAATATAAAGTTGCTAAATCAATCTGGTGACATTTCCAGACATCCAGGCTAACAATTATCTAGCGTTTATCTACTTGCATCGACATTAATTTGAAAGGGTGTTTGTGTGTGTGTTTTTTTTTTTTTCCTCCATTGTTTGAAAATTTAGTAGTTCTAATGGCTGCTTTTTTCATGGGCTGTCGGGACATGGTACATCCCTACAGGAAGAGCATCCTGCTTACATTGTGATCCTTGGCCTGTCGGAAACATGCTATGCACACACCTCTTTTATATACACACAAACACACACACACACATTCACAATGGAAAACCATCGCTGAAACATGCCCCACATCCTGTGCTCTGCTTTTGTCGTGTTGGTGATTCAGACTGGGAAACTGTTACCATGTGCTGTCAAAAAATAAAAAGAGGATTGATGAACTTCCCAAAACCAAGACCACTCAGGAGCGTTTGTCATTCTTGAGGTTGTAGGTCAGATTCAACTTTGATCTTGGTCATGTATCTGACACCAGCCAGCTTTCCATGATCTTTGGAAGAGCTCTGTTATTGTAAGCTGAGCAGTGGGACTTGTAGCTTTTGAATGGGCTTGTTTTTGCAAGCTCTTTTATCTGCCAGCAGATTCTTGTCCTGGTGAATTTTTTTTGCTGAACGAGCTACAAAGTCTGTTTTATGTTTGGATTGGATATGTCCTATTTTCCTTTGGAAGTGGTTCTTTCAAAGTGTGCAGCAAGTAAAGGGTCTTGGTACTCCAGATGTTTAATATTTGGCACAGCAGAAGATGAAAAAGGGCACACAAAAAATTGGGTTTTCAATCATATGAAACATTTTTGAGCATGTTTTTCTTTTTTGAAATGAAACTATTAAATTAGTTGTGCACCAGATGAAGGATGTCATAACACAGACATTTGGTAGACAGTACTAATTCCACTGAAATTCTGTCATTATTTAAACAAAATTCCCAAGACAATGAATGCATTTCTGAATAAACTCCTGCTGCATACAGTCTCTCTCTTGGTGGATGGTAAAGGGGACGCCTGGGGGTGCGGGGTTGCTACAGGGTACAATATAAGCACCACCAGCTAAATTCTGGTAAAATCTGCAAGTGGCAGGTAGATCAGCTATTCGCCAGCTTTAAAAAAAATGTTAAATTTCCACCCTGCTGGCAAGCAAAACACACTATTTGTATTTCAGACCACAGTAGAGCGCTTTGCTGTGCTTGAGCGTCAGAAATTCACACAAATGGTCTCTCTCTCTCCTTCACGCACACACACACACACACACGCTAATGCTGCAGCATTTGTGGCAACCTCACTGTCTCCATACATGAATGGCTGTGTGTCATGCCCCCCCCCCCAATTCTACAAGCAGACCTGTTGCTGTACCTGACCCATTCTGTGTATTTTTATTTTTTTATTTTTTTTGCTTTCTGTATTTAGGCAGTTGGTGAATTGTGTGGATTATATGGGAGTAAGAGGTTAAAAAAAAAATCCACATGATGGAGGACAGATGAGAAAAACAAGAGCTTTTAATGGAACTGCATCATTTTCAGCTTGAAATAGTCTTATGTCTTTCTCAATAGTAGTATTGGTAGCGGGAGCATGTAGAAGGATGTGGAGCTGAATCATATGTTTAGCATTATCATGTAATTTTCAAAATGGGATGTTAAAATGTGGTCTATAAAATGTGATGCTAGTACAATTGTTTTTGTGATTACCCTGAAATCTATGGGAGACCCTCTGGAGTATTGTGAATAGCAAGGTTTTGTTACAAATTTATGGAAAAACAACTGTTCCAACAGAATTTATGCAGTTTGTGGTTGGAGTTTCTTGTGCTTTACAGAGTAGCCCAAATAGTTCCCATTTCTGTTGGTTCATATTACAGCTGTCCATGTTTTATTGTTTTTTTTCCCCCGCATTTCTGATCTAAACCTGTTCACTGATGCCTGCATCTCCACGTATCCTTGAGATGGTTTGCAAACTAACACTCTCTTGTCTTGTCACAGATATGAGACGAGTTGTACGGCAGAGCAAATTCCGTCACGTCTTTGGCCAGGCGGTGAAAAATGATCAATGCTACGATGATATCCGGGTGTCAAGGGTCACGTGGGACAGCTCCTTCTGTGCGGTTAACCCCAAGTTTGTTGCCATAATTATTGAGGCCAGTGGCGGTGGGGCATTCCTCATTCTCCCTCTTCACAAGGTAAGTTTATAGTGAACGATGTAGTAAATGCCACGCTGGATTAGTGCTGCAGCTTGTGTGTATGTGTGAAGATGGAGATAAACTGGATGTGAAAGCATGTCTGCACTTCTTGTGTCCTCATGCTATTTCGGTAATGCTTTATCTGCAAGTATCGATGAAAAAGTGTTTTTTTCTCTCTCTCTCTCATTTGTCTTTTTTCCCCCTTTTTTTCTACTCTCCGCATTTATTTTGTTGTGCAATTACCTCCTCTTTTGTGACACTGTCACCACCAGCTGGGTGTAGGTAAAGATTTCATGCGCTGTCGGGCCTACTTTTTCATCCTTTCAGCAAGATATCTCTGTGGTAATGAGGCCGGCTTCTGTGTATATTCCTACCCCCATGGGGATAAACACTTTTGATTTATATGACCTCATGTCTTTCCTTTAGTTCAGGGAAAAAATTAAGCTCTGCCATTGGTAAAAATTTTTTGTTTTGTTTTAAAAAAAATTTTTTTTAGATCAAACTGTCAACAGCCGTCTCACAGCATAATGACCGCTAGGAACATTTGACCAATTAATTATTTCTGAATGATCTCACCATATGATGGTTATATTTACCAACTGGGTTGTTTTGAACCTAGTGATGCTCTGACTCACAACTGTGCTTTGAAATGGTGTAATTTTTTAGCCTTTTTAAGGCATTGTGTTCAGTGCGGTTTAGTGCATGTGATATTTTCGTTCCAGATGATTTCAGAGGATCAAATTACGTTTGGAAATTGTAAAATGTGTAGAAGTTTCTCCGTATCAGCCATGACAGAGATTGAGAGGCATTCTGAGAGATTACATCCAGACGAGCATATTATTCATGAAGTAGAGCAAACTGAGCTGAAATCTTTTTTGCTGAGTAATTTTCATTTAAAACTTGCCTCTCAGTGGCAGGACTGCTGACTCTTCATGCCACTGCACCGCACAATTAATGTTTATCAGCGGGCTTCTCACATGCCCCCATGTGTACAACAAAAACTACACCAAAGCCCTGGAGCGAAGAGTCTTCTGATCCTTACCTCCATATAAGGAAGCACTCCACTTCATCATGAGAAACTCCTGGGTTGGGCAAGACCACGTTTGAAGAGTATTTGGCTGTAAACAAGTTCCTGGGTCAATACATCCCTCTTTTTTTTTTCTTTTTTTTTTGGGCAATCCAGCTTTCACAATCAGGCTAATTAAGGTGTAATAGAGGTTTAACTCTGAATCCAACGGGGAGCTTTGGCATGTCCCCCAGAGAGCCCTCGAGTGCCACCGTGGTTGGTAGCAGTGAGTTGCAGGCTGCTTGTGTCAGGCAGTGTTCCAGCCAGTGGCCAACTGGCAGGTTTGTGACACAATGAGTGACAGCAGAAGTACTTCACTGCTGTTGACAGATCTAACCTGTCCCTGTAATTAGTGCACACAAGTACACGAGCATGTCATCTGAGGCCGCTTTGGCATTGGAGACGGGATCCTTAGGCGTGTCGTCACACAGCTTGCACCTCTCAACACCCCATTCAATTCAGAGCTTGTACTGGAGGTGGGCTTTGAGCTTGACTGGTTTCACACTCCTCCAGCCTTCCTCTCTGTGTCTGTTTGAAGGAGCTGCCCTCTGCATGCCATATCCCAGTACAGTACTGGTGTGTCTGCTGAACAAAGTCTGCTTTCACTACTGAGTTTAAAGTTGTGGGAGACTGAGATCTTTTTGAAACCTCATGCAATTTCCTCAAGTAAGGCAGATTTTTTAAAAAAGCCCTTGATTTTTTTTTTTACATTTATTTTTATTTTGGCTCTTCCCATATACTAGCTGGCGGGCGTGACACAGACTAATCTCTCAGATACAGTCTTTTCCTCATTTTAACAGTTCATGCATTGAGAGACAGGAGCTGAAACGCAACACCGTGTTTTCATGTATAATAGTATGTGGTGTATGCTGGTCATGACTGTTATGACTCTTGACAGAGTAACCAGTATGTATGGCCATCAAACCATTTCAGGGCTCCACAGTATGAATTCTGTTTAATTTTTTCCAGATCCCTCTTTATTTTTCCCTGTATCTTTTTTATTTCCATTTTAATTCTCTTGTTTGAACAATTCGAGCAATTTTTGTTATAAGGAGCATTTAATCACTAGGGGGATAAATGCAATTTGAACAGTAAAATAGGAAAAATGTATGGATTAAACAAATAGCGCATTTGATGTAATGATAACATTGCACCATTTTTAAGGAAAAGTACAGTAATACAGTTATAAAACAAATGTTTTAATCTTTTTGGAAGGGAATTGTTTTCCAGATTCATAGATGTGTTTTCTTTCTAACTAGGTTTAGCTGGAAGTGCTCTCCTTTATCAAAATGATTATCTCAAAAACCAAAACACTGACTCATACAACTTAGGGACAATTAAGATATTTTGTTTGTTTCTGCTGTATATTCATAATAGTCTGGATCCATGTGAATCTGTGTGAGTCTTTGTTTTCCAAGTTGGATTCATTTTTTCTGCTCTAGAAATCTCTTAACTTTTGCATTTCAGTTTCACTAAAGAATGTAAAAATGATGATTGTACCAAACAAGCCTGTTCCCTTACATCTGGAGAGTGATTTGTAGGTCAGAGCATCTGTGGCATGTTTTCTGGTTAATTCCATTTTTATTATAGAATTCAACTCTCTCCATGTTTACTGTATCTTTGGCATATTAAGGCCAGATCGGATACTCCCTTTGTTTGCAATTTTTTTCCCCCTTTAATTAAACATTAATTTTTGGCATTTAGCATGAGTTTTTGCGACAAAGCAGGTCCGTCTGGAACTCGTAGTCCAGCCCCAGCTGGCAATGGAAGTCTCAAAAGTGGGCCGAGTCTGTTCCTGCATACAACCGCATTGCAGTGGACGAGTACTCGAGTTCCTCATGTCATCTAACATGCTTTCTAATAAACTGAAAGAAAGAAGTATAACGGTGATATCCCTCAATTAGAAAATGGTTCAGCTAATTTGAGGCATTTGTACAGTGAAACTAAGCTTTTTCCACTGGTAACTGCTCAATGTACAGTGTCCTGTTTGAATTTGAGCTTTTGTCAGATTATGCTATGCCTGATTGAAGGATGCTTGTGGTTTGAATCACTTTGGTCTCATTTCATTTTTGTTGCAAGGCCCACATCCCCTAAGCGCCCCCACCTTCCTACCCCTTCCTATCCCTAATGGGAGGGTGCATCTGTCCTGCTAGTCCATCTGCCTACGCTGTGTTTCCCCCAGCCTCTGTGGGCAGCCAGCTGCTCAGGGCCTTTGTCCTGCACTTACTCCCAGCGCGGCCCTTTGTCATTACCACACTTTGGCTGGGGGGGAGGCAGAGGTGTGATGATTTCCCTTCCAGCTTCACTATTAAGCCATATGCAACTGTGTACAATGACAGTGAGAGAATATTCAAGATGAAGTGATGTGCCCCCAACATAATTTTCTCTGTAATTTTGTTTGTCTGGAATTGGACAGAAAGCATCTCTTTCAAAGGCCAGAGGTTACGTGATCTGTGACCTGACCTGAGGTCTGAGACTTATTTTACGCCACAACCAATGGGGCTGTCTCATTGTGTGACTCAGTCGGGTGAGGTGAGTGGTGCAGGCCACTGTGACTCAGCGCAGCCATGAGTATTGTTGCTTCGTCCTGTCAGAACACAGGCTTTTATAGAGAGGGCATCAGATGTCCAGCTCAACACATGTCATTCCCTTCCCTCATGCTTTCAATCTCACCCTTTCTCTCTCTTAGCAGGATGCCCACTAATTTATTCCCTGATTTCCATATGAAGGAAGCTGTGGGAATGAATGCAGCAGCTAGCAAGTGAAACATTCCTGATAATTCCCCTCTCTGTCTTGCTCAGCATAGAGAGAGGAATTCTCAGTGAATTATTTTATTTTTCGAGATTTAGATCCCTTAACTAAAATGCATTTATTGACTTTTAACCTAAGAATGAGATTCAAAGTGCTGTGCTGTCTTTCCCACTGTAGCCATCAGTGTCTTTCTTTTCCGTGCAGACCGTCTTATTTTGTGAACTGGTTTAGTCTATTTTTGAAGATTGATCTCAAATGAAGGCATTACAGCCCGTAGTGTATTACCTAATGTTGAAGCCATGTTCCGTGTTAGTGCTTCAAACTCTGCCTCTGTACAGACCAAACAATCAGATGTGGAGTTTGTGTTTGATTTGGATTCTGTCCCTCAGTGCACCATTCATCCAATGCTGAACCTTTGCTGTTAGTAATCCCTGGGTGTGTGCACAGTGACACATTATTTCTGTTCTGTCTCACATTCACCCGTTCGGCTGCTAAGCTGCGCAAAGTCTCAACATGCAAAAATACACTTGGCCTGCATGATATCCAGGGTCTTTCCCCATACTTTGGTTAATTTATGTTCCAAGACCTCTATACTGCTCGCTCGCCTCTGCCTTTGCTGCTTCTGCCGCTCAGTCCTGCTGACTGCAGATTTTACCATATATGGTCAAATCTGCTCCCTGCCTGACAGCCTTCCAAGACCATTTCCTCCCTGCCCTGCTATTGGTTGCTTCATGCAGTGTCAGTACACATGTGAATTCTGGGATAGGCCAAAATATGAAGAGCGGCCAAGATGAGAACTAGGTTGAAGTCAGATGTTGTATCTGTTACAGTCCTTCATTTTTTTAAGTTCCATATTAAAATGATTTTTTACAGTGCTAATATTCATGATTATGCAAATATTAATGTTAAATATTCCAAATCTTAATGTTGACATTATGTTGGATATATGTAATTCTTTAAACAGTTGTTCCCTGTCATACTACTCTCAATAATAAATTATGTGTACACTGCAGTTTTCTCCAGGGCTGAAATGTTTCTGGGTTGCTGTCATTGATATGTTCCCTCTAAAATATGTGTCATGGCCACAGGTGTTGCTGTATCCCAGCAGATGTCCGGATACTGTGGCCAACCTTCTGAGAGACTACAATATCCAGAGCAGTCTCATCAGACAGAAGAGTCCTTTTAACTGCAGTAGCTTCTGTGCCACAGTGCATAAAATACCCCTAAATGGTTCCTATAAGGAAAAACAGCAACTAATCTTAAATGTTTATAGAAACATGGATTTGGATGCCCTCTGTACATAATCTGATTAAGTCTCTCTAGGAATTAGGCCTGTCCCGGGTTGAACCCTTTGCCAGAAACCCCAAAGCTAACTAAGATTCTTCAAATCCAGAAGTTCTCTAACCATCTCTACACCAGATTTGCCACAGTTCATACACTTCCTTCATGTTGAACGTCCTCTAAGAGCAAGAGGTTGTTGGCTGGGGTTTTTTGTAACATGCATCAAGAATTACAGCTAGCATATAATTGGATTCGTGGATTGCAATTATAACTGAGGGCCCCCCATTCATCCATGATGTGAAATAAGGAATAATTCCTTCAGTCAGCTACAGCAATGTCTGCTGCTGCTGCCCTGTGATTTTTGATTCTTGCTGTGATTATGACCATCAATAACAGACTGTTTCTTTTCAATTCATTATCGGCTGTGGTTCGAAAAGTGGTGACTTGTAACCAGAGAACAGTCGCATGTTTTTATTTACCCTCATTCAGAGAGAATGAGAGGAAGAGGGAGCGAGAGCACTGGGAGAATGCAAATCTTCCATCATATCCAGCTGTCTTTTATTGATTTTTTTTTTTTTTTTTTTTGGAAGGAGGGAAGAAAAACAATGAATTGTCAAACCATCGTTCTGAACAGCCAAATCTGAGTCAACAAAGACTCTCAGCAATGCACCAGAAATACAAGAGTTCCCGGCAGTTGTTACACCTCCTGTATAGGTATACAGTACGGCCTCTATCTCTTTATCTCATGCTTGCAGTCGGTCCGTAGCAATGCAATCTATTGTTCCTCCCCCTTCATTTCAGAGGTTGTAAATCCTGTGAAGGTCCGGGTATGACAGGACTTCTGCTGCTTCTGTCTCAGCCGTTTGTCTCAGCTACACAGATAAAGAGACTTGTTAAAGTGGAAATTTCCATTGAACAGTGCCGGACAGTGTGCATGGAAGACCCATGTGTGAATCACATATTGAGGAAAGGAAGTGTGCAGGCCTCTTGTGTGAATGAAAAGAATGTCCTGTCGTGCCTTCGGGGAATGTTTCTCTGTGTTTTTGTGTGTATTAGTGTTGTTCTTTATATCTATCTGTATGATTCACTTGTTTTATGTGGCCTCACTTGTTGCTATGCAACTGGTTGCATGTTGCTCTAGGTGTGAGACATTCCTCTCGGAAGATATAAATGTCTGTCGTATAGTTATGGACATGCAAGGTCCTCAATGGCTGAGTTTAGTCCCTTGGTTTTGGCGTGGGTGTTGTTTTTTATGATGGTGATGTTTATTTTCCTTGTTCTGGTCAACCTGCTCACTTCTACATCTCGAGTTTTCCTTGGAGAAGATTTTCTTGCTAGGCTGGTTTAGTCTGTTGGGGATATGTGTCCTGCTGATGTTCCTCTGTGGTTGAATGTTCACCTGTCAGCTGAGGTCTTAGTGAGTCAATATTGTTCAATTTAATTTCATTCTGATGCAGTTTGATGTTGATTCTATTCTTTAAAAATAGCAATATTCATAGATGTAGCTGAAAGAAAAGGATTAGTTTAGCTACTTTTGTTTGGGAAATTAGGAAGGCATCGAGTCCAGTGACTGTGAAGGTTTGTCTTGTTATTGCAGTATGTTAATACCATTTCAGCAGGCTTATGGATGGCATGACTTTTTTTTGTTTCTGGACTTGCTACTGAATCCAAAATGCGCCCAAACATCTGCTTTGAGACTCTGGGGCGTCATCCGCCACTGCAGTTGTTGTTAAGCAGAGTGGGGGCTCTGTAAGATGTGAAATGGGGCCAGGCTGACTCCTACAGGACCAGGGAACTTGGTCACAATGGACATTAAATCTTCCTTATTTTTCATTTGTAAAACAATGTGGATACGTTTGATCAGAATTTCCAAAACAGCAACACAAGCAGAGGTTTTGATGGTAAAGATCATTTGTTTTATTTTTTACAAATAATCCCTTCATATAATGTGCTCAGTAACACCCATTTAATAAAATTATTGTTTTGCTTTTTGTCCTCTTTTGTTAAATAGACACATTTATGAATGAAACCATGTCAGATATTTTGAGGGGAGAAACAGTGTTAGATGGAGCTGTTAACAACTTGTAGACATCTAAATGTGACATGATCTACATGTTGCTTTTTTGACAGAAATTTTCAAGGTTGGAGAACAAGAATGAAGCAATTCAGATAGTGACATCTGTGGCCTATCAAACATCTATCAGTGGATAGCATCTGATGTAGCACAGGTGAGATGTTTACTGTCAAATAACTTATGCTGCCACATGCCACACAGCTCTGGGACACAGTAGTATTTGGATTCAAACTTTTGTATTCTGCTTAAATGGCTGGTTTCAAAAGTGTTGTGCTCCTGACAGGTCTTGATCGGTGGGGAAACAGTGAAGGTGGTCCAGGTCTGGCTTGACCAAAGTTAGATGTCCATATTGTGACTTAGCAAGACTGTTAAATCATTTCTGTATGATCGTTGTCCGAGCAAAATCTTGTTGCTTGTCAGTGGCAGCTGAATTGAGACTGGCATATGGTTTAGTTGGGATATCTCACTTTAAGACAAATACAGACTTGCACTTTTACCTGAAGCTCTGTTTCCCTAGAGGAACAGATCAGAGAATGCAACAAGTTGGGACACGTGACCTTATCTGCACTTCTCCTCAGAGGTGATATAATAACATGAGCTTTGTGTTTTAAGCTACCCACCTTGTGTACAGTCTTGGTACTTCCTTTAAAGTCAAACTGTTAATTGCCATTGCTAACAATCACAGTGATCTCACTCCATACAAATTCCATGCCTGCTTTGTGTGTTATGTTATCAAATGCTTATGCAGACTTGAGGAAAGATCCAGGAGTTTTTGTTCTTCAGACCCTGGAATTCCTCATCATGTATATCAGACATAAACACCATTAACACCTCAAAGGGTGCAATATTTGACACCCTAGCAGCCCTCCTGCTCTCATTAGTCATAGCCATACCAGAGCTGCCTGGGGCCGAAGTGTGGAATGTGAAGAACGTTCGCCTCTCTGGTCAATCTGTCTGCCTGCTCTGCCCTGACCGGGTTGATCAGGAGGTCGAGCTCCATGCCTCAGTTCAAGTGTTACTAGGACTTCATGGTTCATTGGTAGTCATGGATACTATTAATTCGTAACTTTTTTGTTTTTTGTTTTTTTGTTTTAAAACACATGTATGGTTAAAACGTTAATGCTGAAAATAGCCTGATGTATGAAGACATAAATGAGTCATTGCAACATGTCTAAATTAGTCAACGTGTTAAATCATTCCCTGTCAGTGCCTTAATCTGTGCAGAATCTATCAACCACGCTTCTGTAAGGTCACACACAAAGTATGAACCAATCAAACTACAAAAAGCATTTCTTGTAAAGAAACTGTTTACATGCATGTAGTTACATGTTGTTCCTCTTTTGTAGTTTCTAACTTTAAATCAATCTTCTATCAGTTGAAGCTTTGGAAGCTGTACCTCTCTGATCACTTTATTTCCTCAGACTTGTATCGACCTCCTCGCACACTTCGATTTGTGATTAACTAAAAAGGAGGTTTTTAGACAGACCCGGTGTCAGAGGTAATCAGACTGAGATCCAGCAGTAATCGTATCTGATACGGGATGATGCCTCATAGAGGCTTATTGACAGTGATATCAAAGTCTGCTTTCTCTCTACGTGCCTCCAGGGTTGATGTCAGGGTGTGTTTGCTGGTCAGGGTGAGGTTCAGACCTTGTGATTTGTTCATATACTACACGCACACAGTTTGTTCTCACATAGTTTGGACTTTGATCACACAGGTTGGAGTTGGAGTATGTGTCACAGCCCAACTCTGTATCAGTCAGGTGACCTCATGTTTTCATATAGTACTAAATCTTCTTGGGACTTGTATAGAGTTGGAGCCATTGTCAGACTGTACTGACCAGGTGGATGCAGTCGGTGCCACTGAACGTAAACAGAACACTGAGGTATGAATCATGTTACTTGAGGACCTTTCATAGATGCACTGTACGAACCCCAAACTTATCAAGATGTAAAAGCCAGGTATTTGGTTGTTTTTGGCCTCATTTTGTACTGGTAACATGGCTGCAGCACACTTTGGGTCATATCCTTTCTTCTGCGCATTTAAACCATGTTCCACCCCCCGCGTGAACCAGGGTAATTGTAGCTGACAATATACCTCTATATGTACAACCTCATGATGTGTTTTACATGTGTGAAAAGGGAAACTCAGGATAATGTCTGTTTGGACCCAATTGTCAGTCCTGGCCATGTTGTCTTCTCAGTGAAGCAAGAGGATTTTGAACAATTCAACACTTGTGTCTCATTGTGTATCATCACATCACTAAGGTTTCCTTTGTTGACCAGCTGAACTGAAGCTTTGAATGTCCAGAATCTTTGCAGCTCAATCTTTAGGCCAATATTAACTTCATTCTCTATCTCTCTGACAGCTCCTTTGTTTTGAAAGTTTAGTCTCATGTCATGCAATCATCTGACAACAGAGGCCGCGTTTTTTTCAGTTTGGGTTGAGCACAAACGTCTTTGGAACTTTGGGAGGGTCACTTGACTCACACCATTAGTCTGGGACTGACTGACTGACCACGCCATCATTGTTGTTCTTGCAAGTTCACTCGAAAAGTAGAATTTAGCGTATTGTAATCCTGAAGAATACAACTCTGTATGCCCACATTTACTGCCACACTGTAACTAGTGATTTATTGATTTGACGTCAGCGTCAGGTGGACAAGCTTGAATTTAAAGTGGGAAGAATGTGACTCACGAGCAATTAAATGCCTTTTGAGAAAATTTAAGTTAAATAAAACATAAAGCAGTTGCATAACATGCTATTGCCGGTAACAATATATTGAAGGTGGTGAACAGTGCTTGTTACAGTGATGCTGGCACAGAATATACCATACAGCTGTTGAAACCCAAATTTGTTTGGAGGACACTGTCACTGTAAATTGCATGAACATGGTTAGTGACTGTTAGGTCCATCATGCTTGGTTTGATTGCTTACGTATATATTGTTTGAACTAACATTAGTGGCCAGTTAAAGTCATGTTTTGTGTAGTTGCAAACACATTACCAAGTATAAACTCCTGAGATTTAGTAGGTCGTCCTGAGCCATTATTGCCGCTCTTCCCTGTGTAATGGCAGACTAGCTGTGGGCACTGAGTGAGTTTTCTCCCTCTGTATTGGGGAAGCCAAGCCATCAAGCTTTAAATAGGGCCGCAGCAGCGCCGCTCTTTCCACAATAAGTGACATCATCTCTCTGGCCCTGCGGTGGTACTTGGCGTCAGCAGCACAGAATAGGGCGTGTCTCTAACACCCAGACAGAACAGCACCGTTTTGCGAAGTCATATCACCTTGTAGAAAACACCTGGGACTCCTGCTAGAGTCCAGAGGTCACATGCAGCTTCAGGTTAATTTTAGGAGGATAATGGTTGGTTATCTTCTAGTCTGTGAGTTGTATAAGTTGGTTATGTAAAGCCTGCAGTTTAGTCTTTAATTCAGGGCTGCCATTTTTAGTAAGGAGATGTTGTGAAGAACTAAACATCTGTTGGCATGCATCTACGGTATAATGACGTCACCACTAATAACTTCCCTTAATTACAGTGGGGGTGGTTCAATGGGGGGTAAATCTAATCTCAGTTTGCCTCTGTGTAGCACCAGTAAAACCTTGGCTTCATTTTTTGGCTAGGCCATGGAGGGATTTTCTGGTTGTGGGCAGTTGTTTTTGTTTGTTTTGTGCTAATAATTAATTGTGGCATGTGAGAAAATATCACACTGAATGCTTTGGTAAGGGGATTTTGTGTGACTTCTAAGATTGCTGTGGCTCCAGAGTTACAGCATGCTGTCCACTAATATCTAGGTTGTGGTTCAATCCCCAACTCCTCATGTCCTTGAGCAAAACCCTGGACCCTGATTTGCCTCTGATGGGAGGCTCATACTGTTCCATTATGTGTCACGATGGATGAAAGCAATGTTGCAAAGCGGTTTGACTGGGATTAAGTGAGAAAATTGCTATGTAAATGCAGTCTACACCTGAATAAAATCAGTCTTAGTCAAACCTGTCACCTGAATGTAGATTAATGAGTTAAAGTGTTTATATATTGGTAAAAAAGTATAATTATATAAATAATTTTTGGAAGCGTTGATTGTGAATAGTAGTCAATTGACATAAAGATACCTGGCAACTATTTCTCAATAATAAAAGTTGAATGTGTTGTAGGTTTTGTTTGTTAGCTGTTTTAGTTTTAGACTGCTGACTTAACAAGACAACATGTCTGAAGTTGTCGGAGTAATCGACATTGAATTTGGTTGTTATTTGCAGCACTATAGTGAAATTAAACACACATCTTACTTTTTTATTTTTTTATTTTTTGGTTGATTTGCAGCTCATGTGTAATTTTCTGCTCCCTTACTTTCCTCTGCTGAGTGAATCTCTTCAAGCTTCTTTTCCTCTATCGTGTGTGTGTGTGCGTGTGTGTACACGTGCTTGTTGTTTGGCAGGTGGGATTTAGGATTATAGAGTAATTGTCTTGTTTCAGTACATGCTCACTTATCCAGCATGGGCCATGTTGTTTAAGCAGGACCAGACTTGGACTGATCTCATTACTCTGTGTTGTTTGTCTTTGTCTTCACAGACAGGCCGCATTGACAAAGCCTACCCGACGGTGTGTGGTCACACAGGCCCAGTCTTAGACATTGACTGGTGTCCCCACAATGATCAGGTCATCGCCAGTGGCTCTGAGGACTGCACAGTGATGGTAAGGTTTATCTCACCTGAACACCTGAAGTCAAGACCTCTGGGGGAAAAAAAGGCAACACAAATTTTTTAAGCTTCAGGTTAGAAACATTGTGTTGTTATTGCGAAAGACGGGCCTGTTATAACTCATGGATGGGTGTAGTCCCTCGCCCTCTGGATTAGATTAGACTCAAATATGTGTTGTAGAAATCAGAGCTGGGGAATTATTTAGCTGTTTATTGAGCTGAGGTCACCAACTTTTTTGAGACTGTAGTTGCCGTTTCCTCTGTATGTCCTTATTTGGGTTTAGAGGCTGAGACCAATGCACAGCCCGTAAAATGTTGTCACTACTTCCTCACCTGAAAGTCCTGACTTCCTGCTGAACCTTCTCTGTGTCTGCTCCATGCTTGCAGAGGTATAACCCACGCACTCTATTTGTAGCATTGCATTGACAGAATTTCTCTTCCATCATACATAATGTTTAATTTAGATTAGGTCGGAGTGGGCGGTCCAACGAGTGTGTGTAGCCACTCCTGATGGGGACTTGGCTTTAACATCAGAAATTGGATTTTAACTGTCATATCATTTGAAGCACACAGTGGACCTCAGCTAACCAGTGTCAGTTTACTCAAACATCTACAAGCAGCCTTTCATTACCTACAATGTGCAGAAAACATTCCCTCTGATTTGACAGGTTTTTTTTTTCCAGCAGGTCTTAGCACAAGTTCTGACATTATTAAACTAGACACGGACCAGTCAGATATGATCCACACAGTTATTATGTCTTCAGTATGTGGAGGCGGGTTTCCCCATTCAAATAAAACAACTTGCCAATGTTTTTTCCCCAAAGAAAATCCTGCATTTCCTGTTATTTGTGTGTACACGTACATGCACGCGCACACACACACACACACACACACACACACACACACACACACACTGCTGTGTAGTGTGATAAGATCTTGACCTTCGACCAAGTATGAATGAGAAGTCGATGGAACTTCTACCTCCAAGCAATAAATAGTTGAGTGTCACACCCCCCAGCCATAAGTCATGGACCTCTGTGGTTAAAATGAATCAGAAAAAATATAAATTTGAAAAAAATCCCTAAAAGAAAAAGGGCTTCTGTATGTATGTTGACTGTCTGTTTCTGCACAATTTGACTGCAGAGTCCAGTCACCAGTCTTGTACTGTATGATTTAGCACATATTTGAGAGTTCGATCAGACAGCACACATACAAAACGAGAGGACATGGACGAGCCTTCAACTGTTAAGGCATCCGCAGTGTTAAGGACAGCCCTTCTCCATCTCCAGATCAGTTTTTGGTCAAGGCTTGTAAAACTGGATGGGTTAGTTGTGAGTCAGATGAGCTTTTAGGTTCATTGCCGAGTCTTTGTCAACTTACCAGCTTGTTCATGTTCACGGGTGCTCCTCTCTCATTAGGGTTAGAGCCAAACCTCCCACACAGAATCAAAGAGTTTTTGACTTCCTTGAAGGCCTATGACACAGACAGCAGACCAGAGGACAAAGAAATTGGGACTTTTGAAAATGTTGCCTCATTTTTTGTGTTAGCAACATGATGATAGAAATGGAGGATATTGGGATGTTTGTGCTATGGCCCTGAAGCTCCCTGCGTCACTGCTGAACGCAGACATGTCAGCTAATCTACTTTAACCCAGACAGCGGTACGACCTCCTGCACTGGATTGTCTTTACAGCCACACAGGAGAGGTACCAGGTGGGTATCGGACAGGGAAACATCTCGTTCTGATGATGGAAACCAGATTCTTTCACTTCAAAGATGAGGAGCTTTTTTTCAAAAGTCATTGAAGCATGAGGCACATTCTGGTTTAATGTGGATTTAGTGTGGCGCAGATGGTCTGCAGGTTAGTTTGATTGTCCTTGGAACTGGACAGAAGCTGTGAACAATATTTGACGGTACTGCAGGTGAGGATGTTCTGTAAATGAAAACTTGTCATAGTGTTTGTTTTTCAACTGAACGTTCTAAATCAGGTACAGTTATACTCACTGTAAACCCCTAACACACAAAGTATGAATATCCATTTCTCACCAAATCACATGCTGTGGTTAGAAGCGGAGTTCTTGGTTGCTGCTGCCCCCCTGAGGTTGCTTTTGCATACTACATATAGGTGATCGTCATGCAGCAGCACGTCTGAGGAAGAAGTCTCCTGAGGGCCTCTTTATCTCTTCCCTTCTCTTGACCTTTGACATGGTTATGTGTTCTACAGGTATGGCAGATTCCCGAGAATGGCCTCGTCACTTGCATGTCTGAGCCAGTAGTGGTACTGGAGGGACACTCTAAGCGAGTTGGCATCATCACGTGGCACCCAACAGCGCGCAATGTCCTCCTCAGTGCAGGTGTTTGTCATTACACTTACAAAAACCTACTTGAGGTGGCTATTACAACATGCTCAAATATAATGTTCCCATTTACATGTTCCGGTATGTTCAACTCAAATTCTCTCTGTGGCCAGGTTGTGACAATCAGATCTTCATCTGGAACGTGGGCACTGGTGAGGCCATGATCACCCTAGAGGACATGCACCCTGACGTCATTTACAACGTGTGCTGGAACCGCAATGGCAGCCTCATCTGCACCGCCTGCAAGGACAAGTCAATCCGTGTCATTGACCCCCGGAAGGAGACCGTTGTTGCAGTCAGCACTCCTTTAAAACATTTTTTTTGTTGTGATGGCATTTATGTTCCATTGTGTATGCTATATGTGGAAGGTACAAATCAATCAAGGTGGGGTCACAGATGAGGAGAATTTTCTTGCTGTAAACCCTCAGGTTTCGTCCCTGTCAGGTCTCCTTGATTAAGACTCCGTTCTCATAATTCGAGTCAGTCAAAGGTTTTAGGTTGGAATGTGTTTCTCTGTCCTTGATGTTGATCATATAAACAGCTGATGAGTTCATTTCGTCAGTTTAAACACGTGTAAAGAATGTGGGGTGACCTGGGTAGTTTAGAAAAGCTGGCTGACTTATAGATGTATTTCTGGAAATGGTGATTAATTCCATTAACTCTTTCACAGGAGAAGGAGAAGGCACACGATGGCGCACGCCCCATGAGAGCCATTTTCCTGGCTGACGGGAACATCCTCACCACAGGCTTCAGTCGCATGAGTGAGAGACAGTTGGCCCTCTGGAACGGGGTACGAAGCATCGCATTACGAGCTCCATGTTCACATGTTGTTGCATGTTTGCATTCCAGGCTCCCCAAGAACTTTTCTGATTCATCTTTTATTTTCAGCAAAACCTGGATTCCATCACTGTCAATGAGATGGACACCAGCAATGGTGTCCTCTTGCCCTTCTATGACCCTGACACCAATGTTGTGTACCTATGTGGGAAGGTAAAGCACTTGACAGTTAGATTCATCTTTATCATAATGACACATGATTGTGACTCTAGATTTCATCTGAGAATTGTCAGAACCCTGAGATCAAGCATATTTATTTCCCTTTTTTATTTATTTTTTTTTTTTACAGGGAGACAGCAGCATTCGCTACTTTGAAATCACAGATGAGGCTCCATATGTTCACTTCCTCAGCACCTTCGCCACCAAGGAGCCTCAGAGGGGCATGGGCTTCATGCCAAAGAGGGGCCTTGATGTCAATAAGTGTGAAATAGCAAGGTAAGACAAACCAAGATGAAAAGATCCTCTTTCTGATACTAGGAAGCAGTTTGAGGTTTTACATCTGCTGTGGAATTCCTACCTTCACCACTAGGGGCCAGCACAGAAGCTCTTTTGGGACAGTCAACTGGACTCTTACCTCTGTAGATGAATGTCTTGGATTTTGGGTAATCACATGTATTTTGTATGTTGCTAGGTTCTTTAAACTGCATGAAAGGAAGATTGAGCCTGTCGTGATGACCGTACCTAGAAAGGTGAGTCGTCACTCCTCTGCAGCCACATCAGACATTGCTGCGAGTCAATCATGTTCTCCTGATCAAGTTCCTAACACTTCATCACTCTGTCCTTCTCCATCAGTCGGACCTGTTCCAAGACGACTTGTACCCAGATACAGCTGGTCCAGACCCGGCCCTGGAGGCTGAGGAGTGGTTTGAGGGCAAGAACGGGGACCCCATCCTAATCTCCCTCAAGAACGGCTATGTCCCGGGCAAGAATCGTGAATTCAAGGTTGTCAAAAAGAACATTTTGGACAAGGGGTCAAAGAATACAGAGAACTCCAGCCCTGCCATCAAGACCGCCTGCCCAACTCCATCAATTGTGAGTATTTGCATGTTCTAAGGTTGTTTAGAGATTTGATAAATGTTACATCACATGACAAAAGCTGACATTTAATGGCAGCACAAGCACATTTTAAAAAAGACTTTCTACTGACTTAGATCGAGCGTCTGTGTAGAAAGAATATGACTAAAGTATTGCCACAATCAGGCCTTTTATCCTTTAATTAATAACTGCTGTTCCAATCCCCCCCCCAGCATGTCACAAACTACAAAGTGCTGACTAAGAGAACATAAAAGCTTAAAAGAAAACACTTTTAAACTTTAGTTGCAAGCAAATCCCATGATGGGCCTGAGATGTGAACATCCTTAATAACGTCACAGGCAGACACGTTGTTTTGTTGCAACCGGTCGATGGTGAACTCCTGGTTTAGTACCCAGTGGAGGAACATAAAGAACCGTCTGATGACATCAAAAGCTGTTGAGCGCTGATTTGCACTGTGGGGTGAATTGATGGTACCATATGGCACAGCCTCCAACTGTTGGATGTATCTGTTGTTTTTTGGCTTGAGTACCGTGTTTTCCTTCACCTTGATGCCCAATTAGGAAATCCCTCGCGTTACAATTTTTTTTAAAAATATTTTTATATCCATCATTTTTACCAGTGAGCCTCCATTATTACTCCTGACTCACCGCCGTCTGTGTTGGCCCATCACTCCCTGCTGTCACCTCCCTGAGGTGAAAGGTGTCAGACAAACAAATTGCTCTTGTATGTGTGCGATGTAGGAATATTGCTGACTCTTCTCATGAGGTGGTTTGTGGAGATTTTTCAACCAACTCTCTGACTCCCAAACTGTGAGGTAGGCCGCTGCAATGGGCGCCTACTGCTGCTGGGCGTCCTGCCGCACCTCAGCCACAACACAGCCACCCGCCCAGGACCCAGCCCATGTGTTCCTTAGCAGTCGTGCTCTGTAATCACAGCCCACTGGGCTGCAATGAAGTTTGCTGGCGAAATACGTTAACCCCCAAAGTACCAGGCCCTGCCACCTGGCATATAAGCTAGTCAGACAACAGGTAGCACTTTTAGCTATGCTGGCATGTGTGACTTTTTCATAGGATCCTTCGACTGAAATACATTCTCTCGTATCCGTTGGATGGCCTCAACTCTTTCTCTTGTACCAAATGAGGTTGACATTTCTGTCATTGGATAAAAAGACTCAACAGCTTGACTTTTCACCTAAAGCCGTTCTCAGTTCAAAATTTTACCCCTGTATTCATCGCAATGTGAAACACGCTGAGCTGATCCCCACTGGCCTCAGCTGTACTTCGCTTGCTGATAACTAGCTATTGTAAGCATGCTACCAGGCTTAACAGTGACTATGAACACGCGCTCTCACACACACACACACACACACACACACACACACACACACGTTATACCTGCCACACATCGGCATGTGGATGTTGGCCTTTGGTTAGATGCATCGCTGTACCTTTGGTTGGGCTTTTTATCATGACTGGTGACTCTTGAGTGTCTCTGCGCTGGCATGTTTGTGCTTCTAATCCTGTGGGGTATTGTAGTTCAGATGTGACCGTGTTTGTGTGCTAACTTGTCTCCCCTGTCTCCTGCAGAAATCGGAAGCCAAGCTGGAAGAGATTTTGAAAGAAATCAAATCCCTCAAGGACCTGGTCAGCAGTCAGGAGAAGCGAATCATCAAACTTGAAGAGCAAATGTCCAAAATTGCCATTTAAGGACCCTTTATCCGACCCGCTACAATTCAGGACGTTCCATTGGCTGGGGGGGTGGGCAGTGACAGTGTTTCGTCTGATGCCTGCCTAGCAACGATCCCTAGCAACATTCCAGAAGAACTTTTTCTTGCCAGCCCCAAACCCTCCCTATAACACAGGTGGAATAAGGACATGTGGCAAATTTAGCAGAAATCTTTCTTTTTGATAACAAAGGACTCTCTTCCTTTTGTTCTGTGGCAGTCATATTTTATTTTGCCTACTTGTACAAAAATCTCAACAGTCCCAACTTGGACTGGTTGTATTCCCCAAATATTTTTTAATTAGTATTTCATGACTCCTGTCTCCCAAATTGTTATGCAGGCAAATTAGAAATTTTGTTTACACCTCTGACAGTATTTCTCTCTCTCTTTTGTAGGAAGATTTAAATTGTAAACAGGAAATCTCAGTGCAGTAGATTGATCATGCAAGTTGTGCACATCAGCACTCGAATGACAATTCTCACTGCACAAATCAGCCATTATTTTTCATTCCCCTCCCCTTCCTGTCATTCCCCTCCACTTCCTGTCATTCCCCTCCACTTCCTGTCATTCCCCTCCCCTTCCTGTCATTCTGATGTGCCCTCCTGACACACAATCATCCCTGTAAACATTCATTCCTTTGCTAACATGCACTTTGTGCTTATTGGGAAAATGAATCACATTCCACAAGTTTCAACTGCAGTTTTTGTGTGGGAGGGAAAAAACATTCCAATAATGTTCCTTTTTGGGGGGGGTGGGGGGGGGGTGAAACACACGATTCTGTAGTATCCCACGATTCTGAAGTATCCCAGTTGCACTAGATTGGTGGTTTTTATTGTGATTTTTAATGTGAGGCTTACAGAAAGATCAACTTTGTGGATTTTCCGACCTTCCACAGAAGATCTCTGTCAGCTCTGTTTGTTTTTGTCACCAATCTCAGTGTTAATCTACTGGCTCACCTAAATGTAGTGGGATTATTTGGGGGGGGGGGGGGGGTCTTTTTTCCTTTTGAATTGCACGCCATCTCCAGAGTAAATCTTTATTTTCTGCACAAATCAAAAAGGAGCTGACAAGAACAGTAATCACACACTGACTTGTTTGAACCCATCTTGTGATAAACCGGAGACTGCCACAGAAACGCTTCGCTGTAGATCTGAAAACCTAGATTGTGTGAATATGTGCCTCATGTCTTTGGCCTTCTGGATATCTGTCATCATGGATGTTCCTTTGTTGTTTCATGTGGAAGGGGGGGCGGGTTATAAAACAGACTTGCCTCTTGATGGGATGACCTGAATTATTACTTCACTGTTACTTTTAGCCCGTTTCTTGTTCCAGCTGTGCTTATATCCCTCTTAGCACTTCCACCCCCGTTTTTTTTTTTTTAATGGTTGTCCCCCCCCCCCCCAGTCAGTGTGGTTATGAATAATCAGGAACCATTCTATTGTCTAATTTGAAGAGTTCAGTTTCCTTAATTTCGGCCCATGTGAGAAGCTGAGACGGGTTCAGTCTGTTGTTTGCCTTCAATAGTTGTTACCACTGTAAAGACCTGAAAGTGCCATAGAGGAGACCACGGAAGTTTTTGTCGAGGATTGTTGCGCGTGTGTAGTTTAATTTGTGTAGTCAACGGAGGCTTTGATAGGTGCCCTGACATAAAACCACTTTATACGGTGCTACAACTTTGTTCCTGAACGATGTCAGCCATCATCAATACACCGGGCAGCATCATTGATCCAGGTTTGTCAGCAACATCGGGCCCATGATATTTTAACACTTTCCAGCATGGTACGGGTAATCAAACCATTTTTAATAATGACGTCAGCTGAACGCAGAGTCATTGTTGCCTCAAAGTGTAGTTTAGGGTCAAATGGAGTGTTAGTGGAGGGAACCCTGCAGAGTCGATCTAACCTTGAAGATCTGGTCCAACATTATACTGCCCTGTCTTGTGTAGCAGACTCTTGGTTCCTGAAAGCGCTGTCGGCACAAGAAATGAGTTTTGAGAAGTAGTGACTAGCCATGTAAAGGGACACAGTAGGTGGAAGAAATGTGCAGTTGAGGGATAGATGTATGTTTGTAATTAAGGTCTAGAAAATGAGTGAAAGCTGTGTAAATAACATGACCATATTTTCTGTAATTTTTTTTTTTGTTTTTTTTTGTGGTTGTGCTTAAGAGGGTATCTGTAAGGGAGGTGGGTTTTAAATGTTTCCCCCCCGTCTGTGTTCCCTGCACCTTGCCATATTGCATCCTGAAAAGCTGAAGCCTCTGTTGTACTGGATGAATTTCGGAAAAAGAAAAAAAAAAATTCAGAAGACGACGAACCAGGATGAAGCCTCATGTGGAGCTCTGCTCAGCATTTTTGTTCATTATTCTTGCTTCAAGTATCAAACATTGATTATAAAAATAAAGACTTTTTAAAATGGGGTCATGTATTCAACTGGCTAATGTACTGATGACTTCTCCCCCCCCCCCCCCCCCCCCCCCACTTTCAGTCGTAGAGCTACAGTGAGTCATAACAGTCTTCATCCTCTGGCAAGGACGGTTACTATAAACCGTGGAGCTGCGCTTGTGTCAGTCACTGTTATTGTTCCAGCTGTAGAACAGTGGATAAATTGTTCAGTGTGTGACACAACCCCTTTCAGAAATAACTTGGAGCAAATTCTGATGGCGAAACATTTATGATGGTGTTTGAAAGTTTAAAGTCAGCGGAGGGCTAACTGGCAGTAGCTTCCCCGGCCAGTTACTCTCTCTAGGAGCGAGCACAGGGAACATTGCCACAGATTAAAAACTCCAGGAACCGATTCGTCTGGCAGTGAGAAGCTTGATGAGCGTTTACAGAACGCTTTTGGGAAATGCTTCCATGTAAGAGGCCTTCAGTCAATGAGAACATTATGCACTGTAACCATTTCTGGAGTTTGGCCGCAGCACCTGCGATGAAGTAGAATTAAAAAAACAAAACAAAACAAACTTTTTCAGCATTTATTTTACTTCCCTCCCAACAGTTCATAAGGCCCATTTTCTCCTGAAAATATTTGGCGATTAACTTTAATTTTCTTTGTCTAACCACGACTCCATTTGTTGCGAGATTTGAGAGCAAAACTATGACCTCTGTCGTCAGAAAGTTCAACGAAAGGCTAAAGATGTATTGATGCGAAGCCAAAACGTTCCTTAACGTGTGTTTGTTGCCGCTCATCGCCTCTGTTGACCAGTCTTGACCAGAGTGTGACAGCTTGGCTCAAGACTGACTATCGTAGGGGTGTGTGTGTGTTTGTGTGTGTTACATTAACCCCCCCCCCCACAACATCCTATAAAACTTCTGGATTGGACAGAAAAATTTAGATTTCCATTTATGCATTTTTTTTCTTTCGTTGCGGTGTGCATGTTTAGCTCTCAAACTAATTTTGTTTATCTGCATTGTTGCTGAGTCCCAAAGCTATTTAGTTTTGCGCAATGATGCTTGAAACAATACGTGATGCAAATTACTCTTTACAATAATTGTGTGCAAAAAATTTTTTGTCTACTTTTCAAAATGGCCTCCAGAAACTGGAACCTTCTAGAAACACAGTGTACTTATTTAAAAAAACAAAACTCCTCAGGTTTTGAAAACTGCCACCTCATTCTCTGAGCACCTCACACCATTTTTCCAAACAAGTGTCTTGAATCAGAAAGTGAATCGACGCCCTTCATATTTAGAGACTCTCCAGAGATAAGTGCAGCTAAGAGACCATGAAGTTTATATGTTCGCTGTGTACATGTGTTCTGGGATGGGACGTTTGCTTTCTCTCTGTACTGGTCTTGTATGCCCTGCGGAGACAGGCTGTAATCTCAGAGACTTAATTAGAGAGGGCTCAGTGGGAGGCAGCGAAGTTTTGAGACTCGCCCCGCCGATGTACAGAAATACCCTGAAACATGGGACTGGTGTAGCAACGGTAACATCCTCGCTGTGAATTGAAGCGAAAGGCTCAGGTTGATCTATGCCTGTCAGTTTAAAAACACACTCTCTACTAAATTACACTTTATTCCAAAGCAAAGACCCTTTCATGAGACGTGTAGTCCACTTGAGAAGAGCTCCAGATGTGCAGGAGTATAGTCACATTCAATAGCACGTTAATGTTCAGTCTGTTATGAATTAAAAAAAAAAAGTGGAGTAAAAAGTCTGATCTTGAATGTCTCATGAGGGCAGGGACAGGGAGGCAGAGAAAGAGGGAGGAGAAGCTGAAAATAGAGGGATGGACATCAGCAGACTTTTTAGAACTCAGGTTAAAAAAAAACATTCAACACAACTTAGCAGGGAGGGCGAAGGCTTGGAAACTCGTCCACTCTTACTTTCCTCACTTTGTGTTCTCTGGTTTTCCCTCCCTCTCTCTCTCTCTCTCTCTCTCTCTCTCTCTCTCTCTCTCTCTCTCTCTCTCTCTCTCTCTCTCTCTCTCTGTGTCTCACACACACACACACACTCTTGTGCTGCTGAGAAGATAACACTCGGGATCAGCAAAGACCCCGTAAGTACAGATTTATATTTGTTCTTAGTGTTGTTGTTTTTTTTATCCAGAAAAACCCGAAGAGTAGCCAAATACTTCATCTTCCAAGTCTGTCTGTGGGTCCAAGCTTTAGAAGGCATTGTTGGAACGTTCGTATTGTCTGACTCATGAGAAATTATGTTTATATTTAATGTTGTTTGCTCCTAACATCTGTGTGATGAAGAATTATTCAAGTACGTAATTATAGTTTTAAGGTACATCGACTTCATACATACAGAGTTAGAAGAATTAGTGACTTTGCCAATTTAGATTCACATGACATCGGTTAATAAAATTGTTAACTGTTGCAAACTCAATAATCAAATATTTTATAGAAAAAAAAAACTATTCCAGCCGCATCCTAATTATAGGCACAAATGTGATGAATGAAAATGTAACACTGTCAGGGGCCAGTTTTCCCCAAAATGAGCTCTGTTACTTTGAACTTCTTGGTACACTATGATCTAAATACCTCTTGCTACTTTTAATGTGGTGGTTATACATTGTGGGATTTCTACTTTTATGTATGTAATATTTCATTCATGCTCAAGTCTATAGAAGCAATAATAAATGTGCTTATATTGGACTGTAAATCACTAACGTTTCCCTTCTCGTATCTCAAGACTGTGCGATGCGAAAAAGCCAGCAAGTCTCGGCGTGTTTAAGGATGAGCGGAAATCATCAAAAATCAATGTCCGTTGTTCGAGCTCCCAGTTTCATCTCAGATTGTAGTTGGTTCCTCAGTACTTCCAGAGACACGTGTCAAGCCGAGGCGCCGTTGCTGGATGAACTGAATCTGAAGCCTCTGGATGGCCTTCGACCCACCGTGGAATTGCGAGAAATGTAATTACGGGTGTAATTATGGGGCAGAGTGATCCTGTCGCTGTACATCCAGAGGATGAGACCCAGCCTAACATCTGGTGGAGTCTGTACTGGATGTTCGACCACACAAGGAGGGGGTTTCACACCCCAATATGTAAATCAGTGAAGCAGTGTGTTCACTTTAGCATGAAGCTGTTTAGAAGCTTCACAGCAAAACACACTGTAATTACGTGTAAATTTCCACAGATTTTAAACTCAGAAAGTTTCGTTTTCCTGTGACTTCACGCTGACAGGAAGAGAGAGACACAGAGGGACATGAATGGAAGGAAAATAAAGCAGTATGTGGAGGTTAATTAGGTGTGTGGGGCTGATGGGGAATGTATTTCTCTTGGGAAGCAGAAATATCTTCATCAGTGTGTTGCTGCGGGCTGCTGTGAAGCAGCTGCTGCCCACTGTAAATATAGACGCCACAGCCACAGGTCTCCCACGCCTCTCTGCACCCTTTGGAACAGAGCTTCCTGCTAACTTTGGTGTGGTGGATGGGTGGCCTCCCTCTGCCTTACAAATTATAAGGCCTTCAGCACCAAACTCTCTGTCTCCACCCCAAATAAGTAATGGCTACTCTGCTGCTGCTGCTGCTGCTGCTGCTGCTGCTGCTGCTGCTGCTGCTAAAATAGATCTGGTGCAAGACAGATGGAAAGAAACCCATGAGTCAAGGTGGATGCATTATAGATTGAAACAGCTTTTAAACTGTGTTATAATTGACTTCATATGTTTCCAACCTGACTGCACGGTGGAGCAGTGGTCAGCACTGTCGCCTCACAGCAAGAAGGTTCCGGGTTTGAGCCCTGGCTCCAGCACAGGATCTTTCTGTGTGGAATCTCCATGTTCTCCCTGTTCCTGCGTGGGTTCTCTCTGGTACTCCAGCTTCCTCCCACAGTCCAAAGACATCAAGAGGGGATGAGGCTGATTGATACTCTAAATTGACCGTAGGTGTGACTGTGAGTGTGAATGGTTGTCTGTCTCTATGTGTTGGCCCTGTGATGGACTGGCGACCTGTCCAGGGTGAACCCCGCCTCTTGCCTGTAGATGATGGTTCAGGTGGAAAATGCGTGTGTGTGTGTGTGTGTGGGGGGTCAATGAAGTCACTACGTGACTTTTCAGTGCAAGCTAAAGAATAAATTGACAACCACACTTGTGAACCTGTGGGAGTGAAAGTCAGAGATCAGCAAAGGTGACTGAAACCGCTCTTAACATGAATCAAGGTTACAGGCTGACTCAGACTCACCATCTAGGGTCAGACAGACTTGATTCCAACGAGCCTCTTGTTGTTGTTTCAGGATCTGGACGGAAGGATGAAATCCCGCCTGGTGTTTCACATCACCTGTGTGACCCTGTTCTCCCTCTGCTGGGGTGTGTGTCATGCCACGCCTCTGTTCGACAACATGTCCATGGATGGCAGCGGCGATGAAGCAGAGCTGGAGCTCATTTTCCCAACATCTGTCTCCACCCGTGGACCTGTTCAGGTCACTGCTGCTACCAAGGCTCCCACCCTCACCAACACCATCACTACAACCATGATCCGCCTGAAGGACTTTGTCCTGAGCCGAGTGGTGGACTTCCTGCAGGAGAATCTCATCATCATCATTGTTGTGACCTCTCTCCTTATCGTCATGGTCTTCATCATTTGCTGTGCCTCTGCCATGAGTCATAAGCGCAAGTTGGAGGCCTATAAGCCTCCTGCTCATCCAGCCAGGAAGTATATGGCGGATAAAACTGGAGGTCGCAAGAATTCAGGCGACTTCCAGGACAGGCCGTACGCTGTCGACCATGTCAAGAGGGTCCAGACTCAGAGCATGGCCTCCCCCAAGAACCTGCGCCAGCCCTCAAAGGCCCTCGTAGGAGAAAGAGGGCGAGACGTCAGGTCGTCACCTCGCCAGGAGACCAGAAAGGTCAGGGACGTTGAGGCGGCGGAGAAGAGGAGAGATGAGCCCAAGCACAAGGAGCAGTCGAAGCACCGAGAGCAGCAGCAGAGCTCCAGTCATCCAGTGTGCACCTGCCACCTGAAGAAGCACTAGAGGACGCTGAGGTGACCCACCGCAACACAGTCAGGCAGGTTAGCTGCTCCATCACACAGGAGCAAAACATATTCACGCCAACATGAGCTTTTTAAATCGAGAAATATATGTAAGACAAGCTGATGATGAAAACAAGTATTTCTTGAAAAGATTAAAATGTAATTTTAGTGCCCCAAATATCAGGTGCTTGCATTATGAAGATTCAAATTCACACCGAATGGATTCAAATCTTTGAAATCGGATTTATTATCTCGAGGTTCTTCTGCCTCAAACAACCAGTCCAACTGAAGTTCCTCCAAACCTGTATGTATCACATCACAATGAAGTTGACCTTTGGCCTTTTGACTCCCTCTCTCTTCATATATATATAAAAAAATATATATATACACACACATATATACATATATATATGTGTGTGTATATATATATAAAAAATATATATATACACACACATATATACATATATATATGTGTGTGTGTGTGTGTGTGTATATATATATATATATATATATGTACACACACATATATATGTACATACATACATATATATGTACATACATATATATGTACATACACATATGTATTATATATATATAATGTACATACATATATATATATATATAATTTCATGGCAATTATTTGTGCAGTCCCAGCGACTCAACTTTGGGCCACTAAAATATTCGGAGCTCATGTTTGAGTCCATGTGCACAGCTGTGCCAAATTAATAGAAGTTTTCTCAGTGATTGATTACCCTAACTCGACTGGGACAGAAGCGTTCATGTATGGATGGATGTATAGCGGACATATGGACAGCCTGAAAGTGTAATTCCCTCAAGGCATTCTTGACATATCGCGTTCATGCTCAATGACAGCGACCTTGACCTTTGACCACCAAAGTCTTTTCAGTTCATCCTTGAGTCCGTGTGGACGTTTGTGCCAAATTTGTACAAATTTCCTCCGTGCGTTCCGAATATACAGTGCTAAGTAGAATTTGAGGGACGAGTGTACGTATGGACAGACTGGCCTCTGCCCGTGGCCATCGCCGGCATGGAGTCACCAGAAGATGTGGGCCTAAGAGCGCCGGAGGTCTTTCAGCCGTTACAACCTCACATCGTATATCCTGCTGTTCATTTACCATCAGTTGGTAAAATAAAGGTTTTCCATACAGAAGAAGAAAACGGATTCAGATACTAAAATACACTTTGAGCAGCTTGTTTATTTACCGTGTGCGCCAAATAGAAAAGACAAAATAGTTCACGGGTTTAATTCCGTCTCTGGATCATTTCTCCCGCCACTGAGAGGACGGAGGTATCTCCCTCCACGTCCTGCTGTGCGCGATGAGACCACTCCAGCTCGGTGACAGCCGAGAGTTTTGGCTGAATCAGAAACATCTTTGGTCCTGTAAATAAGGCAACATGAGATGCAACTACTTGTTTACTTTGAAAAGAAATTATACCTTTAGTGTTACCTTCATACGACTTTCATTTGTTTTATTTGTATCGTTTTTACATCATTTAACTTTGAAAGCCATTACTCGAAATCATGTGACAGCTCCTCTCTCAGGTGGCTGAGCTGAACACATCTATCTGATATCTATTCTATTAATGGTTAATTTGTTGAGTATCTATGTCTGTGTCTTATTTTAATTAATAATTTTGTGTCCATAGTAAAAACAAAAAGTGGAAAACACATTTGTTTTAGTTTTTTTTGGTGAAAACACTTTGTGAATGGTAGTTTTTAGTGCTAGACTTCCTTCTGTATAACGTAACTTAAAGGGATCTCGTTCTCGGTTCTTATTTCCCGGTTGAACACGTTTTGGGGGGGCAGAGAGTCTGCTTGCGAGGTTGGTAGATCTCAGGTGGTCATAAAAATGAATAAGTGACAATAAAAAGATAAATAATTTATCACATTTATCTGATTTGATTTAATAATTCAGATCACACGTGTGAAAAGCCTCCACCTCACTGTCTCAGTTCTTGTGCATCTTAACCAAGTGTGTGATATTCACTTTGTGCCATTTATGCTTCAGACTCGTGTGTTTCCATGGAACCTCTGTCTTCAGATTCTCCCTCTGTACGTGACAGCTTTCTTGTTTACAAAAATGACATTTTGTTCTACTCATGTTTAATAAAACTGTTGACAGCGATGTTTCTGTCGTTATTTAAAATGTCGCCGTGGAAATGCTGGCGAGACGAAACAGGAATACAATCCCAGCCTAAGATTAGAAAGAAGAAAAAAAAAATGAGGGGAAAAAAAAAACGATTCTTGCTACGTGCACATTATGTTCCGCTGAGGAATCTGTAATTTTGTACGCTGCAGAATCATGGGTGACTATTTTTAAGGTCATTACCAAAATACCAGACTTGTAAGACACGTTCTGTGGAGACGTTCTGGTTTCTTCTGATACTCCACTTGTCAAGTGTTTGGCCTCGGTGAGTCGGCTGGCACCATCACACCCAAACACACAGCCTGGAGAAGGTATCAGAGCCTTTTGTCCTTCGCTGGCCACTGTACAAGATGGTTTTAATATTTCAACAACAGAGGAAAAGCTCTTTGATCCACAACAAGAGCACATCTAGTGTCAAATCATGGAGACACTGATTTGTTCCAGGCAATTCACAAATAACAACAAAAACAGCAAAAACAACAACAACAACAACAAACGTATGATAACACTCACAAGTCCATGAGAGTTTTGATTCATCAGGTCTTATATCAGGATTTATATCACCTGTGTTCACCAGGGACCCGTGGTTAAAAGGATTCAAACACAAATCATTTCTTACGTAAAGATTCATCTGATTCTTGAAGCAGATCCGTTAACAACAGATCAAACATCAAAGATGATGCCGGTGACAAAAGCCGTGAGTGTAACTCAGGTGGCGGTGAAATGGGAGCTCCCACACACAGCTCACATTTCAGATTCCCTCCTCTTTTGTCAAGGAGATGCTAAATAATTCGAGATAATACAACCCCTCCACTTTCACTCTTCCCAGCAGGTGACAGGATGCCACAGGACCACCTGGATACATGAGTCTGTTTGACCCCTGCTAATCTCAGACAAGGGGATGTTAATCTTCTCTTTTCTTTCGGGGGGGGGGGGGGGGGTGTCCCTGAACATCTCACTGTCTTCCGTTGACATAAACAGACTCCAATCAATTTGAATGGTGAAGAGAATCCAGCAAAGGTAACACAGCACCTTGAAAGTGTCGTTAAACTTTGATGAGCATCTGCCTGGAATTCTCGACGACAGAAGAGGATCTTTAGAGAGACCACGAGGATGTGAGGAGCAGACGATACCGGGACAGAGGAATGGTACATAATCTCAGGTTCTGTTGAAATAGGAATTTCCTGTCAGTCTTTGTTTTGGGTGAGTCTGATGTGTTCGTGTTATTGGCCCTCACAGTGAGTCATGCCTTGGTGCAGATGTGGAGTCCTTCTGGTTCTCTGTGTCTGTCCTCTCGCCTGCATCGCTGCGTCTCCATGTCCAACTGGCTGCTGCTGTCTCCGTCCAGGATTTTTGGTTCTGTGTGAATCCCTGGGGCTCCGCTCACTTCCTCGCTCTGTTCCTTTGAGTACCTTAGCCCTGTCTGTGGCAAGGAACCAGCTCTGTAATGTAGACCACCTTCTCCGTCCCTTCTCTGGCCTGCAGGAGCTCAGTCTCAGTCATAACCTGCTGGCCCGCTTCCCTCGTGGGCTACCTCCAAGCCTGGAGTCCCTGCTGCTGCAAGAGAACCGCATCACTTACATCACCTCAGGTGCTCTAAGGCAGCTGGGGAACCTCACTCGCTTGGATCTGGAGGATAACCGCATCCGTGCCATCCAGCCTGGGGCACTTCAGGGTCTTCACAAGCTGCAGGTCCTCACACTGAAGGGCAACCAACTTACAAGTCTTCCTCTGAGCCTCCCTGTCTCTTTGACCCACTTAGACCTCTCTGCAAACTGTATCTCAGTCCTGGACCTGCCCTCCCTGTCCGCCCTGGTCAACCTGCAGGTGCTGAAGATCAACAGTAACTGCCTGCGCTCCGTCCCAGAGAGTGCCTTTGACAGGCTGCCAAGCCTCCGATCTGTGGACCTCACAAACAACCTGTGGGTGTGTGAGTGTGACATTTTGTATCTTTACCGCTGGCTGCTAAGTGGAAGGCTGAAGATGGCCACAGATCTGGTGTGCACCGAGCCAGTCCACTTGGCCCACCGGCTGCTTCTGAACCTGTCCGTCATGGCAATTTGTCCTGGTGTCCTGAAGCCGCACAAGAGGACCCACCAGCTGGAGACGGCGGTCCCCACGGTGCCAGGTGACCAAACGTCACTGGATGAGAGGAGGGAACCCTCTGCCAGAGAAGCTCCCATGACCCGGATCATACCTGAACCCCACTCTTTAGAGTCTCTCAGTTATGAGGATTGTTTGTCTTCAAATAAAACACAAACTATGAGTCCGTCCTATTTGACTATTTCTGACGAGGAGCAAGAGTGGCGAGACAACACCACAGGTCAGTACATTCAAACAACTGCAACTCCTTCTGAAGGAACCCGGTATTTGTTTTCCACCCACATAGACTCTCCCTCGTCTGCCCCCTTCACACGGGTGCTCACACAGCAGGATCCAGTGGTCGTCTACCTGCTGGCTGTCTTGTGTGTTCTGGTCTTCGTCCTGCTGCTGGTAGTGTTACTGGTACTGAGAAAGCTGCTTCGGCACCAGCAGAGAGTGGCTCCCCTTCATGGGGGTTCTGCTGGTTGATGTCCGCGCACAATATCCTTCCATCCATTCATCCATTTTCTTCAGCTTATCCTGTTATGGGTCGTGGGGGGGTGGAGCCTATCCCAGTAGCCTTCAGGTGAGAGGCAGGGTTCCCCCTGCACAGGTCACCAGTCCATCACAGGACCAACACATAGAGACAGACAACCATTCACACTCACAGTCACACCTACGGTCAATTTAGAGTATCAATCAGCCTCGTCCCCTCTTGATGTCTTTGGACTGTGGGAGGAAGCTGGAGTACCAGAGAGAACCCACACAGGAACAGGGAGAACATGGAGACTCCACACAGAAAGATCCCGTGCCGGAGCCGCGGCTCGAACCCGGAACCTTCTTGCTCTGAGGGGACAGTGCTGACCACTGCACCACTGTGCCGCCCGCACAATTTCCTGCGTCATATTTTTTCTATTGCAAACTGTTGACCTACTGACCTCCACAGTCATCCTGATGCTACGGCCAAAATAAAGCTTTGATGCCAACCCCCCCCCCCCCCCCCCCCTAAAAAATACACAAAAACTATCAAGTTTTTTTCCTATTGTCTTTATTCACGCATCATCTCTGGGATTTTTTTAAAATGCAGAAAAGATGAAAACCGATGTTTAAATGAAAAAAAAAAAAAGTCTCGTCTTAGAATTTTCACTTCCAACCCTCTCATGCGGCGAAAAACAAAATCCACGAAGAAAAAGAAAAAAAATACAAAAAAAACCCCCAACAAACAATGGACACAATTATTGCCTCAAGTGTCTCAAATGCAAAGATTAATTGTGTAGTGTAACTCTTTCTAATGCGGTACATTAACAACAGTAGGTTAATGCTTGGTTATGTATAAGAATGTGTGAATAAGCACAAGTTAAGCATAATCAACTTTTAGTGCTCTTTGTGATGCCCCCCCCCCCTCCCTCCATCTGGACTGTAAACTTGACATGAACCAACGTTAGTAAATGATTAGAAGACACTTCAGTTCACTGTTAACGAAGCAGAACTGCCACTTAACTAACCATTGTTAATGCACCCTTATTGCAAAGTGTTACCTGATTTAATACGACTGAATTGAACGTCTTTGGTTTTTGGGATGGTTGGACACAATAACTCTGATTACCACAAATCTGACAAACCAAACCATGAATTCAGAAAACAATCAGTAAAAGTCATCATTAGTCACAGCCCCGCAATCTTGGCTCTGACTAAAGAGTTTCCCTCAAGACCATGAAAAACTATCATAAAACACCTGATGTTGTAATTACGGCAACCAATCAGCCTCGCAATACAGCACTACAGCGCTGGTACTGAGGCGCCCAGGAGGAACCTTGACCCCTCCAGGGGAGTTAATGATAACTAATTAACTATTTTAGGCTTTGACACTCTCCTTCTCCTTCTGTTGTTTGATTCTGTAGTCTGACAGCGCTGCTTTTATGGCATCTTCAGCAAGCACTAGAGGGAACAGAGAGACATCATGAGTAGAGAGCAAAAGCTGTCACGTGTGCAGTAGGGCAGTGGTTTCCAACCTGTGGGCCGCGGCCCCCTGGTGGGCAAGGTATTGCAAGTGGGGCACCAAATAATTTCCAAAGTGGTGTGATTTTTGTGAGGGGTGGAAATGTGATTATGTAACAATAAAAATATGCAGAATAATGCTTTGAAAGTTCCAACTCAGTCACGTTTAAAAAGGATATTAAAAATATTGTTTTCATATTTTGTTTTTCCTTCAAGTATTACACATGAGACAGGCAAATGAGAGATACGACATTTTTGTTTTTATCAGCCGGGCCACTTTGCAGTGGGACCGCATTGCACTAGACTCGTTTATGTCTGATGCCGATGGCTGAAACTGGAGTGTCAGAAAGGACCGCTGGCGAGCAACAGGGAGAATTAAACGGAAAGAGAGAGGTGGGCCGCCAGAATTTTTGAGACTTAAAAGTGGGCCCTGAGCTGGAAAAGCTTGGGAACCACTGCAGTAGGGGTATGGTTAAAAATATGAAAAAAGTAGAAGCAGTGGTTTGATTGTCAGCATGGCAGTAAGAAAGTTTAGTCTCTATGAATGATGGATTCGTCTCAACCTGCTGTGTCTGAAAAGGGCTTGAGGTGATCAGATAGGTATCAGTTCTGGGTCAGTTGTGGCTAACATCTGCCGCAAGCTGACAGTGAGCCACATTATCTGATGCCCAGAAGAGATATGATGTGGTAGTACCTCCATTACTGGGTCAACACCGATAAGTCCAGATCAGGCTCATTTAAGTTTGGCCTCACCATCATGCCGTATGTGAGCCGGACACACTGGGCCTTAACTGACAGCTGTGTCCCTCTACCAATGTGTGGTGGAATCAAATTTAAATAAAGCCAGGAAATGGGGCGGGGCAATACATCTATGCAATATCAATATTATAATGTCAGGACATGACATTAGTTTTGCTTGTATTTCTAGTTTTAAGGGCTGCAAGTAGCTTCACCCCTCATATGTTTGTCTTCTAAGGAGCATGTTGGAAGTCTTACTGGAGCAGTGAAGCTTGACTGGAGGAAGGGAGAGTTCTTTGGCAATGTCCGTGTTCTTGATCTGTAAGGCCTCATCCACCTGCAGGATGGAAGCAGATCCTCATCAGACATTAAAAACCAAACACCAGCTTGCCACTATTTAGTCTGTGTGATGACAACAACTTACCGATTTCCCCTTCACCCACTCTGTAGCCAGAGAGCTGGAGGCGATGGCTGATCCGCAGCCAAATGTTTTGAATTTTGCATCTACAATCTTGCCACTTTCATCTACCTCAATCTGAAATCAGTAAGAATTTCACAAAATAAAGTTAGTAACTACAGATTAAAGCAGAAGAAACCGGCAAAAGGTCATGACCTCCAGTTTACCTGAAGTTTCATAACGTCACCACAGGCTGGTGCACCCACCAATCCAGTCCCCACATTCTTGGCTTTTTTGTCTAAAGAGCCCACATTTCTCGGGTTTTCGTAGTGGTCCACCACCTCCAGAAAACGACAAACGCACAATAAGATCGCTTGTTCTTTTTTTTTGGAACTTAGCAAACACAAATGCAACACAAAAACATACACACACACGCCGACTTTCAAGAACATGACACAGCTTCGATACTAAAGTATAAAAATGTCTGGAAGATTCATTTCGCGTACCTTTTTGTGATAGGAACCGAGAGCAGTCCGAGTCGGACCGAAAAACCTCCTGCTAAACAGCCACAGTGGGTTTCGGACCAACGTCGCCGCCATGTTCAGAAAACGACTGCGAACGGAAATCAACGGATGAACACGAGTCAAGCGTAGACCGCGGCTTTTGTTGACAAACAAGAGCGGAGGGACGAGTGCAGAGCTCCACCTAGCGGCTAAAGCTAGCCGCTACACCTATCGTCTAAGGCTCAGACTACGCAAACTGTTTAAACATTTATTCAAAATAGCCATCTGGCGTTGCTTCCTGCCTGTAACAGCAAATTGAAGGCTAAAAAATCATTTGCTGTAAGGAACACAGGTACGCATAAGAACGTTTCGTGAACGGGTCCTATTCTTCCGAGGATGAGTCATACCACGTTTGGCGTTGATGTGAATTTCAGATATCCTCAAACTGCATTGTCGTTCTCCAAAAATGATCATTAAAGATTCAGTTGTGGATCGAAAGAATCATATTGTGAGAATGCAAACTTTGACGGGGAAGAAGTGAATCGCATATAAGGGAAATAAATATTCAGTCTTAGCTATTAAATCAACTCGCCACAGGCTCCGCCCCTCGCGGCGCCGCTGGGTTGTTTGGACTGTTACTAGGCAGATCGCCTTTCCAACATGGCAGCGTCAAGCAACGCAGAGCAAACGCAGTTACAAGATATGGAGGAGGAAGATGCGAGAATGGAGGAGAGGGAGATGGAATCTGACAACGAAGAGGAGGAAGAGGGCATGGGAGTAGAAAATTCAGATGACGAAGAGGACGATTCCTCGGAGGATGATAAGGAAAATGAAGCCGAAATCCAGCGGCTGGAAGAGCAGGTAATTGTCAGCCAATCTTCGTTAACTAACGTTAGCCTACGAGCTAACGATAATGAATGGGTGTTAAAACAGTCCGGGAGAGTCTGCAGCAACAAGCCAGCAGCTGTGCGGTTGTAAGCTTCCCCGTCTCCAGCATTTATAAAACTTATTTACGTTTCAGTATTAGTTGCTGTTACCCAAAACAATTAATTTAGCGCGTGTAATACGACGTCACTTTGCGGTCGTGATTAGCTGTGCTGCTAATATGATGCTAATGGCTCGTGTCAGTACACGCGCCTTTTGGCTTCTCCGGTGTGACGTCGCGGCGTCTTGCAGACAGATCTCTGTTGGTAAAAAAAAAAAAAAAAAGTACAATGTGAACCAAGTTTGTGTGGTGTTACGGTCGAAACGGGTCATTGTGATGTACCGAGAACTGTCATCAAAAAAACTGTCCTGGTTGTTTTCTTTGTAACAATGCTGAAATAACCCTTCCTGAGACCGACAGGAAAGGCTAAGAAACCGCGTATTCACTCTGTTCTGTTGCCTGCACTTCCTTTATTACATGCATTAAAGATCAATTCAATACACTGAAATAAACGAGCATCTTTATCTTAATTCTATCAGGCAGGTATTGATTGCGCCTTCAGGGTGCTGTTGAACCGTGTTGTTATCAAGGAGGTGCTGATGATGTGTAGTACTACCATCAGTGGTGTGAGTAAATGACTACAAGGTGTCATGATGTAATGGTTCATTGCAGGACTGTTGTGTCAGACTGCATCTGTTGCTTACAAGAATGTGGTTATGACTTAGTAACAAATATCGGGGTTTGACAATGTTGCTACCTAAAGATGCCATTCACACTTGTATTGACGTAAACATAAATACTCTTAAAAACAATTGTTCTTGTCTCACATTGTGCAAAATAAGAAGCCTCTTACAATAACCACATTGACATTCCTAGACACTCTTCTCCCTCAATTAAGATTCCAAAATACGTGAATATGCAGATTTTTTTTCTACTTTACACGTTAAGCTTCTGAAGTCCGTTCTCACTGTTTGTGAACTGAAGGCTGTAAAGATCCACTTTACAACCGAATTTGTAGAATTTTGGAAAATGGATCATCCATCCATCCATTTTCTACTGCTTATCCTGATAAGGGTCTCGGGGGCTGGAGCCTATCCCAGCAGCCTTTGGGCGTGAGGCGGGGTTCACCCTGGACAGTTCACCAGTCCATAGCAGGGCCAACACATAGAGACAGACAACCATTCACACTCACAGCCACACCTACGGTCAATTTAGAGTATCTGGAAAAAGGATCAGATTTCTAAATATTTGCAACAGTTGCATATCCAGCTTGCAGGTCTGCATTTTAATATTAAATTTCAGTCAGCACAGAGAATAAATAGTTATCACCAGTCAGTGTGACAGCAGTCTTCCATTGTCAAACTGCACTCACATCGTTCTCCACAATGAAGCTCCAACATTCAATTATGGCTACCAGAAGAAAAGCACATTTTTGACAGCAGGGGGACTTGAATTTGCATGAGATAAATAAGTTATAACAATTTATTTGTTATTGGTTCTATCACTGTTGATTAAATTGTGATATATTTATTGTGCCCTTCAAAATCTTAACCCCTTCCCTTCATCTCTGTTTCCAGCTGTCAATCAATGCCTTCGACTACAACTGCCATGTCGATCTCATTAAACTACTAAAGCAGGAGGGAGAGCTGTTCCGCCTGCGAAAAGCGAGGCAGAAAATGAGCGAGCTTTTCCCACTCACTGAAGGTTGGTCTAAATCAGGATTAAAGTTAGGAGAATCGGTTCTCTGCAGCGGTGTATTATTTGTGTGACTGAAACCACATTTTTCTATTGAAACCTCCAGAGATCTGGCTTGATTGGCTCAAGGATGAGATTCGCCTGACTGAGGAGGAGCCAAACCGGGACAAGGTCTATGAACTTTTTGAGAGGGCTGTGAAGGACTACATCTGTGAGTGCATCACGCCACTGCCTTTGATTTGTTACGTAGTTATTCCACGAGCCTTACTTGTAATTGTGTTGTTCTTTATTTCAGGCCCAGATATCTGGCTAGAATATGCCCAGTATTCCATTGGTGGCATGGGCTCACCGGGAGGGATAGAAAAGGTGAGATCCATCTTCGAGAGAGCAGTGACAGCCGTTGGACTTCACGTCACCAAGGGGCAGATGGTGTGGGAGGCGTACCGAGAGTTTGAGAACGCCATTTTGTCTACAGTACAGGTTTGTGTTTTCATCAGAGGAGATCGTGTCAGCTGCCAGACGTACACTCTGGGTACTTGTCTATTCACTTAATTGCTGCCAAGTTTTCCTCATTTGCATCTTTTCCTCACATCTCAGTCACTCACACTGAGGAGAGATGCGAGGAGAAGACACAAGGAGACTCAATGTTGTTTGTGGTAGCTCAGCTGTCATTTGGCTTTAACAGCTTTGTAGCAACTTTTAAAGAAGTTTGTGAGTCTAAATTATTATAATAAAGGTGGAGTAATGTCTGGGTTAACCCTGGAGTCAGATGAGGCCACTGGAATACGTATGTTAGACTCTTGTTTTCTGTTTCAGGTAACACACATTCCTACATTTTCAATCAAAATAGTATTTTCAGTCTGTGTAAGCCACCTGAAAATTAGTTAATAAACAATTGACAGTATTGTAGAGTTTAAGAATCAAATTAAATCTCACCCTTTTAGAATAATAAAAAAAAAAAAACGTCCTCTCAATGTTGAATTAATGTGATGTTAGTACTAAACAGGCATTTGCTGAAACTTTGATTCTCTCCCCTCAGCCTCCTGCTGGCAGGATTCCCAGCCACGGGGAGCAGGAGCTGCTCAACACTCAGCTTGAGCGCATCCATACTCTGTTTCGCCGCCAGCTGGCTGTCCCCTTAATGGGTAAGGATGTCCCCTCTCCAGTACACACGGTTTGCTGTAAACTGGGCAGAACTCTGGATGTGAGGGCATGAACACTGACAAGTCGACTCCTGCTGTGTTACACTTATTAGTGTCTCCCTCCTCGTCTACTCAAATCACTCTGCCTTGAAAACTTGATATGCAAAAACATGGCATCACATGACAGTGCAGGTCCCACGGTAGACCGAGTATGATAGCCTAGTCTAGTGGGGGTCACGTCTCACAGTCCACCCGAAGAATTGTAAGTAATTGTCTAACTTTAACAGTTGTTGTCTGTGGCACAGTTGAACTGGAAATCATGAAGCTTTAGAAAGAGAACACAGTCTGGCCAGACATTCAGTTTGTTGCAGCAATGAACAAGACAGCCAGATGGCCTTTTTTATCTTGCCCAGTCGAGTGGAGACATTTCTGTTTCGGGAATATATTTTCTAATTCTTGGAGCCCTGCAAAAAAATGTACTCTAACTTGAAACGTGTACAGTGTTTCACACTGAAGCACTTCATAAATGAATATGTTTCTCAGGGTTGGAGTTCTGTTTATTTTTCATGTGTAAATGGACATTTCAGAGCATGTTGGATCATGAAAGCATAGAAAGTCACCAAAATATGATTGAACTGTGGATTCTAAACAGGCAAAAAGGAAATAGGAATAGGAAAATGCCTTTTTAGTTTTAAGAAAATCAACCTGTTTTTATAGACATGGAAGCCACGTATGCAGAATATGAGGAGTGGTCTGAACAAGGGGTGCCTGAAACAGTCTCACATCAGTACAAAAAGGCTTTACAACAGATGGAGAAGCGCAAGGCTCTGGAAGAGTCACTGGTAACTAACTTCCATGAATAATTCTTACTGGAACAACACACTTGTTTCTCTTGCTCTCATCAGTGTTGTGTATTATATGACTCTAGTTGTTACTGTCATGTTGCTGCAGCTGGTAGCAGAGACCCCAAAGCTGACAGAGTACCAGGCTTACATAGACTTTGAGCTCAAGGACGGTGACCCAGCCCGGATCCAGATCACCTTCGAGCGGGCGCTGGCGGAGAACTGCCTGGTGCCAGACATGTGGGCAAAATACACCACATATCTTGTGAGTATCTCTATTTTCTCTCAGCCTCAAAATAACAGAAATTCATCAAATTAATAAGAATTCTAATTGTTGCTTAGTTGTAAAATGATTACAGTGAATGGGCTTAACTGTGTTGGAATGTGAGTTACATTGAGAAAGTTGGTCAAAACCTCAAGCATAAATGAAGATAATAATAGTTAAAGTGCTGGGTGGGATGATACTGGTGTCATAAAATCACTTTTGTAAGCACCTGGGGTTATTGAACCTGGTATTTTCTCCGGGCTCTGCAGGACCGTCAGCTCAAAATCAAAGATCTGGTTCTCTCTACCCATGAACGCGCTGTCAGAAACTGCCCCTGGACTATGGGTCTGTGGAAGAGCTACCTGCTAGCTCTAGAGAGGCATGGGGCCGATCATCAGACTGTCTCTGGTAAGCAGCAGGGTGGAGGTGGAAGTGTGAAAATCAAAACACTCTTTGTGACTAAAACAGCAATAGCTGGTCCACCTTAAGAAAGTGTCTGTTGCTAACATTCTGGTGGAAAACCAGACATTAAAATGTTCTTGCCACAGTTTGACAACTGTAGATTTTTCTGTTGGGAGTGAATACTGAAAATTTTCATGGTACTGCTGGTCACACACCAATCACGGACATGCCCTAATTAGCTTCCACTCCTTAGCTGTTTCAATAGTACAGTTAGCAGGCCAGCTAATGTAGCAAACATAAACATGCGTGACTGGTTGGCAGTCACTGACAGGAGAGTAAAGAGCTGGTAATATTCCCTTTCAGAGTTCACACCTAACTGACAAACTAGTAGCAGAGCATGAAGTCAACACTCAATCCTTCTTCATTTGTCTTTCATGGACTAGTTGGCTGCCTAGCACGTAGACATGACGTCACTTGCGGCTGGTCAGTGAGTTGTTATGTCACTTCGAGGCACCACCTGCTGAACAACCTGTCTATTCGTGGTGTAACAGTATTTTTGTGCATTGTCTGAGAAATGGAAGTTCCCACGTCGTTGTGCAACATGTTTTGTGCAAGCAGATTCCAATACTTTATTAACTGGCTGATTGATTGGACAGGCCCTACTTTTTTTGGTATGTCCTCCTGCTCAGTAGTTTTATGTAGTATCTTTACTCTCTCTCACAGATGTATTTGAAAAGGCACTGAATGCTGGATTCATTCAGGCCACAGATTATGTGGAGATTTGGCAGGCGTACCTTGATTACCTGAGGAGGCGCGTGGATTTCAGCCAAGGTGAGAGCAGTTAGGAGTGAAGGCAGAATTTGTCTTCATGGTTTCAAATTCTCACCATGTCCCCTTGCTGATGTTGCTCTCGACCTGGCAGAGTCGAGTAAAGAGCTGGAAGAGTTACGGGGAGCTTTCTCTCGATCTCTGGACTACATGAAACAAGATGTGGAAGAAAGTAGGTGGACGCTTCTGAATCTTACCTCTGACCTCTTGGTTTTGTGTCAGTTTGGACTCATTGTGTTGTGGCTTTGTAGGGTTTGGTGAAAGTGGAGACCCTTCCTGTATTATAATGCAGATCTGGGCAAGGATAGAGGTAAGCATTGTTGCTATGACTACCGTTTTTGAAGAACTGGACTGGACTGAACAGTAACTAAAAATACAATGGCATGAGTTGTACATTTTGCACATCATCTTATCTTTGTCCTTTTCAGGCCCTCCATTGTAAGAACATGCAGAAGGCCAGAGAGCTGTGGGACAACATCATGACAAAAGGGAACGCCAAATATGCCAACATGTGGCTGGAGTACTATAACCTTGAACGGTCTGCAGTGCACTACTTAATGAATGGACTCAAACCTTTTTTTAGTGGTGTGTCAATGTTAGCTCAACTTGCGTGTTGTTGCTTTCAAAAAAATTCATCCTCAGGTCTTATGGAGATCCTGTTCACTGTCGAAAAGCTCTCCACAGAGCGGTGCAGTGCACCTCCGACTACCCAGAGCACGTGTGTGAAGTCCTTCTCACCTTTGAGAGGGTGGAAGGTGATTCCTCACAGAAAATGAGATGTAATATAACAATATAGCAGAGTTGCAGCAGGATGGTAGTGACTGTGTGTCCTCACCTTCAGGTTCTCTGGAGGATTGGGATGCAGCGGTGCAGAAGACAGAGACTCGGCTGAACAGGATTAACGAGCAACGGGCAAAGGTAGGAGCACACTTCAGCATTGAACTGTGCGAGTTTTCCCCATTCTGTTGCTTTCAGCTCTCATGATGGGCTTCGTCCATTAGGTGGCTGAGAAAGAAGCTACATTAGCTCAACAAGAGGAGGAAAGAGCTGAGCAGCGGCGAAAGGCCAAGGCAGACAAGAAAGCTCAGAAGAAATCTCAAAAGGGATTTCGGTTTGGGGAGAAGAGGAAAGCTGAGCAAGAGGAAGATCCAGATGAATGGAACGACCACTCGGGTGAGTGGAATACTTACTATGAAGTATAGAACTGCTTATATCAATCGAAATCATCATGTATTTCTCCTTCTGTGATAGAACAAGCTCCCAAAAGGCACAGAGGAAATGGTGACCAAAGCACAGACGAACATATGGAGACAGACACAGGACTGTTTGGTAGGAATGCCCCCCCCGGCTATAAGCCGCCTCCACCCGGAATGAAAAAAGCCCAGCAGGCTGCTGCCCAGAGGCCGAGTGATGATAAGCAAGAGCTTCGAAATGATGATAGCAGTGTTTTCATAAGTAACCTGGCATACACCCTGGAGGAGCCAGAGACGAAACTCAGGACAGTGTTTGAGACCTGTGGTCCCATCAAACAGATTCGCCCTGTTTTCAGCAACAAAGGGAGCTTCAAAGGCTACTGCTATGTGCAGTTCGAAAGCCCTGTGTCGGTCGCTGTGGCCCTCAAACTGGACAGACAAGAAGTGGAGGGCAGGCCCATGTTCGTCTCACTGTGTGTCGACAAAAACAAAAACCCAGACTTTAAGGTAAATGTGAAAAAAAGACACAAATTGACATGTTTTAGTTATAGTGAGCAATGCCAGTGACCTCTGCACATCAATGTGCCCCCCAGGTGTTCAAGTACAACACGTCAATGGAGAAACACAAAATCTTCATCTCTGGGCTGCCATTTTCCTGCACCAAGGAGCAACTGGAAAAAATAAGCAAAGACCACGGTACCATCAAAGATGTTCGACTGGTCACATATCGCTCAGGAAAACCTAAGGTGAGGCACAGACTGGAGAACAGCTAGATATGGTTGTCTTGATCCGGCTGATGATGACCACAGTGCAGCTGTCGATGATGTAGTCACCCTCTGTTGCTGTGTGGGTCTGCAGGGTCTGGCGTATGTCGAGTTTGCAGATGAAGCCCAGGCCTCTCAGGCAGTAATGAAAATGGATGGCATGGATATCGAAGGCAACAAAATCTCTGTTGCTATTAGTAACCCTCCTCGCAGAAACACAGACAAACCCGATTCCAGCAGGCCCACGTCAGACCTGATGTCCCGGCAGGTCTACGGCTCGTAAGTTTACTGATGCTTTTTAATGTCCGAACAACTGTTCTATCAAAGTACTTAAGTAAAAGTGTTTTTCTTTTTTGTCCAGGAGAGGTAGAGGACGCACCCAGCTGTCCTTACTCCCTCGTTCCCTGCACCGGCAAAGTGGACCCGTAACCAAAGTGGAGAACGGGACTGCTGCTGAGCGAGTGTCGGCGTCATCCAGCGCAGCAGCAAACGCAGCTGGGGAGGCAAAACCTTTGTCCAATTCAGACTTTGCCAGGATGCTTTTCAATAAGTGTAAATAAGTGTATAATATTTGTGTGTAAATATACTGTATGTAAAAAAAGAAAAAACGTGGCTCATGTGGCAAACTGTTTTTTTTTGTTGTTGTTGTTGTTGTTGTTGTTCTGTGTGAAAGGGATGGAACAGAAGAAGATGCTTGTTGGACAGAATTTTTATTCTAAACAGCCAAACTTGTGATTGTCTGTGAGGAGGGTTGAAGTTCAGAGGGGTGTACTACAAAGCCAGGCATGTCGAATCTGTTGCTAAATCGCCATGGTAACGTGTCCTTCGGAAAAGGGCGAAGAGATCCATTGGGTTTCTGCTGCCGCTGTCTGTTGTATAGCAGCAGTGTCACCAAGCTGTGGAGTTACTGTAGAACAAGCTAGCATCACAGCGCTCTCCTGCATCATCAGCTCAATGCGTGTAAAGTTAACTGCAGACTTCCTGTTTGCCTGAGTTTATATAAATCAAAAGATTTCTCCCTCTGAACAGGTAGAAAAGTGGGCGGGGCTCGTAGTAGTCATAGTCTCATTGTGATTGGAAGACTTGGGCCCGAATTCAGAGGTCTCCGCATTTGTCCGAGGTCATCAGCTATACTGCACTTAAGAGCGTTTCAGATTTGTGACATCCTTCAATCCAAGACCCCGCCCCTCAAATGCCTTTGTCACGACGATCATGTGCATGCACTCCGCCACTGTTGGAACTAAACAGGCGAGCGTTGCTCTCTACTGTACTCTTCATAACTCTCCATGGTAAAATCTCACCTGCAGTTGCAGCATGTGATCATTCCATTTTTAGATTTTTTTTTTTTTTTTTTTTGAAGAAGAAGAAATAGTCAAATAATGCAGCAAATACCCCCTTCTATGGGAGTGTGTCAAGATCCTGAGTCAATAGAGCAAGTTGATAACTTCCCTGAGGCTTTGGGTCTTGTCCAGCCGGCTTCCTGGTACACCCCCTTGATGCGACCTCACCGATTAATTGGTGTGTGTGTCTACATTTATTTGACGTGCAGTTGTGAAAAAAACATTCTCCAAAATGTTTTATGAAACCTTGATTTTTTTTTTTTTTGGTAACCTGTGAGGACACAGCAAACAATGCAAATGTACAGAAACACACGTGACCATTTCACACACAGTACCACCTTACTGTTAGTCAGCCGTTTTCTGTATTAGAACAACAGTAAGTTCAAACAGCACATTTTTGTGTATAAAAACTGCCCTGATGCTTGATGGAGTTATACGCATTATTTCCAAAAGATTTGTCTTATGATTTACTTTCTTGTTTTACTATGTTTTGATACTTGTTGCTGGGAAATGATGCCACATGCTGCTACAGAAGAAATTATTTGATTAGTTGCCTCAGTAGATGAAAGTTTGCCTTTTGTCTCCGATTGTTTTTGACTACATGAGGTTACTCAGAGCGAAATGACACGAGCGCACGGTTACTTCGACCTTAACTGGTAATTGCGGGAAAAGATTACGTGCAGTCAAACAGGTAGAAAAGTCTTTTAGTCAGCAAACAAACTGGGCCGGTTACACAACAGCGTCGAGCAAATGTTTGCTTATGTACATAAGCCAGCTGAAACTATTGTTCAAACTTTTAAGCAGCAAAACTCTTGGGAGTTCAGCAAGTGTTTGATTGTTGCTAGAGGCACACACACACACTGGGTTGTGTGTATATTGTGGAGATTCATCCCATCTTGAGCTCACCTAAGTACATTTGTATAAATGTAGTGTTTTTCTGAGTTAACTAGAGTGAGCAGCAGGTAGTTCTGCAGCTACTTGGAGACAATCAATGCTGTTGAACATGTTCCCATGTTGTGTGTCAGTCAGTTGTAGATTTCTAACTGTAGTTTACATTACACCATGGTCCACTCGCCTGCTTTGGGTAAAATATTCCTGTTGTGTACATAGGTCAGGTTTAAAAGGTCACCATAGTTTGTAACTTATATAAACAGATGGAATACAAGCTATATGAATTGCTCTCACCACAGTGGCCTAATCTAAAAAAAAAAAAAAAAAAAAAAGATTTAAAAAACCTAAATATGGTATAAGGCACCTTCTATTTCACATGTACTCTGAGGTGGTGTGTGTGTGTGTGTGTTTTTTATCATTTCTACTGTCAAGTGTTTTCAAGTTTCAAGAGAGAAAAGTACTAAATGGCTATTTTTTGTTTGTTAATTCACAGTATTTATTTTCTGGCTTGTTTCATTATGTACCCTTTTTACCTTGTGTTTTGGGATCCTGGAAAAAAAAAGTGTCTTGTTGACTTTTTTTTTCTGTTCTAAAAATAGATTTAATAAAGGCATCTATATTAACTGATCCGAACGATACTGAAATCTATTTTTTCCAAGACTTATTAAAAGGTAAAAGAACACTTTTATTTTAAAATAAATAATCAAACACACAAAAGTGCTTCACAGTGCAATGAGTCCTAACGTATCCAAAAAAAAAAGGATAAATGAGATGCTCATACATTGTCAACAGTCACTTTAGATCTCAAGTCAATGACAGAAAGCCCTTTCACCTCATATTAGCAAAGGTTGCGACTTCAAATTTCATTCCAATAAAACCTCTTATAAATACGGTAAAAAGTTTCTTTCACTTTGCGTTAAAACATTAAAACGTTAGCATGTTGTGACAAAATTTCACTGATCTCTTTGGTAGGCAAGAGGTGGAACTCGTTCCTGCACCTGGACATGATGGATTCAGTCATTCACCATCATCGCCCACCAATCACCAACTCAGTTGTGGACTGGGATGGTCTGTTTGCAGTCGGGACAGGCCTGGTCCTGGCCGCCTCCCGGGAGCCCCACGGCGTGCTCTGTTGTAGAGATCAGCAAAGTGTCCAGTGTGATCTCTGTACATTTGGCTATAAAACGGATAAAAGGACGCACATCGCCCTCGTTGGCCATGTCCAGAGCTGCGTAGTACTCAGCCCGTTGCTCTTTGCGAATGGTGATTGGCGGGTATCGCGCTTGCATGAGCACTAGGTTCATCAACAGCCGCGAAGTGCGTCCGTTACCGTCTACAAACGGGTGCACGTACACCAGTTTATAGTGGGCGAGCGCTGCGTACTCCACAGGGTGCAGCTGCAGTGTGTCTTCAGAGTTGAGCCACTGAACCAGCTCCTGCATGTGTTGCTCCAGATCCTGAGGGTGTGGGGGGATGTGGTGACCCACAAACACCTGGCTGGTGCGCAGCCTCCCTCCCTCCACAGGGTCTACGTAGCCAAGCACTCGTCGGTGAATCTCCAAGATGTCGTTAACAGTGATGGCTCCTGTTCTGGACAACAGCGTGGTGTTGATGTACTTCATAGCCACATCCACACCGATGGCCTCGTTCTGCTCCTGGAGGCTCTTCCCAGGGACGGCGTAGCGTGTCTCAATTATGTGTCGAATCTCAGATAAAGTGAGAGTGCTGCCTTCGATGGCTACTGTGTGATAGATGTGGTGGTAGTACGTTTCCTCCATCACTCGACGGAGAGCAGAGTTGCCTTTAGGAATAGACATAAGCCTGCGCACTTTACTGTCGATGATGCCAAAGTAACGCTGGTCAATCTCCTCCACTAGGGGAAGCGTGCGGTCTCGGCTGACCAGGGCTCTCTCATTGCATGGCGAGATGGCCAGGGCTTTGGTGTAGAGGTGGTCTGCCTGGACAACATCCTTCTCCTCCTCCAGAATCGTCCCCAGCTCAGTCAGAGCATCCACAAAATCTGGATTCACGCTGAGCGCATGCACCAGCAGCTTGTGGGCTTTCTCCCTCTTGCCCTGTTTCTTCATCTCCAGAGCCTGCAGCAGTGCCGCTCTGGCCTCCAGCTCCATCTCTGCACGAAAACACAAGACAGCTTCAAGTAGTGCCAGATAAAACAACAGATAGTGTCCACATCAGGGCAGAGTGATACCGGGAGGAAATGTCACAATTTCTACAGTTTCAAATGTGGCATTCTGGTCTTGACCCTGAGATCAGTTGGAAGTCAGTGCACAAGGGTTGTTGAATGTGATATAAGCTGTGGTGGCTGTACATGATATTAGGACCGGATGTCTGCACACAGGGTCCGGTGCCAAAAGGCGAAAGTGACTGGCTGATGGCGGTTTACTGCAAGGTTATTGGAATTTGCGTGGCTGTGGGCGGTGTGATGTCAGACAACCTCTCTGACTTTGGTGTCTGAGTTGTCACAGCGCAGCAAAGTTATCCAGACAGAGTCCTGACTCACTGCTGGATGTCAACCGAAAGACTGACAGCAACAATACCAAGCAGAACACTGTGTCAAAGCCATTCAAATGAGCAACTGATGACAGAGATGAGCTGCTCTGTTACATCATCTGGGGGCTGTCGTCATTAACATTATCCAATCACAATGCGTCATCTGACTAAGGTTTTTCTTGCCCCCCCCCCCCCCCAGTGAGGGACTCAGTGGCCTGGATAGAAGCCTTAATGTCTATGTTGATGCATGAACACGGCAATAAAGATGAAATTTGTTTCATAAAAGTCTTCATTATTAATATTAAGTATGGTCACCATGTCAAGGCCCCGATCCGAAAGACTAAATTCTCTTTCTAACGTACTGAGCTAAACTGACAGCAGCGCATGTACCTTTGCTGGGTTTGGACCTCTGGGGCAGCACATCCAGGTCCGTGAAGGGGACTGTGAGGCCGGTGGACTGCACGGCTGGAGTCTGATGGGAACTCCCCCATAAATGACACCGGAGCTGAGCGATTCCCTTCAAGGCATCACAGCACCGGTCCTCCACCCCGACCAGGGGCATCAGGAGGGCCACCAGAGAGCCCAGGAGGACACACAGAAGCGGGCCCCAGCCCCCGAGGACACGGCCACTGGTGTACCGCCACACTGTCACTGCAGCCATTAAATTCTAGGTGAAAGCCTCCATCCTCTCCTGCTACGGCCCTCCATCTATTTCCATCCCAGTGAGGAGAGAGTCAGGCCGGCTGGCAGAAGAGAAAACCCCGTTAACATTTCAGCGAGTTACCAACTCTTCAGCTCACGGTACGAAACTTTTAGCTCGTAGGTTAGCAAGCAGCTAGCCTCGTTACCTCAGCTCATTGACGCGTTTATCTCAGAAATACACCGCGACGACAAAGACAGCGACTACTCAACAGCTGGTTCCATCGGCGACGGTAAACACACATCATCAACTTCCGTAGTATGGACGTAACAACACGCGACGATGTCATTGGTCAACGTTACGTAGAAGAAAGGCGCTCATTGGTTAAAAAAAGCTGCACTAGCAGGAATGGGTCGTAGCCGTTTGTGATTGGGCGTCTGAGTGAATTACTTCGCTCTGTTGGAGCTTATCTAACAGACGAAAAGGAGGCGAAAGGAGAGGCGAATTTTTATTACCCGTTTATTGTATCATGTAGAATATTACAATTATCTTTTATGTGACTCTTTCAATGAAAAAGTAATCCATCGTTTTGTCAAATACTGCAAAAAATCCAGTGTTTTAGTATATTTTTCTTTATCAAGTAGTTTCCATGTCAATTAACTGACACCCCCCCCCCCCCGCGACCATCAACGAACAAGCGGTATAGAAAATATATGGATGGAAATAAAGGACACGCCCCATTTTGTTCATTTTATTGCCTCTACAATTTTTATTTTTATTTTTTATTCATTTGGCACAAATTCAAGGAACAACTGAAATTGTATTTGTTCTCAAACGTCAAAGGTCACCCCCTGGTGTGAAACTCTCTTCAGACAGAAGAGGGCAGCAATGGTTCTTCATTGAAACACCCCAGCAGCCTTGTTAGACACTGATTCCTTCCTGTATTCCTTCCTTCTCCTTCTTTACTTCAGTTCGTACAATCTTATGACACACACACACACTCACACAAACACTCACACACACATACACAAAATATCCTCACTATGGTAACAGTCTTTAGTCTTTTCTTTCTTCTTCTATCTGTCTTTCATGTCCTCTGCTCTCTGTTTTGTTAGGGTTTGTGTGTTTTATTAAGGAGTTTTACACTCTCATATGTGAAATCCAAATAAAGTGAAAATTTCACAGAGATGACCACCGGCTGTAATGCACCTCTGCTTATGAGGATTGATTCTTGGTAGAACACCAAAGCCAACACTATAACCCTATTAGATATATCTTCAGCAGATGGGCCTGGCATGCCATCAGCTGGAAATAGCTGATATTCACACACAGCTTGAGACTCCTCGGGAACACGCTGTTGCCACACAGAGAGAAGGCATTGTTATGAATGAACAGCCATGCGTGTGACTGTGTGATTCAATAGAACCTTGTCAATTTTGTCATTTCGGATCTTTGTATCTCCACAGAGTTGCCCTGCGTGACTTTGGCCTAAAAGCATCTTAACCTTGGAGGTTCGAGGTTCAAGGTTAACTTTACTGTCCCCAGTGGAAGACAATGGAGGATAATGGTGCGGCGTGTTTTGAGTGCATGTGAGCTGCATTATTGAGCATATTATGTATGTGCTCCAGAGACTCGGGGACACTGGCCAAGCTGGTACTTCTGTTTATCCCTGGTCTAATTTGAATGTGGATGAAATCTAATCATGCATCTCTTCTAGATACTCCAAATGTAATCAGACAAAATTGATTAAATTCTGTTGGAGAAACAAGTCATTTTGCAGTGTTTCTGCAACAGCAGCAACAGGGAAGGCTGCAGCAGAGACTCGTACGCAAGCACGTCGACCGCCATTTGTAATAACTGTCACTGCCAGAGGATGGAGACAGAAGAGTCGCACCGAAGCTTTAAATACAGTTAGCCGCTGTTTGTGTTGCTCAAATTGACGAGTGCTAGCTAAGAAATACATTTCCCTAAAGCCATTCGATTGCCATGAGAAAGAAGATGAAAACAAAGCTTTCAGAGGTTTGTACTTTTTAAATTTACAATGAAAATGGATAACGTGATGACAGCGTTTTTATGACTTCTCTTAAATCGGGGTTTGAGCTCAACAATGCACTGGTTCTTTTCCCAGAATGGCAAATGAGCTCCATAGAAATATGCTTGTGAAACATCATAATTCAGATGAGTTGCAGTGTGACCCACAGAGACAAATGCTGTCTCCTAAATTTAGGTTGTAATGAAAGAGCAAATGTTTCTTGCTGGGTTGAGACAAACAACAAACTCTTTGTGTTTGTGGTTTGGCCTGGACAACAACCACACTTTGGAAATATGATCCAAGTTTAACATCTCGAAATTTGGTTCAAGGGCATCAACCTAAGTTTGTGTCATGCTAAATGACACGAAACAGATTCAGCTGTAGAACCCTAAACCTTGTTAGACAGAGTCCACTTCTCTGAGGTGCTCATTATCATCTGCACTCGACTCATCCGGATCCATGTAGGTTCCATTTTAAAGAAGCGCAACTCTGATCCAGAAAATGTGTTAACAAGCTTCTAAAATGGTCCGCAGCAGCAATCATCAGATCAGCCTCCAGCAAAATAGCTGCCAAAAACTAAATTTAAAAGTTGGCAGCAGACACAGAGCATGGAAGTGTTCCTCCAAAATAGAACCTGTGCTGATGCAAGAAGGCTGGTGTAAGATGATTCTTATGTCTGTACTACTCTCTCCAAAGCTCAGGGCTTCAGGTTTTGGGCTGCTTTGCATCTTCGTGAGCTCAAACTGTAAATCTCTGCTTTTAACATCAACCTTCTGTAGCTGATTCTGCTGACTCACAGAAGTGCTGATCCAGTGATCCGTGTCAAAGAACTGATCTGATTATGTTGGTATTAATAATTGTTTTTGTGGCTTTCAAAGACTGGTAGCCATCCATCATCCATCCATTCTCTATGCCGCTTATCCATTAAGGGTCAGGGGGGTGCTGGAGCCTATCCCAGCTGACATTGGGTGAGAGGCAGGGTTCACCTTGGATGGATAGCCAGTCCGTCGCAGGGCTATCAGGAGTAATTAGGGTCTCAGTATCTTGCTCAAGGATACTTGGACATGGTCACCGGGGGAAGTGAGGATCGAACCAGTGACCCTCTCAGTTGCTGGGCGGCCACTCTACCGCCGAGCCATGCCGCCCCCTTATATGCTGATAGCCAAAATGCTGAAATCTTTTTAACCTACTAAATAACACTTCAACTTTCTGGGTAACATTTATTGTCCATCCTTCTCGGAGCCAGACAAGCAGAAAGATACTCTTCCCTCCTCTGTGTGTGCAGTAGAGAGATGACACCTACAGAGACAGGCTGAGCACTAGTTAGCTAAGCGTAATGAATGAAAGTGGATGGGAACTGTTAGCATCCCTCCATCAAAAGTCATCCAATTGATAACAATCAGGGTCTTGGTTTGTCCAGAAGTAATCCTCCTCATCCTCTCTTAGAAAGTTGTTTAGCTGGTCTCTGAGGGTCTCAGCTCCCTGCAGCACAGATAGAAAGGACAGAAGGGTATTTATCTTCTTGTCTGGCTCTGGAAGAGATAGAAAATGGGTGCATTTCACAAAAATTTGGCACATTCCTTTCAAAAAAGTTAGTTTATTTGGCTGATATGTGGCTGGTCCTCTAGTGTTCAAGACTCTATGAAAAGGTTCTCTGGTTTCCAGCTTTAGAAAGTGTCTTGTGAAGCTGATTTTAAGATCAGGACGTAGGTAGAGTAAGGACTTCAAAGTGAAGGCTTTTATATGCTCTCTGCTCCTGGTGTGATTTCACAAAACAGCAGTGAGGAGAATATTAATTAAATTCCCTTAAACTGATGGTCAAAGTGATGGAAGAAGTAGAAGCTAAAACTTGTGTGAGATGATAATTTTGCGCTGCTCTTAGATGCTGTTATTTGGCACGCGTCCCGTCGCTTCTGCTGCAGACGAGCTTCAAAGTGGTCACTTCCTCACATCAGGCTCCACACCAATCCAGTTTAGATTATTCTGTAATTGAAAAGCAAATACGACAGAATGAGCAACTGATGAAGGAGAAACGATGGCATGAAATGAACAGCCCTCGGGTCATATTGTGGACTAATTCTCTGCCCAGCTGGCATATGCTCACATGAGCTCTCAGCTGTGGGAACAAATAAAAACACATGAGTTGAAATCATTGATGAGCGCTAATTCTGTTGTCTGGCTGTGTTGATGCAATTAAATGCCTCGTGTCACTTTTGGGATTATCATCAGAATGTAAATGTTTTATGAAAAGTTGTGCTTCATGCTTTCTTCCAGGCACGTCTATCAGCTGCATCGTTGTTGTTAATGATTGTGATGCACGCACATGAACTACTAGTGTTTGCTCGGAATATTAAACGCATTCGTCCAGAGGAATAGGTCGCCTTGTATCAGCGGGATCCTCTCGCTATAGCTGACATGTTAGACTTGACGCACACTCCACAGATGACCGGTCATTGACTATTAATATAACAACCTGTCTTTTTAGTGCCTGCTGGAACATTGCTTCAAGGGGAAGAAAATCCATCTGCCCACCTGGAAAAAAAAAAGCGACCTGTCAGGACGAGGAATAAATCCCTCCGGCATAGGCCCCTCGCCTCCTCTCGGCTTGCTCTGCTCTCTCCAGCCTGTGTGCAGCCTCGGTGTGCTCGTCTCTCTGTCAGAGTGGAGGCTTTGTTCTGGGTGACAGAGCTGGGTGTCAGAGATAGAGGATCTCGTTAGACAGCCAGCAGGAGAGGGATGGGGGCTCTCTTTCCGCACTGAGTATGGATGGCTCAAAAAGCATGAGGATGAGGGGCTCTAACGTGGATGACAGAGAGGAGGAGAGCAGCTTTGGGAGCAACAGATGTCCTTTTCTGTCAGCATCCAAAATATCCAAAGGGAGAGTTTGCTCCAAAATGCCAGATCCACACTCCCTGGCTGACTGACAACTGCTGTTACAAGACAATTTGTGAGGTCAAGACATCTTGTTTCTCTCCAGTGGGAGACTCCAGAGTTGTCTACCGCTGGAGTCTTTCTGTTTACACAAGATCCTATCGATTAAGATGTCTATAAACTTCACTGTAATCTTTAGTTTCTGCCATTTTAGTCTCATCCAGCAGCCTGGACCCCCCTCCCCCCGGCCTGGCCGACCACAGGAGCTCAGCCAAGGTCAGAGGAGAGCAGAGGGATGTGGTGCACCTGTGGCTGCCTCCCCAGGTGTTCTAATTACTTAGACTCCTTTACTGCAGACTTCACTGCTGTCTGGTGGCTCTGGGAAACAAATGATGCAATTTAAACCTTAACATTTTCCTGTTTATGAAGATCCCCATCTGTTGCTACACTGGAAGCACTTACACAACACACATAAATATAAATATCATATAAAACATATTACAATTTATGATAGGGTACATTAATAAGTTAAGATGATCAAACTCCCTATAAAAAACTTTTTAATCTCAATTTCTTTGCACAGCAATACTAACATGCATACATTATAGTGAAGAGGTTTATTTATGTTGTCTGCTCCTCTGAACGTCGCTGCAAACACATGTTGCTCAGCTGACATTTTAGTAATCTGCTGTCCCAGCCAGCATGTCCAGGGTCTTTGAATGGTCTTTATTAGTTATACCTGATTTATTCGGCTGAACTTACAGCTTTCGCAGACACTGTAAAAAGCTGCAATACAGAAACAAAGAGGATTATGGATAATTAATTCTACTGGATGGTTGTGCTGGGAGGAGATAGTGCGGGGGCTTTTTTTCCCATGACTTTTCTCACACGGACTTGAGAGACTGAACATGATTAATTTACTTTATGCTGCTTTCTGTCCACCCTCTTTCTCTCTCTCGTCATCTCTGCTCCCTAAGGGACTCATTTCAAATAGAGACACCTGTGTGTGTGTGTGTGTGTGTGTGTGTGTGTGTGTGTGTGTGTGTGTGTGTGTGTGTGTGTGTGTGTGTGTGTACTTGTTTTTGTTATCTTTTGGAGACCTTTTCTGACATAAACACTACCTTATCAGGACCCCTAGTCCTCATGGGGACCAAAGACTGGTCCTAATGCGGCAGAACTTAATTTATGAACACCTGGTCAAAGTCAGAGTAAAGGTGTAAACTGCAGTTAGCCTGAGGTTGAGGTTAGGCATCAATTGGTTGGGGCTAGGATTAAGATTAGGGCTTATATTCACATGAATGGAAGTCAATGGAATGTCCTACTAAGGATGGCTACACAAACCTGTGTGTGTGTGTGTGCGTGCATGTAATGGGGATATTTTACTTGCAGCAGTGCAATAGAGAAGCCTTGGTTTTTGCATGGGGTTCTTTTCTTCTGAGGTGATGGTTTCATCATGTTAACATTGACATTTTTGCTTGTTTGTCAGGTAAAGCAGATGAGAGACTCCCTCATGAGGTCTGCGGGCTCCTGCAGGCTGGTTACCTGCTTGAGGGTCTCAGCAGGGCCAACAGGTGAGCGAATGATGTGGTGGAAAGGCAGAAGACAGAAATAATTAGGTCTCCACTGAGGGGCAGCCATTACCAGGGACCTCCCCCGGGCGCTTCTCGTTGTTTCACTTATTACCTCACTTCCATTCTCGGGAGTGGGCGTGTGAGCTGCCAGATCTGGCGAATGTACCAATTCTAGCACACAGCAATGAATCAGCAACCCCGGCCTCTCATTATTTTTCTCATCCACATCACGATGACTGGCCGCTGACTTTGTTTGGTTTCTTTGGTAACGTATTGGGGGGGGGGGGTGTATGTGTGTGGGCTGTGTGTGTGTGTGTGTGTGTGTGTGTGTGTGTGTGTGTGTGTGTGTGTGTGTGTGTGTGTGTGTGTGTGTGTGTGTGTGTGTGTAGAAAATAGAATTATAGCACCTTATAACAGGATTAAATACAACAGAATACTCCAGCCTGCAGCCCTCAGTGTGGTGGCCCACCCTCCTAATTTCTTGCATGGGTCGTCTGACAGGCGAGAACTGCCACCGGGAACATCTCTTCATGGCTTCTGCAACAGTATTGGTTCTTTAGATTTACACTTACACAACCTACTTTTGTCCTCCGTACAGGTTTCACACCTCTGCCTCCTTTCAGAGCTCTGATGTTGTTTTGCAGTTAATTGCACTGAACCTTTGGGCCCCAAAAAAAAAAATCTGGGTGGAAAAAATTGCAATGAAATCTTTGATATTATGAATTAAGTATGCATCTTCACATGGAATTAATGAGACACTTCAGCAAAAGGATAATTTGCCTTTCAAGTAGTCACAGATAGGTGTTTTGAGCTCACAAGGATGTTTTTCCCTGCAACTACTACTCCGTGATGCCAATAATGGAGAAAACAACACCCATGTAAATTGAAGCTAACTTGAAGCTAATGGCGCTACTGAGCCCAGATGACCATAAATTTGTTGATTTCACTGAATGCGCCAGCTGGTTGAACTATCGTCAAGCTAAATTGCTACCTGGGGAAGCCAGCTGGTAGCGCTAGCTGCAGGCTGAATATTCTGGCTAACTCTTTCTGGAATCACAAAGATGTGATGCAGCACTGAAGTACTGCTGTAAGTTAACTTGCATTTGTTCAAACAAGTAATCCCAGGATACGTAACCCAATTGGATTCCTCTATTGCTATAATAAATGCCATAGTTTCAAGAGCATTTTCCCCACTGTGACACCCAGCTTGGAAGTTTACTTTTAATGACAATAACATCACCACTGGCCACCATACAGGGAGGCTCCTGCGGGACTGTCACCCATGACTGTTGACTAGGGGCCGATTGGCAGATCAATTGTTGCCCCACAACCTGTTTTCCACATTGCTGGTGATGGCAGTATTGGCAGCAGTCTACTAACTGGGCCGGCCCATCTAGCATTTGCCAATATTTCCACAGGGTCTATCCAAGCCTGCTGTAGGCATGTCGTGCATAAATTTGTTATTTTAATGAACTTCTGGACAGTTCTCTGGTCCGTTTGCAGGCTGAAATCTTCTCTTCATTCAATAGTTGACTAGAAGATCTGTTAACTTTGAAGCAGCGGTGGCACGAATTAAACAAAAGCTGGTCAAAATATTGGACATTTAAAACTGTTTAAAACAATGCATATCAGGCACACCGTTATTAATTATTTCTCAAATCATTTGTGTGTATGTGTGGACTTCCCCACTTGGGGGATGAGTCTGGATGGCAGGAGATACTAATCACAGACTCGCTGTTCATAAAGCTCTCACATGAGGACCTTGTACACGCCTCCTCCCATGACAGAAAGATCAGCGTGGGCTCCTGGCATTTCATATTTGTGCTTCAGAGGAATCAAATGCCAGTGACATCTGACTGTGGGCCCATATGGTAATTAGACAAGGATCCCATCTGGAGGCTGACTTCAACATATAAAACAATAACAAATAGCCGGTGGCAGCTTCTTTTCCCTCCAGCGTCACATTTGCAAGTCCCGCACGCCATGTTGAGGGTGCCAGAGCTTCATTATGATCTCCAGCAGTCCTGCACAGTCCTGCACGCCTCCCAGGACAGTACATACCTTGTGCTGCATCCTGCAATACATAAAGAGTTCATTATTCAACCCAAAAAGTAAATACTGGTACAAAATCTAAATATTGTCCAGCTACACCTCCCTATCCGGTGGTACTGTAGATGTTAAGGCTGCAGATTAAGACCATTAAGAATATCGTCGCCTTCTTTAAAGAATCACTCGTGTCATTTTTTTCAAGTTTTTCAGATAACACAAAAAACTGGAGACAAGGAGCTGTTTAAGGCACAAAAATTGTCAAAAAAGGACTTAGGCAATTCTTTTAAGAAGGTGACAATATATGACATTATTGTTGCTGCATAATTTGTCACGCTTCTTCTCTATTGAAGTTAATTGATTCAGTGTAAAAGCAATGCTTTGATAGCAGTTTGAAAGCACTCTGATAATTATGTATTTGATTAAAGCCATATATATATATATATATATATATATATATATATATATATATATATATAAAACTTACTGCCTGTTTAACCAGATAAAAAATCTCATTATTTTGGTAGAAAGACATTCACTGGAAGTTCTTCCAACAGGGACTGTGATTCCAAGACATCGAGGCTTATTTGAAGCCTTTTTTCCCCCCAACTGACACTGATGAGAAAAGAAACAGCCGTACCTGGTAACATGAAAGACATTACCAAACCCTCTGATATGAAAGTTCAGTTTTATCTTCTGTGTTCCTGTCTGTGTAACAATTAACAAAAACAAAGACAGATGAGACAAAAGATTAAGAGTAATTGAATATCCAGATCCAGGCTGCACCCTGAAATGAAATGAATTTATTTTGATAACTGGATTGTTCTTACGGGCGGCACGGTGGTGCAGTGGTCAGCGCTGTTGCCTCGCAGCAAGAAGGTTCCAGGTTCAAGCCCCGGCTCCATCACAGGATCTTTCTGTGTGGAGTCTCCATGTTCTCCCTGTTCCTGTGTGGGTTCTCTCTGGTACTCCAGCTTCCTCCCACAGTCCAAAGACATCAAGAGGGGACGAGGCTGATTGATACTCTAAATTGACTGTAGGTGTGGCTGTGAGTGTGAATGGTTGTCTGTCTCTCTGTGTTGGCCCTGTGATGGACTGGTGACCCGTCCAGGGTGAACCCCACCTCTCACCTGAAGGCTGCTGGGATAGGCTCCACCCCCTAAAACCTTTAACAGGATAAGCGGTAGAAAATGGATGGATTGTTCTCACTTCACCTTCACTGAGAGCAATACACCCTAAACATTTCTCTTAAGTGTTTTTCTGCGCTGTGTGACCTTCAGCGGAGGATCACCAGATTTAAACCTCCTTCAGCTCCTTGTAGTACAGTTTGTCAGGAGGACAGTCAGCCTGTCTCATTTCAACATGTGCAAGGACTTCTGATGTCTATTGATCATCTGCCACTGAGCAGGAAGATTCTGACCTTCATCTGGTGTCTGTGGTCTGAATAACATGCAGATGTGTGTCTGAAGCCCCCCCCCCATGGTGGTGCGCAGAGAAGTCTGTTAATGATATAGATTTAAAATGGAGTCATGCTGCTGCAGCTTTGCATATCACTGTTGGCAAACAGCCATCTAATCCCTCGTAATATGGATATGCACATGTGTGTGTGTGTGTGTGTACTTACATGTATGTCAATGTATGTGTGTGTGTTTGTGTACATCACGAGGACAAATAAACACCCCTGACTCAAGCTTCTTTTGCTTTCATCTTAACTTTATGAAAGTATATTTCCTCCTGATTGGTGCAGACATATTATATCCTGGGATTAGGGATTAGGGACAGATATCCTGGGTAATACAAAACTTCATTTGAAATCACTCCTCTCTCAAGTTGCTTTGCAGTCTTTCGATTCATCCCTGTTTAATATCTCTCTATGGTATGTCACTTGAAAACAATAATGAGAGCAAGAAGAAGAGCGGTACAATTCGTGAGTAGAAATCCACTCACACATCAAATAAGGAAACAGCTCTCTGTTACTTTATCCACCTGGGAACAAAATCACTTGAATTGTTCCGATATTGAGTGAGAACACTGCAAAACAGCTGCAGCCATGGCGGCAGTAACCCATGTCAAAATGTCTCAAAGTATTTAAGTGTTTTTTTTTTTCAACCACTAAAAAATACATTACTGTGTAAGAAAAAAAAAAAAGACCCAACGACATCTCCCCCCCCCCAAAAAAACATTAGCTGACAGAAAAGTCTAAAAAAAGATGTGTGTGAAATAAAATTTAAAATGTCTCCAAGCAGCCTGCAGAGGCTCGGGAGACCACGGCGAGAGTACAGTTCTCAGCTTGAGATCTTGTCTAAAGCAGAAACAGGTGACTAAGGGAACTTACGTAAAGCTTATGAACACAAAGGTCGACACACTGAGAGGCAAAGCACATGTATTTATAACACATTCTCATCTCAGACTTTCAAGCGCTTCACAAATCACAAGAAACACAAAGAATACAATAAAAAAACTAAACAAGCGAGAACACACACAATGTAAAGACCATTTCCAAAAAAAAAAAAAAAACATTCAAAAGAAGCTCAGATCGGTGCCGACATGAAACTACCGGGCAAAAATCTGTATTTCTGTAGTTTGTCTCTTGGTGACGGGCTCAAATTAGACACCTTGCCTCACTGACATGACGGAAATGATAAAAGCGAACAATTAAATCTTGAGATGTGCTTGATGATGGCGCAGGAAGGAGGGATAGTGTTACAGGAGGTGTCAATCATCAGTAAATTACCTCAGTGTCTTTTATCGCTTTTCTTAATGAAACACCACATTTACCTCTTACTCTGAGGCTTCCCGCTTCCTTCAGTTCGTTGGTACGGATTTATTTCACCAGTACATGAGTACACTTTCACTCATGTCCCTCATGAAGAAAGCATGTTTACAGAGGTAACCTCCTGATCAACGTGCAGGACTGAGCCTTTATTCTTGGTCTGATATCTACAAATGTTGCTTTATATCACTGCAGGATTAAACCAACCCTTCCTGTTATGGCCTGTGAGGATAAATCACACCTTTCTGGTGTGTGTGTGTGTGTGTGTGTGTGTGTGTGTGTGTGTGTGTGTGTGTGTGTGTGTGTGTGTGTGTGTGTTCAAAGTCCGACTGTAGATTCAAAGTGTAACATGAAGTTAAAGTGACGGTGATCAATGTTTCATACGTTTTCCAGCCGATGAAGGGAGTAAAGCGTATCTCTGCCAATGCTCCAGGAAACACAGACGGGCTGCAATAGTCTTTCAAATATTAGAGCTCTGAAGTTACAACACCACTTTCTGAGGTGAATGCTGCCGCTTGGCTCTGCAGATGACTTCAACAAATGATCTATATCCGATTTGATGATGCCAAACCTGAGTCCACTTTAATCTGTATTGTTGAGGTGGATTTTAGGTAAGCAGATTTATGCTGTTGACTGGTGCATCTCCGCTCCTCTATAATCTATAAAATGGGTTTCAAGCGGCACACATTAATGCAGTGATAATGCTCAAGTTGCTTTAAAATTCAATTCAAACGGCACTCGGGCTGGCAGGAGGGAAAGCGATATGTCGGAAGACCCTCAATCATCTGCGAGGGAGGAGGGGGACAAACCCTGATTGCAGGCATAATCACAAAGCCAGTAGATGGCAGCTCTGAAAGCTTGAAGAAAAAAAAAAAATAAAAAACAGTTGCTGATTGGCCTGCAGATGTTTTTCACATTGGAAAGTTTCATAAATGAGGACACATTTTTCTGAAGTCAGTTCTGCAGTTCCTTTATTATAGGCTGTGACTTTGAGGCCGAGCTTGGGGAGACGTTCTTTGAAGTACGAAGATAGATGACTGGTGCAATCTGGGAACTGTGTACATTAATTGGTGCCGCTGAGTAACTAGATTAGCAATTGTATTATTGCATGACCATGGAGACGCCATGGAAACAGCTGTGATGTCAGGGGTTCTAAACATGGAAAGAAATCACTTTCATTTCCTGAAAATATCTAAAGCTGTTTGACTCTTACGACTGAACTGGAAGGATCTTATTATAGGAGAATCAGACCACTGGAAGGTAGAAGTACATCGAATCATACTTTATGGTGAAACTGGCTCATCTGAATCCCTAATGGGTCGTTGAGCGAAACGCTTGTTTTATAACAGTCTAGCAGCCATAAGCCAGACGTTAAATGGTCAAGTGTTCAGGGTGGCTGACTGAGAGGATCCATAGCAGACATCCAGTCAGCGCACCAGGAGTTAAAGCACTGTTTGATGGCGCTTTTTAAAGGCTCAGTGTCAATAAATGTGGCTCTCAGGGCAAGATCCATTCAGAGCACGTGGATAAACTTGATTTAAATACAACAAATCATGTTAATTGCATTTAAAATGAATAATAAATGTCAAGATTGCGTCTGTCTTCTTGTTTCCATGGTTGAATGTTGCAGCTCCAGTGTCCAGTGATGGACAATGCAAGTTCACACACTCATGAGTTAAAGTGTAAATTTTCTCCGTGATCATTGTAAATCTGATATTAAGGGTTTCCAGCAGAAATATATGTCTAGCGGAAATTAATCACAAAGATAAAAAAAATTGCAATTAATAATAAAAAAAAGGGGAATTTAGGTGCAGTGGTTGGTGCTGCTGCCTCATGGCAGAAAGGCTCTGGGTTCAAATCCACCAGCCGATCTGTGTGGAGTGTGCGTGTTCTCCCTGTGTCTGCGTGGGTTCTCCTGCCAGAAACATGCTTCATAGGTTAACTGCAGATTCTAAACTGCTCATAAATCAGTGTGAGCGGTTGTCTGTCTCCATATGTAGACCTGCCATGGCCTGGCGACCCGTACGCCGCCTCTCACCTGGTAACAGCTGGGATAGGTTAGTGGGTGACAATGGAAAGATGATATTGAGCTAAAACAACAAACAATTTTTCTGTAGCTTCAATTACACGACAAAAGAATGCAGTAAATATTAGTGTTAAAAGTACAGGAAAGCAGTGAAACAACACCAAATACTTATCAATGTTTATTTGCAGCTGGAAATGTGAAATTCAGCTTGTTGTGTTTGGATTCTAAAGAGGTATATTTAGCTTGTCTGTGAGGAAATTGGAATTAGCACTAAAAACAAAGCTATGTAATATGATCTTTGTGTTCAGCTTATTTCAAATCCGTCTTGAGCTTTGTGGCCCAGTGTGACACTGACAGGCTTAATCCACTGTGCTGCTTCTCACTTTACACTACATCTCTGCAGGAATTCTGCGAATAAACAAATGAAGATGAGTAGTTTATTCAACCGCACGAAGAAATGAGGTCTCTCATCCTCAGAGTGAAGGGACACGGGAGGATCTAGAGCTGAAGTTGTGTCTTGTGGGAAATCATCCTTTATTTTTCTGACACTGTCAACGTGATACAGTCTGTGGAGATATTTTGGTGCAAAAAGCTCTTTGTATACACTACGAAGCCAGGACAGATCAAGAATTAATGGGAATATAATGACAGTGGAGATCAACTTATCTGAATTTCCACGAAAAAAAACCCCCCAAAACAAAACGAAACACCGCAACACTAAGCCTCAAATTCAGATGTGAGACTCCTCAAATCACATGCAGAACCTACATCGTCTGAGTTACATACTTTTTGTCTTTTTATGTCTTTACAGGAAAAATCCAAAGTTAAATCCTGTTTGTCATCACAATGTGAAGCATCTCCTCAAATATAACAAAGGAGCTGACATTCCCTCAGAGGAGTTGCAGAGCGTTTTCCCAGGCAAAGACTCTACCTGGTTATGGTGTCAGTTTGATTATTTATAACCTCCGTCTTCATTAGGAAATCTAATCTGCAGTGCACCAGCAGGTCTCTCTGCAGTGAAACTGAATTTGCTGCAATGCATCTAACTAGGTCAGGTAGGCATGTATGGCTGTATGCAATTAAACATCTCCTAATTTACTAGACAGCTGCGTGTGGATCGAGATTTGCGTGAACACATTGTGAAATTGTTCATTCATTACAATAATCAAGAGACAATTAAGATGCATGTGGGTGGAACGAACACTGTCTCCACACCGTGGATTTTTAAAATGAATTCATCAGCACTGCGAAGAAAGAAGTTATCTACATGTTTGTGTACGTGGTTGTTAGAACATGATTTAGTCATATGATGCTAAACAATGTGATGTTTCAACCACTGTGGTCCAATCCTGAGCTGGAAACCCTCCACTGACGCACCAAGCAGAGAGGAAGAGGACAGACCAACACTTCAAACTGACGCGTTTCCTCAAATCCTCTCCCGAGACGTGCGGCTCTATGTTATAAACGTATTTACATGACTGGCGCATTGATTTGTGGTTGAGTCAACCACACACACACACACACACACACACACACACACACACACACACACACACACACTCCAGCTGAAACGCTGGATTCTGAGTGTTAAAAATAGGCGGAACCTCAGGTATTTTGTTTGTTTGTTTCACAGGCAACACAACTGCCTCTTATTAAGTTAGCTGCGCCGTTTATTTTCTCTCTTTCTGAGTGTTCTGCCGTACGAGATGGGGGGAAAAAATATGTGAATTGGAATTGCAAATTAGAGACAAATGACAACCTATTCTTGTGTTTGTTTATTAATACACGTTACTTAAGTCTGTTTTGGGATATTTACACAGACTTCCATTCATTTTCTGAAAACTTCACTCAACCAACACCCACCTCAACGCAAAAGTCAGCATTTACTAGTTTTGTCTCCAGTGAACCAGTTTCTAGTCTGGTTTGTGTGGAGCAGATTAAGTCAGCTCTTGTGGGAATTATCAATATGAACTTAAAATGTCATTTATTTTAGGGTAAGGATAGTAAGTTGTATTATTTAACTGAGTTTAATTTGCTATCATTATTATGATTGTAGATTTTCTGGCACAGTGTTTTTTCAGTATTTTATCGTTTGATGTTCATCCTTCGGCTGCTAAAAGCTTTTGAGGTTTAACGAGAGGAGAAGAGCGATCAAAATGGATTCAGCATCATCACGAACCTCTTCACTTACAATGACCTCCTCAAACTGCTGAACCTTGCCATCTGTGCTTCTTCTTTTCACAGCTGTTGTTGCTGTTCTTCCTTGCGATGAGGAGAAGCGGGAGTGGATGGACGGATGAATCTGTCTGAACCATCGTGACTGGATGAAGCAGGATGAGCGCAGAGAGTCGGTGATTCAGGCAGAAATTCTCCGACCTGTGACAACTGGAGCTGCTGATTTAATTTCTGCCTTTTTGGTTACATCTGCATCGAAATGTGTACTCGGACTATCAGATGAATATCAGTCTGTACGTGACCTCAGACTATCTGACCCAATACTTTATCACCTTTTGAAAATTGCATTTCTTCCTCTTGTTAACAGCTACATTCAGCTGATGATGTTTACAGAAAAAGGGGAAGCGTCTACTTCACCAGCAGCAGATTCATTTCACAAACATGGGGAGTGCACGTATGTGGGAAATAGTTCTTTTTGCACAAGTAGAAGAGGAGAGCAATAAAAGTAAGACTATTTTAAAACTAAGTAAGACTTTTCATGCACAAGAACGCCCAAAGTGCCTCATAAAACTTACAAAGCAATAGATAAGTATGAAAATACTATTTCAGTGAGAGAGATACTGGACAAACTTGGCCACTTCATCATTTTAGCTTTGGCTTGATCATTTTAATTGCGATTATTGGCGACTGAACAGGAAGTGTAGTATAACTTCCTTTATGATCTTTGTGTATTTCTACTCTAAAATAAATAAGATCTTGAAAATCTATTGATGTCCAAATGCAGTACTGAAAGTATGAAAGACAGTGTAGTGTTGAGAAACCGCCCCGTCAGCTGATGACTTGTCTTTTCTTGCACATGCAGAGGAAACAGCTCAGTTTTGTTAATGACACTCGTCTCTGGACAGCGTCAAGTCAGCATCCTCAGCAGGTTTGAGCATTCAAAGATTATACAAGTTAACAATATTTGACGTCTTACCAGATCTTGCTGTACAAGTTCATTTTACCATGATTTCCTCCACAGAAATTCAAGCTTGTTGCGTAGAAATGGAAGATGTCCTGTACGATGTGGACAGCTACAACTACCAATACAACTACAGTTACGAGGGCAACTTCACTCCGCATGAGGAGTTGGTTTTTCAACACAAAGGGACGTGCTTGAATGAGGTCATGTGTGTGTCTTTGCTGGTGGCCAGCATCTTTATTTTTCTGCTGGGTTTCTGCGGAAATGCTTTGGTCATCTGGATTTCTGGTTTCAAAATGAGGAGGACCGTCAACACCACCTGGTACCTGAGCCTCGCCATCTCCGACTTTGTCTTTTGCGCCTTCCTCCCGTTCAGCATCACCAACATGGTCATGGAAGAGTGGATCTTCGGACGCATCATGTGCAAGTTCGCCTCTTCGTTTATGTTCCTCAACATGTTCAGCAGCATCTTCCTCCTGGTCATCATCAGTGTTGATCGCTGTGTGTTGGTGGTGTTTCCTGTCTGGGCCCAGAACCACCGCACGGTAAATAAGGCATCTGTCATTGTTGTCCTAGCGTGGGTTCTCTCCATCACGCTCAGTGCTCCTTCTCTGATCTTTCGGGAAGTTAGCAACAGTATGGGTCGGACCATTTGCTCTAACAACTACACATCATTCCAACACGGTCACAAGATAATTGCACTGAGTCGCTTCATTACAGGGTTTATTATCCCCTTTTTCATCATCATCATCTGCTACACCATCATCATCCTCAAACTTCGAACCAACCGGATGGCAAAATCCTCCAAACCTTTCAAAGTCATGACTGCACTCGTCGCTGCTTTCTTCGTCTGCTGGCTGCCCTACCACGTGTTCGTCTTGCTCGAGCTGAACCACCAGCACTATGATCTCAACCTCTTAATCACAGGCCTGAAAGTCGGCACATCTTTAGCCACAGCAAACAGCTTCCTCAACCCCGTGTTGTACGTTTTCATGGGGAATGACTTCAAGCAGAAGCTGAAGAGTTCACTGCTGTCAAAGATGGAGAACGCAATGGGAGATGACGCTCGCACCACAAGCCGATACCTTTCCAGGTCCAGCTCAATGAATGCCAGAGCATCCACACACATCTAGAGGACACCCCCCCCAACTCAGTGAATAAATATTGTTATGTGGTTAAAGCAATACCGCACCCAAAAGTTTATTTTGCATTTCAGAAAGCACAAGTTGTTGTCTGGGGCTCACAAGATGTTTTCCCCCTCTTTCCTTTCTTCTTTGCGACTCCAGAAATCAGAACAATCCAGCCACGTGTGTTTAGCTGGACACTATTGGACATTAACTGCTAACAACTGCATAAAAAAACTATTAAAAAAAAAATCTGTTTACAAAGTCTGGAGTGGATCATCCGGTGTAATCCACAACTTCTTCTAGTGCATAAAACCGGGAGAAGACAACATGGCGTATTTGATGAGTTTGAGAGCTTAAAGATACATTTTTGGACACATTTTGGTTTTGCTCTTGTTAGTTGTTAGTCACATTTGCCTATGGAGTCCAAAAGAAGAAAGGCAGCGGTGAAAATAAAATCTCCTCGTTAGCTCAGGACACCTAATTGAAAGCAGCATACACTTTTTGGGTGATGTATCACTGTAAAATGAGGCATGAAATATGATTTTGCTCACCTAAAAGTTGACGATAGAAAAATCGGCCGACAATTTCAGCTCGCAAACATATATTGTCGTGTTTTTTTGTATTTGTTTTTGTTTCTGTACATTGAAATTTGCAAGAATGCAGAAATCTGTAGAATCCACCATCATTATGTGAATTCAGCTCTTGTTATAGTTCAGCATGGGTGAAATTTGTGGGCTGTTTTAACAGCGAGACACTGAGGAACTGTATTTGTTGATTGTTAATGCTTTCTGTCTAAATTATCAGTATATTTAGCCACTTCTCTTTTCTCTAATAACAACACTCCAGGGATCCTTTTCGCTGAAACAGTGTGTGAGCCGTATTCTTAACAAGTGGTGGCGGCAGGATGTAATATTACATGAAAATGTGAGAGTCCTACAGGGCTCTCACATGCTCAATTGTGGGTTACAAGTATTGTTATATTGTTCACACTTGGCAGAAAAGGCTCCGGGCTTTTAGCAGCGGAATTATTCATGTAAATAATTATTTGTCGTACAAGGGTTTTGTGTCTTTTTTTTCTGTAACATTTGATATCGCTAGGAAACCTGATGGCAGATCCGCGCAGGACCTAACTACTTAAAATAACAGCGGATAAAGGAGGACGATCTGATTAAGACACAGGGACTCATTCATGGTATTTCTATTTTAGTGCGAATAAAACCTTGAATTTCTCTTCACCCAAACGCAGATAACCCCTGGTTTTAATTACTGTCATGATATGCTACTGTTTATGTGTTGCAGCATTTCTGTATTCCACTGAATTATGATAAATAGATGAATGAGATGTACATATATAAATTTCCATGGTGTAGACTCACACAAAGGCAGACGGTTCTCTTTCTGCTGCTTTCCAGAATGAAAATGAGTAACCAACGCGCTCTGTAAATGGTAATTGCTTTTGGATGGGAGTTTATTGTATGAGGTGAATAAATCTTTCCAACCACAAAGGCCATTAATCATTCTGCAGCACAATTACAACACACACAGTGTGTTATTACCAGCTGAAAACAGCTTGTTGAATTAACCTGTTTTCATGAAAGCTGAAACAAAGTGTGTTGTTGTGTGACCGGCCAGCTCTTGATGTCTCAGTATGAGAGCATTTGTTCCGATTTGTCACTTTGTTAGAAGACTTCAGCTGGATAGGAGAAAAGAGAAAGAGGACATGCATATTTCAGTGATAGCTCATTTGCAGGAATCCTCGTTATGCCGCTGTGATATCACCTCATCACAACAGTCAGTCACAACATGCCAGATTTGTTGAAAACAATTAAACCTGAGCTCATATTGTGACTGACAAAAAAAAAAAAAAAAAAATTCCAGGATTAATCCCCTGAAAGTTTCAAGTCCACAAAACAAGATGTTTGCAGTCACTTCCTTCGTGTTAAAGGAATTAAAATAAGTGTGAGAGAAAACGGTGCTTTTTAGATGTTGAAACAGTGGAGAGTCAGGGGAAGACCCAGCCTGCAGAGGCCACATGAATGATGGTTGACGCTGCACTTAATGGTGTTTTAGTGAACGACCGCACCACGGTTGATGTCAGAGCAGACACATTTGTAGTGACAAACGCCAGAGAGTTATCCACAGATTAAAGCTCCAAACTGTACTGTTTTCATTCAGACCGGTTTCTTTTTTGGCAAAAGAGCAGCAGGAAAAAAAAACACAGTTCAGAGTTAGAAAAGGCGACGTGGAAGCAGGACTCAGACGCCGATAGCGATCAGCTGAGTCAGGCAGGCTGGTCATGTTCAAAGAGAGACATCTCCGGATTGGACGGGATTTCACTAAAATTTCACCCAGCTTCCTGCTTTAAGCAGAATACAGCTTGAAGGAAACTAGTGAGAGGATTTGCATCACATTTGAATAATGATCAGACACTCAGAGGACACGACTAACAAACAGGAAATAAGCAGAAACATAAATATTCTGTAATTTTAGTCAGCAGTAGAGGTCACACTCAAAGCATAGGAGCCAGACCGGGAAGCAGACTGTAGAACTGACGCACGAACCCATCGTAGTAAGTTCCTTTACATTTGTAGGTTCCCTCATTTAAATGTTACTGCAGTTGAGTCAAGGCCTTTAAATCCCTCGGGTCAGCAAGGCGTCCTGATGATCGCATTTTCGCCATTTTCCTCCGAAAGAGTTTGTAAAAACTACAGACCACAATGCATCATTTCGATTCGCTAATTGATTTATTGGGCCGTATCACAGTACATTCATTCCATAAACAGTACATTCAGCTGTGACACCAATGTTCAAGTCGCCTGCTTGTCAATGAAAGCAAGAGCCGATAAAGTTTAAAGCATGTGTTAAAAATAGAAACGACTTCTCCCATTTAATTCTTGCAGTAGAAATATTTTTGATGTGTCAGCACACATTATAAAAATATATTTTTTATCTATATATTTTTATATATATTATATATATATATATATGTATGTATATATATATATATACGTTGAGATATTATACAGAAAACGGAAGCCAGTTAATGTCTCCTGGCTCTCAGTCACCAGTGTTAATATTTGTTTATATATTAATGTCCTTATTTATTAATAGACTTGTTTATTTTAAGCATATGGCGTACCATTACAAGACGTGCTGGTTTATAAAATCGGAGCAGAATTTCATACACTTTTGTTAAGGTTTGTCGTTTTGTTTTGTTGTTGTTTTTTTTTTAATATCACCAGTTTTAACTGTTTAATTTCGCTCAAAAAGGGAAAAAAAAAATCGCCATCAGTGATTAACGGTCATAAAATCAATCTAAAGTGATTACTACCAAAGGTATCATCTCATCAAAACGCGCATTAGAGTGCAATCTAAGTTCTCATTCATCTTTGGGGCAAGTGTTGCACGGCAGAGTGCTTTTTGGATTTCTGCATGGAGTCCAGTGTCAAGAAAACATATTTACAACCAAATTAGCTAACATGTGCACTGCACAGCAGAGATAAATAAATGCTGTCAGGATAAATCCTCTTCTCTCTGTGATTCAGTGCCTTCAAGAGGGATTAATCATCGTCTTGAACACAAGGCGCTGAGAACTGAGTCCTTTACCTCTTAATCATAAAAAAAATAAAAACTCCTCTCATGAAGTGTAAGTTGAATAACTTAAAAAGATGAGGAAACACAGTATTTTCATAAGGTAGCAAAAACTTGCACATTGCATTTTTCCCTCTGACAAAGGACTCAAAATTTTTTTGTTGCGAAGGTCTTATAAAAAATTGTTCTGTAATTGTGATAGCAGCAGAAAAATGTCATGTTTGGATTTTGTTGTTGTTGTTGTCGTGTTATTTCTATTTTTCAACAGAAAAGCTCATATAACACACTTCAATGTGTGGTGTTAAATCTCTTGAATAAAAACGCGTGACCCAGCGCAGTCAGATGCATCCCTCTGCAGTCACAGTTATTGTATCTTCTTCGTGTTAAGGCAAGTGCGCCGGCCGTCACAGCACGTGCACAAAGCAAGAGGTGCGTTTCGTTGCGCCAAACAATAAGACAGTGTCTCTTCTTTAAATGCATGAAGCTCTTGTTATTCAGTTGACAATGAAAAAGGTTGCATAAAAAAATAATACAGGAAGGAAAAGAGTCTGATTTGTATTCTCTTTAGCTTTAACCAATCTGGAAAACATGAATTAGGCTGTAAAATCCTAATTATGGGGCAGTCTCCTTTCACAGATCAGTCCTGTCCAATGGGGTTCTCATATATCATCTTGGCATGTATTCACCCGGAACTCCGGACATTTTCCTTTTCTTCAAGACAGCGTCGACTGTTCTGATTAGTTCATTGATGTTTGCTCGCATCTCAGGAGTGTAAGGGTCATATTCTAGTTTACGTAGCCCCGATCGCTTAAAGTTGCCGTCCTTCTGGCCTTCGACACATAGTAAGCGGTCTTCAGAAACCTTCAAACCCAAAAACTGGACCATGCCCTTGAGTTGGGAGAACAGGTCCCTCTTTAGATCCTCAAAGTGGACCACATGGACGTTCTTGCCATAATGGAGCCAGTCCAACGTGTGCGACGCCCACCAAGGAGCGTAGTTCTTCACAAACTCAGGCCACTCTGGGAAACAAACAAGGAAACAGAAAGATAAATGTGAGTGGAAGCCCATTTAAAAGGGCTTTAAACAGACAAAAGTGAAACAAATAAAGAGCAAGAACAGCAAACGAGGGGGAGGAACACCGTTATCTGACAAAGGGTTCATTATTAAAGTGCTTGTTTTGAGTCGTTCACCCTTTAATGTCGTCTCAAAATTAATCATATTCAATATGTCTATTGAGATGGAAATACAGATGGAATAGAAAGAAGGCGAAATGGAGAGGAAACAAGAACAAAATGGAGCAACATGTAAACTGCTGTGAGGGAAGTCTTCCCACGTAAAGAGTGACACACTGAAGCACAGCCAATGAGAAAGAGGCCGACAAAATCTACGCTACATACACGAAAAATGGCAGGGCAGGACAGTTGGAAAAACACGGGGAAGTGATAACCAACCTGATGTAATCATTTGGGTGGTCAGGAAACAGCCAAATTAAGTCATGTCAGTTTACATTCCTTCTTCATCATCTAAGAAACCACAGAGCTCAGCTGCTGGTCTATTAGTGCAGCAGCGGCGGCAGCTGCTGCACGCTGGAGCTGTGCTGCAGGAGCATGCGTCTTTATGTTGTCAAAGTTTAGAACCTGCTGAGTTTGCAGTGAGGTCTCCCCATCGAGAACATCCTGTTTTCAATGCAAACAGTCAAAATCTTGCCAGAGAGACGTCTCATTGCGGTTCAACTCATGTCTGAAGATGCACTGTAGCATTTCAGTCGGGTAAAAGGACTTCATTTTTAGGGAAACAGGATGGAAACATGCGTGACATAAAGATACTTTTGCTTTTGTTATCATAGTTGGCAAAATAACTGAAGCAATTAATTGCACAAAATATCTTATTTTAGGTATTTCTAAAAGTAGACTGTTCTTGTTTCATTGGCAGGTGATTGAAATTAATACAATGGGAAAACTTTTTGTCTTTTGCTTGTAATAAAAAAAAAAGAAGAAGAAGCTAGTTTGTGCGCGTGTAGAAATGAACTGAACTCCTCAGACTAAAGTGCCGCGTAGATGAAGATGTTTGCTTTGCCTTCGGAAGTCAAACCTCTGCTACGATCAAGTCAACAAAAGTGGGAAAAAAAAACAAAACGGACTGACGTGGCCTCCAAACTAAGTTGCTGTTGCCCTGGAGTCGGGGCGGCGCTGGAAGGCACCAGTGTGTGTAACATGGTCGCAGCCCTGCATCCTCCCTCTGCAGAGGTGAGTGAATCAAATTATGCACGTGGCTCTAGTACACAAAGTCACGCCGCCGCTCCAACGGCAGCTCCTCTCCGTATTGGAAGTGGCAGCTGTCAAAAAGCTTTTCTCTCACTAATGTCACCGCATCATTTCCCCAACTACAGAGGGAATAAACATTCAGTCGAAACGGCAGGCCAAATGTGCTGATGTTTTCACAAAGACAGACAACTGCTGGGTCGGCAACTCAGCAGCCTCTGGAAAATCGATTAGGGCTCAGACAAAAGTCAGAGAGATGATACGCAGAGCAGACAAAACCAGTTGCCATAGTTACAAAGATATACTTGAGTGAATTAACTGAGCGACAGGGGATAGGCATAAAGATATTTTTGCAAGGGGCATAAAATCTGCTCTTATGTGCACGGAAAAAGACTTAAATGTTTCACTTTATTAGAGTTAGGCAAAGAACTATTAGGTCTTACTGAAACCTATTTTTGTCTTTAGGCTGACACAGTAAAATGAATAAATGATTGACTGGCTGATTGTGAATGACACTGACATAAAGTATATATACTGAGTCACAAATACGGCATAACATAGGAGAAGACAGCCGTTCCCATGTGCTGGAAGCTTCCAAAAGTCTTTAATGATCAGGATTCTCTGTGAAAGTGTTGACTTGTATCACATGCACAGCAGAAATGTGCACATTCATTGTGTAATTGAGTGTGGCACCAGCACCCGGGGGAACATGCTGGTTCTAAGCGGTGACACATCTCATGATCCGACCGAGCTGACTGAGTGACGAAAGCCGCAGTCCGCTGCTCAATAGTCTCATTTCTCATTTCTAAAAACAGACTGTGGCAGATGTTGGGAAAAAAAAGCCCTTTATGTTGAAAAATATGTGCTCAGCCTCATAGAATGAGGTTAACACGGTCAAACCTGGCAGCCCTCGATTCAGCGCTCATTTCCTCTATTATTCTTATCAGTCTACAGCAGTTACAGACTGTTTCTCCAATCACAGATCATCAGATAAAACATTAAAAATAGGACAAAGTTAAAATAATGGCATCGAAAGGGAAAAAAACAAAACAATTTTGCTGATAAAAAATACTTTGATGGTTAGTCATAATCGTGATAATATTAATTGTCTCTATCTTATAATTATGACTTTTAAGCCAACAATGTTGATATTTGTGTTCTATGACTGTGACTTGATGTCTTAAGTATGGCTTTTCCATCATCATCTCAACAAGCCGATCTTGTAATCATTTTTTAATCTCAGAATTTTTTTTTTTTTTTTTTTGCTTTTTAATCACATAATTTGGATTTGCACATCATTATTTTACCCCAAGATTATTCTCGTCAGCAAGGCTCTATCTCTCCCCTCCCCCCCCCCCTCAGAAACGAGCTTCAGTTCCTGCTTCAAGTGATGGGGTTGAATTGACCTTTTATTTTATTAACATCAATTAGAGGAGGTGTTTTTTAGGTGGCGTTCAGGGGGTCCCTCTGTGAATGATGAACGGGGGGACGCGGCTCACCTTTTCCTCTCCAGTGGGCCTGGGAGGCAAATCCAATATGTCCGCCATATTTGCGATTAAATTCTGCCATGAGAGCCTTGTAGGGGTTACGGATCATGAGGATACCCGAGTCAAACGCTTCAATCTCCTTCTTGCCACTCTCGTGCGTCTTGATACAGATGGTCCTCCCACTCCGCCAGTGGTCTCGCTCCCCTTTAAATCCTGTGACACAATGACAACAAGTGCGTTTATCGGCAGAGGAGTTAAGAAGAAGAATGAAGGCGATGTCTCCAGATACATGTCGAAGACTGACCTTTATTGTAAAGCGAGCCGTCAAAGTAATAGCTGCCAGTGTAGAAGCCAGTGGCGAGCTCAATCAGGTGGCGGGCCCAGGTGTTGCCGGCGCCGGGGAAACTAGCAAGGGCGACCAGCTGCTTTGCGTGTGTAGGGAGGAAGTGACGGTCCATGCAGCGATTATCTGATGCCAAATAAAAACAAAAAACAAGAAACAGCAGACGACAGTAATTGATTTTGTGTCTGCAAAGTGAACTATGATCCCATTAGATTTGTGAAGTTCATCAAGTTGATGAAGTGTTGAAATATTCAAAGTTGATGGTAAAGAGGAAGAGGAAGACCCCAAAGAAAGGTCAAACAATGACTAACAGACATGTTTTTTTTTTTGTTGTTGTCGTTGTGGGCGGCTTGGCTGAGTCATCCCAACATCCTCTTGTTGGTGAATTTAGTTGAAAAAACATAAAGATTTTTTTTTATGTCAACTTATTTCTTTGGAAAGAAGAAGTGAAAATGAATGCAGGAAAAATACATTTTTGTCTTTTGAATGACATGAAGAGGATTCAAAAATCCTGGTCTGATACACAATTAAAACATTATAAATCCTCTAAATCTAAATGTCAGGAGGCAAAACTATTACCTCCTTAAATCATTCATTAGCTACTTAGCACTCAGCGGCTGCAGTGCTGTTCATCTTCATTCATGTCTTTGGTTTAATCCTTTTGTTCAAACGTGCCCTTGCTATACCGCTGCAAGCCACCAAACCTCACCTTGAACCTGCGTCTGGTACACAACAAAGTACTCGTCGTTCCCACAACTCTCAAACTCCTCGCCATGGCAACGGTGGAGACACAAGCCCTCATCCTCCAGCTCATGAAGGGAGAAGAGTGGAGTTGGGAAGCCACAGTGGCATTGAATTCCAGCCAGGACAGCGAGGGATTTCTCCTGAAATACATCCGCCATTACACACTCAGGACACACTTTGATGCGCAACAGATGCATTAAAACACATGCAACCAGCACGCCCCCTTACCCTCGCCGTGCACATGTCCACACACTTGTCCACGGACATGTTTTGGATGATGGCGCTGAAAGGAAGTGCCAAAGTGACATTGTCTGGCCTGTGGAAACACCCCTTGAAAATAGCGCTGCCATCTGAAATAGACAGACAATCCAGAATGTTTCTGACAAGCAAGGAAAAAAAAAACACACACGATACACTCTGGTTTTATGGTCACTGAACACAGCTGCCGTCAGTCTGGCCTCTATCCACTGACCCCTGATGAAGAGAGCCCACTGGGACCCCCCTCCAGCCTATTGAGGCCCTGACCTGCTCCTCTGCACTCCCACTCACATCCCTGCAGTGTGTTGATGACCTTTCACCCCACGTCCTTTCTCTGATCTGATGGTTGGACCATAAATAACAGTGGCAGAGAAGAGCTGCTTCTCTCTTCCACTACAAGTGAAATTTCATTCCTGTTGGTTCCTATTTGGTTGAGTTTGGCTGCTAAATTATTGAAATAACAGCCTGTCGTTCATGTCAAGCCATCAAGTGTTAAACACAGTGAGCTGCATCACTTCATTAGCACTGGAGGACACAGATTCATACGCTGCTGAAGAAAAACATAAACATCCATCTTTCATTCATTCCAGCCTGTCCTCATGTCAACAGCACTGATATAAATATGAATCTGTCTGCACTGTCAACAAGCTGTTCAGCATTAATAACAGAGGAAGGAAAGCGAATAATTTAAAGCTTTTACAGTGACAGACACCATGATGAAGACAGCTAGCTAGCTCGCTCAAACATCCCTGCAGAAATACCGTCTGCTTTAAAGCAGGGAGCAACTATTTCAGTTCACATGCGCTTGTTTATTTGATGTTTTATTTATCAACCTTTTTCTCTGACAAAAAAGTTGCTTGTTTCTGCACATTTCCCCTCCAGTAACCCTGATCTGTTCTGAACTTGGGGAGCAAAGTGGAGGTTTCCGGCACAACTCTTTTACCAACTGCCAAGGTGCGGAGGCAGAAGGGTTGACCGCGATCAAGACCTCATGCAAAGAAGCGTCAGTCAAAGAACTTCATGTTGCAAGAGTTTTAGAGTTGTTTTTTTTTATAGATTCTTCGATGACCATCCAAAGAATTCATGAAGGTCTTGAGAGATGCAGATGATGAAATGTAAATAAACTTTTTTCATCACATAGATGCGCAGAGGTTAAAAAAAAACAACAACAAAGTAATATCAACAGCAGATTTTCACAGCCAACAAGCAAAAACACAACACAGTGTGTTTACAAACTCCAAAACCACCACCTTGGCACATTTCCTTCCTGATGTCGCTCACATGACGGAGATCAGGGGACACAGGCAAAAATCTAAAGACGTAGAGCTTATTCAGCAGTCAGGGACAACGGAGAAAAAGCAGAAATGAAAATAGGAATATGTATTCTAACTATCAAATGCTATACTGTCTCTGGCATGGTCCTGTTTGGGCTGTTGATTTTCAATTTGAATTTAAGAATTTCTGAACGCTGTCTTCATTTCCTTAAAATCCCGTGCCCCTTGCATCCTTTTGTGTTTTACTTCCAGTCCATTTCTTGTCTTCACTTGTGTTTTAATTTTCGGTTGCATGACATCAAAATAACCTGCCTTCCAGCAGCTTCACACACTCGTCAGTTTCCACATCTCACATCCATCATCAAGAACTCAAATAGCAGGCTGATGTTGTGATGATTCCCAAACTCCAGCTCCGGTGTTGTATAGGCAGCAAAGACAGTGGTCAAGAAAGAAGCGGGATAGTGGCAGTCTCCAAAATGGCTCTTCCTGCCTCGCTATTGAGGGATTTTCAGGATTATATAAGGAGCTAATCTGCCAGATGTAAACAACACTTTCAAGCGTGTCTGCCGGGGCCTGCTCTCCTCCCTCCGTCTGCCATTTGCCTGCCAGCCGATGCATAAGTTTAATAACTCTCCATAAATCCTGACACCACCGCTAAACAGCGAGCTCACCATGTAGTGGACCGTATCCTGAGTGACTCTGGACACAGCCATTGTCTCAGTATGTGGGATGTGGGCCAAAGGATAAAAATGGGACGCGGTCCAACATAAAGTGGGACACCTGGTCATCTGCACGGGTCTCTGGCTGTGTGATAGTTCACTTAAATTTTAGCCCCATAATTCCTTCCTGTCTTTGTCAGCTCCTCTGTTCAACTCGCCAGGTTTGTCTCCTCCTTTGTGTCTCGCCAGTTAGTCTGTTCTGTTCTTTTTTCTTTTTCATTTTTTTTCCTGTTTCTGTCTCTGATACCTGCTGGCCTGTCTCCATCTGAGCACGCTTCCTATTTCTCAGGAGTGGTGGGAACATGAGAGAATAAAATAGTGAAAGGAAAAACATTGAAGATCCTGAAAGCGAAGGTTGCCTCACCTTGTGACTGGGACTTTCTTGAATGTCACCAGCGAACAAAGAAACACACAATATCTTGCAGCAATTTTAAACAAACTGCTCCCACACATGCACCTCGCACTATGAAACAGGAAATGAGGTCCCCTCCCTATGTTTGATAATCAGCCTTTCCTTCCTTCTCTTTAGTTTTCCAGCAGCAGGCAGCGAGCGTTTAGGATGCAGACCACGGCAGGCTGGGAGAAGTAGGTGGTGCAGCTCTCTCGGGAGAGAGGTAAACACGAGCGAGCAGCCCGCTCCCAACTGTGACATTAACACAAAATAACACAAATATTTTTCATCAAAACAGCCAAGCTTGTTACGTCTCGGAAACAAACAGCAGCTTTGTGAAAAGTGACGTTAGATCAGGTCTCTCTCAGTGAATGAATGTCATTTTAAGCGTTTCATATTATTCAATATCAAATGCTTTCAGCGAGATTCTACAGCCCTCCCTGTAAAGGAGACGCGAGGCTTGACGGAGAGTGTATCATCATGACAAAATGATTGAAAGACATGGTTCACATCTCGACCTGTGCCATTGCTCTCCTGATACTTGATAGCCTTGAGGCTGCAAGTGTGTTCTTCTGAAGCCCGGGGGAGTTTTTTTGAGTGTCGGACTCACAGCGGCGTGCTGACTCCTGGCTCAGCTCCAGCCTATAGATGGACAGCCGGTTGGCTCCTCCACACAGATTGCTCCTTTCTCCTTTACACTCCATGTTGCATTCACTTTCCGAAGCATTGGGCGCCTGGATCTTATGACCACAGTAACACTCGGCTCCAAACTCCAGACCGGCGTACATGTAACCTCTGGACAAAGAGACGAGGAAAAGGAGATTAGCATCATTAGTGGAGACAGGGAGACCGGAGTTAATGATCCGTGCATTCATTATGTGTCTTGATCTTTCACAGCCGATGCAGATTTTTATTCAGTGCAACTGGATCAGCTGAGTCAATGAAAACAAGCAGATGATGCACTGTGTGTTAGGTTGAAGATGAGACCACCTCCAAACATTTTCTCTTTGGTGACCGTGATGAGATGAGTTACACGTGCTGATAGATTTCGAGGCAAAGCCAATTATAAATGACTGCAAGTCTCCTTAAAATGAAATGTAAGGCACAAAGCTTTTCTCCCACGGACCACCTTCTGTTCCTTCATGGAGGAACTGACACCCAAGAGGCATTTCGGATGCAATTAGACGTCTCACACACCCTTCGCACAGGACAAATCCCCAGGGCTGTCAATCAAAACCTAAACCTCTGCATGCTTCTGTGTGCTGTTGCCCCTCATTTGTTTGTCTTTTTTGTTCAACCCGCTGCTCTGGAGAAGGAGGCGGGCAAGCTGCAAGAAGAAAGCGTGGAGGAGAAAGGAGCTAGAAACAAGCACCTCTCTGCTTCTATTCTCCGCACTATGAATCAGTGATGGGTGTAATTCAATGCATTCGATAGAGCCGTCGCCGGTATTCCTCAGGGAGAAAAACGAGGTGAGAGAAAGAGGGAGAGGTAGCCGAGAAAGGAAGGAGAGAAGGGAATGGAGGAGCGCAGCAGAGCTCTCAGATAGAGCCGCTGTAACTTTGACCGACGAGCAGAGAAACAAATTAGATTTCACGCTGATAAATAAATTAGCACTAAATATTTGGCTGCATTACCTATGTATGCACCAGTTAAAACTGATTAATGAGACGGTGACATTAACATATTTCCCTCCAAGAGTTATGGAAGCAAAAATGCTTGAGTAGCCAAAGAGAGAGAAAACCAAATGTATTTTTTACCATAATTTATAAATTGTTCCTGCATTTTCATCAATTTGTGGCCACAAGACTCTCCATGCTTTGATTAATCAATGCCCACAAGATGTAATTTGATCCCACGAGTCGATTAATTATTGCTCACTAATGCACAATTAGCCACTTATGAGGATTAAACTAACGATGACCAAAACAAATGCTGTTATCGACGAGAACAATAACATTACTGTGAAGGGTCATGCACTGCCACTACTTAACCAAAATAAGGGAACAAATTACATAAAGCCACTTTACTGTGACTACTTTTAGTATGCATGGCCTGCAAGAATAACATTCTCCTCAAAAGTTCTAAGGAGACAAACAAGCACACCAAGTACGTGAAAGAAGATGCTCTTATACTTTAGTGTATTTTAGAACATTTGTGGCCTTTTATTTGTGTTCAAGCTGACCCAGTCACCGGTAATGAGGGAGCACCTACGAAACATCCTCTCTGTACTTTCGTGTCATATATCAGCCTGATAGAGAGAAAAACAAGGTATGTCTAATGGCTGAGCGGTTTTTTTTTTTATGCTCTTTGCTGCTGCCATACCTTTCTGCACAGTTGTCCTGGCAACGGAATACAGTCATTTTTTTGTAGTCAAAAAACGAAACTCCTCTCAGTGCTCTTTTATGTGTGTCATCAATGTAGCAGCCGATATACTTTGCTGGAAAAGAAAGACAAAAAGAAAATACACAAAGTTAGTTTCGATTACGGCAATTTGAAAAAAAAAAGTAACTTTACTTCATCCATTGCAAAATCATTTTGGAAACAAGCTCTTGACGACGGGAGTGTCAAAAACGAAAGACAGTCTTGATCTGGAGGCTACACGGTGTAGTAGCCGAGCACAAGAGGAGTCCAAACTAGGGCAGAATCTTTATTTATTTATAAAGACACACATCCCCTTCTAGTGGCCTGTGAATGCAGTGGCAGGCGTCTCTCCGCAGTTTTCACAAGTGTGTGGGGGTTGGGCATCAGTGAACCTCTGGCTGCTTCTTCCATCTCATTAAAACACTGTTCGCCTGTTTAGCCCAGCTACACAAGCTCTGCTGTACCTTTAACAAACAATCCTATTGCCATCTGCGCTGTGCCATTACCCCTCTGAGCCTCTGTTAATAGCTAAATGGGGCCTAGTCCCCTGCATTACTTTAATTGTTATGGTTTAAAGACCAGCATTTGAGCAGCATGTGGTGCGCTGCATGACTCCGCTTCCCATACTGACTGCTGTTCAGAGACAGAATATAATCATAATTATTGCTAAATGCACTTAATATTTAAATGCTCCCCAAAAACTCCTCTGTAGCTGCTCGTAGAGCAATATTCTTCCTCCCGTCTGTCATTCTAACCCTGTTTTCCCCATCTGTACAGTATCCTTCTGCGCTACTGCACCGCACAGCACAAACGTGTTCGTGTGCCCTGTCGATATCTTGTGCTGCAATATTGCCTGCAAATGAAATTCAGAGTCAGTGAGAATGAGTGCAGCAGGAGTGAGAGGAGGGGAGACGTCTCTTAACTCCGACATAACAGGATTCGAAGGACTGCAGACCAAGGAATGCGATGGAAAACTAATGCTTTAGAGATACTAAATAGGCGATCATCACATTCATTCTCAGTTCTTTGGAGTTAGCATTTTAGAAAAAGAAGGACTGGAGGAGGAGGAGGAGGAGGAGGAGGAGGAGGAAAGACTCAGAAATCTCCATTTGATCAGATAACCTAAAGCCTGAATGTACATTGTAAACATGTTTGTTTCCTGCATGGTCTCTGAAGTGGAGAAAAACAGCTTCACACTGTCAGCATATTACAAAAAAAAAACATATTTTCTTTAATATTCTACACTCTGTGTAACAGGGTACGGTATGGCGCTGTGGAATAACATTTTTATTTTCTCTTCCAGCTTGATCCTCCCCGGGCTTAGAAACTGGAGGAGGTTTTCACAAAGAACCCTGGGTTCAAGTAGGAAAACAGCCTCCACACATACGCAGCATTCTCTATATAAGGACATCTGAGCATGAATGCAGAGCTGTAGGCAAGGGACAAGACAGTGCTGCAGGGACGACATATTTTTGTAGGGCAAACCCAGAAGTTTCCTTGACCAAAAGCGATTTTTACATTGGATTTTGGATCATTGCAGAACACAGGTGTCAAGAAAAAGTTAATACATGCAGGTTTTGTTTTCCTACTGGTGATCATGAAGAGAATATTCAGTGTTATTCTGATGACACAGCATAAAACTGCATCTCCAATTGGGCTGCACAATTACTCAAAATTAATCACAATCAATATTCAAACTGCAGAAAGATGCGACATTTTGTACCGAGCTAACTGTGAGTGAAAGTATCGATTTAAATAAAATACTGTGTTGCTGCAAAGATCTCCAGCCTACACATTCTGCAGACTGAGGGAAACATCATTATTTGATTCAGAAAATAAGAATAATCAAGTATAAGTATTGAATTATCATAATGTCAGTCAAAAATGGTCGCATTTATATGTTTATTCAAAATAGCTCATTCCTTTTCTCCAGCATCGTGCAGTGTTTAAGTAATAAGTTCCTATAATTAAAAAAGATAATACAGACTTTGCTGATGTAAATTCAAAGAGATCAAGATGTCCATTGTTGACTTAATTTAAATTCTTCGTCCAGCAGGGTGCAGAGTGTCTGACAGGGGAAGAAAAGCAGAGAGAAGGAAGAGATAGGATCGCAACAATATCTCCTTTTCAGCTTTGTTTGGCAGGACAATGATGCCATCCAGGTTGGAGGCTTCTGTTTCTGGAAAAGATGCTGCTGCGTGTCTGCACTTACTGTCCTGTCCAGTCGCATGCTGATAGAAGAGTTTATATGTCAACCTCACTGAGGGGATTACTGAAGTCACAAAGTTTACAAAAGAAGCTGTAAACGGTTATCATGAGGTCATTTTGATGTCTTCAGCTTCAGCGTGGCTGAACATGAGGCGGGCAGCACAAAGCTACAGCTGAAGAGGCCCAGGTCCTTGAGGGCTTCTTTCTGAGACACAACAGAGATCTTAATCATCATCTCATTCACTCTCTCAAGAGACTTCCTGCTTAGCCAAGTGCAGCTTCAAATCCTCAGGCATACAAATTTAGCAGTTTGTAATCAGAGATTACTGAGGATCCATTTCAAATTAAGATGAAGGGTTGGTAGAAAAACTGCCGCTGAATGGGAGTAATGAATTTGTCTGCAACAAGAAGTTAAAAATCCAGAATCATGTCATCATAATTATCAAATAAAACTCGATGCTGGGTTATTATCACAAGCTACAATCGTTTTCAGCTCCATCTAATAATCAGCATACGTCGTTCCATCATGAAAGTCGCTCTGAACCCGTGAATTTTTAATTAATGTGCTGATCTGAACAGGAGTGTAAAGCATTGTGTCATTCTAATGGATTTCGTATGTGAAGCTTAAGGTGATATCAACAAAATTGCAATCTTTCATATTTTGCCAACCCATTTCTGAATTTTGCCGTGTGGGAGAACATCTGAGGCGGCTCAGATCTGGAAAACAGCCAAACTGAAAGCAGAACCAGTGCAACTGCACATGAAAGTCTAATTCTTGACCCACCTCTTCCATCTTCCACATCTTTGGCATTGCGTCCTTTAAGTGCTCGATTCCAGTTGTTGGTGTAGTCTCCATCTCTGCCCTCCATCACCTGACCCGTCCTTTTCATCCACAGAGGACCATACCGCCGCCCTGACCTGTGAGTCTCCTTAAAAACTCTGGTCATGATTCCTAGCCCCCGACTGTCTGAGGATGAGATCTGGCTGCTTTCGAGAGCTACCGCAGAGTCCCGGCCCCCTCTTGCCCCAGGGCCGCTATCCCCAACAAAGCCCGAGTGCAGAAAGACGAGGCTCCCGGCCGTCAGGTAGAGGAGGATGAGGGAGAAGAAGCGGACAGGTTTCCTGCGGAAATAGCGCTGTATCTTCAGCAGAGGCTTGGCCATGCTGGCTCGCCCTGCCTCACAGACACTCTCTCCCAGGGATTGAAACTCATAAAGCAGAAGATCAACAGCAGCTCACCCTGCTCCAGTCAAACAAACAAACAAAGAGCCGGGCCCCAACTAAAATGATGACAGTCTGCTGCAGTTTTCAATCCTGTATGGTGGACATCCGGACAATAGCGTGACTTTTTCCTCATGTATGCCTCATCAAGCTGATCACTCCTCACACCTGCATGCTCTGCGGCTCTGGCAATTATGTCTAGGCAAGAGTCTCCGTGGGTTCCTGATGACAACCTGGTCCCGATAGCTGATTCTGGGACCACAGCATGAAAGGTGAGTGGCTCAAAGTGAAAGATGATCGCTCGACGCTGCTTTCAGTCCACTTATCAGCCAACAGAGATGCCACACCGGCACCACAGAGGCATTTTCTCCCAAGCTGCAGAGAAGGAAGAGGGCTTTATTTACTGGCTGATCTGAGATCCTTTCACCTTTGTGTGATGGGCTATTCACAGGGACCATCCAAGAGAGTGAGGACGTGACTCACCATCTGCAGTAAAGACAGAGAAATGGAAGAATGAGTACATCCGAATAACCTTCATCATTAGGACACATGGCATTTGCAGGTTATAAGAGGATGAAATTAGAATATTTCCTGTATTTTCCTGATTTAAACCGATTGAAGGATTGGAATTGATGATTAGAGTTATGTTTACATGGAAATACACATTTTATTTTCAGTCAAAGTCACATTCATTGGAATAAACAGTGTGACAGAAAAAGACCAATAACAAAAAGCAATTCAATATATTAGAAATGTCACTATTCCTGCTCAAAGAAGTCCAAAAGCCTCCACTTCAATAACCTTGGAGTTCTATGTTGCATAAGCTTTAATCAGAAAGGTTGAACTGAAAGGGAAAACAGCACAAAAAAAAAGCTCTTCCCTTTGGTGCTTCGACTGATGTGTTTGCGTCTAATGTGAGTGGGAATGCAAGCAAATTGAAAAAATTAATTCACAATCAAGATGAAAAGTGTTTTAATTTGTGTGGCAGGAAAAGAGAAAGAAGGTTTTACTGATTTAAAAAAAAAAAAGTCAGGTTCAAGAAACTGGCAAGGAAATTAAATCAACTTTAATCTTACAGCTTTTTGACTGACATTTTTACTCATGCATCAAATCTAGGGTGAACAGATTGTGCTTTACTCAGGGAAAAAAAAAGTGTGCATACATAAATTTGAGATTTTACACAGATACTGCAGTTTTTGTAGCATTTCTGGGTGTGTGTGTGTGTGTGTGTGGGGGGGGGGTCCTTCAGAGTCCATCAAAGAAGACTCTGTTCTGGGGCAAACCTGGGTGGCTATAAGTGGAAGGTGTAAGGCAACACCTCAGGTTCAGGGAATTTTCCAAAGCATTCACAAGGACGCTGCCCAAGTGGCTCTCTTCTTGCCCCCAGGACAAATCTGCTGAGTACTTGTCAACTGAAATCGGACCCCCCTTGGGCTCTCTTTACCCTCTGGTGGTCTATGAAGAGTCTGGGACTCTCAAGGAGACATGGAACACATTCTGCACAAAGAAACTTCTCATCCTTTCTGACTTAGGAAAACTTTTACACACCTGCAAGGACGGTTTTCATCACTGTCTGCATATAAATGAGGTTTTTCTGTGTTTCATCAGTAAAGAGATTCCTTGCACAAATCAAGTTCCAAAATATCAAACACTAAATGACAAAAGTTAAAATGAAGGGTGTTGCAAGTCAATAAATCACACTAGTCAGGGTTCATACTCAGGACAGGGGGAGAAACCTAAATAAGACTCTCCTTTGTCCGGACTTTAAGGTTAAAACAGCAAGACTTTAAAAGAAATCACCCTGAAAAATGTCGTACTATCAACATCATAAGACCCTTAAATCTTGAAAATGGCCCGCCACTTTTTTTTCCTCCAAAAAACATGTCAGAAAAAAACTGTGTTTTTCAATTTTGTTTCATGACACAGAGATCTCTCCAGCGGTTTTGATATGAAGTTCAAAATGTCTAGCTTGCTCCAGCAGCCGTTTAGCTTGGCTTAGCCTAGCCTAGCCAAGCCTAGCAAAAACAAAAAGCAGGGAGAAATGGCTTTCATGACTCTGTCCAAAAGTAAGGCTGGATCTAAGGCTTCACCAGCTCAGAAGTTGACATGTTATAACCTGGCAAAAAGGAAAGTGTCCAAACAACATACTGGGTTTTCCAGACCCAAGTCTTAAGCTGAGCAAAGCTAAAATAGGTGTCTGCTGTATTTTGGCAGACAGGAGGGGACTTTTATCACTTTCTTCGTTCAACTCTCAGCTTCAAAGCAAAGGATCACATTTTCCAAGATGTCAAACTAATTATTTGAACATTTCATTCACAAGAGTCCATTTTATTCCCATGAACGGCCTCCAGTCCAGGAATTAATTGTATTCATCCAGCTGTATAAACAGCACCAAGAACTGACTCCTACACTCTTCACGTAACAATGACAGTGTTTCAGAATTTTACTCAGCGGAGAAATGATTTATATTTCAAAACCGACTCCTCTCCAACAAGCTAGTCTTTGTTTCAAACTGTCGGGTTTGTTTGCCTTAGAGACGGGGTTCGTATCTTTGGTTTCCTACAGCTTCAAATATGTCATGAAGCCTTGTGATGCGGAAGGAAACTGTATCTTCAAAATGTGAGGCAGCCTGCTGGTCGTAAGGGAAGATGCACAAGAGAGAATTCTTTCGCAACAGGTTGTGTAATGATAGTTACAGTTTAGCAAAAGTCAAGGTCGGGACAGTGGTAACGCAATTATTGATATGAGGCAAGTCAGTGAGTCTATGATCCTTCATAATGTCTGTAACTGAAAAGGAAATAAGCAGGAATTATGCATTTATTCATAGCATTGATGTTTCTCTTTTATATTTTACATACATTTTGACAACCGAAAATGAAACAACGTACCATACAATCTTACTTGATTACATATATAATAAACAACTTGTCGAATTGCCGGGTCAAACTGGTGACAGGAAATCAGTTTATAATGCCTGCTTTAAAATTTTTTTTTTTTAAATCATTTGTTGCCTGTGTATTATTAATATATCATAAGAGAAAGTATTGCAGTGTCAGTATTTTGCCCTAGACCCAGTTAAGGGCTTCAGTTAAGAGGTTTTATGAGGGTAATAGATATTGTAACTGAAATTACATGAGGGTCAGTGACAGCTCTCGTGCTGCACCTATTCTACCTCTCGTGTAACAGATCACTTGCATGTGTTAATAATTCAAAAAAACCCATTTACAAAAATGACATTGAACTCCACTGACAGCTTATTTGCAGGATCAAATGACAGTAACGTGAGTGCAGAGGGACCTGGATGGACTTTGTTGGATGCACAGGTAGAAAGAAGACGGTGCAAGACTGCTGCTGTGTCTCTCTTCACGCACTTCCCTTCATACGCTCGCTAAAAGAAATGCATAAGTGACGCCATCTTAGCCGCGTGGCAAGATGGAACGCGCCACTACCCTGTTATCAAACATGAGAATCTAAGTATCACATCATGCAAGCATCAGTCACAACTATCATTTGCCAAGAGTTTCTTTTTCACAAGCAGTTTATAATGATGAATGATTAATAATTGATAACGCAAACAGCAATGGCAGTCAAATATTACAATGGTTTAGACCTGCCATGATAACAAATTTTCTTGAGCTGTAAATTGTCCCAGAGATAATTGTGATGAACAATATTATGGTCATTTTAAGAGCATTTGGTGACAATTGACAGCATAAAAACGCAAATACAGTCTTTAACTTTTCATCCTTGAGAGTGAGACATTGGAATTCGCTTGTGAAAATATTATGAATATCCTCAATAAGTAAAACTTCAACTGAAAAAAAAAAAAAATCACCCGCTTAAAAAATGTTGCTCATGTCCATTTATTGTCCCATAAGTAGATACACTACCATTGACAGGCCTACTGCTGGTTACTCTAAGGGCGCAATTTCCATTTTCAATTTGTGACAACGTACTTCAAAAGATTCACACTGTAAACTGTGTTTCACACGGAAGCGCGCTGACAAAATTACCTGAAACGAAACACAGCACGAGGGATGACAGCAAATTTTACAGAGATTCCACAATACCACTATAAAAATGATGTCGCCATTATGCATGACTCTGTGAGGGTACACTGAAACAAGCAACACCCAGCCGGAGACTTCAGACAGCACACAGGCCGCCGTGTGTCCCGCTTCTACATTCTAGCTGCTCCAGCGACATTTATTTAGCGCTGTGGCTGTATCTACCTCCTCTTTGTCTCACTTTCCGTCTCCATGCATTTTACGAAGCACACCAAGGTGTAATAATGGCACTGTGAATAAGGGTTGAGTACGAGAAGGGGCCAAAGGACCCTAAGTTACCAAGGTCTGACCTTCATCTTTTTGGGTTTGAGGTAGGGGGTCAGGAACCACAGAATGACAGGAACATGGATACACTCTAATAATAATAATAATAATAATAATAATAATAATAATATTGAAAAGTCACCAATGTTTTTGTAATGTGCATTTAGGGAGGCATAAATCTGTTTGATAGCAAAAGACTGATATAATTATTGAGTCAAGCGTTAATGTGAAGCGTATGGTGGTGCCCTGAGAAAAAGTCAGAAACCATTTGGAAATCACTTCATCCTTCAGGAGCAATCATCTGTTCAACATTTGCTGGGGCCGGACTCAGTGGTTTCTGGGCTTCATCGGTGTGGGAGAAGTGGTGAACCAGTGAGGAGCCACGATAAATTACACACTCACATGTTGTAAGTTTTTGCTCCTTCAAGAAACTAAAAAGGACTTTACACATCATTAGCAGACATAAATCTATCATGACGCACAAATAGACAGACAGAGAAAGAGAAAAAGCAACAGACGGGAGGGTGAAGGTGCCGTAGAGGTCTTTTTGCCAAATCATGGCAATTACTGCAGCGGACATGAACTCACTGACTGACCATTAATTCACATTCATATTAAATGAGCCAGCAAATATTTAATCAGAGTGGATTTAGGAGAGGAAACGTCAAAGTTAATCTTTGGTGAGCAGGCTGACAGCCAGCTCAGCTTGTGCTGCAGGCAAATGGCTCCACAAGTCAAACCATAAATATTATTCATAACCGTCCTGGGACTCATTGACCAGGGACAGAGTTGAGCAAGGCAGAGCTGCGGTCACCACCTCCTCAGTTCTCAAAAACACTAACATACTGTAAGTGTCAGCCCCGTGAGAAAAAAAAAGAATTAAAAAAAAAAAGTGGGTAAATTAATTTAAAAGGTTCAGTTCTTGAACTGGAATCAACAAGCAGAAACTGTTCATTAACTGGACGTGATGATACAAAATAAATAGATAAGTACAACAGAGGAAAGCGGCGTTTGTTTCTTCTTCTTTTTTTCTCATTTTCAACAGGATTAGAACAAGAGAAATTTAATATGCGGAGGTTGAATATTTTGCCAGGTAATTTACATGATTCTGCAGATGTAGTCAATTTCCATCCGCCGGTCTTCACTGCCAAAAAGAATTCCTGTCGCTCCAGTGTGGGTGAGGCTTTAACAGCGAGACCTCTCTCAAAGCCCCTGTGCAAATCACACAGCTGAAATACATTAGATGTAATGTTCTCCCGTGTTTCATAATGGGCTTTTCTGGTTTTCACAATGGTGGAGGTTTTGAAATGACACTATAACGGGAAACAACAACAACAACAAAAAACGTATGGTGAAACGTCAGTGAGGTCATGGCAAAGCTAGTATTTACATCTCTGGAGGGAGGAAATGCTACCGGCGCTTTTCACAGCGGCTGACATTTTGACTGATTGAAGCAAAGGTGGAATCAACAACATTTACAGGTGAACCAGACATATGCAGGGGTCTGGCACTGTGTATGGGCGGAAAATTAATGGCACAGAGCCATCATTAATGTTTACTACTGTGCTGTTCCTGCTTTTGACAGCTTAAAATGTCTGCCGTAGCAATCTTCCAGTGGCCCGTATGAACAGAGGCAGGAAGAAGGTGCTATCAGGCGCACCGGCGTCAGCTTGAGTGGGAGAGGAAACCATTTATCTTGTTGCTTTTCTGCCTCCCTCTTAGAGCTATTCACACACAACCAACATTCAGTGTTGCCTTGTAAAAGCACTGTACTGGAACAAGTAGAATGTCCCGAGTTCTTCCTCAGCTACAGCAGCAGCAGCAGCGGCAGGGTTAACAGCTTAGCAGCAGCAGCCCTGACCCTTCCCTTACCCGAGAGCTGGTCTTTCCGCTCTCCTGGTGTGTTTGTCCTGCCAGTGCACATTAGCAGGGTTTGTCAAATCAAATCAAAGATCATATTTCTCCTCCGGTGATAATACAGGCCAAGCTTAAGTTCAAATTACAGCCTGATGCAGTTACAGGTCCAGAACACAACCCAGATAACCCCTGAAAATGCTACTTGCTTACCAGTATTTACGCGACATGCTCTGACATCGTTCATCATAAAACTCAAAGTGGCACATATTTTGCTGTAAGACAAATTCACACACACACTAGCAAAAGACAGCAGTTCATGTGTTAAAATAAAATATATTTTTTTAAAAAAGAAGAAGCAAAACATACACACAGGTGGATGTCAAACTTTTACTGCTCAACACATTGAAGTGCTTCCCCCAGCACAGATGGCAACTCCAAGGAGTGCGTGACCCCTGAAAACTGGAGTGTGAACATGGCTGCTTCCCATAACAACAGGATCACAGTGCCAAAGCAGGTTTCTCCACTTGATGTCTGGCAAACGTTGCTAAGGTATGTGCTACAGTTCTGGCATCGGCTATTTTAATTACACAAATGTTTGATCTCCGTGTGTGCCCGCATTAGTGACTGGCTGCATGCCCTGTACTCTTAATTACTGGTGACCAAAAAGAAACCTCATAAGTGAATTATTTCAGTGAGAATTTCTATACGATGACACGTATTATAGAAATTGATGAGCTGTTTTTGCCTTTAAAATCTTCTTGGGCTCTCAAGTCATTGAGATGACCGGAAACTATTCACCTATCGCATACCATGTGACAAGTGCTTCTAAAATTAGTCCTCGCTGTGCGTGCTAGGATTTGGCTGTTGTTAGAATCTGTTCAAGACAAACACGAGACATTATTTATATATGTATATGTGTATGTATATAATATCAATGTATGTTACGCACCAGTGTAGTAGTTTGTATGTAGGGTAGAAAAGATGCTGAATGTTGGACTGCTGAGGTCTGATTCTGCCATTTCTGCTCTGAACAGAAGGGAGAGGAAAAACAGCCCCTCTACCACTGTAAAATGAAGCACAAAGACTAGTTTTTCCGTGCGTGTACGAACTGGAGTTAAACTAAAGGCAAATACTGAAACATATGTGGTTTCATGTCCCACTTCATCAAATATTTCAACACTTTTCCACTCATCTCATCACTGAGGAGCCTTTACTATAGAACGGGAAGGATTTTCAAACGTGTTTTTGAGCTCATGCCCACAAACCCTGAAGCAATACATGTTGATCTTGTGTGATGGGGGGAGGAGTCAGGGTTATTTTTTTTGGGATGTGGACACAGAACCAGCTTCAGTAAGAGGAGGGGCAGTTTTCCCTTTCTGTTCAACCAGGAGACCATCATTCTGCCCCCGGACTCACTGCTGGTGACGGGATTAACACTTATCATTGCATCCCATGGTGGGCTGGTCTTCTGTGGTAGGGCGATGAAATAAACACTGGTATCTGATCGTCTTGAAGGCCACTGACAGGAAACGAACATCTTATCTTAATGATGCTAGATTCAAATCACCTCATCATCTGCTGAGGAGAGACCAGCTTTTGTTCAGGTTCCAAGTTCTAAACTTGCACATTTTGTCTTTTGTTTAACATTTTAAGGAATTATCTTCAACACTGAATAAGAATAAATACTCCACTAAACTACGGATAATTCAAAACCATGATAACAACCCTCCTTATATCAAAATATATATGTATCTTAACCTCATATCAGCTTAAGGTCCCCAAATAAAGAATTTGAAGTCTAGGATCTTATAGAATCGTAGTGCTTGACTAATGAATACACTGAGAAGAGAAGATTTGAAATCCAGATTTTTATTGGTGATAGAATAAAACCTGAGTCAGGACATCTTAAGGCTGAGTCTCTTTGACTAGCGACGCGTGTGTGAAGAGACGTGCCGCTGCCACGTACGGGTCCTTCAGTGGGCCAAGTTTAAAATGCTGGCGTCTGGGTAAAATTTGCGTTGAACTGCCACTGTGCGCTATAAATAATCTTGCGTTAATTTTTATAAACACATGAATTTGCGGTGAAATTAATTAATCGAATGAATGCATTAAAGTGACAGCCCTAATTTTAATTGAGTTCCAAGCACTTGTACTTTCATTCGGATCTGCATTAAATTCTTCATGTATTGTATACTGTCGTCACTTGAAATGAGGAGAACCTCAATGGTGATGATGATATACTTACAATCTCTTGTTTTTTTTCAGTGGGTGCACAAAGTGTGTCTGCCCCCCCCCCCCCCCCTTCGTGCACATTATTTTTAGCCTTTGAAATTATTCCAGTTGTAAGAGACTAATACTGGCTGCTAACAATTATTAGAAAAGGTTTAAGGACCCTTTACTGATGCAGTTAAGGGCAAATTTCCATTTTGCAACATCCTAAAAAAATGTCCCAATTCATTTTCCCTCCCTACAGCATCCTATAATAACAAATTGAGAATAACCTTTAGTCATTTTCAGACAAAGCACTCACTGAGAATATTGATATATACCAGAAACGTTTTATTCCTGCTAGTTACATCCTCCTAGAGCCTGGGTATAATTATAAATACCAGTGCATTTGACATTGGAGTGGTTGAACACACCAATCAAAGCAAGACATTTTAAGCATACCCTATGGAGCTTAAAAATTAAGCCCAGAATGGCAGGGAAAAAGCTCTTTGTAATCCTGATAATACTCAATGGCCCATTAAGCTCAGTGGTGACCTTTTACTCTGAAAGAGAAGAGGTAAATTAAAGGTTCTAAAAATAATGTAATCCTCCTCTTTGACTGCTGCACGGTAGCAGTAAGTCGCAGTGTTGTAATAGAGTGACTGATGATTGGGATGTTACGCTAGCATCCAGCGATAAGCAACTGAAAGTCTGGAACGATGATGGGAAGGGAAGGAATAATAGCTGCATTGTGAGGGTGGACAAAAGCAGCAAACTTCAATTAGGCATTAGCAAAAAGAAGACAATAAATGAACAAATCGTTCTCCCAAAATCAGGATTAGCACTAAATCTTCCACTTGTTTGGTCACACAGAAATCTGAAGGAGTGAGAGGACTTTTACTATTTCTGGAAGAGAGAGATGCCAAAAATACCTTTGATGCTACAAATGATGTGTCACCTCAAAGCTGCGAAGTAAAGAGAAGTAGCCCAGATTCCTGTTGCACATTAGCTTCAGATCCCCCCCCCCCCCCCCCCAAATCCACCCTCCTTCCCTGCCACCCCCAGATCCCAGTTGGCCACATAGATGGACATTTGAGAAACAATCACTTGAATCAGTCCTCTTTAATGGCTTCATAAAAGAAGTAATTATTCTGCAGTGAGGAGGCGCTGTCAATGGGAGATCAAATGATGTCTTCCACTATCCAACCTTAACAAAGCTCCTCATTCATAGCCTGACAGAATATCAGCAGTTTTATTCAAAGAGAAAAGACCTTTTTTCCCCCTTCTCTTCTCCCACCTGCACTAAGCACAGAGGATCTCTCTGCTTTAATTAAAAGCAAATTCTCCCAGCTCAGTTATGCTGCGAATCTCAGTCCACTCTGATTGAATAGACTTCGGAGGGGATTGCAGAGGGTTTAACCGGTGAGGAGGAGGAGGAGGCGGAGGATGAAGAAGAAATGTTGGAAATAGGAAATGCCTCTGCATGGCACTGAGATTGAGGCAATTTTTAACAACAACATCATTAAGTGGAGCCGTAAAGGCATAAAACAGCTGAACCACAACCGACTAAAAAATGCAGTTATTTATTAACTGAGAGCACTTTCCTTTTCCATGTTTTACTGAGAGAGTGTTCCCAACAGCTACCAGGACTCTGTTATATTTGGAACTACGGCTACATCTAAAATGGAGGTGGAGTAAAGTGATTCAGTATTTACTTTAAAAATTCTTTAGTAAAACTAAGAGGCCAGAGAAAAAAAAAGGGTTGTTAATCTATACACAGATAGAGAGGTAAAGAGTTACGTAATCGATGACTTGCATTATTCCTCAACCTTGTGCTGGAGTGGATGAGTAAACGCTGGTGTATGTCTCTGTGCAGTGATGATATCAGGGTGTTTTTGACCAGTAAATAGTTCCAAAATAGCTTTACTGCCACTCAGGCTGGAGCCTCAGGGAGTAGCTTATGTCATTGTTTAACAAAAGAAGCATCCAGCTGGCATTTTAAAATGAACACAAGCTGGCATTTCAGTGTTTGATTGAGATTGCGGGCTGAAATTTAGGGAAATTTATCTGTGTACTGTGCACTTTGTGTTTGTTTGCGTGTTACCACCACAGCCAATAACTGTATTTCCCAGATGTTGAACTAATCCTTCAAACCACAGTGGAAATCAGGGCAAACAATCTCGGCAAAAGATAATAGTATAATTTGAAAAAATTAGAAAACACAACTCCACAAGAAGGCTGCACGATGGTGCAGTGGTCAGCACTTTCGCCTCACAGCAAGAAGGTGAGGTAAATCTTTCTGTGTGGAGTCTCCATGTTCTCCCCGTGCTTGCGTGGGTTCTCTCTGGTACTCTGGCTTCCTCCCACCATCCAAAGACATCAAGAGGGGACGAGGCTGATTGATTCTCTAAATTGACCGTAGGTGTGACTGTGAGAGTGAATGGTTGTCTGTCTCTCTGTGTTGGCCCTGTGATGGACTGGCGACCTGTCCAGGGTGAACCCCGCCTCTCGCCCGTTGACGCTGGGAAAGGCTCCAGCCCCCCCACGAACCATAATGTAGGAATAAGCGGAAGACAATGGATGGATGGAACTCCACAAGTGAGGTAACACAAATGCACATTATCGTCCTATCAACCCATGTCATCTTAATGCTTATCCTTCAATTTAAAATTCATGGTTTCAAAAAAACGCTCTCATATTTTTGGGAGATTTTGACCATTGCATTAAAAATAGGTCTTCTGGGTCGCCTATCTAGAATCCACTTCGAATGATTTCTGGAAGTTGAACCATTCAGCTTCCAGCTGTTTCACATAGACTTGAGAAATGTTCACAGATTTTTGCTTTGACAGGTTTTCAGGTTCCAGGATCTGCAATTTGATCCAGATCACCTGAAAACGTAACCGCTTCTTCCTTGTCATATTACCCATCGGTTATCACATTGTCTTCTCGCTGGAAGTAAAAACACCCAAGAAAAGCCTTTTTTAGCATCTTCTTTTAGATTCAGTGATGTGGGTGGAAATTACTCTCAGAGGAAGATGTTTGCGTAGCTGTCTGTCTGCATCACACAGCCTCCTCTGGCCTGTCGGGCTGTGTGAGAGCAGAACAGCCGAGTGCTCTGTGGTGCAGTGAGAGGCGAGACAGGCTCTCTACTGTAGGACACACATTCAAGCTCCTGTGTGAGCAAGCACCCACTTTGCTGAAGAGTCCTTAAGAAAGAAGCTGAATCCTCCTCGAGCGCTGCCGTTGTGTAGACAGCCCACAGTGGCAGGGGAAAGAAAAGAGCGTATCATCTTTTTCTGAAAAAGCTGCAACGATGACAGACAGGTTAGGTCAAATATTTGCCTTGGAAGCCCCGTCGTGGTGAAGTTAGCTGCATTTAAAGCAATTCTCTGCAAGGGAGTCTGTCCTTTTAGAAACCTCGGTGTGACGCTGAGAGCACACAACTGCATCCAACTAAAAATCTTTGCTTGGTCGATCCATTGTCAACTAATTAAACATCCAGGATTTTAACAACTGTATATCATTAGACGGAAAACATTCGAGGAGGGGATTAGAGCAGCTGCTACGGATGCTGTCTGGGGTAAATGGGTGAACCTTAATCCTGAGCACCACATGCCGGGATCACGGCAGACAATACAAGCTCTTGAAACACCATGCTGTTGTCTCAGCGTGGAGCACAGTAAACAGCCGGTGTTCAATACAACAGATGAGTAGCTTTTATTTTACAGTGAGTAAAGATGAAACGTTTTGCTGCTTCGTGTTACAAGTCATATCCCTCGTACTCATTTCAAGCTTCCTGCCTACAAAGACCTGTAAACAGAACAGGAGTATGAGGAACAAGTTGGGTACAGAACTTAACTATCTTATGCTATAGACAGTGGTTGTCAAACTTCTAATTTCCTATACCCAATGAGAGGTTTCCAACTCCTGTTGTGTAATCCCTGCTTCCTCCACAAAAGATGCTAGCAGCACCAGTGCCAGGTGTAGTACTGCTAACATTAATGCTCGCTCTGTAAAACACAGTTCTAGGAGCTCCAGAGCAGATGGTTTGACAGACAGGATCCTGTCTCCAGTTTTATTGTGTTCACTGACAGTTTCTGAAGCTCCCATGGACTCAGTGTCTCAAGCATTTATGCAAATTTGAACAAGTTGTGCTTAGGGGGCCTTATTTTTTCTTACTCTCATTGATGCACATCCCTAGAGGACCTGCCCATGGCCCTTAGGCATGCAAGATATAGGAGCGGATCTTTGCACAATGTGGATGGGAGAAACATAAACAGCAGTTCTGATGAATCTTGAGAGGACACTGCATATTCTTTGGCAGACCCTGTACCATAACTGTGATAAACCTGGGGGTAGAGGTACATGTGGTCTAAACTGAAAGAAATCTAAATACAACAGGCTATTAGTATGCAGTTTTTCACTGCCCACACACGGATGTAAACTATTTCCCCACCCATGCTTGAGTAGATGTTCAGAGTCTAGCTGAAGAACTGACACTGACTAAAGATGAGAGTTGGAGGAAGCAGGTACAACCAATATAACAATTAAACCATAGACTGGCTGGTACTTTTGATTAATCTAGAAAATGAAAATCTGCCATGAGAACTGCCAGCTCATCTGTCACTAAGTGTTGTTGTACACAAGCTATTTAGCTGTTTGTGATGAGCTGTTCAATGTGCATACTCACGCAGAGCATCGAGGCGGGTGCAGTGGTCTGGATGCACTCATATGAGGAGCATGAAGTGAGTGTGTGTGTGTGTGTGTGTGTGTGTTTGTGGGCGCTGTGCTAGCATGCCTTGCAAAATGTGTACTGAAGCATGGTCCTCATCAGCATCACGCAAATCTGCCTGTAAAGGTCAAGCAGCACCAGAGGCCTGTTGACAACATATCCTTTCCAATTAAATATGTTCATCATTAGGAGCTACTCTGCATATGCATCCTATTTTTAGTCAGCAGTTGCTGCTGTTTTTGTTATTGTTGATACGTTTTTGTCTTTGGCTGTCACTGCTGGTCTTTGACGGTGAATCAATATTACTGGTCTACATGCAACTCCACATGACTATGTATTTAGACAAGACGGAACTCTGGTGTATATTAGTGCATTTGAACTGTAAAAGCAGTTGGGTTTAATGTGTTAATTCTTGAAATTAAAAGGTCACCTTTGAGGGAATGTATATATATATACACATGTATATATACATGTATATTTGTTTACATAAAAATATGTTTTAGGGTTGTGCAATACATTTCATTGATATATATCTAATATTCGCTAACTGTCATATTATATTGTAGATTTCTTTTAAATGTCAAAGAGTTTGATACACAGTTTCATTGGCTACATCAGTGCCAAAAGAAACAGGAAACCAGTCAAATTTATCTAAATTCAAAAAAAATTTTCTTTCTTAAACCCTTCCATCCATTTTCTGCTGCTTATCCTGTCAGGGATTGTGGGGGGTAGAGCCTATCCCAGCAACCTTCAGGTGAGAGGGACCCTGGACGGGTCACCAGTCCATCGCAGGACCAGCACATATAGACAGACAACCATTCACACTCACAGTCACACCTACAGTCAATTTAGAGTATCAATCAGCCTCGTCCCCTCTTGATGTCTTTGGACTGTGGGAGGAAGCTGGAGTACCAGTCAGGGTCAGCCACACAGGAACAGGGAGAACATGCAGACTCCACACAGAAAGATCCTGTGCTCCAGCCGGGGCTCGAACCCAGAACCTTCTTGCTGTGAGGCGACAGCGCTGACCACTGCACCACAGTTCTTTCTTAAATGCTTGATTGAAATTTATAGTTTGAGGTCATCATATCTCATTACTTTGCAGGACCTATGCCTTACATGGCAATTGGACGATTTAAGTTAATTTCATAACCAAGCAGAAAATGTGCCATGTCAAAAAAGGGCTTCTGGATATCAGGGTTTTTATTCATTTATTTGTCGTTATTGCACAAACCTAACCTGTCCTATTTTAGTTGTAAAGGACTCTGTCAGGCAAAATGCAAAACCACATGATCTCTAAATAAATCTGTACTACCATAAAGATGAAGGTAATTGTCCATGCATTACTGATAATGTGGTTCAAGTGAAATACTGGTACTGTAATTGAGTTAAGGTTCTGACCCCGCATCTTATGATCAGTTACCACATGAACTAGAGAGTCAAAGGGAAATTGAGAAAGGGTCACTTCTGCAATGATGGAAAGGTTATGAGTCTACACTTGGAAGCAATGTCATATGCAGTGAAATGTGCCGACGTGTGTGAGTGTGTAGAAGTAAAAGTGGGCAAAGCATCTGGGGATTTGGGCTCTCTGACAGCTGCCTGCTTTGGGCTGGCAGGAAGGAACGAGCTTCAGTGCTGCAGCTTCTCCTAAGATGAATAAAATATGACCAGCATATACAGTAGCCGCTGACTGTTGCTCGCTGATGCAACGTAGAACAACATCTCTAAAGCAAACAACAAAGACGAGGGCTGTGTGTGAGCCTGGATCTGATGTGGAAAACAGCAACAACAGAGGAAAGAATGGATGACAGTGATGGAGCACTCACTCATTTGCAAATAATAGCTGCATTTATGTCTAATTCCCTCTGATGGTACCGTGTCATGCAGACGTGTCCTGGGTTTAAGTTCCCAAGAAAACTGCTCACAGCGTCGTCTGTTCATTTTATCCTGGACATTGTTACTGCTGACTTTCTCAAATGCCATTTTTCATTCTGCCGAAGGTTCCACAAAAATTTCAGTCACCTCATTTATCTAGGGATACAATGGAAACTGTTTTCAGAGAAAGCATACACATGAACATATACATATAAATATGAGTGTATGTGTGTATGTATATATCACATCTATCTATCTATCTATCTATCTATCTATCTATCTATCTATCTATATGTGTATATATACACACACACATATATATTTATATATATAATTAACATAACATGCTAACCATAACAAGGCTAAAATGCTGTAGTAAGTCATAACTGGTTGGCCATTTAAAGTAGCTATCCTGAATTTTAGGTTTGTGGTGAATATGGTGCCCCCTCTGGTCAAAAGCAGCAGTGTTTATCAGAATTAAAGACTGCATTTCCCATGAGCGCCACTGCCTGTGTCATGTCATAGAGATCTTTATCTTTCTGGATGGATGTATTTGTTTTTTGAAGAAAGTAAATATGGACACAAATTGATCCGTTTCCTGGGCCCATAAAAGGTTGTACATTTATTAATATCTGAGATTTATAACTAATAAGGAGATGGAGAAATGTGCAACATTTAATGCTTTGTCCAATTTTGCAGGGAAACCAACAAAAACTTGCTTTTAGAAGCACTAGAAATAGTGGAACTGCCAAGTAATTATCATGTCTGCATATAGAGACATCATTATCAAACTGGCATGGCTAAAAAATCAGTTAAAAATCCTAGCAGCTGCTTTCAAGTAGCATAATGCTAATTAGCACACACGAAATACAACGTATAGTACTGTAACGTAAAGTACAACTGAGTTTTACTGGCGAAGAATAGGGCAAGAGCTGTAAACAAAGTATTGGACAGTCTGGGGTTTTTTTTATGCATCTGACCCAAAGTTCGCTACAACCATCCAACCCCACAGCTTCCCACCTCTGAAGGGTATCAGAGGAACTATCAGGGCATCGCTTGTGATGTGTACGAAATTTTGTGCACCTCCATTACGAGATCTACAATTTTAACCTGGTAATGATGCTAGAAAGAAAACTCAGGATCCCTAAAGTCAGGATCAAGTCTGAGGATCACAAATATCTGTGCAAAATTTGACCGAAGTTGTAGAGATATTTCAGTGTGGAACAAATTAGGGGGCCAATCAACCAGCAGACACACGGATGTCACAAGTTTCACTAAAACTAGAAACTACAATTTGATCTGTAGTGTATTGTTTGTAATAACAACCATTAATGTCTGAATTACTGTACACAGGGCCACCTAAAAACTCCTACTACACAAGCACCCCGTGGCCCTAAAGGTAGAGCATAAAGGACAAATGCCAACAGAACATTAAGAGAAAAACACCAAAAGAAAGCTCATAAGCCACTCCAGGATGTTTTTAAAGGACGGATGCAGGCAACAGAACTCTGTTTTCTTCTCATCACTAAAATGCTATTGAACAGCCATCTACTGAAGCGTTACAAGGACAGCGTGCTTGTATCTGTAACAAACTGTGTTTTGGCCTCAGCATAGTGATGCTGCCAGACCGTGTTGAAGCTGATGCGGTTGACTGAGGAGAGGCTGGGGTCAGCGAAGCGCCGAGCGGGAGCTTAAGCTGACTCACCCCCTGCTAAGCAACCTGGGAAAGACATGTGCTCCATCACAGAGTGAGGTGATGAGGGTTGACACAGAGGGGCGGTGGACTCATGGCTGACCAGGCCTGCTTCATTTACTTCATGTGATAGCTACAAACGTCACAGAAAACCTGGCAGATGGAGGATATTAGTGCTGCGGAGAAGCTGGTGCATGTGCGCTGCTTACAACCAGATTCAGAAAAGTAGCTGATAAGGGGATCGACTTAGGCGCTCATCCTGCTTGATGCTGCTAGTAACGGAAATTAATAAACCAGCATGTGAGGCTGGGTGTTTGAATAATGAGCCTTTACTGTAACTGTATGAAAAAAGAGAGGCTGGGGTACTGTGTCTTTCCCATTGAGGAGAATGCGCATTTGCTCTTTATTAACACATTCAGATCAGGAGGTATATTAGTTCATCCTCTCAAAAGCTAGAATATCCCTTAATTAATGATAGTCACGGATAGAAAGAGCCTGTGCAGGAACAGAGAGCGACATCTTGATTTGGGCAAGTAGTTCATTTCACAGAAACCTGACAAATTTCTCTGGCAAGTGTGACAGTCCAATTAGGGCCCAGAATGCTAAAAGGATCTAAAGCTGCACACCCAGAAGGACCCGCTCTGTCTGATCCTTTATCACACCGGGGTTCTTGCTGCTGTCCTGCAGTATTGTAAAGACAGAGCTTATCAAAATCTTCTGACATCCTCTTTAAAGAAAAACCTGTCTTGTACCTTAAAGAGCCGTCTAGATACGGACGGATGTGTTTCAGAACAGGTGACGTTCCCAAAGCTGAGAGAACACCGCACGGCTGCTCACTGATATCAAATTCATTGACACAGCAGAGATTTAAAGCCACTTCCTTATACAAATGTAGGATTTTAAAAAGGCGTGATATTGATCTGCCGTGTATTTATTGTTTCATAAGGAGTAACCTTCCAGCTATGACAAGGCTAACTGCACACGAGCCTCCCCAGACCAACCACAGTCAGTTATTAGATTGTCAACATCTTAAAAATCAATGGAAACAAACTGTGGCTACCTTCTTTGCATGCAAGTGAGTTTAGCACAGGAGGAACTGTAACCCTTTGTGCTCTGAGAGGCAGCCTGCAATTTTGATATTTCATTATTTTTTGCTGTGTTAAAGAAGACAGCATGACTTCTGCCAGGGGTGAAAATTTTGATCTTTCCTTTAAGATTCACACCTCAATTCCACTACTAAATCTTTAAAACTTTGTGTACGCAAAATAGTAGAAACTTCAGGGACAAACACATCCAAGAGTTTTTGCTTGCAGAAGGCCAAAATGACTTCTTCTTCTTCTTCTTCTTCTTCTTCTTCTTCTTCTTCTTCTTCTTCTTCTTCTTCTTCTTCTTCTTCTTCTTCTTCTTCTTCTTCTTCTTCTTCTTCTTCTTCTTCTTCTTCTTCTTCTTCTTCTTCGTTACAGCCGTGCCTAACGTCACCTGTAGTCTGACAAGAACAGGGCTCCTGAGTTTATTCACTCCATACAAGCCTTTGGAAATGCGGCGACAATTCAAATTTCCATTTTTTGGGCAAAATTTCAGTATTTTTCGAAATTATTATGTTCACCAGGATTTTGTATTCACATCCACTTGGGGCCTATGAAAAGGGGCTATAAAGCTTTGAGGAGGAGCAGTCAAAAGGGCTCCTTCTAATGAAAGCACTTAAGTTTCAGGCGATTACACCCAAAGGAAATCACAGTTTTACATATTATATTCTACTTCTGCCAGTAAATCACATTAAATTCCTCACAATGGATCATTTATGAGTTTCAACTGAGCTTAAGATGAAGGTCACCCTTTATGACACGTTTTTCTGAGTAACACATTTCCAGCTCTTTGACTATTTTGTCCTTCGGGTTCTTAAATGCGGAGTTGGAAAACTAAATCTTTATTTAGAGAGCTGGGCGTTGCCAGGTTGAAGCTCTGTTGGTGCACCAGCGACAGAAAACAGAGCAGAACAGTTAAACACTAACAAAGGTGTTTTTGTGAAGTGGGGATCAGATTGAGGAAGGGACAAGGAGGTCTGCTACTCCAGGTGAGCTATTACTCTCTGGTGATGTGCCAATCTCAGTGACAGGCATCGCCTCAAGGTCAGCCATGAATGTGTCTGTGCTTTCACTGCCCCCCCCCCCACATTTATTTTCTCAGTAACTTTCACACTCTCTTCATTCTCTCACTCACACAAACACATGTGATGTCAACACTGCTGCCTCCCATGAGCAGACGGTGTTGGACATCCACGCAGTTTTGAAAGAGGGAGTTCAGGTGAGACGATGGGGAGCTGGAGCCGATGCCACTGACTGACCCTCTGCTCGACGTCAAAGACTTGGAAATACAGAGGTTTTTCAAAACTTAAGGAACAATTTGAATCACAAACTAAATAATCTGGTGTTTCTTTAAAATGTGAATTCTTTAAGAAAGCGTCTCTCAAAGTCTCCATCATGTCCAGTATTTGGAACCCCATGTAATCTATTATGTTTGCTTAGCTGATTAAACAAAGTCGTATTTGACAATTCCAAAAAATCAATGTAACATACCGGAAATCAATCTACTATCCAGCAACAAAACCTTCAGTACATCCCTGCCACCTGTCTAGGCAGTGATTATCTAGATACGTCTTACGGAAAAGATCCGGTGTTGAGAATAATCCTCATATAAGCTGAAAATCTCAAAATCTGGTTGAGATGTGCAGGCAGCCGGGTTGACCCACTCCTTGGATCAGTGCAAAGATAACACAGTTTTAAAGATCATCCTCTCTCTCTCTCAAAAAAAATCATCTTTTCTTTCGAGGGAAAGGATTAAGAAGAACATTTTAATAATTTGATTTCATTTCTAAGTTCATTCGATGGCACACTGTGAATGAAACTACAATTCTGTGCGGCTTTTACATGTTTAACAATTATAAACGGTCGGAAACATTCAGCACACCAGATTCAGCAGAGTATTTAATGCCAGGCTATTTCTGTAGGAGCTCTAATGAGGATCTTGACATCCTTCCTTGATGGTGATATATCAGGAGTGACTAGGACATCCAACCTACACACAGCTTGCACTGTACCGCTGTTATTTCACTGTAATGGTAAGCACAAGAAAATAAACTCAAATTCCTGTCAGTTCCTCTGGTGATCTTCAAAGCCCAGTGGCCGTTGGATATGATCCACGGCACGTCCCTGAGAGGTCGCCAAGAGGATGAAGAGATAAGCTCTGGAGGAATTCAAAGACTTCACACTCTGTTGCCGGCCACCCTGTCGCTACACAAGACTTCATATCTGAGAACTGTGTTTTACTTCTCTGCAGCAGCAGCAGCAGCAGCAACAGCAGCAGCAGCAGCAACGCTCGCCTCTGGTGAACTCCTCTAAAATTCAACATCAAATGTGCCGTATAATTGTTGAGGCTGATGCACCATTTTACTGTAATAGTAGAGGGACTCCTGGTGACACAAAACGCTGCGGCTTTGACCGTGATTATTCACCAAATCAAACGGCAGTGGGAACACTACGCTCTGATTCTAAAGCATACAAATATGAATGACATTCCAGTTCTTTGTTGCACCTCTGCCTGAGGTAGCCCGGGGCCAGCAGGACAGCACGGCCCCTGCAGGCAACAATAACATCGATGTGATTTTATTCTTTAAATGAGCCTCCAAAGATTTCTACGGCATGAAGCGAATTATTATTATTATGATATAACTCAAACTTCTGTTAGCGGGGGGTTCAATCTAAAAAAAAAAAAAGCAACAGTGAGGGGAGCGCCTGTTTGTTTTACAGTGCTGTTCCTGGTATCAATCAGCTCTGCTCGGTCTGGATTCAGCAGCGATGAACTGAGTGTTCCCACTGGTGCAACCAGGGCTCTGTCCTGCTCTGTGCTTTTTATTTACTGTCAAGTGCCGAAACAGCAGCAGAAGCACGACCCGTGAGTGACATTCATCAACTGATTTTAACAGCACTATGATCACGCTGATCAATTTTAACAACCATTATGTTCTTTTCTCTCCATTCTGACACTTCAAGCTGTGCAGTCGGCTCAATAAAGCGATCCACATTATATGGAAGCTGTCAGAAATAATGAGGGGGAGTGGGTGGATGCTGCTGAATCTGCATACTTCCAGTACATTCATTAATGTGCTTGACCAGCTGATGTTAAACCGTGTTGTGATATACTGTGGTTGTCATTTTAATGGCCTGTTTTATACTTCGCTCACTGCTGATTTCAAGTCAAATGTCAGAAAATAGTGACGTAGACGTGGTGGAGTCTTTAAAACGTATTCGGACGTCATTTGTGAAACCAGGGAACTTGTGTGTTTTCGTTTTTTTTTTTTTTTTGATCGAACAACTAAAGAGAAAAATTACCACTGACAGGGGCAGCTCCAGGGGGGATAAGAGGAGCTAAAGCCCCCAGAACACCCTACAGTGACCCTCATGTTTACCGGCAAAGGAGCTCCAAGGTGACTTGATGCAAGATGGAGCCATGACTCCAGTCACCACTTATTTACAGAATATTAAATAACTGCAGTACTGTTGGATACCGAAATAGACGCTATGCTATTCATGCTATGCTATTTATATGAAATCAATTTAGCTCTGGTATAAACACTAATAACTACAAGGACCAGGGGAGCAACAAAGTGATAGTGACCTGAACTGCAGAAATACACGAGAGCAGCAATGGCAGGGGAGGTTGTGGCTTTTTTCTGAGGCAGACTTGCAGCTCTGGTAAAAAAAAAAAAAAAAAAATTAGCAGGAAAGCTGTAATGGAAGTCCACAGACTTCACACGTCGAGGTGAACGATGAGGCAGTTCGCCCTGAGACCAGGTTCCTGTTTCAGACTGATGTTTCTTTAATGGCTACTGAACACGGCAATATACTGAAACAAATTCCCTTCTGCTTCAACAAAATCTTGTAGATGGAACTACAACAAAGAGATAAATGGACAGAGGACTGATGGAAATGATCAGAATATACAGGTTTTAATCTCTCTAAGTTTTAGCAGAACATTCTGCCCTGAAGTTGAGTGGCAGCTCGTTTGCACGCGTTCAAATCATCTCCAAAAAAAAATCAGGAAAAAAAGACTTCAATATTTTGGAATTTATTGCTGGTGTTTTTGTTGCGTTTTATGTTCATGTAAGTGCAGCCAACTCCAGTGTAATCGCGCGCGCACACACACACACACACACACACACACACACACACACACTTCTGAAACACTACACACAGCACCTTTCTCTCTTTCCTATGCGACGTTTCCTCTGAGTCAGGTACAGCAAGACAGACATGTAGCATCTAGAGAGACTTCATCTTACCTCCAGAATGAGAGGCTGCAGGCTGATTTGACGGCAGATCTCAACTCATGTGCGGAGGGTCATCTCTCAGGCTCGTGCCGTTTCATGTCCACGGTGAATGTGCCAAACGGCAGCATTTTCTCTTAAAAGCTGCCGTGTCTTCATCCGCAGTCAACTATCTTTAGTTTACAATCCCGTCAGCTCGATCAGTGTCACACTGCTTCTTCAATAATCAACTGAGCTGCACCGCATACGCTGCTACACGCTCCCGGCTCTCAGATAGCCAGTGTGTGTTTAACGGTCCTGGAGGCTCACCAGTCTACTTCAGCCAGCCAACTCTCCGGTTCCCTGGCCCTGCTCGGCTCATAGCGTGGTTTTGATGCAGGCTGTGGGGCCAGCTGTGTTTTTTTTTTTTTTTTTTTTTTCCAGCCTCCTGCCGGAGGTGGAGGCTCTTTGACGCTGCGGAGAGGCAGCGCCGCACCGTGCGCCCTGCGCTACTCCAGCACAGACCAACAGCACTGCCTGCTGCATTTAAAGAGACACGACACGGAGGCGCAGTGGCCGCACTCACACCAGCCTCCCGGGCCACACGGTGACACGCTCCACACTCAGTAAAAACAAACATGTGGCCAGTGATACTTCAAAAAGTTTATTTTACCATTTGATTACTGGTAAATTGTTGTCTTGAGCTCACGAACAAGTTTTCCCTGCTGTCTTAGCTGCCGTTTTTTTTTTTTTTTTTTTTTTTGGTTCTGAAACTGTTCTGAGAATCCTGATTGTTTTTGATGTTTCCTATGAGAAGCTTTTTAATTTGCTCCCAAAACGCTCCTCTTAAAATTAAGACAACACATTTTAAAAATGTTGGTTGGAACAACAGATTACAGATCAAATATTCAACAACGCCCCCAAAACATGTTAAGTTTTTCTCTCAGTAAACATTTACAGGAACATGATTTGAAATGATTTGGCATCCTTAAAATGGTCTTTAAATGTCACATGACCATCATTGGAGCTGGTGGCGACCAGCTTCATCATTCAGCGCTGTGCGCTGACTGGCGTCTGGAAAAGAAAATGGGAAGCGGTAATAAAAGAGATAAGATCAACTCCGTTTATATTCATGGTTCTAGCAGATGGTTCACACTCGCCGACTTTCCAACTTCTGTGGAAATTATTTTGGGTTGTGTGTTGAAGAGACATGTTGTCAGGAAACCAACAGTATTTGTGTGTAAAACAACACTTTAAATGCATGGCAGACAAGCAAGAAATTAGGGTTGTGAATTGTGGACCGACACTGAAATGTCTTACTTGGTAAAAGACAGATTTTTGGGTCATCAGTCATTAAATCTGTCAGTTGCATGGTGGGTATTCAGCTTCCTTTAGGGGTCAAAAACAAGGTTACTTTTATGTAAATCCTTATCGTCAAGCACACAGATTTGCTGTAAGGCTAAAGTTGGTATTAGTTTTGGTTTGGTTTGTGTTGAAGTATATGTGGCTTGTAGATGCACTGTGTTATCGAAGGTCCCCGCAAAGATAGCTGTACAAATGTGTGTGTATGTGGGCGTGGCCAGATCCTAGAGGTCACTTGTAACAGTTGGTATCCAAACGTTTCCCATCACTGCTGTGAAAAACAGAATCGAACCATTTCACACGGTTTGATGTGCACTGCTACACTGTCACATCTGGATCAATACAAAGAGGCTGTTTACCCCCCCCCCCCCCCCGCCTGTGCTTTAAGTTAATCCTGATTTCTATTTCATCCATTTCAAACCCACCTCCAGATGTTCAGCTGCTGTGTGTCCGTGCTGCACGCAGGATTTCCCGCGTCGCATGGAGGCGATCATCCATTCTATTTAACCACAAATCTCCTTGTGTGTAAACTGCACTCTTCAATCAGTTTCATTGCTTTGTCCCTGACAGTCATGGATATTAAATCAATGGCTTAGAGAAACTGCATTACACAGATCCTTAAAGAGCATGAGCACGAGTGGTCATTCACATGCAAGCGCAGCGCCTGAGAACACGGACAGCTGTGTAAAAAGAGCTAAAGGGAGCAGGGAGTCTCCACCTGGCCATTCGGGAAGGTTTGAAATCCTCTAACAGAAGTGCTAATGAAAGGATTTTATGGGTTTGCTTCACCTGGGAGGTTTGTCTGCCGCTTCGAGCTCACCTCCAGACAGAGTAGTCATTGAGATATTACAACCTTAATACCCGTTTGTCCTTAAATGATCTTGTGCTGACACTACCGAGATGACGCAGCATATTTCAGCAGCATCAATTCACGGCTTGGTTGCTGTCTGTGCAGTCGCCCGTAGTGCTGTCACCTACTATTACTCTTCTCTACATGGTGACTCAGCGACTGACTCCAACTTAGACGGGCTTCTTTTAAACCACCAATGTGTAATGGTGATATCAGTCGTGCTGAATCAGGCCGACAGCACAGGACAGGACCGCAGCCAAATGACAGTAGCCTAGAAGTCTCAGCGTTTGCGTTTCTGGAAGGCAAATTGGTTTGTTTACACAGATTGCATTGCAGAATTCTCTTGATATCTGCATTTCCAGATAAATGCAAAACAGGTTTTATCAAGGAGGAACAAACGTGCATAGTTAGAGGTCAGAAGTCTGGAGGGGGGCGGGGGTGAATCATGTGGCAGTAGAGATAAAACCACAGGCCAACCAACATGGCGTCAAACTGAATGCATCAGAAAGCCAGTAAGATGCTGTGTGTGTTGTTCATTGGCCCGATCGCCGCAGTCTAATCTCCTGCTCAGATGCAAAGACAGACATAAATGGATGATAATGGACTCATTGTGTAAATTCTCGTCTCTCTCACGAGGATATGTTGGCGGCAATATGGATGGGATGGAGTGTGGGGGTGAAGTATGTTCCTTGGTTTCATTTCCATATTGTGACCAGTTAAATTGTTCCAGTGTTTCATGACAAATGAGTGTAGTACACACAGGAACAGACTGTGCACACAGAGAGCACACAATGCAGCGAATAACTCAGCGGCACACTGTTGTGTCTCTGTCTTCCGCTAGATTACTAATACGTGCAGCTCAGTCTCTACAGCACAAAGCGTGAGTCTATCAAAGAGACTGATATGCATAATCCTTCACGTCACCTGTTCAGATTCAACCTGCGGGACTCATGCACTTTTTTTGCTCAGCAAACAGAAGCTCAGGAGAGATCTATTACAGGCAAAGTATGGGGTGAAACGTCAGAGTGTGGGGTTTCATGAGAAATGAGGTTGTTCCTCATTTATCACATGTCTTTGCAATGTGATGGGGGGGGGGGGGGGGGCGATTGTTCATGGCAATACAAAGACTTATTATTTATACTCAACATGACACTCAAGAGTCCTCAGACTGATGCCAGAAGTCAATATGGGCCTCATCATCACGGACTCGGGTTTCTTCAGGGAAATTCTCATGACATCAGAACACCCTGCACCCTGTCTACAAACACTGTTGTCAGACAGTCTTTGTCTCTTTCCCAGTGCTGAACTTCTATTAATTTGTCATGTGAGAGTGCGGAGCCACTTGAAATGCACTTTGGTACATCGGTGTTGCCTCAAGCAGAACTGTGAAACGTCAGAACTGAAACTCTATCTCATCATCCTGAGAGCAGGGATGACACGAGTTCCACGCGTAAACACGCTTTCTTTTTTGAAGGTTGGGTTGACACAGTGATTCAATAATGAGGTAGTGGAGGTAAGAGTAGATTTATTCCCGGAATAGATTTACTTAGTCCTCCACCACTGTCTACGTTTCACATCACAAAGAGTGTAGAAATGGTAAAGTGTATGTATGAATGAATAACAAACAAATAATCAGCACGTCACCCAAGGTGAGCTTTTTGCACTCCTGATTTGTGCAAACAATATAAACAGAAAACATGTATTTTTTGCTTTGTACTTGTGCAATTATTTGATTGTCATAGTTGCTAGTTCACTTTCTGCTGACAGGCCCTTTTTTGTAGACAAAGTAGAGGTTTCATCAGGGCTCATTTATGTGTGTAGGCCAACCCAGGTCCAAACCCGGAAGTTAGCATGACATGGGTTCCACCAGTCAAAGCCAATTGGAATTTTATATTGAATTTTTATTTTTTTGCAGGAAATGAGCTCGATGGCACACAAAGGTTTGTATGTAGATATTTTGTTCACCAAGATAATCTTCAATAATGAACTTGACCTTTTCAGATTTTTGAAGTGTGCATGTGATAATAGTTAATGTTGGGTCATAAAAATCTACTCCATGGATTATGATTATTATTACAGTTTTGTAAAAATTCCCACGTCAGGGCCATGAGGTTTAACGTCTTCAACAACCTCTGTGGTCTCGTTTAGCAACCATCTTTTATAAGACACAATAAAGCTTGGAAATTTATGAGTGGGATATTTTATTCTAAAACACAACATCTTCATCTTGTGTCCGCCACTCATCGCATTTCAGTCATTTAGCCAAAGTCCCGTTGACTTTGAGGACCACGGGTCGCCTGATCGCATGATGATAACGTGATCCAGGTTTTCAGCCTCATCCCTGCTTCACTCTGCTTATAATGGCCCCCTTCCTTTCGTGGGGAGGGGACAAGCCCCTGATGTTCTGCATGCTGCCTCACTGGAACGACTGTGACAATAAATAGAACTAGACTATAATGAATGTGATGAATTACACCTGTGAGCACCCTGCTGTGGAAAGGGCCCGTTGTTTATCGCTACACCTCCGTTGACTACGTGCTCCTCTAATTACACATTTGTATTCACTTTTTTTTTTTGTAAGTAATTCTGAAAATCATTTGGCACAATCCCACCCCCGTGAGCCCCACTGTGAGAGTGAGTTGTATTTACTTTGTCATTTTTTAGTGTGTGTGTGTGCGCGCGTGTATGTGAGTGTGTGTGCGTGTGAGTGTTTGTTCCCTCGCTCCCTCTCTCTTGCCGACGGCTTTCCTTGAGAGTTCTATAACACCTGTGTGCAATTAGTGGACCCCTGCTGAGAGCACGCACACCTTCAGAGGAGCTTATTTAAGATGGGGGAATGTCGTAGCTCAATACTTGGTAAATACATTCTGAATATATGTGTGCTTTTTCTTTGCTCTCGACACGCAGCTCTTGGTTTGAGTTATTTTCAGCCCCTCAGTAGTTTAGCAGCCTCTGTTGTGCGCTGTGAGCAATGGCTCCGCACTCGCAGGTGAATTCTTCACTGGAGGTTTTAGATTCACCGTCTCCTGTGTTGCAGTTGGATGCCTCAAGATACGCACGACCACACTGACAGATGTCATTTTTACAATTTATACAATACAAGAAACACATACTAAAGTTATTAATCTTGATTCTTTTTGGAGCCATGTGTGATATTATTGCTGTGAAATCTAAATGGCACTTTGTAGTTTTGTGTCGTTGCAGGGGGCAGCATGGCTTGGAGGCAGAGTGAACGTCTAGTCACTGAAGGGTCACTGGTTCGATCCTCATCCCCCACACCTCCCCCAGTGACCATGTCAAAGTATCCTTGAGCAAGATACTACTACCTAATTGCACCTGATGGCCCTGCCACAGACTGGCGACCCCTCCTCTCACCCAATGTCAGCTGGAATAGGCTCCTCACACGACCCCCCCCCCCCCCCCCCCCCACGACCCTTAACAGATAAGCGGTATAGAAAATGAATGGATGTGTCATTGCAATTGATTCCGCATTTATTTTCCCATACTCTTCTGGGATGCTTTCGTGTTCACCTCTCATATCAATCAGTTGATAATCGCATGTCATGTTTATTGACCTTCTATTGGTTGGTGATCAACCTACCACCTCAGAGAGAACAACAATCAAACCTCCCCACTTTTTACTCTTTAAAAAAAAAGGTCATTGTGTGACTATGTGTAGGTTTGTCCTCACAGTAATGATTGGTTTTGGCTGATGAGAGAAGAATAGCTCAAATTGATCTGACATCAATAACTGTAGTTAGTTTGTGCTCTATTTGACATTCAAACCAATAAACACTCGCTTGCCTCTCCGCAGGCGGCGTTCTGTCAACACTTGCAGTTATGTAAGCCTGTTTCACTGTCTATGTTCTGAGAGAATGTTTCAGGGTTTTCAACATGTTATGTGAATTTGCTGCGATGTGACAGTTTATGCTTGTGCAAGAAGAACTTAACCTTTCAGTTTGAAGAATTTCCACTACAAATCTATTTTCCTCTTGTACATTTTAACCGTGATGGAAAATACAGCTGCAGCTCGTCATTGCCCTTCCGTTGTTGGGTCCCCCCCCCCCCCACACACACACACACATACAATGCCATCGACAGCAATTAAATGAATGAGCAATTAAAGAGCAAATTTGTCTGCCAACAGGAACAGTTTCATCATCGTCTGCGGTTTGACTCGATAAAGACAGGAGTATCTGTCGCTGAGTATTCGCAGGTGTCACAGAGCATCATCAAGGCTGTTGAATCCATCCTTGCATTCACTGCTTCACCAGTGTCGTTCTTATTGTTCGTGCTGATAGTGACAGTCCAGATAAACTGTAATATTGTGGGTGCCTGGAGGTCATACATCAAGTATCAGCGTCAGACAGCAACACTGACTTATTTTCTGTCGACGTGTGCCCTTCACTGTAAGCCAGGACTGGACTGATAAGCTGTCTTTGAATCCATTAACACACAGTATCGAACGTTATCTCAATCATGGTCGTCTGATTGGGCGTACCTTCTGTTCACAGTGGGCGCGCGCTATCCGTTAAGCGAAAGAAAAGAATAGATGTTGGTGAAAATGTCCTCAGATGTAGTTACTAAAGCAGACAGCGGTGTGAAAACAAGGCGTGTGTTTCTCATGAAGGCTAAGTGGCTGCATGAAGAGGCAGCAGGATTTACTAAGGTAGCAGTCGTCATCCATTACACCCACTCATGCATTAATTATTCAGCAGTCCCTCGGAAAACCACCCAAAAAAATAGACCCTGCATTATTTAAAGGACGCATTGAGTTAATTAGAATTATGAATTAATGATGAGATTATCCTAAGCATTCAACTTAAATCGTTTGGCAGTAGCAGCAATCAGTCCACAAATACATTTATTCCAAAAAACAAAACAAAAAAACAGCTTGGAAGATTGAAGTTGGGAAATGAACTTGACTGTCATCACTATTCAGGAAGTGTCTCAATGTCACTGCTGCAAGTCTTACTGGAGACGTCTCTCCTTTACCATTAAAATATAATGATTCTTTCTCAGACTTTCATGATCCTTCAGACTGACACAGTTTGTGATGTTTTGGACTTGAGCTTGACCTTTCAGTGTCACCCAAAGTGTCTCAGCCTGAGACATAAAAATGCATCAATCTTTCTCATTTTCAGATCTTGACATCTTGCTTGTAAAACTACAATATCAGAAGCCATCCAACTGTATCCTCTTTCTCTAATATCACACCTTAAAAGTTCTTTCTGCTCAGAGAACCAACGACGTGGGACACATGCTCATGTGTCTTTGTTTTCAACCCCTCATATGTGCCAAACTGTCTGAAGGCTCCACCTCTCCTCCTCTGTCTGCTGTGACTCCTGGATTATTAATGACTGCGGTGTGGATGCTGAGTGACAAGACAGACAAAGAAGAATCATCGCCAGCTTGTGCGCGGGTGTGTATGAGTGAGTGAGAGAGAGAGAGAGAGAGAGAGAAAGAGAGAGAGAGAGAGAGAGAAGCAGACTGAGGCATATATTACTACAACTGCTCAGTAAACTGTGAGTTTTTGGACTCCCCTCAATTGTAGGATCCATTCATTGTTAAACCTCTTTTCAAACTGCCAAACAGAATTTGATTGGATTTCTGTTCAAATCTCTTTAGGTTTGCTCCAAATGAGAGTTGCACAACAGAGCCACTGAAAAATTATTACTTCTAATATCTTGTACTATCTGATAAGAAAACAAAAATAATAATAATAGAGAGATGTGAATATTTTAATGTCCTTTGCTGATGACTACTTGTGTGTAATGAAATCAAATCAGTCCACAACATCTAAAACAAATTCATTGACACTTGACAATCCCAGACATGTTCTTTTTGTGCTCGTTCAAATGTTTGTTGTTTATTTTTGAAGGCAAAAATCCAATTCTGCTAATTGGGGTTTTTGTCTTTCCGGGAAATTGCAAGGTGTCAAATTGTTTTGACAGTTTCAGAACATGAGCCATGGACTGCAAATGAAACATCACCCAATCTCTCTTCTCTCTCACTCTCCTTCTCTCTCGCTCTCACACACACACACACACACACACACACACACACACACATGCATGTGCAAGTGTGATTTTGAGGTGCGTAATTATAAACATTGAGTTTTTCAGCTTAATTTTTAAGTGTTAAAAGTCACAGTGTTTCTAACACATTCAGTCCAGTTTCTACAAGTGTCTGCAGTTTATTAACACTGAATGGAAAACTATAGATTTCAAAGCAGCTGTCAAGTGGCAATTCAGTTGTGTCACCAAATCCATTCTGAGCATGCCCAGGAGAGTGGACCCACTTTCAGATGTGATTTGTCTCAGCGACACCCTCCTGCACTTCTGTCTTTACCTGCCAGTGTCACCATAAATTACTTCAGATGACCTCGTAAAGAGCAGAAAGTCAATGTTTTGTCTCAGTCCTAACAGGATAAAAATCAATGAGGATCAACAGGAGTCAACATCATTGTAAATCTGACACAGTTTATGGATAGAAGAGTCAAGCAGGTTTCACTTTTTCGAACATCTGGATTGCTTCTGTATGAATGACATCATTGAACTTAAAAACAGCCTAAACAGGGCTGGTATTCAAATAAGTCTGGTCACCTTGTTGGTGTAACATATCCAAATACAAAGCCCAATTATTTAAAAAAAAATAATGATAGAAAAGACTTCAGGGGTTTAATTATTTCTTCAGGTGTTCCCCCAGGATCAATCCTGGGAATCCTTGTGTTTTCATCTGTGGTGTTTTCTGAAGATGTCTGAAAGGCTGCAGAAAGATCTAACAGCTGCCTTTCACTCCTGTTGCAAAAAATGGATGCAGCAAACTCAACAGCCCAGCAACAAATGCCCCCTTCGGGATACTTTGGAAAGTTTAGTTTTTGTCCATCAGAAGTTGTGATTTCAAGTTTTCATGATTAATGCAAGTGCCGTGAGTTGGGTTTGCTTAAAATAAAATATTTTCCAAAAGACACAGTACCGCTGAAATATAAAATAACCCTGTCTATCACTCATTTACTGTACAGTTACAAGAGCAGGCAAGAGTGCAGGCATTTGGGAGATTATCTGGCCTTGGTGAGCACAGACGGGAAAGATCATTTTTATTGAATTCAGTAAACATCCTATTAAATTTAATCAAAGATAATCTCAGTTACAGTTACAATGCTTATGTCAGTCTATGCAAATCTATGTCATTCAGTTCAAGTATATTTATGTCATTTAGATGACGTGTGGGTTACACAAACGAATGGCTGTGTGAGCTTGTTATGTAGGTCTGTTAGTGTGCTCAGTCCTGCAGTGGAGGAATGCTGGGGCAGAACATCATCCATTTATCCCTTAAATTGAATCAATTCACACACACACACACACACACACACACACACACACACACACACACACGTGTCCTCAAGCCCAAATGCTTGCAAATGTTAAAGAGAAGGGAACACAGGATTCATCATCCGCAGGGTCAAGTTCAATGTCCTTCATGACAGCAGACGAGACAGTCAAATTTCAATGTGACCTTACAGGGTTAGCAGGATAGAATCAGTTCATTCCGACATTCATCCACTTCAACATGTCATTTTTTGGATTATTTTTGTATTTGGGGTGAGGTGTGTTTGTAGTTTTCTTGTGCAGGCCTAAATCGTCATCTGCTCCAAACTCCTCCATAATGCAGCAGAATTATTCACAGGAATTTTCTCTGAATAAGCAGAAGCTGCTCAGCTGCTGTCCTGTGGTGTCCTCCAGGATGCACAAAGACAGAGCGTCTCGTCACACTCAGGTCATACAGAGGTTCTTATCTTCAGAGCCCACACAAATGTAGTTGGAGCTGCACTGACATCATCGTGATTCCTGTGCTCTTATATTCCAGCCTTGAGCTCAAACATAGGACTTTAAAGACACATACAGTGCTGTGTTGTTCTATCTGCATTTTCAATGTGTCCTCACCTCTAGTTGTTGCACCAAAACAGCATCCACCAGTGCTCCATATATAAAATGCATTGATTGAAACTGTAATGTCGCTACGGTAGATTTAGCTTTTAGAATAAATGGCCAGAGAGCCATAAAACTCTCCCTATAACTGCATCTCATATTTAGAAGAAAGGCCAATGGATGCTGCAAGCTGTAACCTCATTACCAGCAGGAGGTGAGCTCTTGTTAGGGACAGACCTGTTATATATGCACATCCCAAGCAAAGCAAGCTCCAAAGAATCCTTATTAAACAAAGGCAACTGTGCAGCAGGAGCTGAACTGTAGCAGCCGAGCCTCAAAGGCTCTTTTCTGCATTTGAATAGCTGGCAAGATATGCTCATTAGCATTTTATTGGACTGAGGTGAAAAACATAAATAAACAAAAATGCTTACTCAGACATACCGATCCTGTAGCCACTAAAGATAACAACTACCATGTTAAATGTTTCCTTAGAATGAGCACACGGGGTTCAAGTTTCCCAGCAGTGTCTGCCTTTGGCCTCCGCAATGTAAATAAAATCCTTTGATCCTTTTTTTTTTTTTAACTGTTTTTCAACTGATTGACTCTGTGTTGGTGAATGCCACCACACGCTGCCCCCATGCATTAAATCTGACTCAACACTGAGCCTCTAAATGCACGTCAAATAAACCACAAGAGAGGAAGTCTACAAGGAACAGATGAAGCAATGAAAACATTTATCACACAGATTTTCTCCAGAGTGAAAATGCAGTTCATGCAAATCAGCTACCTCAAGGAAACTAGACTGTACAACGCCTTAGAGAACAGAAACAGATACGGCAAATAATTGTAATGGATGATGATAATCTGTTTTTCACAAGGTTATGTAGTTACACACATACAAAAGCCAAGGTAAAAATGTACCTTGAACATTAGCAAGTTATTTCGATATCTTCAATGATGCCTTTTAACAGATCATCGCCTGTGTCTGCGCACTTCTTTGGACATGCATGTGACAAGTTTGACAGAAGCCACCCAAAGTTTGCCTCTTTGTTCTTTTTTTTCCCACCCTCTTAGATCCGATCCACCATTTGTGTTGTTCCTCCTGAAAGACCTGAGGCGGCGTCCACACATCCTAGGCGTTATTTATTGATTTTTTTTTCAACAAATTTAATGACCAAAGAGGCAAATTTAAGTCATTCTACAAAGACGTATGTCTCATTAGAAAACCCATAGGTTTGAAAGAGGTTGCTTTTTAAAAAAAAAACAAAAAAAAACAACAGTTTAGTTTATGCTTTTTTATTTTGAAATGTGCTTTCCTTATTTTTATTTGCTTTTATTTCCTGCCCATCAGTGTCCTATCGGTCTAGTTGCTGTCAGCCCGCCTGTTCCTACTGAGTCTAACCCAGTCAGCACTCTGGTCTCAGGGCTTCAGCTGGGTTCACTGTTGTTCCTTTGTCATCCCTTATTCAGTTCCCTCATTGTGTCTTGCCAGTTTGTCTGCTCAGCCTTGTCAGTTTAACTGTCTGTTGCGCTTTTAGTTTATTTCTTCAGGACTTGGAACTGTGGATAACAATAATAATCAATGATGACGATTCAATGACAGTGAAGAGGCATTCGTTTGTTTAACAAGTCCATCTGGACACGTGACCCTTGTGAATCTTATCAACAGTGCAGAAAAGCTGCCGTGTCACATTGCAAAAGCAATAACCGTCTTGAATGCACATTTATGCTTATCTAAATGTCAAAAGTAATATTCTGTTCACAGACAAATTTGTGCCCAAAGAGACCTTGAAGAAACATGTGTTTCTCTCCCCCCAGATGAGGCGCTCAGGGCTGCAGTGGCATCAGCATGATGAGGCCATCATGTGAGTCGACTGCTTAATGATGACATAAAACCCGTGCCCTCCTCGAACCAAGTACTTCATATCAGTCGCAGTACCGCAGCTGCGACCAGCAGCAGCAGACCTCCATTTCCTTTACTTTATCATCCTGACACACATCCACATGCTTACTCAAATTAAAAATGATGGGATCCTCTTACCCTTTCATCTTCCATATCAGAAAAAAATAGAGCAGATTGAAGAACAAAAGAATGGAAATGAATCACTGCATGCTTCTTTATCTGAAACAGGTGTTATTCCATCCTCGTGATGCTGTTCATGTGTGTTTGTGCGGGTGGAGTGGTGTTGATCATGAACAGTCAAGAGAGATCAAACAAGATCTCAAACAGCCCCAACATGAGATCGGGTTGCTGGTTATTCTGGCACAGATAAACATCTACACACCCAGAACAGCTGCTGGACGGTGACCCCACACTGCCCCTTCAGGTTCAAATCACTTTCTCTCCACCACGGCGTAACCTATAACTATCAGTTGACTGCCTTGTGGGTTGCTCTGTCTATAACTATTGATCTAAAGAGCTCCCACTTCTAATTTAGTGGTCATGATATGTTCTGTCATGAGAGAAGGAAGGGAGTACTGATTAACAGCTCTGTTAGGGGGCTGCACTAATCTATGAGAAGGGTCTAATTAACCTCCAAAGCTTAAGAGCATTGCTTTCAAATGTTTTCCTGGCTCTGCTCTCTTGATTCACACCAACTGATCCCCAGAAGGGTCATCTGTTCTGAGAAACGCAGTGATGCTGCGGCTGAACGCAATCATCCACTAGATTCCGTGTTGAGGGACTCATATATACACCTCCTCAGTGCATAAAAATAACCTTTCCCATATGAAATTGACTGTGAATAAATTATCACACTGTACAATCACATTTTGCTGTGCTAACCTGAAATGCATCATCAAGAATATAATGAAAAAAAAGTGTTTTATACGCATCAAAATGAGAATACACGCACACGCGACCTGCTACATGTTGTTAAATGCGTGCGATGTGTAACTTCTTAACTTCCACACTTGTGAGACACACTTGTGTTTCACTTGTATACAGCACAAGAGCAGTTTCAGTACTGCTGAGTGTGAGGGGGTTGATTCAACTCTCCTGTTTGTGCTACTATACTGCCCCCCAGTGGCTTAGAGGCAACAACACAAATAGCTGCCAATTTGACTGAACCAAGAATCTTTTCATTCAACAAATGGCAACACTCATTAACCTACTACAGAAATATGAGAGATGGATTTATCAATAAGGAAATCAGAAATTTGCAACAGAAAGTGTAAAGTTTTGTAGAATTTTAAGAGCAAAGAATTGTAATTGAAAAAGATTTATCTCCTGTGAATATATAGCTAAACTCCATAAAGTCTGATTAGGATGTTAAAGCGTGTGAATGTGAGGACACATGTAAAGTGTCATATTTCATTTCACGTCTGCAAGTTTCAATTCAGCTTTCCATAAATGATGTGTTTCTGTTTGGGGAAAAACTCACAAAACCAGACTGTGTTTGGTTTTAAAAACCAGCATCTTTTAATAGCTCATTACAGGTTGCATTTAAATTGTATCAAAACTCCAATCATAAAACGTAAACCGCAACAGATGCATTCATTAAGTAGTTTAAAGCAGCCACCAAGAACTTTCATTTTGTGTTGACTGTGGCGCCCCCCTCTGGCCAAAAGCAGCAACATTGATCCAAATGAAGATTTACAATTATGATGGTGAAATGTGCAACATTGTAGCTTGTAAACATCGTTTTAATCCTGTCACGTGTGATTCAAGACAATTAACAGCTGACCTTCTGTTGCTCGGTGACCAAAATGATCTTTGTCTTTCTCACATAGAGACAGACACGAACAGGGGCTTTTACCATGCAGACACGGTGAATCTACTTGATGATGGTCTTGCTTGCATATACAGCACCAATAGTTGCTTCAGTTTTAATATGACACACTGCTGAACTACGACTACTGAAAAAGTCCTCATAGCTGCTTTAAATCATCCAGCAAATTTAACCAAACAAAGCAAAGAGAAAAAAAAATATCATAAAGCAGCTTATGGGAACATTATGCATCACCTTAAATAAGCCAACATTTTGGTTTGTCTGATAAAATTGATTATATAGAAGTAAAAAAGAAAAGTGTATAAAGGCCTACTGCTCTTGTAACCTTCAAATCCTATGAACCTACGCACAGCCCAGGAGGTGGAGTGGCTGTCTGTAGTGGAAAGTTTCTGGCTTCTCCAGAGAGTGTGAGACACTGAACACCAAACTGCTCCTGATGAGCTGGTTGGCACTTTGCATGGGAGCCTCCATCATCAGTGTATGAGTGTGAGTGAGAATGAGGCAACATTACAAAAGTGCTTCGAATACCATTAAGGTTCAATGTGGGGCCCACTGACAATTTTCCACATAAGTAATCTGCATTTCCAGGAGAAAATGTAGTTGCATCTGCAGCTCCTGCCTCGGGTGACTGATGTTTACATCACTCAAAAGTCACAGTAATTATTGACAAGTTTCTGAGCAAAAATGGTGTTTCATAATTGACCACACGGCGGAGCTACTGCCGCTTGCTGGACAAGTGCCTGGAAGGTGCTAGAGAGCCACATCTGTGGCTGCAAGGTAAAATAACTGGTAAAGATGCATTCGAGTCATGTCGCAGTGTCTCATTAATGGTTGAAATGCTTCAATATGTTATTCACATGCTCATGGGGAAGCTGTGAACTCGGCTGCATCAATAAAAAACAACAACAAAAGTTTGGAAAGATCATGTCATGTTGGTATTGTGCATACTCCTAAAATTGCATTAAATGCAACTGTGATCTGTGTTGTGCATTGTTGCCTGATATACAACATTTATGAAATCAAATGAATCAGGCAATGCCTTTACAATTGTCATATAAAAAAAACCACACACACGCACAAGCAAACACAAATCAAACCACACCTATTACAGGTCATCAAAATTTGGTGAAGGTTGGATCAAATAAGCGCCAATAGAGGCAAACAAAAAAAACAAAAAACAAAAAAGTGTTTACCCAAACATTTCAAAATGGCAGAGAAACTTGATCCTCACGAAGGCCTGTATCACTCAAATCCCCCTCATTCATGAAACCGCTGGAGGAAATCCAAACTGTCCTAGAGGTATGAACCGAAAACGCTAAGCTGTAGTAGCGTAAGACATTAGCACCGCCATGTCTTATGCTATTACAGCTTAGCGTTTTCGGTAAATCCCCATGGCGTAAATATGTACCAAGTATGAGTACTACTATGACGAGCATCTATGGTATTTCAGACAGTTGTCCCTGTCCTGTGTGACACGTATGGCAGTGAAGCTGATTTGTGACATCAAGTGTTGCAAAAAAAATATGACCACAGATGTTAAACAGAACAGGCAGCATTTTTGAGAGGAAAAGTGTCACAATATTTTTTAAAGGTTTAAGGATATCGAGCTGTAATGTGGAGTCCAAACATATTTCCTTAAAATAATGTTTATATATAATGAGGTAAACATTTAGATTATAGCAGTCCCCACAAAATTACTGGTAGATGTTTCTGACGTTTGTACTTATTTCCTGTTTTATTTTGAAATCAAATCACTCTTGTTTTTTCAACTACTTCCCCATTTTCATCCGTTCCAAATTTCCCTCTGTGTAATTTCTCTCTCTCTCTCTGCTTGTGGTTTCCCCCTCCTGCCTCCACTGCTTACAATAGTAATGAATATATACACACTCCAACACATGGCTGTTCAAAATTGACTGCAGAAAAAAAAAAATTAAACAATCATAGGTCATAAAATAATTGTAACAGATGTGAAAAATAAAGGTAACAGTGAAGATGAGGCACATATATTTAGCTTTACATGTAGGTTTGGAGTTATGAGTCTGTTGATGATGAGGAGAGTTAGTTTAAAATATATCTGGAAAATAAAAAATAAAGTACTTATAAAAGACCTACACTGAAGCATTAATAATATACAGATGTAAAATGCATCCATCTGAAAAATCTCTTATTGCTCCTCATATCAGTGATTTTTTGAGAGAATCAGCGTGCAATTTCAGTACTTTGGATAAAAGGCACTAACTAATAAAGCTTTATTTATTAGTTTGTTTGTTAAGTTCCCCGTTACAACAGGAAAGGCCTAGCAAGTGCTGTACGAGACGTCATTCTAAACAACCTCTGTTCAAAGTTTGACTTCTCCATCTAAACGTTCAAATTTCTGCTTTAATCTAACAATAAACACGTCTTATCTTCTTAGGAACGCGACAATCATTTACATTTACAGACACGACTTTACTTAATACAAATGTACAATCTCAAAAGTTAAAGCCAAAATGAAGTTGAGGTTTCACCCGAGTGGAATTTTTGGATTCCAGTCAATGATTAACAGCAGGCTTTGGGTCAAGTTACCAGACAGTGTATCTGTAGCCCTCCTGAAGATTATCCACATTCGTTAGCTCAATTCACTTAAATGCCAGTAGATCAAAGGCTCCTCATGTAATCTCTGAAAACGCTTGTGAGGTACCTGCTCCGAGATAGTTAAAATAATGCTAAATGCATGACTGACACATGATATTAAAACATTCCTAAAGCTGCTGACATCAAACCGAATCCGTTTCCCCAGATAACTTTTCTTTATCCCCGTGGGTTTGGTACTAACCTGGGTCACCCTGCTCACCAGCCCAGGTGAGTACGTGAGCACCAGGGATGGCCGGCCGAGGCTTTGCACAGCTTTGCAGAAGAGCTGAACAAGTTACACCGTCAAAATAACCATGTGGTCAAGCGCAATATCCTGTTTCCAGGAGGTCAATTGTCAAAATTATTGTTCTTTTTATCTATTTAATTAATTAATTTGGTAGAGAACCCTCCCCCCCCCCCCAAAAAAACCCCACCATTATCTTTTAAATATATTTTGTAATAAAAATGACAAGGATGGTGAATCTTGACATTTTGAATCGTATCACAACTGCAAAAAAGCCTGAAATAATCTATACGCTTTCGTAAATCGTTTGGCCCTGAAATTAACGTAAAATGAACAGCAAATGAGCTGTTTGTGCTCTAGGTTTTATGTGAACACCTCTGCTTATCAGTGTTCAAGATGGAGCAGCTTCCATGTGGGTGATTTAAAGTTGTAAAAACCATATTCTGAAATATTGACATGCACAAGCAAACGGCTGTCCAATGCTTCTATTGAGCCTCTGAACCCGGTTGGACTCACAGACGTCTGACTGGTTCATGGAGGCACTCTAGGTAGACTTGCAAAGTCAAACATTACCAATTTTGTAACAAACTGGCGGATGTCTGGCATTAAAAGACACATGATTAGCTGTTGTAAATCAGGACAAGTTTCATGAGGCTGAAGACGCAGTCGTATGAGGACATTCTAGTTTAACTAAAGTTCTTTTTTCCCCCCGAAAGGTCTCTTGTTTAACTTTCCATCAATAAACATCAGGTATTCCAAGTCAGACTGCATCACAAAGTTTAGTACATAAAGACTCACAGACGTGACTTTGGCTTCCCCTGCGGTTGGTCATACGGTTGAAGTGTCGGGTGCAGTGTTGTGCAGGTTTTGTTTTTCAGGCAGGAAGTTTTCAGTATCCTGGTCTACCGTGGGAGTAATGGCTGTTTTCAGTCTCTGAAAGGTGGAAAAGACAAAATATGAAAAAAAAAATAACCTTAAAAACAAAGCACGCACTCAAGGATGTCTGGTCAGCTCGAGCGCTAACCCACTAATCACTTGAGAGCTTATCTATTGCACATCCAGAAGCCTCAGCCCTGCTCTCACTTAACCTTTTTTTCAATCTTGTTTCATTACATCATCCAACAATTAACACTGAAAGTTCTTCTCCCGTCACATCCATGTAATAGCTGAAAAAGAACCCGATGCGTCAGACTTCTTGATAGAATGGAAATCGACTTCTGAGCACAAGCAAGGTGGGCGGCGCTACTAAGATCACAATTTAAAAAAAAGAAGAGACCTCCATCCATCCCTCCATCCTACCTGAGCTGGAAGCAAACATCATTTATCATAATAAATCTTGTACTCACCCGGCAAAATGAGCCTTTATTGGTATAGAGCTCGTGAATGGCTCCAAGTGGGATAAAAATAATGGAGATGAGTGAGACCACCCAGCCAACCCCTTCAGCCCACAGAGGGTACTTGTATGTCCCATACTTAACAGGAGAGTACTGGACAATACTGGAGGTCAGGATGCACTATGAAGGGAAAAGAGTCATTTTAAATCATTTCATCAATCAAGCTGTTCAAACAAAACACAAATGTTGCGTTTATAGAGAGAAGTGATGGTGTCCAGATAAACAATCTCACCATCACCAACACGGGACACAGCATACACCAGCAGATGCGGAAGTAGATATTTGGAGGTTTTCCTCGCATCCTTTCAATCATGAAGGAGAGGCGTGGGACACCTAACAGAGACAGACACTTCCTGATGAAACAGTCAGAACAGCCGCTAAATCCAGCGGGCTGGAGCCTCTGAACTTCCTGTGGATCTTACCAAAGATCCAGCAGACAGCTACGACTTCAAAGAAAGCCAAGAACACGAGGGACACCACGGCTGTGTAGTGGTCCATCAGCTGGAACACGTAAATACCTCCCTGAGCAGAAAAGAGAAGACAGCAAGACAGAAATGACCAAAGAGCTGACACCAGTGATGCACCAGTGATGCAACTGTTGCATGTACTGTATGTGTCCATATGTTTGTCTGTAAGGGAGCGCGTTTTAGTACCTTAGTAATATGTGGAATCCCAAGAAGAAAGCAGACAGCGCACACAGCCAGCACCAGAAGCTCCTCTCGCTTTAGGAAGCGCAGAAGCGTGGAGCCAAACTCGTCCTTAATGAACGTCACCGCCACTTCAACCGTGGCAAACTGTGTCACACAGACGAAATGTATGTAAACACCTTTTTTTTTTTTGTCCTTGTTTGATAATTAGACATGCTCACTTCCTTGTTTGGGATTCAAATAATGAGGCTGAACCAGTAGCTTTGTAACGGCAGACAACAGAGAAGAAGAGTGGAAGAGTCAGAGAAGAGAGTCAAACCACAATATAAACAAATTCAGTGCCAGGGTGTAGCCACAGGTGTGCCAGGATGTGCCGGTGCCGACCAGTGGCCTTTTACTGGCTGAGCTAGTAGCGCAACATACTAATATAGCCTGCATGCTTTAGCTATTTATGTAATATCAATATTATAGAAAACTCCTTTGCCATTTTGATCGGACAGCGTCAGGCTAAACTGTAGGTTTACTCAGTCCTGAATTCAGATTTTAAAAGAAGCAAAACGGATCACATAATATGTACAATAAGAGTAAATAAAACTTCTCAAAATACGAGGACACTGGTATTGTGAATCCTGGTCCAACATATCAGGACCAGAATTGACTCCATTAATTTCACCTGTGTTTCCCTGCCATGTAGGGTTGCTATGAATAAAGGCAACTGCATGGCTGCTCACCTGGCTGTCCAGACCGAGACACAGCAGCATAAAGAAGAAGAGAGGAGCCCAGAGCTGAAAGGCCGGCATGGTGGAGAGCACTTCAGGGTATACCACAAACACCAAACCAGGACCTGCAACATTACACGTTCCAACACACATTCCACAGGTTCTGACAAAGCAAGCGTTTCCCATTTTGAGAGGTACTTTTGTACAAAGTGTTTAATTGTAAGATGATAGTTCATAAGATTTTACTATAGCAGTCAATTAGTTCAGCATTAAGACGGAAAACAGCTGACCTGTCACTTAAACATGATACAGTTCACTAACCCAGCACCTCCATGATTAATTAACTTCTTATTTGTTGTTCAAAATGGACAAACACGTAGATGTTTAAAAAACTAATCATGATTTTAATGAACCAGGATATTGTTTCCAGTCTGATGCCAGTATAAGCTAATAGGCTTCTGGCTCCTGCTAAATATTGGTATCAAGTACGTTTCCCTTCCGTTGCAGTGATTTAGCCTTCGCTCAGGTTTAGTTTGAAGGAAATTCAAAGGGGGGGGGGGGGGCTTAAATGAGGAGTGTACAAAACAATTGATGTTGCGAACTGATTATCATTGCCAGCTGCTTGGAGAAATTAGCATACTAGCGCATGAAAGAGACCATGACTGTGTGAATCACCTTTTATGTGGACCTCATATTTACGGTTTAAGTGCAATCTCACATTATACAGTGTGAATGGGTGAACCCTCTCAGTCCATAAGTCAGTAAATTTCCAAGTGACAAACATAATTACAACTCAACAGCTTGTTTTCACTGCCACAGGTTTTTCCAGCTCCTGTTATTGTGAGACCATTATAATGAGACCACCCCAGCCCCGCCCATTTGGAAGACCGCCTGCAGGTCCTGCAGTTATTCATTCCTACAATGGGAGCAACTATGGGCCCAGAAGTAAATATTGGATGCATTTTTCAGAAAGTAGTGTTTTCTTCCAACACAAAAGCAAGAGGATGTTTTATTTAAACTTCTGTAACTGGAGCAGGAGGACTTGTGATGACCTGATGACTAACCTTCATGTTTTAAATCAGAGGAGATTTCACTGTTTCACCGAAAACATTTCATTTTTCATTTTCATTCTTTCTGGTATTCTGGTATTCAGAAAATGTACGGTGGTGCAACGCTCTCAAGGCTTGATGCCTACCATCCGTAGTGATGTTGTCCACGGGGAGGTTATGTATGTGCGCCATGTAGCCGATAGCTGAGAAGATCACGAAGCCCGCCAGCATACTAGTGAATGAGTTGGTGACCGATACGATCAAAGCATCTCTGGGGAGGGAGGAGGACAAACAACACGACATCAGCACAGCATATAATAATTGGTCCTCACCTCAGCTTTTCTTGTTTCAAATTAAATCTTTATTTTATTTTCTAATGAGCCCTTATTAATGTATAACATTCCAACCTTACCTGACAATGTTGTTGCTGAACTTGTTGTAGCTCGCCATTGAGATCATGGAGCCAAAAGCAATTCCAATGGAGTTAAACACTTGGGCAGCTGCATGAACCCAAACCTGCGTAAAATAAAACAAAATCGTATAGATTAGCTTTAGTTTTCCTTGGGTTACTTATAAAGACCGTGAAAAACCAAATTCTTCCCTGAATCTGATTCACACAACATAACAATTCGTGACCTAGGAAATGTTTCCAGGGGGCTTGAATTAACTGTGTGTGTTGCTTTTTAACGAGCAGGATTAGCGATGCTATATTTTCAGTGGTATAGATATTTTAGGCTGTTCTCACTTCAGGAGTCTCCAGCTGACTCATTCTTGTGCCATTAAAACCCAACTACAGCTGGGTCGAACAAGTCCGGGACCTCTGGGCTTTACTGAGTATCAGAGAAACCTTTAGTTGCATATTTCAACGAATACGAATCAATATATCAGCAGACTGCTTTCATCAGGATCCATTACAAAAGAGTCATCTGACCATGTAAATTCTTTCAAGTCCTGTGTGTCATTTTTTTTTAAGTCTGCCTAACCGAGACTAGAAAGAGTGTCCCTCAGTCTTTAATCCTTTTCAGTCTCGAAAGCTAAAATTTTCAAATACAAACAGCTCATGTTCTAAGGTGTCCTTCCTACAGCATCTGCAACCTGAACGATTTACTGAGAACACTGCTGCAATGATGTCCTCCCCCTTTCCTCTTGCAGATGTGGTTTTAGCTGAATCTTGAGCAAACACAACACAAAAGCCTCTTCTCTGAAAAGACAGGCCCAGAAAATAATTGGTACTTACATTTAGTTCCCAATCAGCACCCTGAAAGTTCTCTATCTCTACAGTAAGAAATGTTACCATGCTGGTTTTAAATTATCCGGTGACAATCGACAATTTAAGTCTTCAGGCTTAACTTAATTTTGATGTCAATCATTTGTTACGTCTCACCTTAACTTCAAAGAGTTTGCTCCAGACAGGCGTTAAGAAGTAGAGGATACCTGCCTTGGCTCCTGGTAGCTGCACGTTATTAATGAGCAGTGCAAACAGGATGACATATGGAAATATAGCGGTGAACCACACAACCTGTGCGACACACATGTGAAGAGCAGAAACGGATTAATGTGCAGGATGGTTGGGTGAGCGAGGAAGCATCTACTCTTTCTGTGGACATCGCTGATGGTGATAAATTGTGGTATCAGAGGAAGTCGCACGTCAAACCTCAGTAAGATAAACATAAGAAAAAAACTAACTTTAATCACCACCATGCACAAGCACATTCTGAAGCGGAGCCGTTGATCTGACCTTGCCAGTGGATTTCACTCCTTTGAATATGCATAGATACACAAAGACCCAGGCAATGAGGAGATAGCCAAAGAGTTCCCACCGAATTCCTCCAGCTTCTTCAATACCTCCGGTTTTCTCCAGGAGCCTGTGACTGAGGAAATAAGAACAAGTCAAAATGCAATTAACAAGACGTTCATATTATTTATATCCTTCACTCAGGGCAGACGGAAGGTGTGAACAGGAACGCTGTGATGTATTTGATGGATGGATGTATTCCCGGGGGCAATTTATTCACAACACGGCACCATTTAGGTATTTTCCTATCTCTTTATAATTTATGTGGAGGAGATTGCTCCACTGGAGTCGGTGAGAACTGAGTGTGGACAAATGAGGCACAGCCATGCAACTGTTACAGGGTTTTGATGTCTGTGAATCAATACATAGGTGGTATGTGATCAACAGCAAAGCCAGAGACCACTGCAGTGTGAGAACCACAAAACAGGTACAGGCAACAGGTAACACTCTCATTATTCGTTGGATCTGTGCAGGAAGCGGATTAGCTATCCACTGAAAATGACGTGTAAAGTCATTGATAACCTGCATCTTTCCCGGGTTGTGGTTTGAAAAAGAGATAACACTGATGCAAACAGCCTTGACGTGGGTCGCAAATTGACCCTTTTCAATAAGGCATTACAATGGCTTTGGTTTAAAAGCGTCACAGCACATCGAAGTCTACCTGGGAAGCAGGAATGTAAAAGGTCACAGATGGAAATTCCAACTAGAACCCACCTCAGGTATTGAGAAACGCTGGCATGTTAACAATGTGGTTTTTGAACTTTTGTCCTTACTTCTACTGGAACGCAGTTAACTCAACCTCAGATTCAGATTCAGATTCAGATTCCTTTCATTGCCATTTGTGTCCCACACATAGGAATTTGTTTTGACATTAACATGAGTGCATTCATTCTTTTTTTTTTTCACGAAAAAAAGCACACAAGACAACACAGTGTAATCGAAATAAATACAAAGTGCATAGTTGTAACCTTCAAATTCTGATGTAAAAAGGCATCCCTGTCCTCACCTCTCGCTAGTATAAAAGGTACCACAATGGAATGGATGTGAGAGCAGTGAACTCTTCTTACTCAAAGAACTGCTGGCTGGCGGACTGCAGGTGAGTGGCATTGCCAGGGAAACCACTGGAACAGTTTTCAATGACATTCCAGGTGTTGTTGCAGGTCATCCAGGGAAGCGTTGCTCCAAATGAGTTGAAGAAATAGAAAAGTGCCCAGCTCATGAGCACATTGTAGTAGGTGGAGAAGATGAAGGAGATTACAAGTGTGGCTAGGCCGACACCTGTAGTGACACCAGAGGCGAAAAGACACAGAGTGAGTAACTTTCCTTCTTGAACGCCTTCTCAATCTCCATATTCAATAGTACCAATGATCTGGGGCCACAAGTATAACAATGAATATATTCTATACCTACAATTTCATGGGGTGATGGTAGCCATGAATATCTCAAGGAACAGCCAAGTTATTCTGTTTGCTATCTAAATTATTGAACCTATTTCGATTGGGACATTTTGACACCATGGACAAGGTGGTTTGACTGGTTTAATAAGATTTTATCAATGGTTCAGCGTTCCTCAGCACACACACCAAGACTGGTTGAGCTGTTTAACACATGACAAAGGACTACGAACGATCTTGTAGTCTGAGGTACAAAATTAAAACAGTAGTTGGACATTATGGGAGATTAAGTTCCTAGCTATCATGTTGATTAGTAACCTAGTCTGGGGTATGTTTTGTTTATTAATCCTTTGCCAGCAGCTGGTGAAGTAACCTGGCTCTCCAGAGGTAACGAAACCCAATGATTAACGATAACGTGGGGTTAAGTGCCAGACTACTCGTTGGTAGAGAACCACCCTGCTGGAAAAAAAAACAAAAAACCCAAAAAGCCATCGGTGTCAGTTCTTGCTGCGGCATGCTGGTGACCTACTGGTTTCAGCTGGTAACTGTGTTGGGAATAAGGCGGGCTGCTGGGTGAACATGGTTGGCTCTAAACAAGGTCGACCGGGTGTGTTTCATGGTGTAATATGACTCCAGGATCTTTTCGAGGTTGTGTAGTACGTCACAGTTCACACACAAATCAGAGCATGTCTCTGTTTAAAGGTGGAGGACAAGCCCCCAGTCTAAGCACCTCAGCCAAGAAGGTAATACATTGTTGTTCTCCTCTGCAGCTATTTCACACTGTCGTTCCTTGACAGGTCAATCGATGAGCGTTAAATGAGAGTTAAAAAAGTGACTTGCGGGTAAGTCAGTTGGTGAGAAATATGCAGAAACCCGTGGACTGTGTGATCTGAACTGACAGACGTTAGAAATCGTTTGTGCCTTAAGAATAATTTCTAATCGTCTCTAATTAAGTGTTTTATGTTTTATGTCCGCATTATGTTATAATTTACATCATTTAGTTAAAAACGTATTCGCCACCTCACGGGCCATGGGACAAACTAAAAATCAAAATTCCAGTCTGATTAAGTGTTTTGGAAGTTTAATGTAGCTTAATTGTTAAAAGAATATGTGTACAAATGAAGATAATTATGGTTAGTTATTACTTCAAGTACTTTTGTACTACTAAATTTTGTAATATCTACTGCAATGTGTACTAATTTATTACAAAAAGTGTTCAAGCTTACAAGCTGTTTGTTCCAACCTGAGGGTGTTTAATTTAAAGCATTTTTATCAACCCTTCGTAGAAGGTTGGTAAAATGTTGTCCTATCACATTTATGCTCAGCACAGGGTACAATCCTGTAAATGTGTCCTAAGAACCACCCCCAACCTCGACCCCCCCGACAGTTTTTGCATAATCCTGCTAGCTGACTAGCATTTAGAGGAGGTGAAATTGTAATATGGGATTATAACGGAGGGTTTTTACTGTGAGCTACAGGGAACCAAACTGGTTGTGCAGCCAGTTACTCTGACAAGTTGCAACAGCAATGGGCCAGCCTGCCAGCAGAACCAGTCATCGGGCCAACCGTGTGCCTTACTTGTGCCCGGGGACAAGATGAGTCTCTGCATATTATTGACAGTGCATTAAAGCAGATTATTAAATGGATAGAGGTCACTTTCTGTACGTCATCAGAGTCATTTCCACCTTAAAGAGTGCAGCGCTGGAGTAATAGATGCCAATCTCTACTGCCCTGGGCTGACGGGCCAAGTCAAACTGAGTTAAGCCAAGCAGGTGCATCTGAACAAACAATACCTATAGTACAGGGGAGCTCCTCCACCGAGCTTCCCTATGCTGGATGGAGGACTCTGGCTGGATGCTCTGAACTACAAGGAGTTCATACTTCTAGTGGAGCCTGCTGGGTTAGCATTGTCCGTCTTAAATCAGGTCAGAATTATCCACTTGTATCGTTTGGAGGAGAGCCACTCATCTATCCCCCACCACACCGATGAGATATCCTGCTGCTGCTCAGTGGGTTATCGTCATCATAAGCTTGAAGGAAATGAATCATAGAAAGAAATACAGCATCCTTAAGGTCCTCTTGTGGACTTTGTTTAAACAAACTAAAAGGTTCAACCAGTGGCATTAGATTCAGGTAAACCCTTCATAGGTGTAGTTTTTTAGTAACATTAAAGTTGGAAAGTCATGGCAGAGACTGCAAAACTTCTTAAATTTGTATGACAGCCTGCTGTTGCTGCAGCTTGAGACATTACTCTTAATTAAACTCGAAACACTTGAGCCAGCATGTTTAATTGGAGGATTTGCTGTTCCACATTAGCCAACTCCTTAAAGTAAAGTAAATTAGCCAACTCCTTGTGATGTGACGATCTAGATTAATGTTTCTCAGTACTGGTTCTGGCAACTTCCTCCTCTTACACGCCTGATTCAGGAGCAGCTTATCATCCAGCGCTACACAAGCCTGACAGCGAGCAAAGTTGATGAATCTCCCTGATTGGCTTTGCACAGGAGGCAACATGATCACCAGTGTTAATTACTTGGCCTGATAGCTGGATAACTTTTAGAAAATGCAGATGGTAGGCAATGCAGTTGTCTATAATGTTGGATACCAACACAGGGAGTTCCCCGTATTGCCTCAGGCTTGACTGGGCATCCACAGACACAATGGGCTCTGTCTGTGAGTGGGATTTGTGTAATGAACACGGTGGCAAGCAAATTGTTTTGTGTCAGAAAAAAAAATCAGCTCCAAACCAGCACCAACCAGCATCAACCAACAGCAACATTTCAAAGTACTGCAGGGATATGGAGCTGGGACCACTTAACCATGAACTGGTTCTTGCCAAGAAATTGTCTGGCACATAACCATTGTAATATTTGAGAAGACAGCTGCTCCAGTGTCCCTAGGGAATGTAGTTCTGTTTTTCAGCAGTATATAAAAGCTATTGACTTCTATGTAAAGGCTGGAATGCTGAGCTTTACTGGATCCAGAATCACTATCTGGACAAATAGAAGGAGAGGCAGCTGAAAAACAGCTCTGTGTTAACATAATAACAGAGCCGAATTAAACCCCCTTTGAGCTCCAGGATCAGCTAGAACCACTGCACCTAGGCGATGTAAAGCGCTTCTTCCTTTGTTGCTGCCCGTTTGCCCCTTTCACTTTACACATCCAGCTTACATGCTTGGCTGCTCCACTGGTACACCAGACATTACCCACAGTGGTGCAGTGACACATGATGTCAAACCGCCAAAACTTGTGAGGCTACAGGACTCAAAAACAAGTCAGAGCAGACAGAAATAAAATCATCTGACCTCTTGTGTTTGCCTCACCTGTCCTATACATTTATACGCTGTCATTGTGCATCCTGCAGTAATTTTAACATGAGCATGTTGGCTGATTGGTATTTCTGATCACAGGCAGATCACAGCATACTGCAATGAGTTTCAAATCATTCAAAGGAACATACAGAAAAAAAACTACCTGCTTGGGGCCCTTGTTTAGCACAGAGCATTAACCAGGAAGAAATGATCGATAAATCAAGTGAGGGACACATTTTGACCGGGTAGATAATCTCTGTCTTTAAGGAGACAAGAAAACTATGGAGAAAAATCTTCAATTAGAACAGGACAGACAGCATATTCAAACCCATTAGTACTGGTGGTTGATGGCTGAGCTCTTGTTTAATTTGGACAGTATGAACTTCCATGTGACGCTCCACACGTATCAGTTAAAACAGGCAAGCCTGCAAACCCTTTCTCTCTTTGGAAGAGGAAGGCCAATCATTCTTACTGACTCCAAGTTTTTAAATAAGCTCTTTAAAGTGGCATTTCAGAAATGTTCAAAACAAAGGACATTTGAAACTCTCTGATTACCAAAGCAGACATCAGTTACTTAATCGATAGACATGTAGGACATTTTTAGATCATGAAGTTAAATAAAAGCCATTGAATAGAGCTTAGCTTTAGCATAACAAGTTCTCATCCATCAACACATGAAAACAATCTTTATGAGAAAAAAAGAGGCACATTTATTTCAAAAAGAAAACAAAACATTCCAAAAAGTAGCTGATTTCAATAGAACATTTTCAAACATACATAAATTGCCATGCCTGGTGTTCTCATTCGGGTGCAGTAGACTTGTGTAATGTTGCTAATCAGCTATGCTAGGTATAAAACATATTCAAGCATTATGGCTTATTTCTTACGACAACATTTGTAAACTTCTCATCCACATTGTTTGAATATGTACTATGCCCATGGGCTCCTCTGCCCTAACCCAAACACAGCATCTTTATCTGCTGCTGAGGGTCGGCTGCCCCATTGTTTATCCTCCAGGAGATCTCCATCTGCCTTGGTGACGCAAAGGCACGTACTATCCTCCCCTCCCTGTGTTCCTGACCCCTGCCTCTGCCCTCTCCACCTCCCTTGGGGTGGCAGCGCCACTTGCCTCCATTGGGACAACGGAGTGTTCAAGTTTAGCGTACATACACAACAAATGTATATGTGAAGTCGTTAATTCTGAAGTGTACCATTATTACGATTAACCTGTAATAATTGTGGCTGTTGTGATAGTTGTATCAGGCATTTGAGTGTGGAAGTGGAATTTCCTCTTGGGGATAAATAAACTATCTATCTATCTATCTATCTGTGCATCCACAGGGTGGGAAGCGCTTTAGTTAAAAACCTGACAGATCAAGGAAGAATCTCCAGGAAAACAGAATTCAACTTTTAGCTTTTCGATGACAAAAGCAGAAAACATTTGTTCCTCCATCTTGCTGGGTCTATCGTTTAGATGGCAATGTGCAAAGATCCAAGCACAACCACAACACACCTCTGATGGTTTGGGGACCAACCCCTTCATCAAAGTTGGGATTTCAATATTTGCATTTCACCTGACAAAAACCCACTGTGGATCAAAACTTCCGATTTATTGAAATAAGAAGGCTGCCAGCTTGGTGCACGGCTTCTCTTATAAAAGTAGTTGGTTTTATTAAAAAAGCATGAAATGTGAATCATGTTGTGACATTTCATGGCACACTGCAAAAATCCTTTCATTATTGATGTCATGTGCTTTAAAGATGGCCTTCCTTTCCTGTTTATTGGTCACATGATTTCTTTGATCTGCCTTTTTAATTCCCTGATGTTGCAAAACAAGTACATAAGCACATTGATAGTAACACTGGGTTTGAGTCAGAGTTGTTCTTGCAGGGTCGATTCCCCTTCATCCATAGCTCATTTAATTCAGCTTAACTGTACTGTTATTCTGCCCAACTGTCTGTTGGTAGTGGCTGACTAGTCAACACCCCTTTTGTAAAATCTTTGAGTAACACAGACAGAATCCTGCTTGCGTTTGAGAAATGCTACGCCTCAGTCAACCCATTGCACTGAGTACACTGTTTTCACATCGCATTCACAGTAAAAAAAAAAAAAAAAAAAAAAACACCTCCAAAGTAAATTGTGGACTACAGTGAGAGCCAATGAGAGTGCAACCATCGGTGGGAGGGGTCTTCTGTGACAATAGGGTCTATTGTTTCTGTACTGAATGTGCCTTCGCACCATGGACCAATGTGGTTGAAGGTAGAGGACACTCCCCATAAATAGTGAACACTTAAGGAAACTGCAAACACGTGCAAATATCCCAATCCATTCCTCTACCCATATTCTTGTCTTTTTCTTTCGTTTTGGTGGCTCACCGCATATCAGCGCAAAAAAGTATTTTTAACAATTGTTTCTAGGGGATCTAATTTTGGAAGTACACGCATGGTTTGACCCACTCAATGGTCCCAAGGGAAGTCATGGAATAGAGATGATACGTGAACTTGTATCCTTTCTGGACTCATTGACACCACGCTTAATGTATTAATGTGATGCTGGGAGCCTTGTTGTGGTGGGGGTGGTGGTGGTGGTGGTGGTGGTGGGGGGGGGGGGGGGTTACTTGTTGAAACTGCATATGTTTGATGTGTGTCCACAGATATTAAATCTGTTTTTTTGATCTTGGTTGTTTTTGCCAGTGTGCCAAAAATGCAAACGGGGCTGCATTCAATCTCAAGATGTCCTTTTTGATCATTCAAAGATGAATGTTTCAGTGGTATGTCAGAAGATGCACCGCTCCAAAAATGAATTCATCACATTTTACTCATACCCAACCGTTAATTCCAATGTGCTTATTTACTTGGAAGACACAGAATGGAGCAGCAGGTTGAAAGAGGCTGCAAACATCTGTGGCTTGTTTTGTGCTATTAAAGCTGTAGAGAACATTATTGGCCTCAGCTGAGGGAAATACACTTTTTCAGCTGTTGAATAGGACGAACACATCACAGCCACAAAATATCATTTTAAATACATTCACATGTGGTGAATTCCACTGAGCCACATCAAGTGACATGCTATCAGACAGGATTTTAAAGCAGTTCAGGACTGCTGTCAGCATTTTATGATAAACTGACTGGGCAGGTGGGTCAGAAATATACTCTGCCAAAGTCTGACCTGCCCCTACACATTTGTTTTTTTCAGTGCAACTCTCAACAGAGAGCTCTTGTTCTCGAGAATAAGAAGATGGCTCACTTCTTATCTAACGTGATCAGCTACAGGCACTCGATTCAATGTGTGTTTTACTCATTTTTACCACTTGCTTGATCTGGCAAATTGCTGTCTGTACAAGCTCGATGTAGCAATTAATTTGACATAAATCTTCTGACGAACCTAGCAGTTGAGCGGCACAGCAGCTATTCCAAATGTACTCACAATGTGTTTGATTTCCAAGTGCTTTGTTCTGCATGAGTGCAGTCAGTGGAGACTAGAAATCAGGATGTCATCACTAGTGAGAGATGACATCTGAACCAGACAGTTCCTGGCCTGGCAATGATCCTAAAATTCCCAAATGACATCCGCTAATAGTGAAAAAGTTGGACTGTACGTCTGTATCCGGCTGGAGACAGGACATGTGTTGTCTTCCTCCATGGACGATTGGCTGTCACATATAATCAAGGTCCTTCCATGCCATTAAGGTACAGGTCAGTCATTGATATTGTTGAAATGCAACATCGTTAAGGCTGCCTCTGGACTGCACCCAAAAAAACATCTGAAAATCCATCAGAGGTTTTTTTGGGTTCTTCTTCTAAACTAGAGAGTTACCCACCTTTAAACAAAGGACAGACATTGGCGAGAGCATGCACTGGCCCTAAACGTGTGTACTGGCCGACAGCAAACTCCATGAGGAGCAGAGGAATGCCGCACAGGAAAACCATGATGAGATATGGGACCATAAAGGCACCTGAAACAGAAAACCAAAAAAAATAACGCTGAAATATTATGTAACAATGGCAGTTGTTTGGCTTGGCTCCAGGTCTGAATCTTCTCATAAAAGCACATCTATAAAATTAATTAACGAAATACAGGTGACAGTTGCTTCTGATATGAAGCAAAACTTTCTGTCAGCCCATCGCTGAGCTCTTTCCTCTCACGATCTAATTACAGTCTTGACTCATCTAAGAGAGAAGACATGCCTTTCATAGTCTGGGTGTTACAAGATGCAGGTTTGGGCTCCTTGCTTAGAGTCCATTCATCTACACAGTGGGAGGTTACTGTACAAAAGACGTCAGCAACAAAAAAATAAAAATCTAAAAACAGTTCCACAGAAGAGAAACAGAAGAACCTTTGTACTTGCTGCTATCTTGACTTTTTCGCAGGTTGCTGACATATGCAGATCTAATACAGCATAATATATCAATTTGGGCTGAAACCCACTTGTCTTTTAATATAATTCTTTTTTGCGTACCTTAAATTAATCAAAGAATCCTCCTGTAACAATTTCAGCCTCTAATCTCTGGAAGAATCACTTGTCTATGTCTATAATTGAGAACAACAATCTTGAAACCTTGTACTAAACATCATACTTAAGGATTCCATTCAATCTGATGTCGTCATAGTGATGTGATGTGATGTACAACAGGATAATCAAAAAATGCTGGAAAAAAAATCCGAATGTAAGAATATAAAAGTCTCCAAACCCTCAAAGAACTGCAAACCATTATAGTAATCTTACCAAACTATAATGAAAATTGCACAAAAGAGCGGGAGCTTTAGTTTAACAAAAGACAGATGCCTTTCAGATGCTATACTGATTATTGCTGAGTCATTCTAGGTACAGCACAATGGAGAGTGGTATGGATTTACTTCTCCATGTCTTCACTTTTAGATGTTGGCTTTCTCTTCTTGGCTGCTGGTAAAGAACACGTTGTGGGGAGCTGCCCCTTCCTCCTGCAACCAGGCAATTGCATCCGCTTGCCACAACCTGAGTATAAACTACAGGAATATGTTTTTGGGTGATTGTGGTGATCTCGGATTTAAAATGTGGCGGCAAAAAACAATTTTCACCAAACAAGGTGGAGTTGTGTAATACAGGCCGTAACCACATCTCAGATTTGGTCAGGAACGCCTTGCTACCTTGAGGAGGCCATCAAGTTTGGTAATTCGCCAACAAGTAACTGTTGAAATTGAAACCTCGTCAGCAACATAATAGACCTGAGTTCTCTGACGCCACCAAGTGAATGGATGAAGTCATGTTTGTATTAAAAGTGACTCATTATACTGTTCCACTGTCTCTGCAGAACAGCCGCACACAGCGACGTACTGGGGGTGCAAGGTCTGTTCATCACTGCTAGCAGCTGTGATGGGGGCTCTCGCGTGTACACGCCCCAGCGGCACTTTTGTGCGCGCTCACGAGTTGATTTTGCATCAACAACAAATACACCCTTTAAATATCAAGAGGCACATACAAGCATGACACCAAATTAAAAAACAACAACAACAACAAAACAACATATGAAATGTAGCCGTCCAGGTCGTGCAACGGTCTATTGTGTTGCCTGCCAACACGGAAGCTGCTGGCTTAGTTCCCTATGTTCACTGTACAGGCACAACTGGTTGTGTAATGCAGGTGGGAAATGGAATTATGGGTGCGTGTCCTGGTCACTGCGCTAGCGCCTCCTGTGGTCAACCAGGGCTTCTGTTCTGAGAGGAGGAGCCAAGTGGAATAATGTGACCCGCCCTCCTACTACCCTGTCAAGTGAAAAGATGCGGCGGGCAACGACGCCATATGTGATGGATGGAGCATGTAGTGGCCCAGGAGTGCTCCCCAGGGTGACACAGGGGGTGGAGCAAGGACCAGGACAGCTTGCTAGGGTGAGTTGGCGATGTGCAATGAGGGAGTAAAACGAGTAACAAACGGGAAAAACACACACACACAAAAAAAACGAATACAATGTACAAAATACAAAAGCGCACATGAGCAGAAAACATCAGACAGAAAAATCTCAAGACTCTCTTTCTGTGTGCATTATTTTTATCATTTGGCGAACCAAGAACTTGACAGCCTAACGGGAGTGAGGAGTTAGTTAGGAGTTCGAGCTGTGAGCGTAGCAGCCGTGGAGGTTCTTGCTGTTTGTGTGTGACACAGCTTTGATGGCTTCCCAATAACCTGGCCACAGCTATTTTGGCAAGCTTGATCACACTCTCATGCTCAAGGCGTCCTGCCAGCAGGTGTGGTATTTGGAGGCTTGTTTTGGAAATTGAGACTGAAGATAATGTTCACAACCTGATCATTTTGATTTCTGATTACTTACTTCCTAATATTTTAATGGGACTGAACTTAGTTACACTAAAGGCACCCAAAAGCAGCTCGTGTCGGGAGAGAACGTCCTTGGACGTGCTGAGACACATCATCTTTGACATTCCTGAGATCCTCAGGTGTTTCGGGTCCTTCAGCACCATACACCTTCACTAAAGCGACCCAGCCAGGTAGCAGAGTGTTCCACCCTGGATGTCACAGGGATTTTATGTTTTCATACTTCTACATTCATGGCTGACTCCATTTGAGCAGCAGCTCCCTAGTATTTTTGTGTAGCATGCGGGGGAGGGGATCTTTAAATTACACGATGCTCCTGTTTGCCAATTCCAGCATGTGTTGGCTGCATCGAAGTTCCTCAGCTGCCTAAATAAAAACAGCCGCTGTCTTTCAAAGCACTCCTGGTATTTATTGAAAGTTAAGCTCTGGTAAATGATTGTTCCCATGCTCTTAAAATGTTCTACTTCTTCTACAGGCTGGTAATTGAGAATCTGGCAGAAACTTGGATTAACAGAGCTGGCCATCGCTTTAAGCTGACAGGGCAGGTGCTTAGGGCCCCGCGGCCACTAGGGAGCCCCGTGGGCTCAGTTGACTCTGACCTGGCAAGCCCAGGTTTCCATGATGAACCACAGCGTGTGTGTTTGTGTTTGTGTGCAACAACAAGACTACGAAATGTTTACTTTTAATTAGGGTTAGCAATTTAACCTTTACATCATGTTAAGGACAGATTTGATTCTTCTATTTTTATAGTTGAAAGCAATAAAAACACCCTAAGTCACATGATTAAGGCCTGAAATTTCAGACCTTTTCCCAAATCAGTGTGGTGTGTTTGTTAACACTTGTTTAACTGGACCAGGCTTTGTTCGGCACAAATAAAAAATAGCTAAAGATTCATATTTTACCATTCATTTTTTTATTTGATTTTAATTCATTGGATATTTTGAATTGTATACTTGCACTTCTACAGCGTTCTCTTCATGTTGTGTTGTATAGTATGTTGATGTATAGATAATGTAAAAAAAAAAAAAAAGTAAAATCCAACTAGAATCCTTTTGGCATTTTTTATTCTTCTGCTAGATCAAGGAGCAGGTGTTTTAATACTGCTGCTATGAAGCAGGCATGTGGCCAAACTTTGTTAGCGCCACTTTAAATTTCTAAACACCAACAAAGTAGAAGAACAAGTGCAGTTAGTCGGATTTATTTAGGGTGTTTCAGTGTGGCCCATCTGTTAAAGGATGTATACATATACAAATGCAAATATACTTCCACATGTATCCACAGAGAAACAAGGCCCTAAAAGTTATCTTTTTTAGCTTCCCAACTTTTATTTTTTGACTTTTGCTCTTTTTCCTTTTATACAGTGTCTTTTGTGAAATGTTTCACACTGGATTTTTGTTCTGTGTCAAGGCAAAAAAAACAACCTCATGCAGGTGATGACAACTACATTTAAAAAGACTTTAGATTGAAGTCTGATACGTGTGTGTGTGTGTGTGTGCGTGCGTGTGTGTGTGTCAAAGAAGGAGCTACAGACCTACTTTACCTCTGCTCTTCCGTGTGTCACTGGCCAGCATTAATTTTGCAACAGAAACCTGACCTCCCGGAGCGCCTCACCTCCACCGCTGCTGTAGCACAGGTAGGGGAACCTCCAGACGTTGCCCAGCCCCACCGCGTAGCCCACCGATGCCAGGATGAACTCCAGACGTCCGCTCCATGTGGGTCTCTTCAGGAGCACCTCTTCATCCCCCGTCTTTTCGGAGATCGCGTTGAGACGCGAGGGGATGAGAGCGCACTCTCTCTCATCAGAGGGCGAATCATCCGCACCGGTATCCATGGTAGCTTAACGGTGAAGGGAATTACCGGACGATCTCTCCAATACAACCGCGGTGACCTCTGTTACATTAACATACGTCGGGAAATGGATAAATCCGGTTAGCATGAACGCATCGCATGGATTCCGCTGACTGAGCCCTGACCGGTGAATCTCCAAATGTAAAGTCTTCTGTTGATCTGAGTGAGCGATATGAACCCTCTACACGTGTAGTTTCATAACCACATCAAGAAAGCCTAAGATCTGCTCCGTGAAGGCAGCAGGGACACCGGGTAGCACAAAGACCGGTAAGAGTGAAGGCTGTCTGCGTCTGCTCCCCGCTCAGTTACATGTTCTGTGACATAACTACATACGTCCTCCTCCATCGCTACAAGCCAGACCTCCGTAAAGCCGCCGAGGCTGCTCCGTTACGCCCCCCTCCAAAATAAAAGCTGCGAGTTACAAATTATTCAAGGGAAATCTGATTCAGAATAATCATAAATCTAGATTAGGACTACTCTTCAACCTTCATAATATCAGAAATAAAATCAGCATGGGGGGGGGGGGTTCTACACTCACTAACAGGAATTTGACGGCTCGATCCTTATTTTATTGTATCAAAAAAGTTTCCTTTAGAGGTGTGTTCCTTTCAGTTTAATTTTGTGGTTTTGGGGTTGGTTTTTTTTGTGGTTTTCTTTTGTTTTTCATGAGAAGAAAACAAGGCCTTATTTGACTCTGATGTCAACCACAGGGAACAAAATGTTGATTCAGGGTTGTTTTTCAGGGTCTGTAGACTTGGTAACCACGGCAACCATTGTGATGTAGGAGAAAACATGGCAAGAGGACAAAATTAATTCCATGGAAGTATTATTATCATTATCATTATCATTATTATTATTATTAATAGCAGTGGTGGTAGTAGTATAAGTAGTAGTCGTAGTACTGGTTGTAGTAGCCGTAGCAGTAGTATGCCTATTGGCTTTGCTGGGATGAGAGGAGGAGCCTGGTCTTCTGATCTGGAACTGATGAACTTTGGGAGTCAAGAACACAAACTTGATGTGAAGCAAGTGACTGAATTGTGACCAGAGAGAGTCTGTGACTGGATGATCGGAGCTTTAACAGGAACTGAAACATACTTCTGCCCTGTCATAAGAGTCACATTGTCACAATTTCCTCACAAATTAACATTTAGCAAATCTCTGTGCCCAAATGTCAGACTGCAGTTTTTTTGTTTGTCTGTTTTTGTTTTTTTCATCTGGACACACAAATCATAATGAAAAAAAAAATCTGTTTCTTTTTTTTTTTTTTTAAATCACCTTTAAGTAGCAGTGCTTCAGTATGTGTGAGGGTTCTAATATCTGAAATATTACCTGTTTCAAGGTCTAGAAATAAAGAAAAGATTTACACAAATGTACTTCATAACCGTGAGTACTCACAAACGCTTTCCTGTCAGTCTGTACACACAAACCATGACACAGTAAAACAGATGAATATACGAGGCGAGTAACTTTAGAGATGTGATGATATACTATGATGTACATCATCATGTTTAAGTTTGGTGATAAACCTCTTCTCAGCACAGCACACAGAGCATCTCCAATAAAGTAAAAGATGAAATGTAAGTTGGTTTGTGTCGTTCTGGTCTGGCAGTAAACAAATACTGCAGTTGACATCATTGGGGAATAAAGGCCTGAATTTCCTTCTTTTTTTGACGGCAACGTTGCTTTACAATAATTACATCTATGCATCCTTACATCATTACATTCAATCGATAAGAGGAACTACATTAGACGTTATGAATTGCGGTACATTATGACACAAAATGATAATTGATACATGGATAATGATGATGTAACAAATATGTAGAGGTAAACGTCCGCTGCAGAAACCAAAAAACAGCCTTTTGTACATTTTGTACATTTTGTGAAATATGTACGCATGCATGGTTGGAAATGATAATTGTCCAGGCCCAGGATGGTTCAATCACTCTGCAAACACACACACACACACACACACACACACACACACACACACACACACACACACACACACACACTTATCTTCTCCATTTTTCCCAACACGACAAAGCTTGGACGTAACCATGGACAAGTGTACTGGTGCACTCTCTCCCCCTTGCCTCTGCCCCTGGTGACCAGAGGTGGTGAAGAACACTGCCTCCCTGTCTCTCGCTCTCTCTTCGGCTGCTACCATGACAACCCGGTTGATTAAATCTGAAAGGACTTCCCACATGATTTTTGTAGCTCAGTTGGATTAATTTTGAAAACATGCATTTATCCTGGAGAGTTTTGTAGAATTCCATTTGACACTTTAATAAACCACTCCAGAAATCAAGACCAATCTAAGATTTAGAAGAGAAGATCAAATATGAGCAAGAGAGCATGCACTTGGGAAGATGAAGGCATTCTGACGTCACCGCTGAGAGCCCAGCCGCAGAGAGAGGCAAAAATAGTCGGGCTCTTTTGTTTCTCCGACTGATTGTAAAGCAACGCTCAGACAGGTGTAGGTCTCCAAGCCCGTGTGTTCACATCACAACAAAGGCGTCCTCGTGTTTCAAGCAGCTGAAACGACTCTGTTCAAATCAACACTGACGTTTATTCAAAGTCAAGTCAAAAGTTCATTGTAGTCAAGGGTACTTGTTCTTTTTTTAATAAAAGTAAATGAGATGGAATCAAATTTTTCATGATGAAGAAAACATTTATTTAGTAAAAACATTGTTATTTGCACCATGGTTTCCACAGCCACTTTGGCCATTTTGACGTCTTTTCTTCCTTGTCCTCCTCCTCCTTGTTTGCCTTCTGCCTTTTCTTTTCCTCCTTTTTCTGCCTCTTTTCTTCTGCCTTCTTTGCCTTACGCCTCTTCTTTTGCTCCTTCCTTTTCTTCTTTTGTATCTTCTTCTTTTCCTTGTCACTTTTCAAGGCATACTCCTGAAAAGAGAGAGAGAGAGAGCAACAAATTCAGCAAGTTCTCTTCTCATAAACCCATATTTGCACAAAGTGAACCAAACAAGTTCTTATTTCAACCTGAATCGTCAGTTTGGTGCCTACCTGAAGTTGCAAGATTTTCTGGTTCATCATCTCAATGTCGCTCTTCAGTGTTTGGCACTCCGTTTCTTTGCTGTAGAATTTCTGTTCCCACTCTTTTCCCTTCACTTTCAGTATTTTTTTACGTTTGGCCACTTTTTTGTCACTCTTTTTTAACTCATCCTCATAATTCTCCTTCATCAGCACTATTTTATCTTCCAGATCCCTCCTGTCACGGTTCCATCTGGTCTCCATCTTATTATTCAGTTCAATTTCCTTCAGCAACATCTCTTTTTCTTGCTCCTGGCTGATCTCTTTCTCCTTAATCAGCTGAATTTCTTCCAGTATTATCTCTCTTTCTTGTGCCTGGCTGATCTCTTTCTCCTTAATCAGCTGAATTTCTTCCAGCAGTATCTTTCTTTCTTGCGCCTGGCTGATCTCTTTCTCCTTAACCAGCTGAATTTCTTCCAGCAGTATCTTTCTTTCTTGCGCATGGCTGATCTCTTTCTCCTTCATCAGCTGAATTTTTTGCAGCAGCGATTCCTTTTCCTGCTGCCGGCAGATCACCTTCTTTTTCAGCTGTTCCATATCCTCCAGCAGCACCTCCTTTTCCGTGTGCAGGCTGACGTTCCTCTTCCTCAGCTGTTCAATGCCTAGCAGCAACTTATCACGTTCATGCTGCCATTGCTGCTCATTTAATTTCATCAAATGTCGCAGTCTATCATTCTGGTCCTCCTGTTGCTTTTCAGTAGTCGCCTGTCCAAGTGATGGAAATACACACATAAACATGTTTAAATACAGTCCTTTGGATGCATAGAAAGAGCAGGTATTTCATGTTTTAACTTCTGACACATGTCTGACTCACCATTTTAATGGCCTGAAGCTCCACTTGAGCCTGGTGTATATCATGAAGCATTGCCTGCTTTTTTTGCTGCCATTGCTGATCTTTTTCGTCCATTAGCTCCCTCAGAGTTTTATTCCGTGCAGCCATCTGCACACATTTAGCCTCTGTCAGATAAAGGACTTCCTTTATGAGCAGAAATTCGGTGTCTGGCTCCATAATTTCGGTGTCCTCCTGACTGCAGACCTCCAGCTGCAAATGTATATGAAGAGTTTAGATACAGAGCTCACACTTTGGATTGGTAGAAAAAGAAGCTCCTTACCTTATGAGCCTTAAAAAGATTCAGCAGCTCCTTCTTGGCTTGATTTATATCGTTACGTAGCTTCTGTTGTTTTTGCTGCCAGACATTCTCCTCGCTTTCCATGAGCTCCAGCAGATAATGATTTTGTGTCTGCGTAGTTATCATTTGATCTAAAGCTTCTTCCATGCTCCTCTCCATGTCCTGCTTGTTCTCATCGCACTTCATTCTGGCGGTTTGCTCATCAGAGGGCTCCGGCTGAGCCATTCCAAGTGACTGAGAGACACAAATTTTACATGTGTGAATACAAGCCTCTAAGTTTAGATACATAGGAAGTGGGTTTTTCATGTTTTACCTGTTCAGACACAGTGGAGCCATCAGTCTCTTTAAAGAGCTGCAGCATCCTTTTTGCCAGATACAGATCAAGCTGCAGCTGCTTCTTCTCATGTAGCCTCTTGAAAGCCTCCTCGTTCGTCATCTCCACCAGAGCATTGTTTTCACCCACCATGCTCTCACTTTTGGCTACAGAGTACAGAAGCTCCTTCTTGTAGGCCTGCTTCCCTTTTTCTGGCCTTGACCGTAGAAAATTTTGCAGGTCATGTGACTGAGAAACACAAAGATACACATAGATTAAAAAAATAGTCCTCTAACTTTGGTAGCGTGGGGAAAAAAAAAAAAGCAGAGGGCAGAGGTCATTCACTTTTTACCTTTTGGCACAAGGTTGACCTATCAGCCATTTTAAAGTTCTGCAGGCTCACTTTAGTCTGATTTAAAACCTTCAGCAGCTTCTGGTTGTCGTTCTGCCTGGCAACAACTTTGTTCTGCAAATATTCTCTCAGAGCCTCATTCTGTGCCTCCAGCAGTTTAACTTGACTTGAGATGACACTAAGGTTTTCCTCCATGTCATCCATCACGTCCTCTGTCCCCATCTGCAGATGCACCTGTCCAGATGAGTGAAAGACACAATTCATTAATGTACATATACAGTAGATACAATTTATATACACATATAACATGCATGTATATTTTCACCTTATTTAAGGAACTAAGATAGCCTTTCGACAAGGTCAGTATTTTGTGCAGGAGGGAATATGTTGTCAGTTTGGTGCAAGTTGTAATCATTGTGCACTTCATAACATAGCGAGGCTCTCTCCTGAAGGCGAGGTGCCATGTTGGTTGCTGTACACTATACAAACAGAATGACATGCTAAGGAAACCTACCTTGACACGTGTGTCGTCCTGATGCTCCATTTCAGACCAACTGTTGTGAATGACGGATGAATGAGCTTTGTTAGTTTGACTTCTGAGCAGGTAAAGCGCGGTGTGTTTCAAGGACTTGAATCAAGTCAACTGGAGAAAGTTATATATCTGTAAGATGTTTCTCCCTTTATCCAAGTGGCTTCATCAGTTCACGCTGTTCCCATAGACAGGCTGTCGTGTCTGATCGTCTCAGTGTATTGTGTTCTCAATCTAAGAGTTCATATGTATGGTTTGTCAGAACGGTAGCCTCTGTCACATCATTATTTGCAAGAAGTTCTTTTCTGGGATCAGAGTTAGAATTGTGAGACCAAAGACAAAATTCTGAGATGAAAATCCAAACTGGGAGACCAAAGACAAAATTCTGAGATGAAAATCCAAACTGGGAGACCAAAGAAAAAATTCTGAGATGAAAGATAAAGTTGTCAGATTAAAGTCCAATTCTTTTGGTTTCATGTTGAACAGCTTTCAATTCAAGCCTTAGCCACATGGTAAAAACACAGTTGATAACTTGAAAGCCATACGTAGCTCTTAGCGAGCCGTTGCCTGGTAGCCCAGGCTCTGAGCTGGGACCACATAGCAAATATACAGCTATTAGCCAGAATCCATACAAAGTCATCAGCAGGCACTAACACAGTCTTCAGGGTGTGTCACAGCACTATGGATCATGTGGGTTTGAAAATCATACAACATTGGGATCTTACTTAAAGGGGCAGACTAACACATGCACTACTATGTGGTGCAAAAGTCACTTCCTGTGTCCACCAGGGGGCTTTAGAGAACAAGCACTACCCGAACATTACGTTGACATTCTGAGAAAAGAGTGCAACTCCTTTTTTTAGAGTGAGGTCAATCCCATAAATAGAGTCCCGTGATGCTCCATCTATCCCGCAATGCATTCTTTATCCCATCATTCAATCGCCTCAAGCATAATAAGTGCCATTACATCAGGATGAGACCAACCACATACAGAACGACTGGGCTCTGCATGTGCCTGTTATGAATTAATTCTCATTTAATGACATTTCCCAAAATAGACAATATTTCACAGTGTAATATTGAAAAATGGGACCGTTTTCTAGGCTCTTATTTTTTATTTTAGCAGTAGCGTTGACGAAGGCACTGTGGAACTATAACACAAATGATATATGCCTGCTCAGATCAGACCACAGAATCAGTGAAACGCATCCGATTAAGAAGCAGTATAGCGAGTGGGTTAGAATGTAACATGAGTTTGGTGGAACCCAATATGCTGCAGACGCTCCCAAACATAATGTGAAGCGTCTCAGTGCTCCATGGAAAACATCATGAATACGCAAAGTGAGAAGTGTGAGAACCTGTTGATCTGGTGGATTTGGGACACTGAGACGTGGTGTGGTAGAAAATCCAATACTGACTGAAACACCAGCGATCACAGATGTTGATGGTGAACCCCACCTCTTTCCAAAAGGCGGCTGGCATAGGCTCCACCCCCCCCCCCCCCCACACACACACACACACACACACCACACGACCCATAACAGGATAAGCAGTATAAGATGGATGGATGGATAGATGATGGTTCTTGGAGGGAAATTTTGGAGATACAGTAAGTGCCTGCCAGATTCCACTCCCTGAGCATAAAACACCTTTGCCACTAGATGTCACCCAAGCACTCCCTGAATATCGACCCTGACTATCGCGATTGTTGCAGCGAGGCTGGTTTGGCCAGGCAGAAGGAGGACAGGACCCCAGAAACCAATGGGTCAGGAGGAGCAGGGCAAGGAGGGAAGTCCAAGCAGGTCCAGGAGTTTCCCCTCTGGAACATCGACGCTCTGAAAGGTTGTGAGCAAATAAAATTTCACTGAGGGAGACCCCCTGTGTGTGCGGCTCAAATGTAAAGGCTAAAGAAGTAATCTATATAGGCGAATGTAATGTACTTATGCTTGACAAAGCTGATCTGTGGCTGCGTTTAGTTGCCATCCTGATGTTCATTGTTATGTAGGGTTTCGTCTCCACTCCTGATTTTCTAGTTTCACCCGTTTACCTCTTCCTAGTGATTTGTATGCCTCTTTTGGATTATCCATAAAAAAATAAAATACAAATAAAATGTGAGTGTTCTACTTGCTTCCCTCAAAGATTGTTGATGGACACAAAATCCAGTTCTAAGCTCCTCAAGCACTTCAAATCACTTTTACTATTAACTTAAGACTGACAAATTTGAATGTATGAACCCAGGTGTGACCAACAAACCGATTTGTGCCAGCAAAAGGACAAATGCTTTTGTTCTGAAAATCCGACGCGGGAAATTCATGTTTTCCTGCGGCTGCGATCAGCCTGGGCTTCACAAAGGATTGGAACATCAATAAGTAAATAATAAACCAGCAGTATGTGAAGTTATTTAGTAGAAGCCATTTTTGCCACGTGAAAAAAATACTTGCACGTGATTTTGGCGGTTAAAGGTTGTATGTGGGGGCAAAATTCACTCAAAATGGAACTAATGATTACTTCTTTTTTATTTTTAGTTGCCTGACAGCCATAATAACAACTCAACATCCATTAAAGTGATTTTTTAACGAATTTCATTAAAAACACAAATTGAAACGAAGAGAAGAGTAAAACGAAGAGATTAATTCCCTCCTTAATAAACGCATAAATACGGGCTGAAGGTTTTGAATCTGAAAGTATTCCACAAGCGTGTCGTGTACTCCAGTGTTGGTGCAGTTCAACTTTTATTTTATTTTATTTTTTACCACTGGGCGGCGCTGCTGTTATTTTCTTTCCGTTTTTGTTTTTTGAGGCAAAACCCCTCGGCTCCCTCCTGTTTCCAGGTGCTGCAGTTGAGCCTTTCCGCTTTCCGTACAGGAATGTGTCGACTGCATTACGTCAGGGATCCTGCCAGCGGCGAGAGAGCTGCCCCGTCCAGGAGGCGTCTTCGGTTACTCCTTTCTGTGAGACAATTAAAGGGATGTGTGTGTGTGTGTGAGGGAGTGTGTTTTCTTATTCCCTGTCGTGTCGAGAGTTTATAGATTAGGCGGCGGGGAGCTGAAGTGTGTAGCCGCTGTTCGCAGCTCTGCCTTCTCAGCATGAACGTTTTATGAAAGGAGCAGATATCGACGACGCTGATAGAGAGTAGATGGAAGTCGCGGAAGGTGAGGAATTCAGGTTCTCTCCTTTCTTTGGCGGGTTTTCGCCGCATTGTCCCACATTGAACGCTTATTTTCTTCATTTATTTTCCTTGCTAACACACCTGTTAGTTAGGCTGCTAGCGTGTGTCGTAAAGCCGCTGTCTCCCCGTCTCTCGTCCAGGTACGGATGAATGCTACTGTGCGGGATGTGGAGGGAGAATGCAGGACTCGTTTCACATGAAGGTCCTCCAGGACACCTGGCACAGCGCCTGCTTTCAGTAAGTTCACCATCCAGCGCCACTCGTAAGGAGCCTCTCTGTCGTACCGTCCCGACAAGTGAATGCTTTGTTTCTAGAGAACGACGAGAGGGGGGGCCGCGTGCATTGACATGCACAATAACCGCGGTCAACAATGGCCTTCACTCGTTGGGTTTACTAACAATCTCGTGGATAATCCCAGAAGATTCTCTTTTGTAGCACGAACATGAGATTTGGTGCGCACACACCCGCCCTGTGTAGGTTGACAGCCCGGCTCTGGACAGTCCAGGCTCCTGAATTCACATGGGCCAGTGAAAGGGGGGCTGTCCTGCAACCCTGCAGGGTGGACTCTACCCTGAATCTGCTCCCAGGCTAGATGATTACCTAACTGGAGCTGGTGTGAGGCTCTCTGGTTGTTGCAGGTCACTGCCCCGTAGAGAGATGTCTGTGTGGGGAAACAGCAACATTCACTGCTTTTGACGGTGACATAAGACGGTTCAGATATCCAACGAAGCCATGACACAAAAACCTCCTGTGAGGCTTCGGTAGTCAGAGCTCAGCCGTGTGGTTAATGGAAGCTGTGGGCATCCAAACCTTCCAGATTTAGATTTAAAAAACAGGAAGAAGTAGAGCCTGAATATGAGAATGAAGTAGGGTGTTTTCTCTCACATGGAACAGAGCAGACGGTACTACGGGTTTCTTACATTCATGGACAAAATCTTGGAATTGTCCCGGGATTTTGAAAACAGCTGTTTACAGCCCATTTTACGAATATGTAAAATCAGAAAGTTTGGGAAAAGTCACAGAATTTAATTTCAGGAGCACCTGAATATTTGATCTGTTGTGGCTTAGTTAAGATCTCGTGGTTCATATTGATTTAGTTAATGTATAAATAATCTTCTACCAAATGTATTTTAGGGAAATATTTGCTGCTAAATTGTGGCAGGGATTTCTCTCATGTAGTTTTCATGTGTAGATCAACATTTCAGAGAATGTGATGTCATTTTTTCCCCCCACACAGGCTATAAAATCATGGAAACTGATTGTTGGAAGTGTGTGTGAACCTTGCACTATCAACACTGACCGTTGTACCTCCACTGGGTGACCGGCAGTTTGTTTTCAGCAGGGCATCTCAGAAACAAAAGGACAGAGTTTGATGAACTTTGGCGGAATGCTAGGTGACGTTACAGAGGATAAATTATTAACTGTTGGAGATTATATGGATCGGATTATAATCCCTGGATCCTGAAGACTTGTTCTCGTGGTATCTTTTCAGGACATGTCATAGATTCATTTTAACTGAGTCCATGTGAAACATTTCAACTTCCAGAAGTCCTCTTTATTGTATTCTGGACTGGTGATTTCAAAGGCCTATTTTTGGTGGTTTGAAGAAAATTTATGAACCTTTTCTCTCTTTTTTTTTAAATGTTATTTTGATGTTGTGTCCATGCAGCCTGATTGTCATGGGAATGCGCTCACCTGTGCATGCATGTCTCCTCACCTCCTCCCTTGTTTGAAAAGGGAGATTTTATTTTTACACCTCCATTTATGAAAACCTCTTTCTGTGAAAATCTGTTTCCAATCTGTACTGCTGCAACCCTAAGTAGAGTCTCCTCTAACATCCTTTGAAGTCCATGCCAGAACTCTGGCTCCTGAGGTCTTCTGGCATTTCCAGAAAGCTTCAAGAATAGGATTTACTGTAGACAAATGTATTACCTGTTTCAAACAAGTGAAATGGTGTTGTGATCGTGGAAGGAGCAGTGCTCCGTCCTTACATAACCCAGGGTCTCACTCCTGCCAGATACTGGCTCCTCAAGAAGTCATCATCTTCTCAGAGGCAAAGTTCCCGGCACGGCTGCTGTGTTACTCACCGTTGATCCCCTCAGTCCGTCTGTAGTTTAATACTCCCTCACATTCTGGCCCCCCTCCTTCATGACTTCATCTTTGTCTGAAACGTCTTCAGTTACATTCATGGAGAACCCCATGATAAGAGAAGTTGTGTGTGGACGTGGTGGTTGAGGGACAAGCTGCAGCGTCACTGTATAAACCAGCTTCTTTTAGTTCCTCATGACACAAGTCATCATTGCTCTGTCAGTTTAGCTTAAAGAGGTAAATCTTTGCACCCAGTGAGGAAATTCTCCAGCCATAATGGAAATGTCCTATTGTCCACACGCTGGCACTCTGGCCTCCTGTGTACCTCCACCTTGTAGAACATTCTTCCAGGCTGATGTCACTCTTGTTCCAGTAAACCTGGCAGTGTTGTTGAGGCCTATAGGTAACATCACCCGCCACTGCTGCACTCTGCATTCCTAAATAGCGATTCAGAGTCTGCTGTCTCAGACGCCGGCTGCACATTTGTGTTTTGTGTTGTCTGTTTCAGAGGAAAATTGCGTTCCAAACCCATCAAAGTAAACTGTTACAAATATAAAAAGAAATTAAGAAAAATCGGCGACTGGAGACTGTACCAGAGAGTCTTTTATCACCAACTGCTCTAACTGGAGGTCACTTGGAGAGAGCCTTCATGCACTAGACAAGCTCAGCAGCACCTACTTTTCTCTCTTCCAAACCACAGGGTGGCGCTATGACTTAAATTCATCTTGTAGATGTTTTCAGGCTGGGACTCTCATCAATCATGAGAAGTCTGGAAAAGATCTGACCATGTGGAGTCCACCATCCTGAAGCTCAGTGTTGCGTGGCGAAATACCACAATTGACGACATCGCCACGGTAACAGTTAAACCAAAACTCACAGTCTCCACAGCAACCCGTCACCAAGTTCTGAAGGCATTTCTGAACCAATTCAAGTTGGATCTGGTTGACCCATAAAGTGTTAAAAAAAAAACAACCAAAAAACAGAATGTCATATCCTGTTTCCGCCAGGCTAATCTGCTCCCAGCTTTAGTCGGTGTGTCCTTGGCCCTCGCCACACCGCTCCACCAAGTTTGGTGAAAATTGGCTACATAGTTTTTGCATAATTCAGTCAGAAAAATGCCGCCGCCGCCTCTTCAGCCTTTGCTGTTGAGAACAATCATTCAGCGGGTTTAGCATGAGGTCATAGTCGCTGCTTGCTGTCATATGTGATTGGGACCTCTGTACGCTGACAATGAAAAGGTTCAACTTCCACAGCTTTCTGACGCTTCCAAGACAAAATTTCCAGCAAACGTAATGAGAAAGAGTTGAGTCGTTCAGGAGAAGGTCGCATCCCCTCTAAACCAGCAGCTTTGATTGAAAGCTCACTTTTATAAAGTAATCCGATCCTGATCTGCTCAATATGAATGGCGGTGCGTTTGAAACTCCTCACTTCTTGGAGACCAGTTGTTATGTAGAAACTTTAAGAACCAACAATCACACACCCTGAGATAAGAAGCATTGGAAAGTGAAACACTCCCTCCCCAGGTCCTCAAGTCCTACTAACTCTTCTTCATGCTCTGACAAAGGAATAAACTCCTGCAGGAATGCGGCTTTGAGGAAATGAGTAATGTTTATTTTGTAGTGTTTGTGCAGCCATTGTTCATTGACCAACTACCTGAGCCCGGCCTGGCCGCCCTCTTTCACCAGCATGGATCCACACATCACTTTATCATGATGTATACACACTTGATGCGCTGTAATTGCAGTTATTAGCTGCTTTTTTTTTCTTTCCCCTTTTTGTCAAGTTTGTTTTCCTCGCTGCACCTGGTCAGACACTGAATGTCTTGCATTCCACTTGTTGTACGGCACCTTTTACCAGTCTCTTCCTTGTCTGTCCCTCCTGATCTATTTTAGTCTCACTGATACTGAGTTATCCTGATATAGACTGACCCCCTACTGGATTCTGGAGACTGATACCAGTATCGACGTTTATAATTCAAATAACACTATTCACACTGAAATGTGCTTTTGTATCAGGATTCCTTCATTGCATCAGTTTGTGTATCAGTAGTACTCTGGTGAACCAACTACATGCTACTCATAAACTATATATTTTTTGGCAATACAGCCTCACTTTTTCTTAGTTTTTATCAGATAACGTGTGGATTGACTACAATATCTGATTGCGTTACATCTGAGACCAAATGCTGGGTTCTTCACGCAAGCTTTTATATCAAATGTGTGTCCCACAGAGCAGCACAGCCTTTCTGCTACTCCAGCTTTCAGTTTTTAGCTTCAGTGCCACTCATGACGTCACCGTGACGTCTCAAGTCCTTCTTGTAATTTGCTGCTGTTGTTGGGATTAGACATTTGAAGACTGAATCATTGCAGCTACAAGGGCTGGGTGATGCCACTTCAAACCCATTTTGCCATTTTTAAAAACTTTTACTTTGATTACTTGATAAATAAATGATTATTTTATCCTTTTTTTTCTCTTTTTTACACTGTCCTCTTAGTTCTGTGGACTTAATTAAATTTGCCATAAGCTAAAAAAATCATTATCTTGATTTGGGGACTGAATGATTTGGAAAAATATAATGTTTTGCCATTATATTGAATGATATTATAAGGGATTATAATTCATGTTTTATTATTTTTTTTCATTTGAATTGGAAAACCCCTTTGTATGGTAATAGTCTGGGTTCTGCAGGGATCTCTACCTAACAAAGATGTTTTTTTTTAAGTTTGTATGATACCATTTACAAGATAGACCATCTTTGTAGCGCCTCAATACTTCATTTAGAAAGTATTTTAGCACTCATTTAGGCTTTCGCGAGGGCCATTCATTGTTCAGCTCCATCTCAGTTTTGATAATCTCTTGGGGTTTACCTCAGGATTAGAGCTTCTCGCTCTTTACTCCACAACAGACATACAAACGGGGTCTTTCCTCAGATCCCTCTTAACACCAGAACGCTCTGCGGTATCTGGAACCAGCCCAAGTCTGTAAGCCCTGGATCAACTATACCTGCAACTCCAGAGAGCAACATGATGCACGAGGCTGAATATAGCTGAAAGACATTAAAATTCAAAATGCATTCCTTAGATAGCTGCGTAATATTTGAAGGTGATATTCTTAATAACATAATAGACGCAAGCAAGCGGGAAATGTGAGAGCGGTTTCCAGCAGGGGCAGAGCTCCAAATGTCATCGTGTGTAAGATTGTGTTACTGAATTAGAAAACAAAAAGTGTTGTCAAGGAAAGCGCCAGGTTAAAGTTGATTGTCGTGAAAGTTTTGTCCCCTCATTCAAATGTTAAAGTTAACGATTCTCACATATGTAATTCATGGTAGCGCGCGCGTGTGTGTGTCTGCACTTCATCATCCGTGTGTTAAAGTACTATGAAACTGTGGTGAGAAAACAAAAAACAGGACTGCGCATACTTGAGTAACCTAATCCAACAGTGGCTCATCTTTGATCGTATTCTGGCTGCCGAACCTGCTGCCTGCTTCTGCATAACCAGTAAAGCTTGTTGAAGGGACGCTCACAGCCTGCAGGTGCTTCCCAGTCTACTGGCAGCTTTAGCATTCCTCTCTCTGAACACTCTGTCCCTAAGTCATGGCCATAAATCTCTCCTTAATTTTCCTATAAATCTTTCCAGGTGACAGCTGGGATCAGTCAGCTGATGGTTTCACATTATTGGAATGGCCATTACTATTTCCTAGTCCTTATTTTGCTTTTTGAACTAGCTCTGTGATCACTTTTGGTGTTTTTGGGTTTCTTCTTATTAACCTCTCGATAGAGGAGAGTTATGTGGAGCAGCAGGATAATTAACACTTTGTGACCATGGTTGACGACTTAACCCAGGATTAGATTTGCACCCTTGACCACAGGGCTAAGGGGGCGCTTTGTTATTACTTGTATTGACCCTGATGAACTACAGGCAAGAATGCATAATTAAGGCATTCAACTCCTTTGTTCCAGTGACCCAAGACCTTTGCCCCTGAACTGTTTTTCTTTTCTTTTCTTTTCTTTTTTTTAGCTTGTTTCAACAGGTTGTTGACACAATGTTTGCCAAGTTTTCCCTTAACCAACTTATCAGGTGGGCAATTAACGGTAGTATTTAGCAGCCTCTGGTGGTAGTGTGCTGTGCAGAGGGCTAAATCAAGTGCGTCCAACAAAACTTGTCAGAAGCTCCCACATCAAAAGTGGAGCAGCTCTTCTGATCTTCACACCCCAGACCAGGGATTTTCACAGTCAGTCCTCTTAGACTAGAGACGTGTGGAGGGGAGCACAACCACAACAGTAAGTGGAACATCACGCTAGAAAAGAGAGAGAAAGTCACACACTCAACGATTCTCCTCCACTGAGATTCTAATCACCAATGCGTTCATGCAGAATATCCCTTCAAGGGGGGGGGGGGGGAACCCCTCCTTACATTATTAACAGTTTAAATCCTGGAGTCCTATTTGATTGTATGGAGAGTCAACTATGGAGCCAAGCAGGCCAAAGAATGCTGTTTTCCTTCATTTCATAGTATAGTGTATATTTCAAATACATGAAAACTGTCCATCCTGACCCTTTTATTAGTTTGTCACTCATGACAAGGAGCAAAAACAGTAAAACTACCTCAAAACTACTGCCAGACATATCCCGAACCAAATCCCATTCATTTTGTCGGCTGCTCTTAAAAATGATGGTTTGGTGTTTAGCTCACCAAAAGTGAAGTCTGTGGCTCTCTCTGTTGCCCCCTGTGGTTAAATACAGCAATGGCTATAAATCCTGCCCCATCCATGTTAGCAGACGGCACGTAAGCCAGACTGAAACATCAAAGTACATGGCAAATACCTTTTTAGCTAGATTTATGTCTGTCATTTTTGGTAGTTCTTATTTGCTTGTCCGTTTTCCTGAAGCGCTTGTTTTTTTATTAGTAATTGGATGCAACAGTAATGGCGTGTGATGTCATGATTGACAGCTGCTCTGGCTAAGATATGGGTTTTCTTGAGGGCATTTATCAGTTTCTGTTTGGTAATTGAGAGCAGAGAGGAGATGTTGTACTAAACCTCTGACGAGGGCTGCAAGTTTCACACCGAGGAAATGAGCTGATCTGCAGTAAATCACTTGCCCTCCTTATTTCGATGTTCCCATGAAACGTGGGTGGTGACTGGGTTTGTGTCATGATTCTACTCTTATTGCCGTCTATTATTATGCATTTTTGTACAGGTTCTCATGATACACTATGGGAAAAAGTTGAATCATACACTGGAGAAAGACTTCTAAAAGTTAGGTCATAATGAAAAGAGAACCTGTAAGAATGACGTAGCACAACATCAACAGTAATTCAACTTGAAACTGTTCATTGAATTTGTAAAATTTTGTATTGTGGCTTTTTTGGAAAACAAATTGTATACAAAAATGACCCAGTTTGAGCCGTTGGCTTTGCTGTGACTGTGCCAAGTTGTTGACTTCTGTGAGATAAAAGTGAGACAGAGTGGCTGTTATTGTCTGAGGTCAGATGAGTCAGCGCTCATCCGGACATCAGCCAAACCTTTGAAGTAGCAGCAGATCTTTGTAATAACACATCACACTCTCATATCATCTTTAAGGTGATGCATGTTGAAAAAGCTGGTGAAAAGCCCCTCGTCTCTTCATCCTTCTCTTCTTTTCCTTTGTTCTCTACAATCATGACCAAGAACCCTTTTCTCTTTCTTTTTTTTTTGTGGTTCTCCTAGGTGTTCCGTGTGCTGCGATCACCTGACAAACTGGTACTACGAGAAGGATGGCAAGCTGTACTGTCGCAAACACTACTGGGAGAAGTTTGGAGAGCTCTGTCATGGCTGCTCTCTGCTCATGACTGGACCTGCCATGGTAAGTGTGACAGTCAGACTAACTCTCCATAAGCGTCATAAATGCAGTTAAAATATGTAAATATTTTCAAGGTGCAAGTGAAGTAAGAAGCAAAAAATGAAGAGGCAGAGCCAGTGGCGCACAAACAAAAGACATTTTAGCGATGAAAGAAGTGTTTGGTTTTGGCTTTGGGGCCCCCGTTTAGTTCGTTTCGGCCCTTCAAGGAGAAAAGTTTGGGCACTCCTGATCCAGACTGTTGTGGAGGGAAAAAAAATAACAACAAGATACATCATGTTTGGCTAATGGCTTAGGAGTAATAAATTACCCCGAAAATAGCCAACGGCCCGTTCAGTTAATAACAAGTTTGGTTTTATTTCCTCACATCAGTCTTGTTCTCTCATGCCCTCCACTTATTGCTTCATATGAATACACTTAGTGGCTTTATGTTTGTAGTTTTTTTTTAGATGTGAAAATATTCAGTTTGATGACTTCATCTTTAGTCTGGATCTTTTGTTTAAAAACACAACGTTGCGGACATCGATTGGCTCTTCTTCTGTGATTGAGTCTGAAGTCGACTACTGTCAACACAGTTGGACCAGAGTTTCTACATACAATCGCCAGGCTTTCAGACTGCATTGGCACGATCATACAACAACAATTGCTAACATTTGTTCCCTTTAATCAAGTTAAATAATACCAGAATACCAACCGAGCGTGTCCATGCTCCTTGTTCCCGCCTCTCTCCACTGCTGCAGATTAATACTAACATGCATTAAGAGGCAGGGGTGCTCTTTTTGTGTGTGTGTGTGTGTGTGTGTGTGTGTGTGTGTGTGTGTGTGTGCGATGATTACATTTACAGATGAGTGATACTTTACATGGGCTGCTGCTGAACATAGCAGTCCTCAACCTCACTTGAGAATGAGTTCCCCCCCCCCCCTTGAGGCCCCATTCTGTTGCTTCTCAGCACAGAAGTTCTCCACAGTTCACCTCCTCTGGTGCACACAGGAACTGGTGGGAAGAGGCTAGAACACGAGATGGGTTTGGGGCCCATCATGTTCAGGAGGCCGTGTGGATACCAGCACAGGCAGCCGTTCAGACCATCATGTACACTAATTAGTTTGCAGGGATCATGTATCAGTAATTAAAGGAAGTAAGAGTGTTTCCATGTTCTGACTGGGATGTTAGTTACATGACCTGGCTTTTTTTTAACAGTAAAAGTTAAACTGGGTGAGTTGGCGTCTGTCATTTATTCTAAACCTGAACCATAAATCTGCTGGTTCACAACTGTGCCGTTCTGCCTCGACTGGTCCAGCATAGGGCCAGAGTGAAGTTTTTCTTTTTTGCCACCAAGCAACACACATAATGGACTCCTCTATTGAGTATTGGCATTCTGCTTCATCAGCCAGAGTGTTTTTGGCACAGCTGAATTGGCACTGCAACCTCTTAGCCAGAAAGAGAAGCATTGTGGGCCGTCAGCAGAGGAGGATCACGCAGAGCTGCTGCTTCTTGACAGAAAGTTTATAACACTATTGTTTTCTTCTGGTTTTGAATTATTTGTTATTTTATATATTGCATGTGAAGGCATTGGGTTGCTTTTTTTTTTTCCTTTTGATTTGTGTGCTGAATGGATTTTTTTGTTCTTTACAGTTCGTAGTTTTTGTCCTCTTCAAAATGAGTCCCACTTGAATGTTTGCAACTTGGCTCCTGCTCGGTCAAGTTCGTACGTGCTGCTGTCGAAGCCTGAGGCAGGTTATGAGTGCAGTCGCTGCTGCCGTTCGCTGTGTTTTTTTGCTTGAAGGCAAGGAGTTGCAGACAGACTCGTGAGATGTCCCAATACTTTGGCTGACATCACGATAATCTCTCTTCATCAGCAGGGAACCCTTTCCCAGCACTGACTCAGAGCTGTGATCAATGTGGGGGGAAAAGGTCCAGCTGAAGTGACACTAGTTTGATCATTCATGGAGCTGGAACACAATGTTGCTATGTGCTCTTTTTAAAGGAATGTCTGGTTCTGTTTGTTAGTTGTGTAAATACGATCTGATGGAGCAAAGTAGGAGAACAGATGGAGGTGCGAATATCTTAACTAAGCATCTCAATATCTATATTTACCCAGGTTTTATCATCTCTCTAGGGCTGCAGCTAAAGTTTGTTGTCATCATTGATAAATCAGCTGATTATTTTTGAGATAAACCCCTGAATCTGTTTGTCTTAAATATTTCAAAGATATTTAAAATTGCCCATCAAGTTTTCCCAGAGCCCAAACTGGGCCCTTCATGCTGCTTTGTTTGTCCATCCAGCAATCCGAAGGCTCTTCTGTCAGAAATGGCAAAAAGCTGTCCCACAACAAAAAATATGACTTTGCTCATTGCAGCTTCCCACTCGCTCTGACAGTGAGGGGACTCACACCCCTGCCAGGTCAACATCCACCATAACATCCCCGTGGCAGGTTGAAATGAGTCTTTGTTTCAAGTTTACCGCAACTAAGTTAAGGACATGTGGTGCTGTGACAAAGTTAGCCCGCTAGCTATACTGAGGAGGCGAAGCTAAAGACAATAGCTGCTTGATTACTAACAGTGACCTGCAGAACAGAGAAACAGCTGCAGATGTAACTGAGCATCTTGGGTTCACTTAACCGAGCAGGTATAATGAGAAAATAATCAATGGGACACGGAGAGGTAATATTAATGCGATGACCAGCAGCTGCAGCTGATGCTTTTCACTCTCCCACGAGTCAAAAGCAGAACAAAACTCCTTATGGCAACTCCGAGGAGACACAATTCCCAGAATAGAGAGGGCTATTAAATCAATAAGTAGTGATAGTAGGGGGCTCAGTGATGGTGACTGTCAGCCATCGGCGCTGGTCAATAGCATTGACAGTGAGCACATCTTTATATTTAAGAGTCTAGAACCAGCAATATTGTTTTATTTTGTGTTTTGGGGACAAAAAACTGAAATTGTTTGCCAAGTTGATGATTCATTTTCTTTCAATCAACTAATCTCAGGTATGCGTTGATCATCATCCTGTAGGTTTGCATGGGGCAGACAGATGATGTCATCTCGCATGCGAGAGGAGAAAACATCATAAATTACAGAAAGGGAAATCTGTCAGGCAGTGTTAATGAGAGAGAGAGAAAGGTTTCAGAGGGCTCGAGAGCGAGAACATCAAGGAGAGACGAGTGGCTCAGACCTCCAGAGGGTGATGACATCATAGCGGATTCCAGACAGACTGAGAGAGAAGCAGGTGTTACGGCTGTGTCAGCACTCGCGGTGGGAGGAGGGCAGGCTGAACACACCCCTCTCTGACGAGCTAGGACAACACTCATGGCCAAGTGCCCTCTGAGATGCATTCCAGTTTTGAGGATCATCTGGTTTGTTTGTGGTTCCAGGTGGCAGGAGAACACAAGTACCACCCCGAGTGTTTTGTTTGTCTGAGCTGCAAGGTGGTGATCGAAGACCGGGATACCTACGCCTTAGTGGAACGATCCAAACTCTACTGGTAAGTCACAGTCCAGTGTTTTCAATGTTAGGAGTTGGGAATGCGTCCAGGTTTTGTCAGGTTAACATCGTAAAAATACCAGCCTGAGTTTGAAGGTTAAGACGAGTGTGAGGAATGTTGTAAAGACGTGAACTGAACGAGTGATAATTGTGTTTGTGGCTCAAAGAGGAACCATATGGTTGGGGGTATAACGCAGAGTAGCATCTTCCCTGCTCATGTATAAAATGTGTATTTTATTAGTCAGCTATGTTTTCGAGGCAAAATCCCCATTATTAGTTGGTCTGTAACTTTTTCACTTCTGCTTTCTTTCAACTGCAACATCAAAATAACCTCATATCGAGTCATGTAATGATTCACTCCCCCTCCTGTTGTTGCAGTGGGAAGTGCTACAAGCAACTGATCCTGACACCCATGTTGGAAAAGCGGTCACATGACTCAGTCCTAGACTCCCTTCCCCACACAGTCACCCTCATCTCCATGCCCTCGGCAGCCAACGGCAAGAGAGGTTTCTCGGTGTCTGTGCAGAGGGACGTCAACGGCTCCGCCAGCGTTCAAGTCAAAGAGTGAGTGGCACCTGAAACTGGTCTCAGGGTCGTAGTTCCTGCTCCTCTGCAGGGACAGCACCAGTAATGGGTTACATAAGATGCAGAAAGAGGTTTGTCACATAACTAATAGTTTGAGGGCTGCAACAATTAAAGCTCCTTGTTTTTGTCGACAGTTAAATTTGAGGTGAGAGTGTTTAAGTTTGTTTTTAGTTAAGGATGCACAGATTTTTAGCTGATTTTTTTTTTTTTTTTTTTTTTTTTTACAACTGATTTGGCCAATACTTACCGATGTTAACAATATCTGATCAAAGGCACGTTTATTGATTTACATTTTCAACGGACTAAATATAATTTGATATAGTAAAGTATTTCTGTATTTTGAAAACATTTTCAAAAGCTCGTAAGTCATTCCATTGTGGCATTGTTTTCTCATCATACATAATAGTTGATGAAACCTGCCATTAGACAAAAACTGACGCATTTTCAAAGATGACCAAAATCTGGTCAAATCAGTCTCATCAAGTTACATGTAATTGCACCAGAGTTAGCGTTAAGCTCATTTGCATCCGTTGTCCCTGAGCAGGTAGACACAAAAAAAACACGCATAACATGAAATGAAGTACGTAAGGAAACGGTTCATGTGGACGTTACTGTGGTTCAACTCACGCATAAAGATTCATAGATGATAAGAATGACATCATGCGTAAGGGAAGATAACAATATACAGGGGATTGTAGTTAATGACGTAGAACACAAAATAGCATTGTATGCTGACGACGTTTTGCTTTATATACACAACCCAGAAATCTGCATTAATGCCCTCCTAGATCTCCTTGACAAGTTTGGTAAATATTCGGTTTTAGACTTAATATAACGAAAACCCAAATATTATCATTTAATTGTAACCCATCATCTGAACTTAAACAAAGATTTCCCATTGACTGGTCTCGAAAAGCAATCAAATACCTAGGTATTTGGCTAACACATCATTTTAGCGACCTATATAAAAAAAAACTATGAAACGGTGAACAAAAAAATAAAAGAGGATTTGGGTAGATGGACAACGTCTTTGCTGAGTTTCAGTGCAAGAATAGATATAATAAAAATGACTATTTTACCCAGATTACTGTACCTATTTTTATCATTACCAATAAAGATTCCAACCAACCAATTTCATGAATGGGACAAACAAATATCACAATTTATCTGGAATGGGAAGAAACCAAGGATTAAATATAATACACTACTTATCAATAAGCAAGAAGGCGGTATGTCTCTCCCAAATCTTAAGGATTATCACTACTCATCTCAATTAAGACCTCTTATTCTTTGGTGTGATAGTAAATATGAAGCGAAATGGAAGGAAATGGAGAAGCAATATAGAGGTATCCCAATACAAGCATTAATTGGAGACTACAATTTACTAAAAGAGTCCCAAGATCACGCAGACTCTTTGACCCAGTTTACCCTACAGTCATGGTTTGAAGTTGTAAAACAACTAGATTTATGGACTCAAATTAAAAAACTTAGATGGGTTGCGTATGATACAGAGTTCAAGCCAAATTCTATGGATGCTAGATTTAAATATTGGATGAAAAACGGAATCACTTCTTACTGCACTATAATAGAAAAGAAGTCCTTACAAAGTTTTCAGAAACTGAAAGACACATATAGATTGGGAAACCACGATTTTTATAGATATCTGCAGCTTAGGCAATATTTTTTAGAAGAAGTGGTTGAAAATAAAGCAAGCGCAGAGCCTACTGAAATAATACAACTAATTGTAAAGGCATACACAGGAGAATCTAAATCATTAATTTCAAAACTTTATCGGGGATTTGCACAGGCTCGGGGAAATACCACAAAGTATATTATGGAGAGATGGGAAAAAGAACTGAATGTGAAGATAACCAGTCAACAGTGGTTGAACATGTGTAGGACAATTTATTCCACTACCTGCTCTACTCACTGGCGTGAATTTGGTTGGAAAAATCTAGTACGCTTTTTTATTACTCCCAAGATGAAGACATACCTCGGATCAGTGGGGACTTCATGTTGGAGGAATTGCGGGGACAGCGGTGCAGATCACCACCACATCTTCTGGACTTGCCCAAAGATTGGGATTTTTTGGGGAAAATATTTGGAGACTTATGCAACAAGTTCTTGGATGTCAATTCCCTTTGTCATGTGTATCTCTTTATTTAGGTGATCTACCAGAAGTAATAACTGGACATGATAAATACCTTTTAAAAATATTTACAGTGGCGGCGAAAAAAGCCATTACTCGTAAATGGCTGCAGGTAGAGCCACCTACAAAAGAAAACTGGCTGGAAATAATAAAGGAAATTCAAGAAATGGAGAGAATGACCTACGCATTGAGACTTTGTAAGGATTTATATTTTTCAAAATGGAAAAAATGGCTAATATTTTTTAAGGAATAGGACAGATGGCGGAGGCTGTATTCTACTCTACTCCCCAGTACTGAATCTATGTTTAATTTGACTACATTTCTGCTCTTTGTAGATTTTGTACTGCTCTAAATATGTTAAGCTTAAGAACAAACTGATGTAAAGGTGCCCGGCTATTTTCCTATGTGTTTTTTTTTTCTTCTAATGTATAAAAGATTTAAATAAAATCTAAGTGACAAAAAAAGAATGACATCATGCGGACTATGGGCCGATATTTTTGTGCAGCCCCAGTTTTAGTGATCTCTGCTGTTCGTGCCATAGTACATTCCTGCTGCGGTGTGATCACTAACACTGTGGTGTTGTTATTGTGTTGCTACCAGGGTCAGAGGGATGCTGATTAGTCCAGAGGTGCGGAATGCCATCCACGTGGGTGACAGGATCCTGGAGATTAATGGTCTTCCAGTGGGGACGTTGATGGAGGAAGAGGTAACTTCATACTCCGCGGACACCTAGAGGCTAATTAGTTTCTGCTTTTATGGGCGAGTCCATTCTTCAAGGGGAAGTTGCAAAGCTATTTTCTTATTGTTCCTTCAAATATGGGGCATGGGATTTTGGCATGCTTCACATTCCTCCATCATTAATGCATTCTTCAGCTGGGAGAGGAAAGCATGATGACTGCAGCACTTCCCACAGCCTCCATCTCACACCACCATTGTTTGCATGCCTGTTGAGTCATTATTCATTGCTGTGATTGTTTGATTTTCACTTCCGCCTACCACACATGACAACGTAACATTCCATCTCAACGGTTGAGCTCAGCTCTTTCACATTTGTTTTGACTCTCAACTGGATTAAAAGTCTCAGGGTTTGTGGAATGATGTCACTCCACTTTATGGGCCCGTCTTCCGCTCATGTCTAGGTCTTCACTTCTATGGGAGTCCAGATTAGTTTTGCATTAATCACAGTTATGAAATTTCCTCATTGAGGCCTGTTATTGTGTGGTGATGTGCCTTTGGGAAGATGACCATAAAACACATCAATACACCTGTGAAGAATTGATGTCGGTTGTTAACACAGTTCACTTACAGTATTTTAGGCTTTTGCATTCACAGCATGAAAGTCACACGTAAGATCTGTTTTAAGCCAGTAATGTACTCTACTATTTCTCCAAGGCGATATTGTGTTGTTCTCTTGTGTTAAATTTTAATGTGCAGAAGATCTGGTCATTCAAGTTTTTTGACTCAAAGATATCAAAACAATGCTGTTCTCCTGGTACCAGATTCAGCGACTCTCAAATTGAACACAGCTGAATATGCAATTTTTATAATTCCTCATATGTCTCTGGTGAATATCAAGTTACAAAGTTGTAATCCTTCAACGGTAACTCTTGTTTTTGTGTAGGTGGATGATCTTATCCATTGCACCAGTCACACACTGCAGTTGCTGATAGAGTATGACCCGGTTCGGCAGCGTTTGGACCGGCTCAGGCTGGGTTCACCCAGGAGCTCGCTAGGAGTCCCGGCGACCTCCCGCATGCGCCTGTCCTCTCCCACTAATGCAGTCCTGGAGAGGACTGATGTGGTAGATGAAGGGACTCTGAAAAGGAGGTCTTTGAGGTTTGTTCCTGATGCAGCTCACGTCTAACTGCTACATGTGTGTGCAGGGTTGGTCATTGAAGGTGATCTTTTCCTCTAATTCAGGCGCAGTAACAGCATCTGTAAGTCCCCCGGGCCGAACTCTCCCAAAGAGCAGCCTTTTATTATACGAGACATCGGGCGCTCGGAATCCTTGAGGTCATCGAGTAGCTGCTCCCATCGCATCTTCAGACCATGTGACCTCATCCACGGTGAGGTCTTGGGGAAAGGTTTTTTCGGACAGGCCATCAAGGTTAGCCATCAGCTGCTGACACTTCCTGATATTTCTTCTTCACACAGAGGTTGTCATGATGTAACACACGTTCTGTTGCTTTTGTCACACACGCAGGTGACTCATAAAGCCACAGGAGAGGTGATGGTGATGAAGGAGCTAATCCGCTGCGATGAGGAGACCCAGAAAACCTTCCTGAAGGAGGTAATCTGTAGCAGGAGGCCTGCGTTTCCTCACAGACAAAACAAGCTGGGATTTATTATCCTCCCCACTGAAAGCGCGCTGCATGTTCCAACAATGATCTCTTTGTACCTTGTTGTGTTGAGGCTTGTGGGAACACGCTGATTGTTGTATTTAATGTTCTTCTCATGGATCGGATGTCACCTGTTTGCCGCTGATGATCCGTTTGCAACTGTGCACGTTTCTCTTACTCTGCTTCTGTTTCCTCTTGATTTGTAGGTCAAAGTGATGCGGAGCCTCGACCATCCTCACGTGTTAAAGTTCATCGGCGTGCTGTACAAGGACAAGAGGCTCAATTTGATAACAGAGTTTATTGAAGGAGGCACCCTCAAGGATTTTATCAGAGACACTGTGAGTTACTTTCACTTATTCAGTTAACCCTCTTTCTTCCCAGTCCAGAAGAAGGGAACATAAATCCACAGTAGAAGAGCAGAGCCAGTTGTTTGCTAGTCTGTGTGGGAGGGGGCTGACCTGAAGTAAACTCTGCACTGATTGAGGGTTATTTGGTGGGCTGGCTGGATGGATGGCTGGCTGGCATGTCAACTGGCCAAAATGTGAAAAGCTGTACAAAGTGTTACCAGGTGAAACTTTAAGGAGGCGCTCCCCTTCCCCCACAGCTGACTGTTATTAAAGGCAGCTGGAGGCTTTTACATTTTCTATCAGTAATGATGAAATTATTATTGAAATGTTCATGTTTAATGTATTTATGGCCACTGAGAGAGCTTTTATTCATATTGGTCTTTTGTTTTTGTTTTTTTTTTCCAATTCTGTATGGTCAGGATCCGTTTCCATGGGAACAAAGAGTGAGCTTTGCGAAGAGCATCGCCTCTGGCATGGTGAGTTGGCCTCTCGCAAAGACATTACTTAGTGGAAGCTCTGCCAATGTTTTCAGGGGCCTAAATGTATGTAAATGTGCTGTAGAGGCTCATGCAGTTAAAGGCACAGAGACACAAAACAGAGCCCAGAGAGCACTGGATTCTTTTGGGTCTCATTCCGATATTTGAAAGTTACGATTTTTTTAAAAAAAATAAATAAATATAATGGCTAAAATGCAACAACGTGGGCTGTTATGCAAAGCAATCAAGATCTTAGTCCAAATCTGTCGTGAAACATCATGTCAGTGTTTTTGTGTATAATTTCAAGTAAAAGAATCTGTTGAGTGCATCGAGTTTTAACTTTGTATAAGCATGCTTTCCTCACAAACGTGTGATGACTTTCCTCCTGTGCTTCAGGCCTACCTTCATACGATGAGCATCATCCACCGAGATCTCAACTCTCACAACTGCCTGGTTAAACTGGTAGGTGACAGTTTACTGGATGTTAAACGCTGGAACCAACCGTTCAGAAAATGAGTCAAACATTGCAGTGGTGGGCCTGCAGTCTGCTGACACCGTTTCCATAAATGAGCTGTAACTGTTAAATTAAGATGATACTCAATTATATAATCAGCTTTTGATTCACAGCCCTTGTCCATCATTTATTCTTCCTAATTTACTAACCTACTTTAATTGCCCCAGTACAATTTTAAAGTAACACTGACCTTATTTGTAAATGAAGTGACCTGCTGCGTGCCATCCCTCCACAGGACAACACTGTGGTGGTTGCCGACTTCGGACTGTCTCGACTGGTAGTAGAAGAGAAAGTGAAGCCAGCGCCTGAGAAAACACCCACCAAGAAGAGGGTGTTCAGACGTATAGACAGGAAAAAGAGGTACACTGTGGTCGGAAACCCTTACTGGATGGCTCCAGAGATGCTAAACGGTGAGCAGCAGAACAGAGTTGTTGAATTATTGGCATTGAGCAGGGTCGCTGAGTGAGTTTGTAATGTGATGTCATGTTTCAGGTAAACGCTACGATGAGAAGGTGGATATTTTCTCCTATGGAATCGTCCTTTGTGAGGTAAGATCATTTTCTCATTTTCATTAGTCAGTGCACCAGCTGCAGTGTTTATATCATAATATGGAACATAATGTGATGAATTATTTTATAGTTGACCTTTACTTCCTGTCTCATCGTCCAGATCATTGGAAAAGTCTACGCAGACCCGGAATGCCTCCCCAGGACCCTGGACTTTGGCTTGAATGTAGGAAAGTTTGTGGAGAAGTTCCTCCCTGAAGACTGTCCACCAGCTTTCTTCCCACTGGCTGTGGCCTGCTGTGACCTCACACCAGACAACCGGTGAGCTCCTGTTGTTTCCGTGATGGTTAACGGCTCTCAGTGAGTTCATTTCTAATGGCAACAACATTCTTGCACGGTTGCACACTGGTCCATGGCTACGTCCTAACTAGAACAAGGAAAAAGCTGCGTGTAAAATCAGTTATGTAGGAAGCTAACAGAGGGATTGTTTATCTAGTTCTCTGAAATGGCCACATGAGGGATGAAACCGTTTGGATCTGGCACTAGCAAGTGTCCTGGATGATCGGATCACATGTGATCTGACATTTGAATGCGCCCCTCACATGCGTCTCAAGTGACCTGTGGTGATCAGATCCCTTGTCCCTGCTGGACAAGCAGATAAACAAGTGGATCCTTTGCATTTCCAAAGACCAAATGTGCCGTTCCTTTCTTGACAGGCGAGTGGCAGCAAGGCTTTTCCTGGGTGTAGTCAGCTGGAAATAAAAAGCAGAAGAAATCAAAGCAAACGTGATGGGGTCTCTTCTTTATATTAGCCATGTCATGCGAGGTGAAGCATCCATATCAAGTTTATTTCAGAATTGTATCTACCCTACAATCATTCTTGAAGGGTGTTCCTGGCAAATCAAATGGCTTAAGATTTTTTTGACGGCTTCATCATGTATCTGCATGAGTGTAGCTAAAATGTCTGCTGAGAGGACGGTCCTTCTATGTGGCTTAGGTCACACGTTTCCAAAAGAATCTGGCCATTCGTGGCCTAGACCACCTCCAGATGTGGTCCGAACAATGAGATCCCAGTCGTCCTCAGACTGCATTCACGCCTGTACTTTAATAAGGCGGTCCACGTGATGGGAACACCCAAGGTGCATGTTAATGGACCTCTAAACAAGACCTTATCTCACACAGGGACGAACCTCCGAAGCCAGATTGCTTCCTTGTGTTTTCTCTCAACCTTGTCAGCATCAGTTTTAACCTCAAACCCGTGTGTGTGTCCTCTCCTCCTCCATCAGTCCACCGTTCCAGAAGCTGGAGGACTGTTTCAAAGCTCTGTCCCTCAACCAGGAGCTGGGCATCCCCCTACCGGCCGAGCTGGATGAACTGCATCAGAGTCTGAGTCGACTTCACTGGCCCAAAGACCGCTCCCCATCCCCGAGCACAGATGAGCCACAGACCCCAACAGCAGCCTCTCCAGACTGTTCCAGCAAGACCGACAACAGCACCTAGACCTGCCTCACAACTCACCTGCGACCCCTCCAACCTGCTGCACTAATGCCACGGATGATAAAAAGAGGAAAACTGAACTCGAGCCATACCAGAAACTGGAGAACCTGAGGTAGCTGGACCAAACTCTGCCAGTGAACGACAATGTGAGGAAGACACATTTCAATAGAACAAGTGTTACTTACTTTATTTTTTACTTTACTCAGCATATGCGGGGTTATACTAATGTTTACTGTGTTTTAAGACAATATGCAGCTTTTTTGCAGCCCTGAGAAAGGAGCAGCATCTTTACACGACCGGAGACTTTTTTCCCACAGTTGATGAGTCCCTGTGCGACAGCAGTTGAGTTTTTCTGGCGCGGATGATGTTGTTCGCTATGTGAGGAATGCACAGGTCTATCCTGGTCCAGCAGAGGGATCACAGCGAGCAGCAGCTCCCAAAACTTGACAGTCCAGTCCAACCAAGTAAACTGAGGGCAGGTGTGAACATGGGTGTGATCTGAGGTAGCTGCGACAAAACACACACACACACACACACACACACACACACACTGACCCTGAGCGGCTCTCTCGCCGAGATGGTGAAGGGTTGTTTACCTCTGGAGCACCTCTGGTCCCAGTTTTGACGTGACAGTTACAAGCACGGTTCCGTAAGTTTGTAGCTTAATGGTTTTATTTAATTCCTTAGATGTTGATTAACAATTTTTTATTTTTTTTTAAATTCCAAACTGACACTTTGATCAAAACCCAACAGCAGGTGCTTGTTTAGGAGATAACAGCTAGAAGCTCTTGTTGGACATCAGGATTTTAAAAGACACGTTTATCAGACGTAATCATGTTAGCAATGACCATGAAAATGTGCTTTGTACAGAACTGGATTGACTTTTTTTTTTTTCCTCCTCGTGAATTGTAAATACATTTGTATATATGCCTTTAATAGGGTGTCATTTTCTAATGGGAACGTTTAGATTTGTAGACTTTTTGTTAACGATGGACGTTTTGCCTTTTGAGCAGCATCATACAAGGTACTGACGACCAACTGTTACCACTATAATTTATATCTTGATAGTGTTTCATAAATAAACCTCCTTAAAGCTCCTGTCATCCTTGTCTTTCTTCAGTTTTGAGAGGAAAAGAATATTGTATACAGTCAGAATTTAGAATTATTTATCAAAAAACTTTTTCTTGGTAAGTTGAAATTCCATAAATTCATGACATCATTAATTTTGTGTTTCAGCGTGTTGGTATTTCTCACATAAAGCAGTTTTACAACATAAAAAGGAAACTATATTGAATTTTACTTCTTTACGATTGAGTATTGATGCTTCTTTCCATATTATTCAAGCAGTTCCGATGGGTAAGAAAAGCCATGAAAGAACCAGTTTGGTATTGAGCCCTCGTCACGAACAAACTGGGATCATCCCAGGTTCAGACTCCTTCAGAGCAGCTGGATTTTATTTCTACATGTTGAATTTAAACCTCTTTATACCTCTAATATGTGCTCGTCTCTGGTTTGTTGTTTCACTGCTTAAACGTGACCTCTCGAACAACTCCAAAAACCCAAGTCTGATGTAAGAGCTGCCAACAGAGGGCGCTGGAGTGAAACACTGAGCAAACATCAATATTCCTGCTCTCCGACACTCAGGCAGCAGGGAAAAAACTTATTTATACATTTGAAAGAAATAAAAAGAAAATTCCTCACACTGCATTTTCTGTGTTTGATATTTTTATTTTAGTCTCAGCAGTGAAAATTCTGCCATTCATACAAATGCAAGCACTGAATGTAAATGCAGAACAATATTGTTTTTTTTTTAAACATTTTGCTTCTATGAAGAAAATAATTTCAGCCAGTACACGAAACGAAGGAGCAGCAGAAGATTACAGTGACGACGTGGGTCCAGCAGGGATCACAACACAAAGTCCTCTAATGGAGTGATGATCAACAGAAGTAACAGACTAAAATCCTCTCGACAATGACATCTATCTTCCATGAGTACTTCTATTTAAGATGCATACATAGTGTAGGTACATGCATTCACATTTTAAACACCCAACCAGAGTGCTTCTACTCTACCCCTTCTCCTGTCTCCACCTGAAGCGTCAAGTGTGTAACTCAAGACTCCTTCAGCACGTCACACACACACACACACACACACACACACACCCATACACACCCATCCTGCTTTACAAACACAGATCCCTCCTGCTCCGTGTTGTGGCAGTGCTGTTACATCCTGAGGACTAACTAACTGTCTCTCACGCTTCCTGAGAGAACTCGACATATTTCCTGTCACTCCTTAACCTGTGGAAGAAAAGGACACGTCCTCTTTCACATCCGCCCGACATGCTGCGGAACCGCATCGGCTCATCAAAGAGGATTAAAAATAAAAATACATTCAGAAGTAACATCCTAAGGCTTTTTTATAAAGTTGGAAGTCTTCTTTTGTCTTTCGTGGGCTTGTTTTCCCTCATCCTGTGGGAATCTGTTTGTCCCTCGTCAGGGACTTAAAAATGAGCTTATATTCACCACATTTACTCCATTTGAAAAAATACAAAAGTTAGGAATATTCCCATACATCTCCTCTCATCTCAGACCATCATCTACACTGGCGAGGCAACGCTTTACACTGATATTTAAGAGGGCAGGCCATTAGCTTTGTTTGCTTTATGGTTATCATATCAAATATAAATTTTGGAAGCCTCTTCAACAAACCAAAATGGCTTCCAGTTGTACAATATGTCCTCACATGTCCGTTGTGTGTCTGTAAGTCCTGTGTGTGGCTCAGATGTGTGAAAATCAGGATATGAGACACAAGGACACAAGTCTCTGGAGCAGACACTGCTTCCCTACTCCTTGTCAAAAATGGGAGGGGCAAAACTGTAACAGTGCTTGTTGGGTTTTTGGTCCACTAGAACAAATTCAAGTCCCGATTGAAGATGACACGCCCTCTCATGCTCCGGGTGTACCCGCCTGCTGGCCCATGAGAGGATCCACGCCCTCCCCTTCGTCCTGGACTGGAGTGGTCTCGTGTTCCGCTGTGATCACGATGGTGTTCTCATCCACCAGCTCGCACGTGGGGTTGGAGAAAGCTGACAGGGGAAGAGTGATCCTCTGCATCTCCCGCTCATACACTCGCTGCTCGTGCTGCTTCTTCAGGTCCTGGCCCCTGCAGGAACAAATCACATCCATGCTGTTGTTACGTATCTGGAGGATAATCATTACCAAGATCAAAGCAGAAATGCAAATCAGCACGCTGCGCCAGATTTGCTTTTATCGTTTGAAAATGCCTGCAGCTTCAACTCTGGGAGCCACCCAAGCTAAGAGGTGACAGGGAGATTCTAGAGAGTGAGTGTAGAGAACAGAGCCGGTCTGTAGCAAAGACACGGGACAGATGGTGAGAGGGAACACGGAACTGGCAAGGAGTCTTCCATGACAGGGCCACACAGAGCTGAGAAGCAGCACGAGGTCTGCTTTCTAGTGATCCGGAGCCAAAAACTCTTGGACTCAAGACCCTGCTCCACATTTGTCATTTTCTGTGCATCGCCTTCACTTCCATGTGTTACAGCTTCGTTCCTGAGATGAATCCTGTCTTTGCCTGAGCTGGGTTCAGGGACCTGCTCCCTGGAGGTCACAGCAGTCCACTGACAATGTCTCACACAGAGTATGAAATGCTAATGGATGCTGCACATTTATCACCTGATTGAAGATGATGTCACTGCTCTGTCCATTCAGGGCAGGCATTAAGCCTCTGACATAATATCCTGCACCTCATCATTAATAATCACCTTCCTCAAATAGAAAACAAAGTCGGGGGGGAACTGCTAATCAGATTTGACAGCCAAATCTGTTTGTGCGGTCCCATCGTCTTCATATCCTTTTACATAACTGCAGCAAACACGCAGCCAGCATCTCCAAGGAATCCAACTCCTCTTCGGTGCTCTTTCCAGAATATAAAATAAGAATGCTTTAAATAGACTGCAAGCTTTCACTTTCCAGCCACTTTTCTCCCCATGTTCTGTTGTGGGGATGTGATAAAAGCTGCAGTCCAGGATGCAAGTGGAGTGGACCGTCATTGGGGAATGTGCACAGCAGCTGATGCTCAACAGAGATCATGAAGAGACCTGTTTTCCTGCTTTTTAATACAGCATCAAGCTGATGTTCAGAATTTGATAAACACATGCTCGAACCACGCTGCCTAGACATGTGCTGATTCCCGTGTTCACTCATGATTTAGATGCCGCTGACCTTTTATAGAAGTAGCCAATCGTGATTCCCGCTCCAAGAACGATTATGATGGCCATCATGAGGATGCCGAGCACGTAGCCTGAAACCAAGCAGAAAAGGTTCAAAACAGAATATATACACACTTCAGGGATGTTTGGTTTATGCAGCGAAGCCAGCTTCAACTGGAAGTAAGTGTGTTTCATGTCTGCTGCATACCGAGCGTCCCCAGGTCCTTTTTCTGCTTGGGTCCGGTGCGAACTCGCTGGCTGATTCCCAACACCGGCTGCACAGCAGCAACTTCCCTCTGAGAAGCTCTCGACTTTGCCAGCTGAAAACCGTCTGTGGAGAGAGGCGTTCCTGCTGGCTTGGTGGATCGAGCCTTCGCTGCAACAGTGGAGGTTTGCTCTGAAGACACAACGCAACAATTTCCGTTTTCATCAATTTTATTGATCATCATCAGTATATCCACTGTTTTAATATTATTTGCACTTTTTTGTAATTCTTTTTGTAGGAAATTGATTAAAAAAAAGTTTAGTATTTGATAGTCAGCCGTTGGGAGTAACTTCTTAAAAAAACAAGTCATAGATTTGATAAGTGAAATTTACTTAGGAGCTCACTAAAAACTGCCTCCTTTAGTGAAATGACTCCACCCCCATCCATTGTTTGACTGGAGCAGGCTGTTGTCAAAAATGCTATTTTATTGTTTAGTAATACCATGTAATGACCTACGGAGGGAAACTTTCTGTTATGAAAGAATAAAGTGAACATTCGGTGACTTTTTACCCATTTTACCCTCATTTTTGTTTGTCAGAAGACATCTTTCGTGCCGTTCTCTAAATAAACCACAGTAACTTCTTCCCCTTCATGTCTTCAGTAGCAGAATAAAAAAGAAGCAGGACACTTGACTTTACAACGCTTCTTATCTGATTCATTTTTATCTGTTCCGTCCTTTACTGTTTTGTTTAACGTGATTTTATTGGACAGTTTAATGTGTTTAGAGCCACTCGAAATGAAGTGCGTCAACCTTGTCTGACCGAATTTGAGTTAAGATCATGTAGAGCGGGTGGATTCCTGTTCCTGCTGATCCAATAACACACATAGTGGCCCAGAAGCAGGAAGAAAGGCCTGAAGTGCCTCCACTTTAGCTGTAGGGCCATAAATCAACAGGAATGTCCAGCACGTGGTTTTTAAATACGAGCCTCGCATAAACAGCCTCCATTATAAGACACGGGAAGGTTCAGCTGCATGTCTTCAACTCTTTTTTTTTCTTTCCTATTTCCTCCAACAAGTTGTTGTTTATCAACTCTGCTGGAGTTAAAGGGCATGATGTCATAAATCAAAGCCGCCAATTAGCTTCTGTCTCCGAGGAAATACTGTAGCTCTCTACCAATGAGCTACGGCGTGAGGCGTGGAAAAAAAAAAAACGCCTTACTTGGAACTGAACTTTGTGACACGTGACTTCAGGGCTTCAGAAACAAAGGGTAAAAAAAGATATACTTAACCAAGTGACCCACTACAGCAGAGGGTTACAGACAAAGAAAGGACCTGCTCCTATTAGTCATACAGATATTTCTTGGCAAGTTTTAAACTTGGCTGCAAACTCTCATCAAGCAGGCTTTATTTGCCGTTGATTAATGAGAATATTTGAATCGTTGTAAAAATGCCACCTCATTATTTCTCCTCAACGTAACCTACTTTTTTGAAATAATGAGGGACTATATTCAGTAAAAGTTCCAATGTAGCCAGAGTTTTCGGATGCCATCCAACAAACGTCCAGAGTGTTTGTGCGGGCACCCACCTTCACATGTCTGGATGGAGCAGAACTGTTTCAGGACCGTCCCATCGGGGCCAGTAATGTAACACCAAGGCCCCTCAGAGGAGTCTGGGTTTCGGCAGTAGTTGTGATCTCCCACTCCTGCAGGAGGAAGGAGAAACAAGGGATGTGCGTTAGCGATGGTGGCCCACGGAAACACAGAGGTTTGTCTCTGTCTGTCTGTCCTGCTGTGTGGCTCAAACACTGCATTCATCAATCATTCACACCACTTCATCACAGCACAATGAGCAGGCGGCCGTGAGCACAAAGACAAGAATCAGCAGCTGCTGTGCAAAAGAAGCACAGACGATCAAGTGTGGGACCTAAATATCATCTCTGTATGTACTTCTGATGTGAGAGGCTTTGCATCATCCACATCTCAACTCACATGACGCACTTGTTTGTTCCTGTAAGCACCAGTGATGTCACAAGCGTAACATTTAATGCAACATTGGCTGATCTCCGCATCCACAGCCACACTACTGATGTATCTGTGTTCACCTGTCTGAAGATTGTAGTCTGCTGAGATGTTGGTCCAGTTTAGACACGTCAGACCCGAGGAGGAGCTCTGGGTCTCCCCTCTGTAGTCCACACCGTTGGACCTCATGCAGTCTGGAGAGTAAATAACACAACACATAAACAGAGTGATTGTTCAATCAAAAAATACATTTTAAAAAAGGAAATTATGGCAAGCATTTTATCTTATTCTAAATACACAACTTTTAATGTTTTAACAAATGAGACTTAAGATATGTAAATGAAAAACAGCATCATGTTACCTTTTTGATCTGCATTGGATGCACTGCTGTCCACAAACGCACCGCTCAGGAAAACAACGTGCAAAGAGAGAAACACTCTGCAGAGATGACGAACTGATTTCACGGACAACATGGTGCCTTCCCTCCACAGAGGACAGATGTGTAGAAAAAATATTTAAAATGGAGGAAGAGCCTGCGCTGAGGGCAACAGACACACTGCTCTTCTCGTTGGAGTCCCAGCCCTTGTTTTTGTCAAGAGAGCAGTTCAGCTTTGCTCGTAAACAGCAGAGGAGGAGGAGGAGCAGGAGAAGGAGGAGGAGGAGGAGGAGAAGGAGGAGCTCTGCAGCACAGACTTCCAGGTCCTAAAACCTCACGAGGCTACACACACACACACAAACACACACAAACACACACGTATAATTTTACTTATATCTGTGTGAGGACTTCCATCGATACAATGCATCCTATAGTACCTCACGCTAACCTTAACTACTCAGAACTAAATGTCAAACTCTGAATCTTACATGGCCTTATTTTAAGCCCGACCCTAAAACCAAGTCTTGACTTTCAACCAATCCTTTGAAGTTCTGACGACCCTGCAAAAATGCCCTCGCTTTCCAAAAATGTCCTCACTCCGGCGGTAAAAACGTGTTCTGATCCCCTCTACAGGCATTCGCGCGTGCACATACACACACACATAAATACGTACACACACAAATACGTACGCACACACAAATATTTATTTATATTTATATTTCAGTGACGACATTCATTGGCATATTGCATCCCTCAGCCCCCTTGCCAGAACTGAAGCTAAACCTAAGTCTAACTTTAAGATATAAATCAAGTCTAAATGCCGAAAATGACTATTAAAGATGTATCTGTTAGCGAGGAACTGTAAAAATGTCCTCACTAAGATGGTTTAAAGCTCAAATTAGTCCTCACAAAGTTATCTGTGAGTATGCACACTCACAGGAGACAGCCAGCAGCCTTGGCAGAGTACACATGTAGTCAAAACAGTCAGCGTGGAACGTCATCCACATTTTTTGGTTTGAAAACTGATAATGTTGATGGCTGAGAGCAAGAGCTTTTCTTCAGCCCATTCCAGATCCATGTGGATTCCATTTTCTCTGCCTGTCTATAAATAGCTGATGTGTTTTCCATGTTTGAGTCAATGGTTTCCATTTATAATCCTCATCCATCTGCAGTCTTATCAAAGTGCTTGGTGCATCTGTCTGTTTCCGCCTCTTCTTCTTCCTCCGCTCCAGGTGAAACCTGTTTTTTCCTGCTGAGCTCAGACTCAGCAGAGGCTGACGAGGGACAGCGGCCGAGGAGCCGGCGTGCAGGGAGTGGAGAGGCCCTGATCGGCTTCTGCCATTGTTGTCTGACTGCTGAACTCGTGACTGACTCACTGAGCCACTTCTCAAATACATGCTTATCCAGGTTTCAGGCAATTACCAGAGCAAACACATCAACATCTGCCTGGCTCTCTGCTCGCTCAGGGTTACAGGGGAGCAGGGGGGGCTTTCCCAGCATGCACCAGGTGAGACCTTAGAAGTTCACAGAGGCTGAACACAGAGATGTCCAGGCATCAGTAACCCTAAATAGAGATTCAAGATAAAAACCTGGAATATTTCTGCAATAATATCACATTTTTGGACCTCATATTCACAAATGCAAGGTTTTTAAAATACCAACATGTTTTGTTGTACTCGAACATTTTATAAGATCTTTTTTTTTTTTAAATCCTTGACAGAAAATGGATTCTAAGAATGTTTTTAAACTCTGCAAAGAAAAATGATCGTCCCCAACCCTTTATTTGAATCAGGTTTTTTTCTTTCCTTGTCTTTTTGTTAGGGTTGGGTGACAAGACTTGAAATAAATATTGCAGTTATTTCAAACTGTACCTCAGTTATGATGAACTGGTTATTAATGCACAAAATACTTTAAATGTAAACTTCTTCAAATACTTCAAAAAAATGTCTTTATTGTTCATTGCGATTGCACTGGTATAAAAGGAGGTTGCCCTTTCTCAACCCTCCACTGGATACTCGTGATACAACCATGGAAAAACACTCCCTCGCAGGCCCAAACAGTCAACATATGTTTCAATTCATGCGCGCACACACTCACACACATACATACACACACACCCAATAAAAGCAGCTGCACCAATTCAGCCTTGTTCCCCGTTGCCATAGATGGTGAGTTCATTAGCAGGACACATGCTTGCATAGAACCCAAATAGGAACAATAGCAACGTTGCTCATGAAGCCAGATGGTCATTTTCCAGTTTTACACGCGACTCTCCACCGGTAAACACACAGCTTTTCTTTAAAACTGGTTTAGGGTCTGAGAATATTGCACACACGATAGAAGCAAGAGAAACTTGTTCTCTTATCAGCGATGTCTTTGTTCAGGGACAAGCTGTAAAGGACAGGTCACACAGGCCTTGTGTTTACCTTGAAGGAGAGTGTAGTTCAAGTCACAGCTCGAGTTTGACTCTTGACATGACCTACATTCTTTACCAGGAAAACTGTTCAGTTTTGTTTTGTTCAACATTGAGGATGACACACATATTGTTTGGGTGTCTAAGTTTAGATGAGCTCAAACTCTGGGTGACCGCTTCGTGGGTTGAGTTTGTCCAACACTGATGATGTAAACTTTCACTGACTAGTTTGATTTGACATTGTATTCATTCATGTTCTGCACAAACATTTTAAGAAGTTGCACACCCCTGGTATTATTTTAGTACAAGTCACAGGGAGATACATCGAGAGCCTGTGAAACATGACCCGGTTTGATGTCACGGCTATTGAATAATCTAGATGTTCAAGAGTCACACAGCTTCATGCACATACAATAGAAACTTTATCCAATGTTGAGGTATGCATAATTGATGTGGTACATTAAAGTAAGAAAATAGCACCCTGCTTTTATATTTTGGCCATCAACCGCAGAGCCATACTCAAAGATAGATACCCTTCTCTCCCCTGGGCTGCAGTAGGGCGCCAAGACCCGCAGAGACCAGCTAGTTAGCTTAGCACAATGACTGGCATAAGTGGAAAGCGTTAGCATACATTAACAGAACTTGAATTATAGATGATAATATTGCTTTGAGATATTAAACTACACTAAATATAACTTTAAACTAACTAAAACTTGAACTACTTTCCAGACTGAACACAGTGATTTGACGCTGTACCTCAACATTTTAGCCATTTACATAATACCATTTGTTGGCGACTAGAAGAGCAACTGCTGCTACTCGTCATGACTGACTTTGTAAGGGAGGATGAGGACAATTACTTCAGAACAAACCAAGATACCACAACCAAATCTATTGCATGACTTAAACTAGGGTATGCTAACACTTCCCATCCACTACTATTCACTGTGCTAAGCTAACTAGAGGTCATCTGGTCCCTGTGGGTCTCAGCTCCCCACTGAAGATCAGAAATGGAACTTTTCGTCCGGCTCTGAGGAGGATGGCAAACATTCACTTTTCAAACACTAACATTCTAACACAAACATATCACAGAAAATTCAAAATTAAAGATAAAATAATTCCGATTTATCACGACATGGTCAGCATGGTGGACATTTGGTTCAAAAGATAGAGAGAAAAATAGAGAAACACAGCACCTGACTGTCTGTGTTTATTAAACAGTGAAAGCCTCCAGCCTCAGACAAAGGCAGTGGTGATGTAAGACCCTTGTACAGTGGTGCAGAGCAACCGCCAGCTCTCTGTCAGACTCGCTCAATCATCTTCAGCCCTCATGTGGTTGGAAAATGGACACTTATCCAGGCAGAAGGCCTCTAATGGAGCATTAAAAAGACACACTATATTCCCCTGCCGGGCAGCAAGCTGCCTCTTTCTCCAGATAATGTTGCATTGCATCATTGCATCAGTCTGAACCAGCTGCTGCCGCTGCTGCTGGGGTTGGATGACACTCACTTTCACATGTACCTCTATTCAACATGTCCAAGTTGCCTTAGCGAAAAGGTTGAGTGAGGTTGTGATGAACAGCACTTCTTGTGTGATCATGGTCCTTCCATTCCTTATGGGCCTCCTCTCCCTTCAGCTAAGATGATGATGGATTCAACTGCAGCCACTTACATAACTTACTCAGCCGGCCAAGTGCCAGTATACTGCCGCATCAGCAGTTGCACTACTTGTTCAACACTGCGGCAACACGTGTAGATGTCGTAGACGTTCCTGAAATATCCTCAGCTAATATTCCCCCGTTGGCCTCAGCGTCCGAATGTCTTTAATCACCGAGCGTCCAGAGTGAGCTGGTCTCCAGCTGCAGCGTCCCTTACCACAGAAGGAAAGTGGATACCTCTCTGACTGAGAAGAGTACACACTTCCTGTACATTCGTCTGCAGGGCTGCAGGATCAGGAATGTGTTGTACATCAGTTTTCATCAGCCGGAGGAGGAAGGCTGCTCTGGTTAACAGGCCACACAGGGTGCTGTGAAATGAGGGGTCCAGGAGGAGGGATAGCCAAGCTGGAGTCAGCGTCTCAGCTAAAGAGGGAAGACAGAAGCTCAATGCAGCACAGAAATAATTTACTGAGTTTTTTTATTCAGACTGATAAGTTAATGCGCTACCTGACTGGAGCTCTTTGCACGCCAACAGGCTGTCTAACACCTGTGCAGTATTCTCCTTCGCCCATGCACTCAGGCTCTGTGTCAACTCTGAGGATTCTGAGTATCTGTCAGCCAGCTGCATCAGGTAAGGCAGCACATAAGCACACATCACCGAGGGCTCTGCAAACACGTTGGCATCATCCTGCTCATAAAGGCTGGAACACCTGAGTCTGACAGCAAAAAAACAGTGAATCAACACTCAGTCAAGCTTGCTGTGTTTGTGTCTGGAATCAGTGAAGTAACACACCCCGTCCCTGAGGCCTGTCTCAGCATCAATGTGAGGTTAGGCTGTGGCAGGTGACCCAGCAGCACCTCCAGGATGCCCGGCGTGTCCCAGTACTCCTCCAACAACAGGTCTAGGAGGAGCGGAAGAGCCTGGTTAACCTGGACCAGGTAGACGCTCCTCTGGTTGCCTCGTCTGACATGCTGCAACATGGAGACGAAGCAGGCTGCTTGCATCCTCACCGGCTGGCTTTGATCCTGCAGCAAGTACAGGCCTGTGTTGATCAACCTGCACAAGACAGATGCCGTATTGTCAGTGGCCTCATAGCCCCAGAATACAGTTTATCATTAGAAATGTTTCAGTACTTGATGATGATGGGGGGCAGGCGGTCAGGTTCTTCCAGGCTGGAGCTCATTAGAGGAACTCCAGCCACACACAGAGACTCAGCACAAGCTATCCTGAGCACTTCAGCTGCATCTGGAGACCGATGGGATTCCAACACACAACACCAGCGCTGGATCACTGAAGTCTGTAAACTGGTTTAGCCAGAGACAGAAGAACGTCAGAGGAGACACTTGATGTGATTCATACTGAAGTCAAAAAAAGAGTTAAAGTAAATGTAGAAAACCTGACCACTGAGGAAGCAGCAGGCTCGCAGCATACAGGGCCTGAGACCGGAACTCTGGCCCGGCTTTTTGGCCCTCCAGATCCCCAAGCAACAAATCCAGGCACTCAAACAGAACAGAGTTATCCAGAAAGACTGACAGCAGAGAATGTTTTGGTAGAGGAGAATCCCCTCCAGCCATCGCTGCTACTAAAGCTGCCAGGTAGGTCCTACGGTACTCTGCAGTGTGGCTCAACAATGCCTCCCTCAGGTTTGCCTGGAGAGGAAGGAGTGGTGCAATCCTTTCATCAGATAGATATTTCAAAGATATTTCAGTGACAGATGGGAAAGTTTGATATGAATACATCTACTTCAGAGTCAGCATGTTCAGAGAGGGTGGGAGCGAATAGCTCCTCTTCCATCTCTTTTCATAAACCTGGGGTTAATTTCAGTCGAGTATTTACATTCCGATGCTTTTTAGAGGAAGATACAAATAATATTATCAATTATTATTACACTGGGAATGCAAATATATAACTATGATAGACCAGACAATAATTCATTTATTAAATTATTGTTGAACTTATTTTTTGTGTTGAATCTCACTTGGTCTTTGCTCATCTCTGTGGACCCTGAAACCTCCTTGAACAGAACTGAACTGGCGAATTGCAGCTGGTGGCTCTATTTCTCTCTTCAATCCTCCAGGTAAACCAAGCAACTTGTTGCCACTGAGAGCTTTAGACAGATCCTGTTACCTAATTTTGTTGGCCATATTTTATGAGACATCGTTCATTCCAGCAAAGTTATGTAACATTCATGAGAATTCGGTCCTTGACTCCTGCTGAAGGAGACTGAGGGAGTGAAGAAGACTTGTAAACAAGTGACTCGGCCACACAAACAGTCTAGAATTTCTTCCCATCTCAGTCTGTATCATCAATCCCATCATATCACACTTGGTTTACAGACATTATTGTAGCATTATCATTAATGGAAGGACAAATGTGTCCTGCTTGACTTTAATTAAATCTCCTGGATATAGAATACATACCTGACTCACCCTTCCTTGGCTGAGAAAAGAACTCATGTTTGCAAGCACGCATGGTTTCAAATCAAGGCTCATCTTTGCTTCCTTATTTTGGGTTTGATGCTAAACATTGTTCAACAGGTGTTTTGAAATGGTTGTGTTCTGAAAACCTCAGGAGGCGGCTCATTACTCACCAGCAAAGGCCTCTGGATCAGCTCCTTCAAACCAGTTGCCTGCGAGGTCCGCCCACCTGCCACCCATGTGACCAATGCCAACCGCAGTTCAGGGTTGGCTAGAGAAAAGTTTTCCCAGAGTTGACATGCCCACTTCTGGTCTGAACAGACAAACTGGATGGCTTGTTGATGGAAGGAAGACAAACCAACCTGTGAAATACAGAAAATAGGATGGCATTATCTAATGAACAGGTCAACTTGCAGGAGTCATCAGGGTTCGTCATGTAAATACACCATCACTGCTTCCTCATAGTCGTCTCTCCAACTCCCCCTGCTGTTTTACACACACATTGAGATGAATGTGTATCATTCACCTGAATCCCTTCTTGTGGTGCATGAAGCTCAGACATGAGAGTGTCGCACAGCTTTGACAGGAACGAGACGCAGCAGAATCTTCTCAGAGAGTCTACCATACACAGGTAGGCTGCTCTCACTAGGGGGCAGCGCTGAGCTTCAGTTGCCAGCCACAGTGCGGCCTCCACCCTGCTCAGCACCTCGCACAGGTCTTCTGAAGGGTTCCTGGGAACAAAGACAGACCAGGACCTCAAAGTCAGGTGAATGAATGATAAAATAATATAAACCAGCTCTGTGAGGTCTCACCTGTCAGTGGCGAGCACTTGGCAGTCTACAACTGCTCTGATCTGCAGCAGCTGCCCGTGGAGCCGATTGTGACAGCAGCGTTCCTGTGCGCTGGGCAGCTGAGTGGTCAGTTTTATGAGGATGTTCATGTACTCAAAGGGGGGAGTCATAGCAACCACAGCCTTCGAGGCCATCACTCTCACACTGTAAATGGGACTGGCAGACAGCTGGAGTAAAGGAGGCAGGAAGTCTGACAATGTTCTGGAAGAGGAGCAAACAATCACTCGATCAAATTAAATTCCCTATAAAGAAATGACTTTACATGTGATCCAGCTGCAAGGCTGTAAACAGACAGCTGATTAACCAGTGCTCACAGAAATAAAGGTTCACTGTCCAGGGAAAAAACACCCATAAAAACAGCTATTAAACATAACAATTTAAGGACACTCCACTAACTTTACACATAAATGTCAGTTTACTGGTCAAAAGCCTGTTAAACTGTTATTTAATGTCTTCTGATTATCAGAAATTAATCCCGATGATGTCACTGTGATGTTAGCAGTGTAATCTGAACTGTTTTCTCAGCTTGACTCATAATAAAGCAGGTTTATCTTGAATTCTCTGTTCTTTTTTTGTAATCCTGTGTCTGCTCTCCCGCTTTTATGAAGCGCCACAAAGTCTCATGAGAAGTAAATTACTCAGCAGAGTCTTGGACGCCAGGCTGTAACTGGGCCAACAGAGTGAGGATGGGATAGAGGGAAGGCTGGAGGTGCAGTCTGGCCTCCTCAGGTGAACCCTGAAGGTCTCTTGCTGCCCCTCTCAGCTCTGACAGGAGGAAGGGCTGGAGTGCAGAGTAGTGGAAGAAGAAGGCAGCGGGGGACATGCCATGTTTAGTGCTCCCCTCGTCACTGCCTGGTCTCTGACCGAGCATCCGCGAGCAAAGAGAACCTGAAAACGGACGTGAATTCTTATTAATAATCACACAGACAGAGTGAATCCAAAGCTGTGAATGTGCATGAGTCTCACTGTAAAGCTGCAGCGCTGCATTCCTCATGGCCCAGCAGGGAGAACTGAGCAGCGTGAGTGACAAGATCGCGATGGCAGGCGCAAACTGAAGAACAGCGGCACCCAGCCCTGAGCCACGCACCAGAGCCTGCAGAGTGTGAACCGCACACACCTGTAGAGGAGAGCTGGCTGTTACACACTACCAGCAGACATATATGATCATGGCTGTTGTTGTTTTGTTGCACCTGAGGGAGGTCCAGCGTCTGGTCCCAGCTCTCAGGCAGAGGAGTTCTGGCTGTCTCCAGTAAAGTTTGCACACTGTGGGACAATAGCGGCCGCGCTTTACTGGCCTCCTCCGCTGACACGACACACAGGATGAGCATTGGCAGCCCAGCGGCCCGCCGGGTGACAGAGGTCGAACTAGGAGACCGCAGGACTTGTAAACCCTGAGGAGATCAGAAGTGAACCTGCAGTCAGGCAAATCTGTATACATTTATCTAAAACATGCATGAGCATGAATCACAACTCACTTGTTTTAACATGTGAGCTGGAATGTCTCTCAACTCAGGATCACTACTGCTTAGCAGGGACGCACAGAACCTGGTGAGGCCGACACAGCATCCCTCTACTGCCCCCTGGTGAGCAAGTACAGGAAATCAAATGTGCCTTCACATGATCAGACAGCATACTTGAAGATATTGTTATGCAGCTTACCCAGTGACGGCATTTAAGAAGAATACTTTTGAAAATGTCCGACGCTCTTGTCAGATCTTCTTTTGCTAGGAGGCTCTTGGATTCACTGAGAATTCTCTCCACCAAAGAACCTAAGAAGATCCCTGTTTCCTGATGAGAAAAAGCAAAAAATAGCACATAAGGAACAAGCAGTGGATTGTTGATTTGCCACCAGAGTTGTGTTGTACCTTAAGAGAAACCCAGCAGCAAGTGAGAACAAGGCTGTGTTCTTCAGACAGAAGGACACACTCCTCTTCCTCCTCTTGGGGGCCTCCTGAAGTTTGGGCTATCAGGGAGCTGATGGCGTTGCCCATGTCACAAAAAGAAGGAGGGGCATCTAAGATTGAACAGAGCAGACTGTTGCAGAACATGTTGGCAGTCATAGATCAGAAATATTTCATTCTTCTTCTGCAGATATTTTTTTCAACTACTCATGTCAGCTGCAGCAGTTTCCCGGCGTCCGTGCAGCACACCCAGCAGGAGCTGCGAGATCTTGTCCAGCAGGTCCAGAACTTCAGCAGTCAGAGAGCGACCGAGTGTATCAGAGAGTCTGCTGGGAACGTCGAGCAAACATCTTTGCAGGGCACTAAGAACGCCTAAAACATCATTCAAGAGAACGTTTGAAGACTTTTCCAGGTTTCATCATCATTGCGGGAGTTGCCGGTGTTGTAGACTCACCGTGTATTGGTGCGGTTCTGGCAGCGAGCATCATGTCAGTCTCAGCTGCGAGGTAGTGCTCCTGCAGCTCCTGCACAAGGTAGCTAATAAAGCTGGAGGTCTTTGTGTCTCTTCTGCCACTGTTCAGCCCACATTCCTCAGGCTGCTCTGGTGATCTGAAGAAAGAACAACTGAGAACTGCTCGTCCATCACACGGAAAGCAGATGTGACTCCTGTAAGCTGCAGACTCACTTCTGAAGGAGGACCTTCATCATCAGCGCTCCCATCTGAGCCTCCTGAACACGAGGACTACGCAGCAGATGCTTGGCTCGTGTGAGCAGCACAGCAGCGATATCACCTGGGAAACTGGGTGGGAAAAACCTTGACAACAACCCTGCTGAGAGCTCTCGAATCTGTAGAAGAAAACAGTAGTTTAACAAAAAACATCTCACAGACTTCACCTGTGGAGAAAATGATAAATCAGCTTTACTTCATTTGTAGAATCTTCTAAACAGCTGATGAGGACCAGCTGGTTGGTCCTGGAGAAGAAATCCCACTGTCCTCTTCGCCTGGCCTGGCTAATGAGAGAGCCCACGTTCACTGCAGAGAGAGCGATTACTACAATGACTGAGAACTCATCAAAACCCCACAAAACAAAAATACAGCAAATGTTTAAAAGTGAACATTCATAATTATCCCCTCCGAATTTTTTACTCCAGACTTTGCAAATAGACTTTCTGATTTAGGAGTCGTCTAAGTTGAAATGTTAACATTAACCTCTAACCAGATTTCATTCATTTATTCCACCGATATCTCGACAATATATTGCCATTTCTTCAGAATACTACAATATTCCAAAAATATTCCGGTCCCCGTCATCAATTTTTAAAGGGAATTTTACATAAATGAGTATCGCAATTATCAAAGTGTCGTATTACAATATATCGTGACCCTTGTATGCAGATTTCTGATCGTTTCAGTTAATCTCTTATTGTTGTGATTAATGCAAAAACATCTGAACTGATTCCCTGCACTGGAAATAAGCAGAGCAATGAATACTTCAATCAGATAATATATTCTCCCATTAACGGACCTGGCGGTTGTCCCTTCCTTCTGTCAGGGCTCCAGGTATCTGTGCAGGTCTCCAACACGGCGGACAGCAGCAGCAGCACAGTCTTCTTCCTCTGATAGCAGTGTCCAGGAGCCAGGTAGCAGTAGGGGAGCTGACTCAGCCAGTCCACGAAACCTAGGAGAATTCCAGGGAGGGAACGACTTTTAAGCGTATTCATGGGTTGATGACAAAGACATATGATGTTTAGGGGACACAATATACAATGTTACATATCTAGTAAAAGAGATTTTGCTGTGAATGTATCATCATCATCACCACCGACTCACCTATTCCCTGGTCCAGTATTTCCTGACTGTGATCCATGAAGGTGGCGTCTTCCTTCCTTCCCTTTTGTCCTCTGATTTGCACCAAGCAGCCGTCTCTGATACGCACCAAAAATCTCTTCACTCCTGCCTGAAAATGTTGGCGAAAAGGCGAGGACTCACAGTTGAGGTTTTGAGGAATAAAGGTCCTCATTACTGACAGCTCCTGCACACTGGGAGCATCTTTGGTCTTTGGGCTGCAACAGAGGAGGTTGAGAGCAGCAAGACGAATTTTGTCATCTGCAGATCCTAGAGCCAGCCGGAGGGTTTGAAGGGTGGAGCTACCCTGCAGTGCCCAGGGCGAAGCTCCAGTCGTTGTGCGATAGGAGCTCATGACGCAGGCCCAGGCACAGAGGTGGCCGGGGGTGATTGGGTCCAGAGAGGCCAGCAGAGGCTCCACAGCGGAGGGAAAGACTTGAAAGGTGGAAGGTAGTAAATGTGTGGAACTGTTGTTCTGGAGGAGAGTTACATCAGAGGTCAGCGCCTCTAGAAGGACAGGCCGCCAACGCTGCGCCCACTGATCTGCCAGGTCTGACTCAGTGAGGGGAGCCGAGTGTGGAGAGCCGCTGCAGAGCTCTCTCCTCTGCTGCTGGATCAGAGTCTTGTAGAGCTCCGATCCACATGGTGACAGGTAATTGTTTGACAGGCACCTCAGGAGATGATCCGGTAATTCAGCACATTGATCCAGAACCTGATTCGTTAAAGACTCTTTAATTAGATCACAAAAATACGACCCGTAACACTGTAATAACCAGGAATCCTCACCATATTGCTTCCCAGATACGGCAGCAAGGCACAAAGGCGATGATATTTGGTTTTGGATTCCCACGGGAGTTTGAGTACTCGCTTCAGCAGGGTCAGATAAAAACTCTTTGTTGTGACACCAAAGTGCTCACAGTCCATCTGATAGAGGTCCAGCAGCAGACGAAAGGCACTGCGCACAAACTCCGACACGCCCTCCACCTGCCCAGGCACATTTGGCAACAGGTCATTGAATCCATGATATCATATGGCTAGTAATTTCAACTCCTGGGCACAAATATTGAGTATATACTGAATCAAATGCATTGTTTAGCTTTTCTTGAATGACAACAATTTGATTTTGCAAATTCAAGTTCAATAATTATCAACTTAATTACTATTAAAAAGGAAATTTAGTTTAAAAATAGGTATTAAACACTTAAATATTAAAATAAATATATCCTAAAGAAATTGAACTTACTGGGCTTTCAGCATTGCTCCAGATGACATCAATGAGCTTCTGCCGCAGGGTGCTGTTGTCAGACAGCAGACGGACGCCCGTCATCCTCCACACATCAGCCAGACACTCTCTGACCTTCCTCAGCCACAGCGTTAACACTGTAACAGACCCAACACAGGTTCAAACCAAGCGTGAACGAGCTCTTTAGCACACCGGTAATTTATTAAATGAAGCACAAGAATCAACAGCCTTGCTATTAACTCACCTTCGAAGGCAAAGCAGTGACAGTCCAGCTTCTCCTCACACAGAGATCTGACCAGAGGAAACAAGCCCTCCAGCAACAAGCGCCTCTGCAAAGACAAACATGAGGAGTTTGATATTCACCAAGCAACCATGTCGATATAATCTTTAATTTCCTGATACGTGAACCCTGAGCACTGATTGGATATGATATTGACTGATATTTCTCATCCTGGTGTCTGAATCAGAAAAAATGTGTTCTATGTACTTCAGTGGCAGCTGGATGTGAACTGAGCAGAATGGTGGGTTGGCAGCAGGTGAGCAGACCCCTGCTCAGAGCCAGCCGGTCCACGCCGTCCCTCCCTGTGTGGCTGCACGTCACCTGGAGACCACCAACAGTCAGCAGCCAGGATTCTGAGACAACAACAGCAGTATTTGTGTCACTAGGTGCTAATGTAACATCTCTTTATAAGCACATAATGGGTTGTATTTTGCTCCTGATGAGTTCCAGACCTGCATGAGAGACTTGTAAGAGACTCCAGGCTGCGTTTCCTCCAGCTCTGCTCTCTGGTGCCGTGTTAATCAGCATGGCAACAGCAGTGCCCGCCAGAAGACGAGTGTCCCGGTTGAGGCTCTGCAAGACAGGAGAGCCTGACTGACGCGATGAAAAAACAACAAACAGATACTGATGGTTCAATAAGTTATTCTGGACCAGCAAAAAAAAAACAACAAAACCTGTCCAAGGATGATGTCCATGAGCGCCTGCAGGACCTTCTGCACCGCCGGGCTCCTGCTGTCCTTGTCCCACACGGCAGGAGCCACTTCACTGGACAATAGTTGAAAGATCTGGAGGCACACCTACAGCCAACAAGTTATCTCTTATGCTCCCAAGAAATAATGGGGGAATAATTCTTACCTTGAGGGGGACAAATTAATTCAGTTGACGGAACAAGTTATATCTTGGGCGGCACGGTGGTGCAGTGGTCAGAACTGTCGCCTCACAGTAAGGAGGTTCTGGGTTTGAGCCCTGGCTCGGGCACGGGATCTTTCTGGTCTAACCCCTGTGCCTGCGTGGGTTCTGTCCAGGTACTCTGGGTTCCCCTCACAGTCCAAAGACATCAAGAGGGGACGAGGCTGATTGATACTCTAAATTGACCGTAGGTGTGACTGTGAGTGTGAATGGTTGTCTGTCTCTATGTGTTGGTCCTGTGATGGAATGGTGACCTGTCCAGGGTGAACCCCGCCTCACGCTCAAAGCTGCTGGGATAGGCTCCAGCCCCCCTGACCCTTAACAGGATAAGCGGTAGAAAATGGATGGATGGAAGTTATATCTTGTGGTCTAAAATTAAGTAAATTAATGGAACATGATCTGTTCTCTCAGTCTATGACTACTCCAGGGCTCTGAAACGTTACCTTGACGGTGATGTAGCACAGTGGTCCATCTCGCAGGGATTCTTGTTGCAGAACGAGAGGGAATAACTCAGACACCTTATTTAAAAAAAGCGGGTGCAAGTGTCGCCACACTTCTCGACCAACAGCGCTGTCTTCCAGGAACATACAGGCTGTAAGAGTACAAGAAAAAAATAACTACTTCATGGGTACAGTCACTGATAACCTGGATTAGCATGCTGTCTTCAGTCAACACCAACCTCTCTGAAGATCCTCCAAGGCTAAGGTCTACAAAGAAGACAAGGTCAAAGTTATCTGCAGTGTCTTTGTGTGTGTGTGTGTGTGTGTGTGTGTAGTGCTGGTGTCCCTTAGGGAAGTAATCTATACCTGTGCAGTATCAATGACAGAGTACAAACAGACTTGGGTCTCTCTGTAAACCAGCTGATGGTCCACCTTTGCCAGATGTTGCAACATCTGCAATCAAACAACAGTCTTAAATGAGATGCCCTGCTACTAGAAACGTGACAGTCTTAGAGAAATGCCGGAGAGGTGACCTGGTCCAACTTTCGACAGGCCATGGAGATGTGGACCATCTGCAGCTGCAGGGAGATGAGGAGCCTGACCAGAAGCTGGAGCTGATCTCCCTCCAGACCACGAAGCTCGGAGTCAGGCACCTTCCTCAGCAGCTGGAGCGCCTCCTCCAGACAGCGCTCCTTCCATCTTTTAACACTGCTTCTGCTCGTGTAAAACATTCAATGGGTGGAAGTAGGAAGTAAAGCGAAAGCAATAATTTTACAGGAGAGAACGTGAAGTTTTCAGTCATGCTTGAAGATACAAACCTGGAGGATTCTGAGAGTTTCTCAAGGAAGAGTCCGAGTGTTCGGGTGACATGTTTGGATGCTGGATTCTCCCTGATGCCACAGCCTTGAAGACTCGTCATCACCTCTTCGACGGACAACATTGCTGTGTTAATTCCACCGGGCAGACCTCCGTCGCTGTCCCACACACGTTACACGTGAGTCATGTGATTAATTCTACCTCTACTATTGGTTAAAGTGATCAACTCAGACTTGACCTGCTGCCACCTAGAGGAAGAAGTTGAGATTGATTTTACTTAAACAATTTAAAGATAATAACACCAGGTAACATTAAACGAGGGGAAATCATAGGAGTTTGAAATAATAAAACCATGTAAAATCAGTCAGTGTCTAACAATGACACCGAGTGAATCTAATCAGGCGGCTCGAGTGCACTCGTCTGTACTACCTCCCGGCCAGGTGAGGTCGCTGTGGGTCGGTCTCATTGCAAATTGACGTCTTTGGTTCCCACAAGCTGCGTTGCCAAGACATCCTGAAGAGTTTACAAACATGTCGCCCTCCTAAATGTAACTAAACTAAATGGCTAACATGGTCGGTGAATTGGTTTCTTCATCTTATTCAAGACATTTGATATATTTTCTCGTGTTCATTTCTTTAGCCGGCACCCAAAACATTGTTGGTAAGTTGCAAATGAGTGAAGCTCTAATGCTAATCAAGCTAACTACCCATGTAAAACCAGCGCCAGCTTCATGTATGTGAGTTGTACGCAGGGAAGCACCAAAGATATCACGGTATTATCTAACAGTTTTCCAGCCGTCCTTCCTCATCACAACTGGACCGACGGTCACGGGACTTTTGTTTGGAAACACGTCGGACATCACCCTCCATGTGCGGACAGTGTCTCCATCCAACACAACAGGTAACCAAGACATTCCAGCATGCCAACAGCATGGTTCTCATGTCCTCATTTTTGTTCCAAGGATTTTTTTGCTTGATGAAATCAGAACGTGGCCAGATAATTTTCTGAAATGTTTTCAAGTGCTGGTTCATTAGATATATGTTTAGAGATTTGGTGACGATTGCTGCTGTGTTTTATCTGATAGGAAGCATTGGCCCTTCATCGTGTAAAGCTGAGGTGACACGGTGGGCTCTCACAACGCAACAGGTTGAAAAGGTTGGAAGCTCCTCTCTGAGCTGTAATTTTCAACACTCCCATGAATGATGCTGCTTTGATTCAATAAATTATTTACATCGAGCTCCTCTCCTCTTTCTCTTCATTCCAGACTACACTTCGAGTTCAGCTGAGACTGAACACGAGTCTGCACCTGTGTGGGGTTAATGAAACAGAGGCAGACTGCTGTCCACAACCACTTTGTGTTCTGGAGACACTTCAGGTGTCGGCCTGTGTGGGCGACTCACCTCAAGCGTCACTTCTGATCCAGGCCAAGATTTATGCATTTCTGTCTCCTACGAACACAGGATCTGGTAACTCTATGGGGACTCTTATGTATCATAAAAGTGGAGTTCCACAAAGTAGCGATAGCCATTTCCACTAAATATTCATCTAATTTCCATTTTTAGATAATAAAACAATCATCCCAAATCAAGTGTACCAACCGCTGGGCTCTTGTCCCTGTGACCTCACTCTTAAAGAATGTGACATACGCTGCTGCTGTGATAAGGTATCTGCATTGTTCATTAAAGAAGATAAGTAAGTCCGCCACTGTATTAACCAACAATATATTTGTCTGTTTCATTGAACAGGACTGTTCCAGTGAAGATTTGAAGCTCTTTGAGCACCACTGCCTCCCGGGGCCCTTTGGGGGACAAGTCTCTCCAGAACCAGACTATCAATGCTCTGTGCAGAAATCAGAAAACGCCCCAGATTGGTTTCCGTTTTTGTGTGTCACGTCCCCACTTGAAAACAACCCTTACCTTGGACTCTTCTACCAGGGAGAGAAAATGTGAGGAATGACTGAAGGTATGATTTTTGATGCGGTGTTATTCATTAATTACCTTAATTCATGAGTTGTCTTTTGTCATTTCACTTACTCAGTAAACCAAAGCCTGGCCCGTCCTTCCAAAGACCCATGTTGTCAGCACCAGTGCCAGTCAATACTTACAGACAAGGAAGTCCCATATTGACATGGAGTGATCAGTATTTTACCATTCCCCAGGTTACTTCTGCAGTATTCAAATAGCAACAATAATCATTTTTTATGTCACATCAGTAACATCTAATGCGTCTAATATTGTGGTTCCACAGATTGCTCTTGGACGCTGTATCAATAATGCTCCAGTAGCATTTTTGGAAAACTTTAAGGTCGAGTGTGAAACTCTGCTCCAGTCTTGTCCAACTGGACCACCTTTGCAGAACCTACCTGCAGATTTAAGCATTCAAGTGAAAGACGGGCAGGGAGGTATGTCTTCTCTGCTTAGCTCATCATCCTCTTACATTTTGGTGCTATTTTACAACAGTCTTCCTTTTGTCTTTTCTCTCCAGGTGATGTCACAGTGAATGTAACTGAGGAAGCGGTTGTTGACTTGAGTCCGTTCATTGCAGATACAGTTGCACCTTCAAGTATGGAGATTATAAACAAGCCATTGCAGTTGCTATAATTACAATGTGGAATCTTGTTAATGTCTTTTCCTCCTCTCTAAAGATGTGGGACAAGTATGTGAGAATGTGACCTTGGCTCTGGATTACAAATTCTACTGGAAAGGAAATGGCATCACTAATATCACACTGACACACTCAGTTGGGACTGTCCCTTTAAATGACAGTAGTGAGTACTGGTTACCCTTCACAATAAATGAATATGTTTGATTATTTTAAGGCTCATTGTATTTTTTTCTGTCTACTTCCCAGGGGTGTTAAAGACACGGTACTCTGCCGTGTTTCTCAATGGAGACTTCATGGGTGAGCCCAACTCAGGGAACCCAGGTGAGAGTTGTAATGCCAAAAGCTTTGAATGTGAATTTTATATGAAAACCTGTTATAGTGGTTAACATGTAAATATCTGACATGACAGGCTATCAGGTGGGAAAGCCTGTTATTGCTGGAATTGCAAATACTTCGGAAAATGGCACAGATATAGTGCAGAGGGCGTCGGTTTATCTCTGGAAACCAGGTAAATCCTGAACAGTAGCTTCTAAGCACGCAAGTCAACACTGGATTATATTAAGTTAACTCAACACACTTTTCTGGTTCTCTTCAAAGTGGGTTATGGGCTCTGTTCCACTGCTGAGAGGAAACCAGTTCTGTTTGGTGAGAATTCAACATCAGGATGTCTGCTACCCCTTGGCCTACAGAATCTGACTCAGTGTGATCTCCTGAGGTGAGTCGCACAGCAGGAATTTATGTCTAATGTACATATTGACAAGGTGATGATGTCAAATATAAAGTTTTGTCTCCTTCAGGGAGACTATATCTTCTCTCCAGGACACTTTGATTCGAGCTACATATGTTGCAAGGAGCGGAAACCCAGATTCTCTCATCATGGCAGACTGGCTGAACATAAGTTGTAAGTAGGCAATTTTCTCTCCTTTTATTTGAACAAAAAAAATTGCAAATTCTACATTATTTTCTAAAATCTCTGCTTCTTCTGCTTCTTAACGACACGTTTTAGTTGTGAACGCCAGCACACCAATGGAGGACATGAACAGCCTTTGCAGTGAGATTCCATCTCATCTTCACATCTACGTATGGAGTTTAGTCACTGGTATGATCGAAGGGCAGCCCCAAAGAAATATCCATGATTTTCAAGTCAGGTGTGTATACAAATGTAATACATGTCACATCAAATGTGCAGTCTATTCCTCAGGTTGTAATTCTTATGAATTGTATTGTAATTATTGTGAGTCAGCTTCTTGTGACTGTGCCCTCCTTCGGGTCATTTTTAGCTACAGTTTGTCCTCATGGGCACTGGAGTGTGAAGGAGGCGATACCTCTCCGTGTGTGGATCCAACGAAGACTCAGATGTTTCCGATCACCTCCTCCGTCACATTTATTGACATTCCTGTCAACACCGGATCACCAAAAACCAGGTGCTGTCTCGAACAGCAAGAGTCCCCCTTAAACCAGATAAATAACTCATGCAGGTGTGTCCTGACCGCTGCTGTGGTTCTTTTTGTTTGGCAGGTTCCAGATCAACTTCACGGAGTATGAATGTAGCAGGAATGATATATGTTGGCCTGAGCTCGCCTTCCCTATCACCAGGTATTACACAGGTAAGACTTAAATCTCTCACCACTCTGATTCCTCTTAGGACCTTTGGTGCAGCAAAGTGCGTCTTTTTCTTTAAGAGCAGAAAATGTAAATCATTTTAAATTTGTATAAGGTCGAATGGCAACATTAACAGTTGCTGATACTTGACGGTTGAATAGTTGGAAGTGTGGGTTAAATGACAACTGGACTGGATTTTTATAGTGCTGTTCTAGTCTAACGATCATTAACACATGCCCAGTTACACATTCGTACACATTCTTACATTGGTGGCTTTAAAGGAGCCAACTTGCTAACAAATTCACACACTGACAGCATCGGGAGGAATCAGAGGTTCCAGAACTTGCTCAAGGACACTCCAACAATGAGTCCTGGGGATGGAACCAGTAACCTTCATATTAGTAGACAGCCACTCTGCCGTGCCACCCGTGGTTTCCATACTGCAGCATCTGTCCTGTTTAACATGGTTACGCGGAACACATTTTTGACAACCCATTTTAATTTATTCATAGTACAATAACACAAAAACAAAAATCCAAAATCTGTGAAACATTTCTGCAAAAATTGAGAGAGAGAAGTGTGAGAATGTATTACTGACTGATTTTACCCCCATTGTCTCCAGGTGAGCCGTACTCTCAGTCACTGGCCAAGGGCCTTATCTTGGTGTTCTTCTTCATTGCTGCTTCAGTTCTTGGGACTCCATGGAGACAAATCTGGCAGGCCTGGAAAGGCACCTCACTATGATGGAGCTAAATGGAATGTTTGGGAAGATATTGCTGCAATAGGACAGGAAGGGGTGAAGCAAACATGTAATTAAATGGGCTGTATATACCACTTTTTTTTATCTTGGTAGTACTCAGAGTGTTTTATATCATTACTGCATTCACATACTGATGATGGAGGATCCCACCTACTCATCAGGAGCAGTTGGGGGTGTTGTATCTTGTTCTCTTCAGCGCAGTCTCCAGTTGAAGGAAGGACCATACCAGCAACACAGGCACCCACCTCCTTGCCATGACACGTCTGACACTGCACTGTTTTTACACTCCTTTCAATTGCACGTTGTTTATTAGTTTCTTCATATTTATGTCCTGTAAATAGTTGTTGATGCATCATTTTGTAATAAATGACATTTTCTGTTAAATATTTTTAGACTCATCCCTCAACATCTGGTCCAATATTGAGTTTCAGTGTTCTATAGAAAATGCCAAAGTTTATGTGGTTGCTGCTGCTAAGAATCCTGGAAATCTTTACAATTTAACCGTATACAAAAACTCAATTCATTCAGTTAAAATCTTTCACATCCGATCCCTCCCCCTCTCCTCTGGTGTTCCCCAGGGCTCTGTCCTTGGCCCTATCCTTTTCATCATATACCTCCTCCCACTTGGACTGATATTCCGTAAGCATAACATCTACTTTCACTGTTACGCGGATGACACCCAGCTCTACATTTCCTCCAAACCCTCCTCCACCCTCCCACCCTCCTCCCTCTGTGCCTGTTTACAGGAAATCAAATCCTGGTTCACCTCAAACTTAACAGTGATAGAACAGAAGTAGTCCTCATTTCCTCCAAATCCACACTCAACAAGCATCCCAGTTTCACCCTCACCATTGACAACACCTCCGTTTCCCCTTCCCCTCAGGTTAAGAGTCTGGGTGTCGTCCTCAACTCCACCTTATCATTCCATACCCACATCAACAACACCATCCGGTCTGCCTACTTCCACCTCCGGAATATCAACCGTCTCCGCCCATCTCTCACTCCCAACAGCGCTGCAATCCTGGTCCACTCTCTAGTCACCTCCCGTCTGGATTATTGTAACTCACTTCTTTTTGGTCTCTCACACAAACTCCTCCATAAGCTTCAATTGGTCCAGAACGCAGCTGCCCGAATCATCACCAGAACCCCTGTCATCAGTCACATCACCCCCGTTCTACATCAACTCCACTGGCTTCCCATTAAACACCGCGTTGACTACAAGATCCTCCTCCATACATTCAAAACCATCCATAACCTCGCCCCTTCATACCTGTCAGACCTTCTCCACACCAACATTCCCACCCGGTCTCTCAGGTCTTCCTCCTCCATCAGCCTCAATGTCCCCTCCTTCCGTCTGACCTCCATGGGGGCTAGAGCCTTCAGTTGCTCTGCCCCTCGCCTCTGGAACTCCCTCCCTCCTGACATCAGAAACACTGACTCCGTTGATACCTTCAAAAAACATCTCAAAACTCACCTTTTTAGACAGGCGTATGGCTGAATGCCCTCTTCTGTGCTCTGCTAGAGACTTGTGTTGTTGTTCTTTTAAATTGTGCATGTTTTATTGTTTTTAAAACTGTTGTACGGCGACCTTGAGTGCCTTGAAAGGCGCCTTATAAATAAAATGTATTATTATTATTATTATTATTATTATTATTATTATTATTATTATTATTATTATTTACAGGAAAGCTGATATTTGCCACCTTGTTCCAAAAAACACAACCAACATCAACATGCTTACAACGATGACGGTGCGATGATGCAAAGCAGGTTCCATGTTGTGTTTCCCTCCAAACACGTCTAAACTCAGGCTGAGGAAGGTACACCAGCCAAACCTTCAGAGAATCGATCTAGTTTCATATAAATAAGATTAATCAAATAAAACATTAAAAAACATCATTAATAGATCGGGAAAATAGATCAGTAAAAATAAGCCGCGTGATTAACGACAATGGGAAAAAAGTGATGATTCAAATTAATTATTTTTCTGATATGGTCAGAGCTGATGTCATGCAAGCGCCCCGCTGATGTGAAGGGTGAGTACTGCGCAGACTCCAGGCGGCGATGCTGATTGGCCAGAGCAACGTGCGCCGCCGGGGAGGAGGATGATCCATTCAACAGTGTGAAGTGACGTGGATAATGTCAAACGACGGTCTACAAAAACTTGTTAAACTATGAGTGAAAGTTGGGTCCAAATGGTTGCGCATGCGTCGCTAGCGGCCTCAATATCGGACGCTTTAAATCTTCTGGTTTGACTTTGACGAAACAAGTTCTTCCACACAGGAAGTAAGACGGAATTCGCCGATTAGCCTTTTAGCTAACCTATCAGGAGCCAGGTCTGTAGTAGCGATTGCTAGCTGAGGTCGTGGTTATGTGAGTCAAAAATTTCTTCACCACAGGAGACAAAACATGAGAAGGACCGAGAGGGGCTTGGCTGGCTGTTGTTGACGTGGAATTGACAGAAACCGCTTCTCGTTAGCTTGCCAAGTTAGCCAGTCGTCAAAGAGGGTAAATATATGTGAAAATGGGCTCTCTGCTGCGAGGAGAAGAGATGTGTTTGGCCCAACTCTTTCTCCAGTCCGGGTCGGCATACGACTGCATCGGAGAACTCGGAGAACTTGGGCTGGTTGAGTTCCGAGACGTGAGTCCACAAACACACCAGTTTTGTTTGTTTGTTTGTTTTCGCTTTTAAAAGATAACGTAACTGCTGAATTTGCTAAATGAGAAAGCCAACGCACTTGTCCAACAACTTGCACTTACTTCTCCTGAGTGTACGACTAGAAGTGGTGGCTGGTTTTTAAACTTAACGAAGAAAGTTACCAATATATCATCTGTTCTAGTTTATAGTGGTTCATCACTCATCATCATCCATAAAATATTTGCCTATAAATATATGTTTTTACGCACTGAAGGATAAAATAAACAACTTTACTGTTTGGTAGGGAAGCCATCTCTCAGGCTTGTACAGACTTCAATGTTATAAGAGATTCAGAGTAAAGTGTATGAGAACATTTGATGAATAAAGCCCGCTGTGTTCAGATTTCCTCACTGTTTCATTGACAAGTGGAAGAAGAAGAACTGCCCAGCTCATCATTTGATGTCTCTCTTTCAGCTCAATCCCACTGTTAACGCATTTCAGCGAAAGTATGTTAACGAGATCAAAAAATGTGAAGAGATGGAGAGGATACTAGGTGAGGATTTTATTATAATTCACAGATTTGCTTAAAAATCCAGCTTTGGGAAGATAATGCAGTGGTTTTAGTGCGGATGACGGAGCTGTGATGGCACTGACAGCAGTGCAACTTTAAACCACAGATGGCGGTGCCAGTGATTAGAGACAGTGACCCTACAGTCATGAGAAGGACTACCTGTTAGATTTAGCTGAATTACATGTTGTTCTCAGTTATCAAACACTGTTTTATTAGATTAAGAGAGGAGAATAACTCACTGTGAGACTCTGCCTTAATTTAGTGTTAGTCAAAGACTGGTAATTGCATTTGAAACCTTGTTTTAAACCTTACGAAAGCATATTAAAGCATTTTCTTTAACATCTTAATAAAGATTCTTCTGGAATTTAACAGGATATCTTTTGAGAGAAATCAAGCGAGCGGATATTTCACTACCAGAGGGAGACGTGAACCCAGTGGCTCCTTTGCCCAAACATGTCCTGACTATCATGGTTGGTGGCTTGATGATAAAGTATCTCTTATCATTTGCCAACTTTGTATGTGGGTGGCAGGTTTCCTCATCACCAACTCATCATGTTCTTGTTCACAGGAGCAGCTCCAGAGGCTGGAAGTGGAGTTAGGTGAAGTCACGAGGAATAAAGAGAAGTTGCAAAAGAATCTACGAGAGCTGACAGAGTACACACACATGCTGCGCATCACTCGCAACTTTGTTCAGAGGACTACTGAGGTTGGCACTCACACATACATTTTCAACCCCCCCCCCCCCCCCACAGACACACACACACACATACATACATACAGACATACACACATAATATAGCAAGAAGAATCTGCTGTGTGATAGTTCTTCTTTTCCTCACCTGTGCATCGTTGTACATACAGAGAGAGCCGCTGCAGGTGCAATATGAGGAGTTTCCCTTCCTCGAAAAAGACACAATGATGGACTACAACAGCATGCAAAGGCTTGGAGCAAAATTGGGGTAAAAAAATGTATTTCTGCCTCTTTTTGTCAGTGATTGGACCTAGAATCTGTTTTATGTGAGAGTTGAGAGTCAATATGGTTTGTCGCGGCTTTTGCAACTGTCATGCAATGTAGTTTTTATCGTGTCCCATTTTTCCCTCATTCTTCTTCTCACGGAAAGCACATGCAAACACCCACACTTACATTTACATATTCAGTAACTGCTCCTCTGGCTCTTTGCAGCATGTTTGTAACATAATAACATTAAAAGATGGAACAATAAAAAACAAACTAAGTGTTGAAGCGATGATTAAGAGATTGTCGGAATGCAGTTGAATGTCAATTTTTCATTTTTGATCGTGAGATTATGCAAATTTACCGTTACATTGGCTAGATTACTTGTATGCACACAGACACAACACAGGACAGTTGAGCATGCTAACACAGGCAAACACTCATCCCCTCTGGCATTGCCGTCTTGCCAGTGAATTCCCATTAATGAGTATTTTCAGATAATTTGTTTGTCTGTGATTTTTTTTATTTTAGCGGGCATCAGAGTTAAGTTTCAGGAAGATGTTTGATTCATTCATGAAAATATTGAAAACAAAAAAAACGTTATTACACATGAAGGTTTTATTTATTTTATACTGTTGCTGTATGTACTGTGGTTTTAAATATGACCATTTTATTATTTCATAAAGTTTATTGGGATTTTACAATAGTGTGATATAATTTGCTGGTTGGATAAAATCCAATGTGTTTGATGGTCTTTGTTAGCCTGAACGGTGGACTGTAAGTGGATATTCTCTCTCTTGCAGTTTCATTTCTGGGCTCATACAGAGAGTAAAGATTGAGGCCTTTGAACGGATGCTCTGGAGAGTATGTAAGGGCTACACGATCCTCAGCTACGCCGAGGTCAACGAGTATCTCGAAGATTCTGACACTGTAAGTTTCTCTAGAATAACATGTTCTCCAACAGCTTTTGTTCTCTGTCCCTGGTTTTCCCCGTGATATTACAAATCAACAGGGATGGAAATCCCGCCAGTCATGTAACACGGTTAATCTCACATCTCAAATGGAATTCTTCTCTAAATGCGGTTGATTGTATGTAATTGCATTAAATAAATAATATTAAATTATATGGTACAACTGTGTTGCTTAACTGTAAAAACTGTGATAGCACAGTTTTAGCCTCAACTGAGAAGCTGTTGGCTGTTTGACACATTTGTCATGACAGTACAACTTTTTGTCTGACAGATGATGTTTGTTTACGGTCATATCCAGAAATTTCAACTCATATCTGGACGATTTAATACAAATACTCTGCAAAATATTCCACATTTTAATTTCACCATTTTTTAATATTTGTTATTGCAGCTGATTAGCAGCTCCAGAAAAAATAAAGCACATTTCCAAGTTATTATATGGTATAAATCATGACTCCTTAGTGTTTGTGTCTTGTCTGTACAACGAAGAGCATTTAGTGCCAGATCAGAGTGTATCTGAACCGTGTCATTGTGAATGTGTGCGGGCTGCAAATGACCGAACAGGAAGAGAAAGTCGGGACGCTGTGAGAAAAAATGAAGTCTGAGTACCACATTGAACATGAACAGCGCTGAAGCTGATTAGACATTGGTTCTGGAGTTTTCAGCTGCAGTGATGTGACGTGCCATGAATCCATTTCACTGTGTCCGCTGCTGGGTCAGATGCAGACATGCTGACGGCCACTGATCAGTTGGGGAATGTCCTAACATGCTTCCACTCATCTGAGAGTCAGGAGGAGAATTTACAAACAATCAACCTGTTGCTGAATGGCATGAAAAGAGGACATGCTTTTCAAAACCAGTTGGAGGAAAAGAGCTTTTCAGTCCAATTCTGGTGGTTTTTACAACAAATAGTCATGTATATTTAGGTCTGTTACCGGAGAGTATTTTTTTGTACCTGCACTATTAAAATTTTATAAACTCTGTTAGCTGTCATTTTACAACATTTGATCTTTTCTATTTGCAGGGCGAGCCAACCAAAAGCGTAGTGTTCCTTATCTCTTACTGGGGCGACCAAATTGGCCAGAAAGTGAAGAAGATTTGCGACTGGTGGCTATTTTACTTTATCCTCTGCTTGTTTTGTTTGTTTTTTTTTAATATATGATTACAAAAACAAGTCAAACAGTGACGATGTCCTTTTCCCCCCTCTATAGCTACCATTGTCACTTGTATCCATATCCCAGCAGCAATGAGGAGAGGAACGATGTCGTTGAAGGACTAAGAACCCGCATTCAGGACCTGCACACAGTATGTCTGTTCATGCTCTCGTTTAATTGGTGACAGAAACTGGTTTGGTCCGTACGTCAGTCACTAAAGGTTTACTTGTAATTGCTGCTTGTATCCCCGCCTTGTTAAAATCGAATCTATCGAGTGTGACAAGTGTTGAAGATGCTTCCGATACAAGCTTGTCAGAGATCTAGCGTTGTATCAGTCGTATATCTGGTGATGATTTCTCCTCTCACCAGCTCTGTCAGGGCAGAGACAAAAGGACCTAATCACAAACTAAGCAGCCGTTAGATTTTTAACTGAAGTCCTGTGTGAGCAAGCGCTGGCAGTTCCAGGGTCAGTTGATTTTTTTTGTCTGGAGCATGGCCTTGGTAATCATTTGGTAGTTGTGACTGAAACATAGTTGCTGCCGCCCCACCCCCACTCCCCAGCACATGAGCACATGATCAACATGTGGCTAAAAGTTGAAGGCCCCCCCCCCCTTCTTTTCCTTCCATGCATACTCTCTTTCATCCTCTTGCCTTTCATGTCTTTGTAGCTTGTGTGGCTGACTCTTGTTCAACCTGCTAGCGTTATGCGTTCCATACAGTCATATCGATAAAAAAAAATGAAATAAAATGGTTGAGAGTAAAGAATGAAAAGAATACAAGAAATCTGAAATATAGCTGCCATACCATTGACGGATCATGATGGCATTTATCATGATATATTGCATTACAGTGTCAAAGAAAGGAAAAAAAATCGTGATTTATTGCACAGTCATGAAAATATGAATTAGACGCAGCTCTAAGATATATAATCGTATAAATGATTTGCTACTGCTTTTGTATATCTATATTTATTGCACTTATATCCTTTCCTGCTGTCGTGTCCAGGTGCTTAATAGAACGGAGGACTACCTGAGGCAGGTCCTGATCAAGGCTGCGGAGTCGGTCTACACCTGGGTCATCCAGGTCAAGAAGATGAAAGCCATCTACTATGTTCTGAACCAGTGCAGCTTTGACGTGACTAACAAGTGTCTGATTGCTGAGGTTTGGTGTCCTGTCGATGACCTTCCCACGCTGAGGAGAGCCCTGGAGGACGGATCGGTGAGGAAACCGTAACTGCTACAGCCTCCCTTCTGTTGTTCCAACTGAGGCACTTTGTAAACTGGTTTATTCTTCTTTTGAGAAGAAGTAGTGTGAGATATTGTGAGGTGGTTATTCACCCAGTGTATTGGCTGAGGCAGATTTACCATCCACACAACTAATAATTGTAACAACTGGTTTTAAACTGATACATCACATTTCTGAACCACAAGGTGCCTTCACAACTGCTTTCTTTTTCTTGTTTTTACATTTATTTGTATTAGGGCTCACACCCTTCATTTAGAAATCGACATATATTTTAGTGATGGTAGTTTATGGTAACGTGGTGATATTATGATTTGTCACCACAGAGAAGAAGTGGATCAACAGTTCCTTCCTTTGTCAATCGTATCCCAACTACCGACACTCCCCCGACGCTGATACGGGCCAATAAGTTTACCTCTGGCTTCCAGAACATCGTGGATGCTTACGGAGTGGGTAGTTACAGAGAGGTCAACCCGGGTGAGTGGGATCATCTGTCTTGTCTTTGGTGTCTCCGTCGGTGCATACCAGCATCAGATGAGACTAAGAATCTAATATAAGAACCCTGTTAGCTGTTGGTAAAGGAAATCAATGCTGATGCTAACTTCTGTGTTGGCGTACTTTTTCAATTTTAGCTCCTTTCACGATCATCACGTTCCCTTTCCTGTTTGCCGTGATGTTTGGGGACCTGGGTCATGGACTCATAATGGCCGTGTTTGCTTTCTGGATGGTTCTTTATGAAAATAACCGCAAACTTAAAAACACCAGAAATGAGGTAAGACCTCCTTTTCTAATTTGTATTAATTTACTTGTGTATCCTAACATACTTAGCAGCTTAGTGTAAACTGTGATTTGATGTGCATTTACAGATCTGGAACACATTTTTTGAGGGTCGTTACATCATCCTCATGATGGGCTTGTTCTCCATTTACACTGGCCTGATATACAATGACTGTTTTTCGAAGTCCATTAACCTTTTTGGCTCTGGATGGAGCGTGAAAGCCATGTTCAGCGCTAAGGTGTGGAAGTGAGTATTTCAACAAGGATTTCATTGCTCAAAGGCAGAAGCAGAGCCAGAAAAAAGCCAAGAAGATACAAAGATAAGATGTGTTTTCATGCGTTTAACACGTAGCGGTGCTTTTATCTGTATCTAACAGGGAAGGTGACATCCGTGGGAATAAACTTCTCACTCTGGATCCAAACATTACAGGAGTTTTCAGAGGGCCGTACCCTCTGGGAATCGACCCAGTAAGTAGAGCGATTGAAAACTCAAACTTCAAAAGACAACGTTAGCTTCCCAAACCTCGTCTTTCCCCTGACTTGACCCAAGTCATGTGGATCCACAAGCCAAATGTAACACAGACGTATGGAGTGGTTGTTCACAATGACCTATGTGCCCATTGTAACGATCTTTTTATTTCATATTTAGTTGTTCTGTATCTTTCATAGAAATTGAATTATAATGATGATATTTTAGCAAACAATGCTCAAACTTGCAGGCAGGGTTTCACTATAACCTGATATGTGAAGGCCCCTCTGTAATTGTGGGGCGGGCTGTGTTTGGGTGGCAAGCCGGCAGTTTGAGACCTCCTGACATGTTGGGGTGAAGTTACACATAAACACATAACCAAAGGCCTCAGACAATGAAACGCTAATTCACTCCCTAGGAGACTGCTTCAACTCTGACTCACCTGAGATCAGTGAGACATGCTGCTAATGTGTAACTTTACTCAAAACAACTCCTGGTGCAGCTTCCATGAACAATAGCGAGGGCTGCTGATTCTATTATAACCATGCTGAAATAATTAATCTTCAACTGAACTGTCAGGTAAAGTAAGTCTCCATTCTTAGGAACGAAATCTGCTCACGGGATTTAAGCTATGTCTTACTTTGTGGAACTGATGAAGAAGAAGTATATAGAGGCTCCCTTTATTTAAAATAGCCGCTTGTATATGAGATTAAAGTACATGATGTCATCTTTCCATTTTATAGATTTGGAACTTGGCATCCAACAGGCTTACGTTTTTAAACTCCTATAAGATGAAGATGTCTGTAATCCTGGGCATCATACACATGAGCTTCGGCGTCATCCTCAGCACTTTCAATCACATGTAAGTGCTGATGTTGGTTCTTATCTTGGACAGGGATTCATATCAGATGTCATAGGACTTAATGGCCTCACTGTCATCAACAGACATTTCAGGGAGAAGCACAAGCTCTACCTGGTGTTCCTCCCGGAGCTCCTCTTCCTTCTCTGCCTGTTTGGCTACCTGGTCTTCATGATACTTTACAAGTGGTTGGCCTTCTCCGCGAAAGACTCCGCACAGGCTCCCAGCATCCTCATTCATTTCATCAACATGTTCCTCATGCAAGGAGACGCTGTACAGCCTCTCTACGCAGGACAGGTGAGATGATGATCGCCCTTGTAAAGCTGACACTGTATGAATATGTATATAAGTGCAGAATTATTCAGCATTTACATTATACTCTCGTGCAGGGGTCCCCAAACTTTTTTCTGCGAGGGCCACATAACTTTCCCCTTCTCTGATGGGGGGCCGGGGCCAGTTTGTAACAGAAAAAGTGTGACGATCGCAGGGGTGCCTAAACGTGAAAATGTATTGTTTTCCAGAAAGCCACACAACTAAATAACCCTCTCTGGGTTCTTCACAGAAAAAAAGTCAGGAAATCTATGATGACACTACCAAATCACCCTCTCTGGGTCCGGGTCTAAGATTTTTTTCTGGGGGTTCCCAGATTAGGGCACAGACTGCAGAAGGGTGGAATAGAATGTCACGCTCTAAGCGTGTATGAAATAGTGACTAACGGACTGTGTTCACACCAAAAGGCAATGTGAATTTTGCGTCGCTTTATTCGCGAATATAAACATATTGATCCAGCGATCAAGTTCGCACGAATAAAGTGACGTGCAAATTCGCGTTGCGTTTGGTGTGAACATTCGGGCTGCAACTAACGACTATTTTAATAGTCGACTAGTCACCGACTATTGAAACGATTAGTCGACTAATCGGATAATTATGAATTTTTTCTTAAATTTGGCATGAAGTTGATTTAATTATGTGGCAAATGATAATAAACAAGAAAGATGGGTACAATGAACAATACATCTTTTTTTGAACATTCATTCATTTAAAATACGTTTGTCAGGCACAGTCTTGCATAACGCTAGAGCTCTCTTTTATAGCGAGAATACGCTTCTAAAATGCACAATGTGTGTCATAAAAACCGTACTGGCTTGAATGTTACTTGAGTCTCACCGAGGCGAGTCAGACTCCGTTTCATTCAACTGCCCGATGTGCTTTCTCTTTCAATGTTCACCAATGTTCTTGTCATGCAGCACCGAGCTCCTGCCATGACACGCAAGGTCTGCTTTGCAAGTAGTCTTTTTATTCGCCGTATCCAGGCTGAAATGCCACCAAACTTTAGAAGTTTTGGTACGCGTACCGGATGTTGACGCCGCGTTCCTGAATGTTACCGCTCAGTGACAGAGACGCTATTGCGCAAGAGCGACTCTCGGCAGAGGTTTTAATCAAGTGAGATGCCTCACCCTGTTGGAAAAACGGGTCTGCCGACAATAGTCATTCGAATTCATTGTCGACTATTTCTATTACCGATTTTTGTCGACTAATCGTTGCAGCCCTAGTGAACACACCTTAATAGTTAATAATGAAAATAGTTCAAAGCAAGTTATCAATTTTATTATCAAATACAAACACACATATGGAAAAAAAATCAAAATGCGTCTCTGGTATTGTTCAGGGGGCCGGGCCAAATGTGGAGGCGGGCCGTAGTTTGGGGACCACTGCTTTTGCGTAACCAATGGGTATTGCTGGAGAATAATGACATCAAACTTTTGGCCTTTCAAAAATCTTCATTGACCGATAAAGCCACCCATCTTCCCAATAGCAATGAGTCCTCCATCCCTCAAGGTTTTTTCTGAACAGCTTTCTCTGAGGGAGCAGCCACAGCCTCCTGAATGCTTTCCACCGTGTGATTACATCCAATAAGCGTTTGTAGAGTGTGCGTTGCTGTGATAAGGTCTGACCACCCAGTGGTGCGCACAGTTTGCTACAAGTGTCACTGAAGCAAATCTTAACAATGTTGTACAATATTGTTTTTGCACTCCACAGTCTGGCCTGCAGGTATTTCTTGTAGTCATCGCTGTGCTCTCGGTGCCTGTCTTACTCCTGGGGAAACCCCTCTACCTTCACTGGCTTCACAACGGAGGCCATCGCTTTGGGGTATACAGGGTAAGACGCCACATCTGCCCGTCAGCGTTTACGTTGTGTCTCCAAATATTTGCTGTTTAAATATACACATACGTCCTTCTGCACGTGACACCAGGGATATGAGCGCGTACGCCGCAGCAGTGACGAGGAGCTCTACCTGATGAGGGCTCATGACATGGAGGAGGGCAGCAGTCACAGCGAGCTATTGTCCAGCAGGGAGCACCAGACGGAGGAGGTCAGCACTGCAACTACAAATGTTTATCTTCATCATAGCAGCTAATGGCCACCAAACGTGATAACGGGTTTTATCTTTTCTCTTGTAACAGTTCAACTTTGCAGATGAGCTCCTGCATCAGGCCATCCACACGATAGAGTACTGCCTCGGGTGCATCTCTAATACGGCCTCTTACCTGCGGCTCTGGGCTCTCAGCCTGGCACATGCCCGTGAGTACGATGGCGACGGCTCCCACTGCACCATCACTGAAGCATTAAACAAGAGCTAATCCCAAAACAATCCCTCTCAGAGCTATCGCGCCTCGTGGATTCTCGACAGCAGAGTTCCAGTGGAGAGGAAAATACTTAGTGGCTAGAAGCTGCTTGTCCCTCCTTCAAACCTGTGTCAGAGCTATGAATGACTTTGAGGCGCCTGAGTAATCCAAGAAAATAAAATTCAGACATTTCAGACTACAGTGTGTGTGTCAAATGGATAAATGTTCACTGTCTGACCTGATGAGTCATACTTGAGATTATTTTAACCAACACGTGTAAAAGGATGCTTCTTTCTGCACAGAGCTCTCAGAGGTGCTGTGGGCCATGGTGATGCGAGTTGGACTACGAGTGGACTCGACTGTGGGGGTTTTATTCCTGGTGCCGGTTTTTGGCCTGTTTGCGGTTCTTACTTTGTCCATCCTCCTGGTCATGGAGGGTCTGTCTGCATTCCTTCATGCCCTTCGACTGCATTGGTAAGGCAACAACACAAATCGCTGCAGCGCATGTTTCATCACATCAGGGTTTCATAATCATGTCAGCTGTTGTGTCCTCCTCAGGGTTGAGTTTCAAAATAAATTCTACAGTGGAACCGGGGTCAAGTTTTGCCCCTTCTCCTTCTCTCTCCTGCCCTCCAGCTTCGAACATGACGGCCTACTGTGAAACAAACCTCCAAGTGTGCTTTATCATTCCAGTGATGTCACGAGATGGTTTTCATTTTTCATCTCACCTTTTTAAAAATGTTTCAAAAATGATTGTCACCTTCACAAACAGAATGTGCTTCTTTTTTTCTTTCTTTTTTTTTTCTCCTTGGTTCAAGTATGAGGTTATTTGTATTTTGGACCAAGCTCAGTATAAGCTTCAGTAATTTTGTACGTTTGAAGTGAGAGGATCAAATTTAAAATGCAACTCATTGACTTAAAGCATTTAATATTTTCAATGAAGTTTCAGTGGTTGTTGATATCTTGTGTGAGGGGGAGCCACATCTGCCAAATTAAGAAAGTATTAATGAAATGTATGGCCCAAGTTTGGTGACATAGTTATACTAATTTATTTTGTATCCAGGTTTTACGGTGTAAATAATTCTTTTGGCATCATTTTTTTTTGTATTTTCAATCGGATTTTTACTTTTGTCAGATTTGGTTTCCTCCCACCTGATAGGAGCCACTTTCAGTAGCAGAATTCAAGTTTTTGTTGCACTGATGCCTTACAACCAAACAACAACATACTGTATCATTCTACATTTTCCCATTGTATTCTTACTTCATGTTACCAAAAAAACACTGCCAAGAATCGTGTTAGTTTTGAAAAGTGCTCGGGCAGGAGTGTGACGAGATGTAAATAGTTTTACAGAATTATTTTTTTAATTTATTCAATTTTAAAAACGTTGGATCAGAATTAAAGGTAAATGTTGTCGGGATCTGGCTTTTCCTACTTTAATGCATTCACAGTGTTGCCTATGAATCTGCCACCTACTGTACATCCCACATGCCAGGCATGGACAACTGAGATTCTGATAGACAGCCAATCAGGATGCTGCATTCTCGTAAACAAGGTTGTCGGCCTCTGTTAGATTAAATTACATCTTCGTGTCTGGCGTTAGAAGTATTTGCTACTTTTGTGGATTTGTTATTGTTGATTTCCCCTGAAACTGCTTTTGGAATTAATTTTCAAAATCTGATCAACATTACTCATTCATTGCTGAAGTTTTTGCACTTTTTTCAATTGCAACATTCAGTAGTTCCTTTTATGACAGTGAATGGCCTCCTCAGTCCGGTTCCAGCCGTGGAACCACATGATGTCATTAATGATGAAATAAGCAAGTCACTGTTCACTCTAATGTTCATTTGTTTAACCTAATTGTATAATGGTTTGGGTCAAGGGGTATTGTAATTAAATGTAAATAAAATGTGGGTCTAATTTTGATATAAATATTTTTCTCTCCTTGATAAACACTCCAGCCTCTGAGGAAGTCTTCAGTTTAGACTTATTTTTGTGTAGGACAGTTTATTTGGGATGTTCTTTATGTCTGGAGACAACAGATGGTGGTTACAATCTTTAGACAGAATAAATCAGTGTCTAAATCAAATGTCATGAAAGTAGAAGAGTTTGAATTCTCGCCAAAAAGTGACAGAAATATCTTTAGTGTTTGTGCTGCTCTCTGATGAGTAAATTGCAGCAAAAATGTAGTTCTTGTCCCAGTGTGCTGATTTGAAGCACACTGAACAATATTGCTCTCTAGTGGCCAGTTCACGCAATTGCATTTCCCTGAAATAAATAAATATATAATCAGAATTATCGATTCGTTCCTAAGATTTTGAGAACGTCCACATTTTATCCTAAAAAAATAATTTATGTGAACAAAAGTCTATAATATATCTAAGTGCGTAACTAAAGTGGGGAAAGCTGCCTTCCAGTCTACTTTCTGGGAAGAATGAGCCTTTGAAACAGGAGACGTTCAATGGTTGCCAAGACAACGTGTAAACGCTAAATTACAACACGGTATTTACTAGGACTAGCTAAACTTGACTGGCTACGTCAAAAATTGATTTTTTTTATACGTTTTCAGCTGTCTACTCTGAAAGAAAAGTTTTGCGTCTTTGAATTGTAACTAATTATTAATGTACGAAAATGGTCCACGACGATTTACGAGTGGAGTGGATCCGTCAACGGGTCTGCGCCGGCTTTAATTTACCTGATACCAATTGTTTCGATGAATTGCTCAATCGAGGAGATGGAGAGGAAGAAGAGAAGATTCTTCGATACCTGAACATTGTGTCTGAGGAAGACTCGACTTCGTGCCTTCTGTTTTTTAAATGTATCAGAGAGGAGGAAATTGAGGTTGAGGTCCCAGTTGGTGAGTTGTCGAGCCGGTTCAGTTTATTTACACTTTGTTTTCCATGAGCTAACAAGGTTAAAAATGTATTAACATCAGGAAGGAAGAGATCCGCAGAATCTACTGATCATGAAAGTGGAGCCACAACAAACACAGACGAGATAAATGACGTTAAAATTACCAGTCACGTGAGAGAAAGTTTAAATTTCTTGCCTTTTTTATGAATTAATCCCACTTTTTTTTTTTGACAAGGACAGGAGTAAAATAACGAAATAAGAACTGAATCCACTGCAATGTTTTTCAGAGGATTGAGGTTCAAGTGGTTTATCACACTGAGCTTCATGTAGCAGTCAACCAAGTCCCAGAGAGATTCACCAAGTCCAGGGTCTTCTATTTCCTCAGGAACACTAAAGGTGAGACTTAACATGATTACAGTAAAGACCTTTCCAGCCTCTTGTTAATTATTCAAGAGAATATTATTTGTATTTCACAGAGACCATCGTTGAACCACTTGACTTGAAGGAGACCAATAATCTGATGGCCAGACTCTTTGAGAGTGGCCTGCTGAATGGACACTCCCTCCCTTTATTACAGAAAAAACTTGCTCATGTATGTTGCGGGGGAAAATATCCATCATCTACTAATAATCAAACTTCTAATCAGAGCAACACAACTGCATGGACTGTCAATTCTCGCTGTGTCTCATCAGGTGTATATTCCATGGCTTAGCGTCCACCAGCTGAAGGCTGCTGTTGCAGGTCCTCACTGTGGGACAGCTTCTCCTCAGGAAGGGCCCAGTGGAGAGGACGATAACAAGCTGCTAGTGATGTCAAGCGGCCAGTCCACCGTTCGTGATGAGCTGCTCAACAGCGCGCACAAGTTTTTGGGATTAGTCAACACAACTCTCCAGCACCTTCAGACTCAAGGTTGGTTTTATCACCAAGAGCTCATTACTGATGATTTCAGGACCTCGTAGGCCTCCGCGGTTTGACCTTTGAACACCTTTCAGTTCATACTCAAGTACCAGTGGACAATTGCACCAAATTTGAAGACATTTCTTCAAGGTGTTACCAAAATAACATGATTAATGAGAATGTGTTTTGTGCATCATGTGCTTGTGAGATGATGTGACCTTAACCTTTGCCAATTAAATTCTTTAAATTTCATCCTTAAGTCCACGTGGATGTTTGTACTACATTTGAAGAGGTTCCCTATAGGAGCTCATTGCCTTTCCTCCTCAGATATCCTGTTATTGGTGCCTGTGTTATTGACCTTTGACCTTATCTTCCCACAATTTAAAAAAAAAAATTACCTTCAGGTGTTCCGTAGAAATTTCTAAGTAACATTTCCCCATTCACGCCCTTGTCTAAACACATTCTGAGCTAAGGATAGAACAGTTATGTCTTAAATGGTCATCTAAACATCACCTGAAACCAAATATCTTTTTTCAAATTTTTTTTTATGAACATGCTTTATTAAAAGATCATCTGCTTCATTGCAGGTGAAGTTGCCCTGCACATCCCTGAGGTGGACCTGGAGCCGAAGGTGGAGGTGCTGCTCTGTAACCCAGAGATGGTAGACAAGCTGGAGCAGTGTGTGATGAACTGGCAGACTCAGATGACCATCGTCATTGAGGAGCAGCAAAACAAGAAACCACAGGTTAAAACCTTGGTCTTATTTTGAGTTGAGCTCCCATGATGGTATGACTGGGGGTGTGCGTACATCACATGTTGTCGAAAATATTACCAAGAAATTGCAATTAATAAAACATACTGTGTTGTCTAATATGCAACATTGATTCTGGCTCCAGGCACCGGGGCCGTTGGCTGAGATTGTTTTCTGGCAGGAGCGCGCCTCCGTCCTGAACGCTCTGAGCGAGCAGCTTCAACTGCCTGTGGTGAAGAAGATCTTGGAGGTGATGACCAAAGCAGACACAGGTGTGGTTCAGACCCTGGAGGGAACAGGTGCTGAACTTATTAAATACTGTGTGGAGGCAGTTGATAATGTACGCTTCCTCAGCACGCTGGAAAGACACTTCAAGGTGAGATGTATTTTTTTACAGCTAAAATATTCCTGAGCATCTTTACACATAGAGAGAGCGACCAAGAGCTAGTGGCTACCTGCCATCCTCACTTCTCTCTGGTGTAGAACCTGGCTACAGGAGCACATTTTGGTGTGATTCTGGAGACAATCCCACCTCTGATGAACAGCCTACAAATAGTCTGGATCATCTCATGTCACTACAACACCAATGAGCGAATGGTCCCTCTAATGGAGCGCATTGCCTGGCAGCTGTCGGAGCGTGTGGCCCAAGCAATCGATGTCCATGTGCTGTTCAAGTATGTGAAGTTCCAACTCTTAATTTTTACATCAGAGCTCATGTTTACATTCGATTCTGATTTATAATTTTGAGACTCACAATCCAGTCTTTGCCACTGACAGAGATAATAGGGAGGCAGCCAAATCCAAAGTGCAGCAGGCTAAGCAAGTTCTGGACCAGTGGAAGTCGTCTTACTTTGAGGTCCGTGCTGATATTGAGGAGTCAGCCATTAATCCGCGCTGGGAATTTGATCGAAAGAGACTTTTTGAAAGGACTGATTACATGTCCTCCATCTGCAAAGACTTGCAAAATGTCTTACAGGTCAGTGTCTATTCCTACACTCTCTTACTTACACAGGGTCAGAAATAAACTAAAAAGCTCAGTTTTATATGATTCATTACAGATTTTGGAAGAGTTTCATAACATCTTTGGCCCAGAACTAAAGGGTGTGACCGGTGACCCAAAACGCATTGATGAAGTGTTGTGCAGTGTGGAAAACCTGGTCTTGCCTATTGAGGAAGTCCCCTTTGATCCTTTCAACATCTGTAAGATGAGCAGCTGGAAAATGATCATGCAAGATTTCAATTCAACAGTTCAGGTGGGTTTAGGGCATTCAGAGTGCAGAACATTCTGGAGCAATTAAAGTATTACTGCACCCAAATAGTGTATTTTAGCTTTCAAGTACACATTAATAGGAGTCAACATTCTAGAATCACTTCTATGTGACTCCAGAATGTTGAAAAGTCAGGCCACTTTAATCTTCAGACGTCAAAACCTTTGCTTCTTCATGAACGGACAGAACTTCTTAAAAGTGAAGCCAGCGCTGAAGTGCTTTAAGATTGCATTCTTTCTTATCACCAGCAGGGGGCAACATCAGTGGTTACAAAAATATAAAACAATCACCTATTTTACTTAAATTCTCTCATTCATTATTACCTCAGTAGATATTTTCCTAACAGGTTTCTGGCTTCAAACTCTAGTTTCAAGTCTTCAGTATTGCATGATATGCATTTTTTGATTTATTGGCCCCTTTAGAGTAAAGTGGTTGAAGCAGGGGATGCGAAGTGTGGCTACCTTGTGACTGACAACATGTCAAAACTATGGTGGGCTGTCCTTCTGTTAGTCACGTCCGCCCCTGGCTTTGCTACCTCCAGTTGCATGAGGCAAAAGTAACATCACCAAAAAGTCACTGGGTGACATCAAACTTGCTCTGTCCACTTCTTATGTACAGTCTCTGATCGCACATTACTCCTCTATTACAGATAAAGTCAGTATCAAAGTACTTCTTAATTCACATCTACGTAGTCCTGCAGGTATCACGCCGATGAACCTTCCGTCTGTGTGTTCAGGCCATCGAAGGAGAGGCCGTCAGCTTCATTGACCACTCCTTCAAGACTCTGCGTTCTTCAGCTGCCGCCTTTGACATGCTCCTGAAATTCAAACACATCCGCTCCAGACAGGCCATCAACAACCATCTAATGAGAAAGTTTAATGATATTCTGGCTCAATATTGCAAAGAGGTACTCTAAAATCTCCAAAATATATTGACTATTTGAAATCAAATTATATGATTGGAGATCGATAACAAGCTTCAGCTACAAGCGCTTTTTTCCTTGTTGTAGGTGGACAGCATAAATGAAATCTTTGAGGTAAACAAAGACAAACCCCCTCTAAATAAGAGTGAGCCCCCTGCAGCTGGAGCCATCAGGTGGACGCGCTCTCTGTTCCACCGCATCAAACACCCCATGCTCCTCTTCATGACAATGCCTGGGATGATGGAGAGTGATCAGGGTGGAGTGGTGAGTTGCACTGATGCACAGCTCCATTGGTGAGTGTAAACTTCATCATGTCTGGGCATGAAAATGTTGACTCCTGCTCAGGCCAAGAACAAGTACACCAAACTGGCTATGAAGATCAAGAACTATGAGGTGAAGAAGTACGAGTGCTGGCTGGTGGACACGGAACACAACCTGCCATTGTTGATGAAGAAAACCCTCCTGGTAATGATTAGCAAAGAAAACCAGGTCCAGACAGAGCTGGTATGTGTCTTGTTGGTAAAATATACATTCTAACTTCGTAACTTAATTCCCCTGAATTTGTTTCACCTTTCTCATCTTGAGGTTGTCCCTGCAACTGAGGGCAGAGCAGAGAGAAGTATAAGATACATGGTAAACTTTGCGCCAGAGATGAAGGAAATCATTTCAGAGACAAACCAACTGCTGTCACTGGGCTACTCGGTGCCTGAGCTGGCCCAGAGTGTAGCTCTGCAAGAGCACAAATTCATCAGGTAAGAATAGAAAATTCCCCGATAGCAGCACTGTGCATCTGTTTAACCAGTGTTATCGCTCCCTGTTAACCGTTGCACCATTGGTTCTAGGTATGTTGATGATCTAAACAAGCTGGTCAGCTGTTACCACGCAGTGATGGACAGCCTGAGCGAGGCAAAGCTTGTTATGTTGGATCAACAGATCAACACAGTAACTCAAGAGCTACTTCAAGGATGCAAAAGACTCAACTGGAATTCCTTAGGTATGGTGCCAAAAGGACGTTGCATGTTTTTACACTTTAATGTCCTCCACCTAGTGGGTGGAGCAGATCCATCTCAAATTTGGCGAGAACCATCTTAAGTACCGTATTTTCCGCACTATAAGGCGCATCGGATTATAAGGCGCATTGTCGGTTTTTGAGAAAATTCAAGGTTTTGGGGTGCGCCTTATAGTGCGGAAAATACGGTACTTGAAGATGAGTCACTGTGAAGACTGGGAGTTTATCAGCTTTACCATGGTGAGGCGGGCAATTTTGATACTTCCTCATGGAGGAAGAAACTGTAATAACTGGGCTCCACAGGCTCAGATCTTTCTAAACCTCCCCACACGTTTGATGAGTTTCCAGCTTGGAGATATCTAACCATAGTCATAGCTCCACCTAATGGTTACAGGAAGTACATCTGATGTAACAAGCATCACTTGGTTGCCTTCACGTGTGGTACAGCAAGATAATAGTAGGTGTGTGTTCTCTAGCGCGACCTAGTTTTACAATGGCTTTGGTGTAGGTATGTGCTCTCTTGGTGTGCTCTTGATGAGATGGGAATGAATTTTGCTTGTAACACTGAGACCTTGCGTTAGGTATCACCGACTTCATCAGCCGAGGCACTCAGGCGGTCTCCAAGCTTGAGTCAGTTGTCAATCAGATTTTGAAGAATGAGAAAGATATGGATTCTAAGTTGCAGTCCATGGTGATGTCCAACCTCCTTAAATATCCATCTCTCGATAAATCGAACGGCCTACCAGGTAGAGTTGATGTTTTATTTAAATTAATCAGTGAAGTAATAATAAACTTATGTAAAACATACCTTCACTTTCACTTTCACTTTCTGTGTTGTTGTTTTCCAGGAGTCAAGGAGTTTTGTGAACATATTGAACGAGAGCGAGTCAAGACTGTAAATGTGTTGAACAGCAAGTACTCCGACATTGGACCGCTCATCACCAAGATGGAACATTTGATCATGGAAACAAGCACCGGCAAATCCAAATGTATGGCAGCTTACTACATGTACTGGGAACGCAAAGTGCTTGACTCCCTAATAAAGATGGTGCTGAGGTAATTACACGATTATTACTGCTTTGAAAGCGGGATGGAAATGTATTATATCAGTGTAGTAACACTGCGGATGACATTTAGGAACATTCAGGCTTTCAATACGGCACTGATGGGCAGCACCTCTCTGTTCCAAATCGATGCCATCCTGTCTGCTCCTAAGATTGTGTTGCAGCCCCCGAGTAATGAGATCTACTGGATGCTCATGCAATGTATCAGAGACTGTGTGGAGAGCACCAAGGTAGGATTACTATTCCTCCTTTCAGATTTGTAATCCTAACAGTCTGACTGGATTCTGTTCTATACTGTGTGTTTGCGTTCTAGCAATTTGTGCGTTGGATGAACGGGACCTGCATTAAGTGCCCCTCCCAGCGTGTGAGCGGCGAAGATGAACCGGTGATATTCAGCTTCTACAGCGACGTGTGCCAGCATCCTCAGATTAATGAAAACACCATGATAGTTTCTCAGAACATCCAGCGCTTGATCTTCTCTCTCGATCGGTACCTTCACCACTGGAAACACTATCGGCCTCTCTGGGAAAAAAACAAAACCATTGTCAATGAAGAGTTTGCTGCAGGAAAACCATCCTGTGTCATGTTTGATGATAAGCTTCAGTTCCTTGTGCAAACATATCAAGAGATAATGTTAGAGCCTCTGTTTAAGAATGAACACATCACCTATCTAAACCTGCAGCCGCTGGCTCACACTGTGCGGGAGATTGCAGAGTCCTGGATCAGTTCACTTGGTAGCTTTCTCAACAAGTCTGCCAAAGAGGAGCTCTTTAACTTGAGAGATGAACTCATGGTAGTGCACTTCACGATATGAATCATAAAACTCCATTTTTTGATTGTAAATATTCTTGTTGATCTTAATGATTATTGTGTCAAACAGCAAATGTCAGAGAAGCTCAAACGGAGCCCTGATACCTTTGAGGACCTGAAGAGTGTCCTGGGAACCATCGCTCACATCAGGCACATGTCTCTGAATGTGGAGTTGAGATTTGCTGATATCCAGGAAAGATATAGAACGCTGGCCATGTATAAAATGGAGGTCCTGGAATTCTTTGTTTATTATACTGTTAAATTATTCTCCCTCAAGATTATAAATTGATGTTCTTGACTTTTTTTCTGTATATAGGTTGGAGAGGAAGAACTAGAACTGGTAGCAAATATTAGCCAGATGTGGAGTGACCTGTTTTCAGAATCCAGACGAGTGGATTGCAGTCTGACAGATGTCAAGAAATCGTTTACTGAGGTTAGACATAATTGCTGCTCTTGGTAAACCAGAAAATGAAAAGCAGATTGTGTTGTAGACATTTACAGCTCCCATCCTTCTTTTATCCTTCCCCTGATGCACTTAAAGACTACAAAGGAGAAGATTGAAGAGTTTAAGGAGGAGTTGTTCATCTCTGCTGAAAGCTTTAACATGCATGGTCCTGGAGCTGTGGGAGAGGATTTGGAGAAAGGTACTTGGTACTATCCAGAATAATAATGCGTGCTGGAAATTCTTGAAAATCGCTGGAAGAAGCTGGCTCTTTCATTCTTTGCAGGACTGGTTATTATGGAAACATATGAGGTGGAACTTGCCAAGATAGTGGCGGGACGGCAGGAGCTGGTTAATGCTGAGAAACTATTGGACCTGCCTGTGACTGTGTACCCCGAGGTCATCAACATGCAGAGAGACATGAAGGGCCTGAGACAGATCTATGATATCTATAAGGCTCAGGAGGTCAGATGTCATGACTGTCAGCTTCTGCACATTTCTGTTACCCCCCCCCCCCCCCCCAATTAATCCCGTATGTCCTGATTTATTCATTTCCATCTCCAAGGCTGCAAAGTCAGAGTGGTCTCAGACCCTGTGGGTGGACTTAAATATCCAGCTGCTTCAAGACGGTGTTGAGGGTTTTATCAAGAATTTGAGGCAGCTGCCAAAAGATGTGCGGGCCCTTCCTGTGGCCTTCTTCCTAGAGGCTCGGATGAAGGAGTTCAGGGAGTCTCTCCCTCTTCTGCAGGACCTGAAGAATGAGGCCCTCAGAGACAGGTCCGTCAATAAGGCCTTCATGAGACTGGTGTGAAGCCACTTCTGGTGCCTATCATGAGATTCATTAGGAGACCAGTAGATCAAGATAAATACAAAAATGTGCAAAACACCACAATAAATAATATCTTGAGAGTGATAAATATTGAAGATTAAATCTAGAACATATCTTCAATTCAGTCTTTCATTGTAAACCATTAATGACTAGACAAGGTTAGTATCCATCTATCATTGAAAGAAAACTCTATTTTCAGCCTCATTAGTCAGACCAGTCAATTAAAACACAGTATTTATATCACCATTTGACATTTATGAGTTGCCTCGAGGCTTACACAACTTCGCACACCCATCCTAAATAAATAACCAATCATTCCGATTCAGAAAGCGAGCAAGACCACATGATTTCACCTACGAGTGCTTCACATTCCTCAGCATGCTCGCGATTGTTTAACCAGTGTAACGTCTCGTTTTTCAGCGCTGTTTTGTCATTATATACATCAGGTTGTTTGAAATCTCTGGTTAAATCAACACTTACAAGTATTATAGAACTTTATTTGTTATTTGATTTAGTCTCTGAGTTTCTTGAATTTGCCCCTTGTTGAAGGATGACCATACATCCTCCCGAAAGTTAGATGAGGTAGTGTCAGAACACTTCCAGAATTAAAGTCCTTGCAAACATCATGTGATGGAAATGTTGATTTCTCCTGCACCTTTTGTTTGTTTGCTTTCTGTTTGTCATCAGAGGTGTTCCTCAAGTTGCTGTTTGTTTGTCTTTAAAAAATAAAATGAAAAATGAACATGCTAATATTTCATGTCACAGACACTGGAAGGAACTGATGGAAAGGACAGGCACCAGCTTTGAGATGAACACTGCTGTCTTCACTCTGGAGAACATGTTTGCTATGGAGCTGCATAAATATGCAAGTGTCATCGGAGACATTGTCACTTTAGCTGTCAAAGAGCTTAGTATTGAAAAGGTGAGCTTCCCTCTTTACAAATCACAGTTGTTTATCACACAAAATCCTAAGTATTTAGGATGATTGCAAGAATTTTGTTGTAGTCCTGCTTTAAATCTTTGAGTTTGGATTCTCGACTTGAAGTTTTTATCTTTATGTGCTTCCAGGGAGTGAAGGAGGTGGTGGAGACGTGGGAAAACATGAAATTCATAGTGCAGCCTTATTTTAAAGGTGCGCAGCAGCACTCCATCTTGGGTGCGGTGGATGAGATCGTGCAGAATGTTGACAATGACGGCATGAACTTACAAAGCATGGCGGGGAGCCGCTTTGTTGGACCTTTCCTGGGCACCATTCAACAATGGGAGAAAGATTTGTCTCTTATCAGTGAAACCATTGAGGTTGGACAGTGCGGTCAGATGTCTCATATCATTTTTGAGCTGATTTATGAAATCCTAACAGACAAATGTGTCTCACACAGGTTTGGTTGGTGGTACAAAGGAAATGGATGTACCTGGAGAGCATTTTCATTGGTGGAGACATTCGTTTGCAGTTACCAGAGGAAGCCAAAAAATTTGACAACATTGACAAAAAGTTTAAAGAAGTGAGGGTTGATATCATAATTTTAAAATTGGATATGCAGTCGATACCTGGGCAGTAAATGATATAATGCTTTTTTTAATGTAGATAATGATTGACACTCTGAACAACCCAAACATTAAGCGCTGTTGCCTGGTTCCTAACCGACTCCCAGAGCTGCAGGCCCTGAGCGATGGTCTTGAGAGGTGCCAGAAGAGTCTCAATGACTATCTGGATTCCAAACGTAATGCTTTTCCTCGCTTCTTCTTCATTTCTGATGATGAACTGCTGAGCATTTTGGGAAGTAGTGACCCTGCCTGCGTCCAGGAGCATATCATTAAGGTATCAGTTATAACTCAGAGTAATATTTTAAATTTTACCTCATTTGTTATTATGAAAGATCCTGAGGAAGTTAACCTTGAATGTTCTTAACAATAGATTTGCTCGCATCTGGATTTTTAAAATGATAAATGGAATTTGTCCTCATAAGGTGGATGTGTGTGTCAGTTGTTCCATGTTAGCCTGGTTAACCATCCCTCAAATTATGATAAAGGGACATGAGGAGTTATGAAAGATGGTGGTGCAGGCCCCCAAGTCAGTTACTGTAAATGATAAAGGTATACAAATTATTTGTAATACATAAAGCTATAATATATTATTGGAATTTAAATTCGATGCTATTATGTAACATTAGAGCTTGTGAAAATGCATAGCAGTAAATTTACATAAACTGTTCCCACAATAACTGTAACTTGTCCTACAAGATGTATGACAACATAGCATCTCTGAGGTTTGATGTGGAGAGCAATGGGGAGACGGTAGCTGGAGCCATGGTGTCTGCAGAGGGCGAAGTGATGGAGCTGAAGAAGCCCATTCCATTAGAAGGCAGAGTAGAGGAGTGGATGCCCGGAGTCCTGCTAGAAATGAGGAGAACCAATAGACTCATCACTAAAGAAGCAATCTTTCACTACTGTGAGGACAGAAGCAGGTGTGTGTAGATACATCAGGTGAGTGTTCAGGTGATACTGTGCATGCAAGATGAGTGATTCAGTCTTTTTCTTGTCTCGTAGGGTGGACTGGATGATGCTGTACCAGGGGATGGTGGTACTGGCCGCCAATCAGGTGTGGTGGACCTGGGAGGTGGAGGACGTCTTTAAGAAAGTGAAGAATGGAGAAAAACATGCTCTTAAGAACTACGCAAAGAAAATGCATCAGCAGATTGATGAGTTGGTGACGCGTATCACACAACCCTTGAAGAAGAATGACAGACGGAAGATCAACACTGTCCTTATCGTAGACGTCCACGCCAGGGACATTGTGGACAGCTTTGTGTTCAACAGGTAACACTGTCAGAGTTTACTTTGTAGTTTTTCCGGTGCTCTGATTCCATTGTGAACCTGAAGTTTTTCATTGTTTCTCCAGTATTATGGATGCATCTGAGTTTGAGTGGGAAAGCCAGCTGAGATTCTACTGGCTTCGGGAACAAGATAATCTAATTGTGCGACAGTGCAGCGCATCTTTTTCTTACGGCTATGAATACATGGGGCTGAACGGTCGATTGGTCATAACCCCGCTTACTGATCGCATCTACCTCACCCTCACACAGGTTCGCCAACCTTTGCTAACACTCCAGTAGCCACATTTCCTTTCCATTCCCCTGTTAGCTTGTCATGACAGCCTGATGTGTTTGGGTGGGTGTGTATTTGGGATGCAGGCCCTCTCCATGTACCTGGGTGGAGCTCCTGCTGGACCTGCTGGTACAGGAAAGACTGAGTCCACCAAAGACCTGGCCAAGGCTTTAGGTCTGCTCTGTGTGGTAACAAACTGTGGTGAAGGCATGGATTACATGGTGAGGAGCCTCCATGTAGTTATACACATCATGTCATAGAGCAAGTGATTTTAGAATGACTTTTTATGTCATTTTGTTTTCATTTCAATGTAAAAATGCACATCTTGAGTCGTAGCTCATGACCAGGCATGTTGTATGTTTCCGCACCTGTGTTCACATGCTGCAAGAGAGTGCAAACTCTTTTGCTGGATGTGCATTATATGCTGTCAATTTGTCGTGTGTGTGTGTGTGTGTGTGTGTGTGTGTGTGTGTGTGTGTGTGTGTGTGTGTGTGTGTGTGTGTGTGTGTGTGTGTGTGTGTGTGTGTGTGTGTGTGTAGGCTGTGGGGAAGATCCTCTCTGGCCTGGCTCAGTGTGGAGCCTGGGGCTGCTTTGATGAGTTTAACCGTATTGATGCATCAGTGCTTTCAGTTATCTCCTCTCAAATCCAAACCATCCGCAACGCTCTCATCCTGCACCTTCAAATGTTTCATGTAAGTTTACAATAATAATGTCATCCAAATTATGTTATTCCAGATATTTCAAGAAGATTTAAGATTCTTTCCCTCATGATAAGTTAAAGGTCATCTTCCTAACCATCTTCTTGTCATGAACATCAGTTTGAAGGCCATGAGATTATCCTGGATGCCCGAATGGGGATTTTCATCACCATGAATCCAGGGTATGCAGGGCGCACAGAGCTGCCTGAGTCAGTGAAAGCCCTCTTTAGGCCTGTGGTGGTAATCGTGCCTGACTTACAGCAGATTTGTGAGATCATGCTCTTCTCTGAAGGCTTTCTAATGGCCAAGGTAAAGGAACACGCACACAAGTCCAAAATACATTACGCTACATTGCAAATTGCTTACATGCTCCTGTTCATCTCAGGTGCTTGCTAAGAAGATGACAGTTCTCTATAAATTGGCCCGGGAGCAGCTGTCCAAGCAATCTCATTATGATTTTGGCCTGCGAGCACTGAAGTCTGTCCTCGTGATGGCTGGAGAGCTGAAGAGAGGTTCACCAGACCTCAGTGAGGTAGATGCCCGAGGACCTTTGTTACTTTTACTTTTGTTTACAGTCATTATGATATTAAGGCTTTGCATATGTAAATTCTTAGATTTTGTGGAAGTCATACTGCACAAATGATGTAAAAGATTTTTTTTGTTGCAGCCAGTTTGGCTCTTAAACAACTAAACACAGTATGAATGAGTCTTTTCTTAATCGCTGCTGTTTGTCTTTGCTGTCCTCAGGATGTGGTGTTGATGCGGGCCCTCAGGGACATGAACCTGCCAAAGTTTGTGTTCGAAGATGTGCCTCTGTTCCTTGGGCTGATCTCAGATCTGTTCCCTGGGCTAACCTGCCCTCGCGTACGCTATCCTGACTTTAATGATGCTGTTGAACAGATCCTGCAAGAGAAGAGATATGTCACAATGCCTAACCAGGTGTCTGAATCTTAGAGTTAGTTTGCACTTTCCGAGCAATGATTTAATTTCAGTGTGTTGATGCTTTATGCCGTCTCTGGTTTCAGGTGGATAAAGTGGTGCAGATGTATGAAACCATGATGACCAGACACACGACTATGGTGGTGGGCCCAACAGGTGGAGGGAAATCAGTTGTGATCAGTACATTATGTCAAGCTCAGACCAGGTCAGTTTCAGCTCAGATCGTGAGATTATGCTCCACCCTGATGTTTATGTGTGTGTATTCTAGTTAAATCTTTTTTATCCAATTCCTTAGATTGGGATTATACACCAGATTATATCCCCTTAATCCCAAATCTGTGAGTGTCATTGAACTCTACGGTGTTCTGGACCCTGACACCCGAGACTGGACTGATGGGATCTTATCCAACATCTTCCGTGACATCAACAAGCCTACTGACAAAAAAGAGCGGCGGTAAAACAAATTAAGATGTCAGATGCTGGTGAATGTCTGTCATTCTTAAACCCTTGATGATCCCCAACCATCATCTGTAAATCTTCCTTTTTTCAAAAGATTTTTTTGAAATACACCATGAAAAGATGAACCTTCTCTGACAGGTATATTCTATTCGATGGGGATGTGGATGCCCTGTGGGTTGAGAATATGAACTCAGTGATGGATGACAACAAGCTGCTCACCCTGGCCAACGGAGAACGAATCCGTTTACAGAGCCACTGCGCCCTTCTCTTCGAGGTTCCACTGAATTTCAGCACTGCTTTCATTTAATATCTCAGCTATTCATACATGTATATCTATCTATCTAGACCAGGGGCTCTCAAACTTCTTGTTCTGAACCCCAAGTTGACTCAATACCTCAGACCTGCATTTGTGATTTTACTCCATATTGACCTTTACATGTAAAGAGACTTAAATTGGTGTTCAGATGCCATTTACAAGCATTTAACCATAAGAAATCTGAGCCAGCATCTCTGACTTCACCCACAGAAAACTTGTTTTCTGAATTTTATATTTTTCTAAACTTTTTTTTTTACCACCATGGGTTGCAGGTTGGAGATCTGCAGTATGCGTCCCCTGCTACGGTCTCCCGCTGTGGTATGGTTTTTGTTGACCCCAAAAACCTACGATATGCCCCTTACTGGCAGAGATGGTTGAAGAACAGACCTGCCAGGGTACAAGGAAGAGCATCCACAGTGTGAAATAATTGTACTCACTTGTAATGCAATTTATCAACTTATTTGTATTTTCTTATAGGAGCAACAAGTCCTGAATGAACTCTTTGAGAAATATGTACACAGCTCTATAGACATGATTGTGGATGGTGTTGTAGATGGAAAACAGGGCCAGAGGTTGAAGACCATCGTCCCCCAGACTGATCTGAATATGGTAGAACAATCTCAGATGTTCCTCAATACCCCAGCTAATGAATATATACAAAAATAACATTTATCCAGACTACTTTGATTGACTCTGCACGTGTTGGTGGTGTGTTCAGGTAACTCAGCTGTGCCTGACGCTGGACGCCCTGCTGGACACTGACACAGGCTGCAGTGCTGAAGTCCTGGAGTGTTTCTTCCTGGAAGCTCTGTACTGCTCTCTTGGAGCCACACTACTGGATGATGGCAGGATCAAGTTTGATGCGCTGATTAAAAAAGTTTCCTGCTTAACCACAGTGCATGATGAAAAGACTTTAGTGGGACCTGGAGAGATCCCAGGTGAGGAAAAAAAAAATTGAGCTTGTGCTAGAGAATAGGGCTGATTGATCATTTTAAAAAAGTTGAAAATCATAGAGCAGGATTGCTTTTAATTCTAGGTTTATTCAATTAGTTTAGTGAAAACAAAACTCTTTCTAATATTTGGTGCTTTAATATACACAAAATCCCTGTCAACATATTTTAGTAGGTCAGTTATTGCTATAATTAGTAACTGCTGCTAACAAAATGTCTTTTTTTTTTTTTTTTTACAGGATACCTGCCAACCCTCTATGATTTCCATTTTGATGGAACACAGGAGAAGTGGGTTCCCTGGAGTTCCCTGGTCACCACATATATGCACAACCCCGAAGTCAAGTTTGCTGATATTCTAGGTAGTTTCCTGCATTCATTCAGGGATATAAACATTATGTCCAAGTTAGTTCCTCCAGTTGTATTCCCATGTTCCATCTTTGCTCTAGTCCCAACTGTGGACACCACCAGAGCCAGCTGGATCCTGGACCAGATGGTGAGAATAAAGAGGTCGGTGCTTTTGGTTGGAGAGTCTGGCAACTCCAAGACTGCCACAGTTCACAACTTCCTGAACAGCCAGAATTCAGATACTAAGGTGAGTGAACTCTCCATCCACAAATGTTTTCCTCAAGTTGTTGTTCAGGTTACTTGTATTTCTTCCTCTCTGTTTGCAGATCACTCTGATCATCAACTTGTCATCCAGGACAACTTCAATGGACCTGCAGAGGAACCTGGAGGCCAATGTGGAGAAGAGGACCAAGGAGATCTACGGTCCCCCCATGGGCAAGAGACTGCTGGTTTTCATAGATGACATGAATATGCCAAAGGTATTCACTGCAACCCGGTCTCTGTCTTATTGTCGCAATGCTTCTTCATGTTTAATTGTCTTTGATTGGTCCAGGTGGACAGTTATGGTACACAGCAACCGATCGCTTTGCTGAAGCTGCTGCTGGACAGAGGAGGCATCTATGACAGAGGGAAGGAGCTGAACTGCAAAACCCTCAAGGACCTCGGCTTCATTGCTGCCATGGGGAGGGCAGGAGGTGGCAGGAATGAGGTCGACCCCCGCTTCCTCTCTCTCTTCAGTGTCTTCGGTATCTCTTTCCCTTCGGTAGAATCCCTCCACCTGATCTATGCTTCGATTCTTAAAGGTCACACAGAGGTGAGTAAGTACCAAAGAAACACCACTATCATTGTCTTTCCTCACATTTTATAACCTGCATCTTATATTTCAGCCTTTTGAGGAATCCATTCAGAAGGTTTGTGATAAAGTCACCTACTGCACACTGGAGCTGTACAACAACATCATCAAAGATCTGCCGCCCACGCCATCAAAGTTCCACTACATATTCAACCTGAGAGACCTGTCACGGGTCTACAATGGACTGACCCTCACCAGGCCTGACAGGTCGGATCTGGCAGATCTGACTGAATGATACACATCACTCAGATGTTTGTGTGTTTTGTTCTTTTAGATTTGTTTTTAACCTGATTGTTCTGTAACAGGTTTTTAACTGTCACCCAATTTGTACGTGTTTGGAGAAATGAGTGTCTGAGGATATTCCACGATAGACTCATCGATGAACACGACAAAATCTTGGTACATTTTCTAACAATAATAGAGTTTATATGATTTGTGTATTGATTGCATTAACAAGTACAATATTTTTGATTGAGCCTTTGTCTATTAACAGGATTTTTAGCTCTGTTTTTCAGTTTTCTCATTTACCCTGTATTCACTCACAGGTTCAGGAACATATAAAAAACCTGATTAATGAATATTTCAAGTCTGACATGGAGGCTGTTATGAGGGACCCAATTCTTTTTGGAGACTATAGGACAGCCCTCAGTGTGACTGAAACAAGAGTCTATGAGGACATGCAGGACTATGATGCTTCCAAAGCACTCTTTCAGGTATTACCATGGTATCAACTTGAGATCTTCAGTTAAATTCTGGGTTTTTTAACTATTATTATAATCTATTGTGAGAAAATGTTTGCAGGAAATTTTAGAGGAGTACAATGAAAACAAGTCGAGGATGAACCTAGTTCTGTTTGATGATGCCCTGGAACATCTGACCCGGGTGCACCGCATCCTCCGCATTGATCGAGGTCACGCACTGCTGGTGGGAGTTGGAGGCTCTGGCAAGCAGTCCCTGACCAAGCTCGCTGCCTTCACTGCTGGCTGTGAGGTTGTAAAACAAAAGAACCATTATGAGCAAATTAGTAGGAATGAATTTTTAGCTCTGGAATGTTCTTGAAAATGACACGTCTTTTCAGGCTATGTTAAACTTATTTTCTTTCCACAGGTGTTTCAGATAACTCTCAGCCGAGGATACAGTGAATCAAACTTCCGTGAGGACCTGAAAACACTCTATTTGAAGCTTGGCGTTAACAACAAGAGGACAGTGTTTCTCTTCACGGATGCCCACGTAGCTGAGGAGGGCTTCTTGGAACTTATCAACAACATGCTTACGTCAGGTTGGATATTAGTCTGACCTCCTGGGTCATGTAGCACTCATGCTGTAGTCTCCTGATGGTACTTTCTATTCTCAGGCATTGTTCCTGCATTGTTCCCTGATGATGAGAGAGAGTCCCTTCTCAACCAGCTTCGGGATGAGGCCCTTAAAATGGGAGCAGGTCCTTCTAAAGAGGGCGTGTGGCAATATTTTGTCAATAAAAGTGCCAACAATCTGCACATTGTTCTGGGCATGTCCCCAGTGGGAGACACCCTGAGGACACGCTGCAGAAACTTTCCAGGTGAAATACAAATGTATTTTTATAATCATTAATGTTTTGTTTTATTAACTCTGTGTGTGTGTGTGTGTGTGTGTGTGTGTGTGTGTGTGTGTGTGTGTGTGTGTGTGTGTGTGTGTGTGTGTGTGTGTGCGCATGCTGATCTTAGGACTGATGAACAACACGGTGATAGACTGGTTCCTGCCGTGGCCTCCACAGGCCTTGCTTGCAGTGGCTCAATCTTTCCTCGGTTTGTATCACACACATTTAGACCTTTTTAAATGTGCCTGCTGCAGTGAAATTGCCTGTTACTCACCCACGTAAGGGCTTCTTTACTTTAGTTAGTATTGATGAAGATTCCCCCAGTTTCATTTTGCTGCTCACCGCTCATAAATGAACTTTGGTTTGGAGCTTCATGTATCTTGAAAATGGTGAAACTCATCTTATTATTTTCTACTCGTAATGTTTCCACATCAGTGTTTTGGGAATAGAATGAAGCATACAATAGGTATGACTAAAACACTGAATTTTTATTCTATATGGAAAAAAATCTTTAGTGAAATAACATATTTGTGTAAAATATTGGATATGCTAGAATGAAATAAAAAGATTTATATCCTATATTTCAAATCTGCTATGAATTTCTGGTACTTGTTTGGAGTCCCTAGATCACATCACTTGAAACTATTCAAAAAAGAAAATGTCGTCTTTTTGGTCTATATGAAAAAACAAAATATGAGATTTTGACATTTACTGTTTTGATTTTCCCTTCTCCAGGTGAAAGTCCGATGATTCCTGTGGAACACTCTCTGGCTGTGATCGACCATGTCTGCATGGTTCATAAATCTGTGGGAGACTACAGCAAACTGTTCCTTCAGAAACTCAGAAGGTGTAACTATGTTACTCCAAAGAACTACTTGGACTTCATTAGCATGTATTCCAACCTCCTGGAGGAAAAGGACCAGTATATCTTAGGTGAGAGGATGAAACCTGGATGCTACACAATCTGTCTGTTTGGCATTGAAGTGTGTGTGATGAGGATTTAGTTTATGTTGTTTCAGGAGTGTTATCACATGTGTGTTCCAGCTCAGTGCGAGCGTCTAGAGGGAGGCTTGGATAAGCTGAAGGAGGCCAGTGAGCAGCTGGCTGAGCTGAATGTCAAACTGGCAGAGCAGAAGGAGGTCCTCGCGGAGAAGTCCACAGCCTGTGAGGCCCTTCTGGATGAGATCTCTGCAAACACGACCGTGGGTCAGTGAATATCTACATATCTTAATTTAGTAATATCCAGGCTGATTAAAAACTTGGCACAAACAAAGCTGTTCCAATCAATAACTTTTTCTTCTAGCTGAGGAGAAAAAGGCTCTGGCAGAAGATAAAGCCAAAGAGATTGAAGAACAGAACAAAGTGATCGCTGTTGAGAAGAAGGAAGCTGAGAGCTCCTTGGCTGAAGCTCTACCAGCATTAGAGGCAGCTCGTAAGGCCCTGCAAGACCTGGAAAAATCTGATGTCACAGAGATCCGGTACATTCTCTCTCTGGCTCACAGGATTCTTCTTGTTGGCCCGGTCCAGCTACCACTGTACTGCTTGTGTAGATACTTACTATGTTGCCTTTTTGAACTTAAGCTGATACCGATGATTGCCTATGTCTGCTGGTCTTTGGTGCAGATCCTTTGCAAAGCCCCCTAAACAGGTCCAGGTGGTCTGTGAATGCATCCTGGTGCTTCGTGGTAACAAGGAGATCAGCTGGCAATCAGCCAAGGGGATGATGTCAGAAGCCAATTTCCTACGTTCACTCATGGAGATGGACTGTGATTCCATGAATAACAATCAGATCAAAACTGTTAAAGGTGGGTTGAGTTCTTAATCAGTGGATATGGCAAATAAAAACCCACATTTCTAATGGAAACATCTGGATTTAACAAGTCTGCTGCACCAGCTGTTCTCCTGGTCTTTTGTGTCTAGGCTTCCTGAAGAACCTTCAGACGAGCTTCGAGGAGATGCAGGGCATCAGCAAGGCAGGCTCAGGGATGCTTAAATTTGTCGAGGCCATCGTTGGTTACTGTGATGTTGCCAAGGAGATAAAGCCCAAGAGAGAGAAAGTAATATAATAATTGTCAGTAATGATATTCATTAATCATTTTTTTAGACAGGACACAGAATGATCGGTAATATATTTTTTCAGGTGGCACGCCTAGAGAGGAACTTCTTTCAGAGTAAGCGGGAGCTGGAGCGCATTCAGAGTGAGCTTAATGATCTCCAGAAAGAGTTGCAGGCTCTCGGACAGAAATACCAAGCTGCTATTGAGGAGAAACAGCAGCTACAAGAAGAGGCTGAGCTCATGGAGAGGAGGCTGGTCGCTGCTGACAAACTTATCTCAGGCTTGAGCTCTGAGAACGAGCGGTGAGGTGGACCCAGAACATCTGAGTTGCTCATTCTACTCTTTTCTTCCCTCATTTATTTCTTTACTGCTCCCTCTATACACACTTTCAGGTGGACTCAAGATTTGGAGGAGTTGAAGCAGCGACGTGTGCGTCTCCTTGGAGATTGTCTGATCTCTGCAGCTTTCCTGAGCTACCAGGGGGCCTTCAGCTGGGACTTCAGGAATGAACTGGTCTACCGCGTCTGGGTTGAGGACCTGCAGGAGCGAGGCATTCCTCTGAGTCAGCCTTTCAAAGTGGATAACCTGCTAACTGATGAGGTTGAAATCAGCAGGTGAGAGGGAGTGAGGTCATGGCAGATTGTGATATGCTGATAATTTGAGTGGCAGTATGTGGATCATGCCTTGATTTTAGTTGCACTCCACACTGAACATAGGGGAAATGATTTTGGTTTACAGGTGGGGCTCTGAGGGTTTGCCTCCAGATGAACTGTCTGTGCAGAATGGAATCCTGACAACCAGAGGCAGCCGTTTCCCCATGTGTATCGACCCTCAACAGCAAGCTCTCAAATGGATCAAGAAGAAAGAGGAAAACAATAACTTGAAGGTCCAAAATGTGTCATATTTTAAAATCTAATGTGTCATGACTGCATACATTCCCCAGAATGAATACTGTGGACAGTTCCAGACTGCTCACAGCCCTAGAATCAGCACCTCGGAGAGAGTCATCACAATCTCCTCTCTCCCCACAGATCTCATCCTTCAATGATCCAGACTTCCTGAAGCAGCTGGAAATGGCCATTAAATATGGCTTCCCCTTCCTCTTTCAAGATGTGGATGAATACATAGACCCTGTGATTGATAATGTCCTGGAGAAGAATGTGAAAGGAGCAGAGGGCAGGCAGGTCATCGTGCTGGGTGACAAGGAGGTGGACTACGATCCCAACTTTAAGCTTTACCTCAACACCAAACTGGCAAACCCCAAATATTCCCCGTCTGTGTTTGGAAAAGCCATGGTCATTAATTACACAGGTTGGAGGATGCTTTGCTTTGGCAACCACAGTTGAGGGTGTGTAGTATGTGGACATCACTTGTTAAACGTTCTGTCTATTAATGATTCTGTAGTGACCCTCAAGGGTCTGGAGGACCAGTTGCTCAGTGTCATCATGGGCTTTGAGAAGAAGGAGCTGGAGGAGCAACGTGAACGTTTGATCCAAGAAACAAGTGAGAATAAGAAGCTGCTGAAGAACCTCGGGGACTCTCTGCTGAGGGAGCTGGCCACATCCACAGGCAACATGTTGGACAACACAGAACTGGTCCACACGTTGGAGGAAACCAAATCCAAAGCCACTGAGGTCAGTTTGAATGCAGCAGGCATCAGCGAGGAATAGCACATTCACTGAAGTTACTCCTTTTGTACATGTGTGATCAACAGGTGTTTGAGAAACTAAAGCTGGCTGAGAAGACTTCCGTGGACATCGATAAGCTCAGAGATGGATATCGACCTGCCGCCAAACGTGGTGCAATTTTATTTTTCGTGCTGACAGAGATGGCGCTGGTAAACAGCATGTACCAGTATTCTCTAGCGTCCTACCTGGAGGTGTTCGACTTTTCACTTCGCAAATCTCTGCCAGACAGCATCCTGCTCCAAAGACTGAAGAACATTATTAGCACATTGACACACAACGTTTATAATTATGGCTGCACAGGTAAAGCACTCTGGAAACCTCCAGTATAATCCAGATAAATCACAGTATTTAGGACTATTTTGTAAAACCTGAACCATTTACATCCTTAGGTCTGTTTGAGAGACACAAGCTGCTCTTTTCCTTTAACATGACCATCAAGCTTGAGCAGGCAGAAGGCCGAGCCCCTCAGGAGGAGCTAGAGTTCTTTATCAAGGGTGAGATGTCAAGAAAATGATCCAACATGTCACAGTAAAACCCTGTGATCACAATTGCACAAATTTAAAAGCTACATGTCTCTTCCCTCAAAGGAAATCTGTCCCTGGAAAAAAGCAAGCACAAAAAACCTTGTGAGTGGCTTCCAGACCAGGGCTGGGAGGACATTGTGAAACTTGCAGAGCTTTTTCCTGAGAAGTTTGGTTCTTTGCCTGATGATGTGGAGAAAAATCCCTTTGACTGGAAGCCTGTAAGTAGCCACACCACCACTAGTGGTTTCACTTAATTAGTACAGAGTTCAACCCTTTTTCTCCTCAGTGGTATGATCTAGACGCACCAGAACTGTCAACATTACCTGTGAGGTATGAAGAGACCCTGTCAGCCTTTCAGAAGCTGCTGCTTCTGCGCTGTTTCCGCGTGGATCGAGTCTACAGAGCCGTCACTGACTATGTCACTGTCACGATGGGCGAGAGGTGAGGCTGCTGCTCTTTTATTACACATTCAGAGATATCATGCATCTGCTTCTATCCTCAGAGGTTGTTTTAGAAACCTAAACAATTCCAGATCAAGCCTCAACTGTATCAATTTTTTTCTCACTTTGCTGCTTAGATATGTACAGCCTCCTGTGATCAGCCTGGATGCCATTTATGAACAGAGCACACCTTTCTCCCCCATTATCTTCATCCTGAGCCCCGGTTCTGACCCCGCCAGTGACCTCATGAAACTGGCCGAGAGGTCGGGCTTCGGGGGCAATAAGTTCAAGTTCCTGGCTATGGGTCAAGGCCAGGAGAAGGTACTGATGACTGTTTTTTTTCTATATCATAGCAGTCCAGCTTCATCAGGTCCAGGGACTTGAATGTTGCTTTTGCTAGGTATTCACAGAAAGCAGTAATAAAAGAACCTGCAGGCGTCAGTTTTCTGTGCCTAACAGAAAGAAGAGGCTCAGTCAGCACGGAAGGAAAGTCTCTTCAGCTTCTTCAACTGTTTGACACTGAGACATAGTGCAGGATGTCTGCCCTGCTGACTTTACATATGGAGTAAAAGGTCCATGTGGCTTTTGGCTATTCCAAAGGTTGCCCTGCAGTTGCTGGAGATGGCAGTGTCCCGTGGTCACTGGCTGATGCTGCAGAACTGCCACCTGCTGGTAAAATGGCTGAAGGAGTTGGAGAAGTCCTTAGAGAGGATCAGCAGACCCCACCCCAACTTCCGCCTCTGGATGACCACCAACCCTATTCAAGACTTTCCTATCGGCATCCTACAAAAGTCTCTCAAGGTCAGACTCTTGTTACTGTCGATTTCCAGAGATGCACTTTGTATAAAACACTAAGATGATCTTATCTAAGTGATGCAGGTTATCAACACTGACTGGATTAGATAAGACAACAGTAAAGAGGTTTGTTCCATGAACAAACACGCGTGAGTGAATGTTCTCACTTCGGTTTCTTTCAGTATTGCAAATAATGTAAACTCTAATTTGCATACCATGCTAAGTTTTTCACTACATCAGTTAGAATAAATACAACTTATTAGTGATGATTACGATAATGATACGTTTTGTTTATGATGCACTTAAACACAAATCACAAAATGCTACAGAGACAGAAGCCTGAAAGCAAATAGAAACTGATGCTGTTAAAGTTTATTTAAAGTCATACATACAGAACCGGCAACAATTTATGAACAGCATTGACGGAGTCTTGAGCTCTGAGGGTGAATACGCCCCAGATGAGGGTCGGCTAAATACAAGGCCTGATTCCTCATAGACGGAGCTTCGTCCCTGGGAGACAGAGTGAAACTTCAATGAAGAGAAACTGTTTTGCATCTCAAAATACAACTTGGCATGGCCATATTTTCTTTTGTCAGGAAAACTAAGTCTGGGTCGACTGAAACCAGACAAAAAATAGTCAATATCTAGCTACCGATACATCAGTGTGTTTTCATGCTCTTCATTGCTACGTGCAGGTGGTGACTGAGCCTCCCAACGGTCTCAAGCTGAACATGAGAGCCACCTATTCTAAAATCTCCCATGAGACCATGACTGCGTGCCCACACCCTGCCTTCAGGAGCCTGCTGTACGTGCTGGCCTTCTTCCATGCTGTGGTGCAAGAGAGACGCAAGTACGGCAAGATTGGCTGGAACGTCCCCTACGACTTCAACGAGTCTGACTTCTTCGTAAGTGACACAAAGTCATTCGTTATTTCAAACGTACTAGTTATGTAATGACATAATCAATGTTGTGCTCAACAGGTGTGTATGGAGATCTTGAACACTTACCTGACCAAATCTCACAGCCAAGAAGACACAAATATTCCCTGGGGAAGTCTTAAATATCTCATTGGCGAGGTTTGGCGCTACAGTCCTTCTAAAAAATAAAATACACGTATGCTTTCTCTCCACCGGTCAGGCTGTACTGTGCTCCTGTTGTTCTACAGGTGATGTATGGTGGACGAGCCATAGATAGCTTTGACCGCAGGATCCTGACCGTCTACATGGATGAATACCTCGGAGACTTCCTCTTTTACACCTTCCGCCGCTTCCACTTCTTCACTAACAAAGATGTAGACTACAAGATCCCCTCAGATGGACCCAAGAATGTATATGTTGGTCAGTTTTTAATTTCATTTCTCACATTGAACTTTAAAGGTTTGCGTCATCACTCACAGCCTTTCACTGTTGTTGGTTACAGATGAGATTGAGACTCTGCCGTTAGCAAACACCCCAGAGGTGATGGGTCTTCATTCCAACGCAGAGATAGGATACTACACACAGGCAGCCAAAGACATGTGGGCACATCTGGTAGACCTGCAGCCTCAGACAGGTGTGACGTAGCAGCACTCTTAACTGCAAATGAGGACTGGCGCTCACTATCACAAGTTCTCTGTGTTCGATATTACTGGATGTTCCTTTTACTATATTTGCCACAGTGGTGCCCAGTGAGCTCATTGCCTTTCACACTCTCTGGTTCATCAGGTGAATCTGGTGGCAGCATCAGCAGAGATGAGTACATCAGTCAGGTGGCCCAGGATATCCAGAACAAGTTGCCCAAGTTATTTGACCTGGATTTGACCCGTAAGAAACTGGGCATTGACATCTCCCCGACCTCAGTGGTGCTGCTTCAAGAACTGGAGCGCTTCAACAAGCTAGTGGTCCGCATGCAGCGCTCACTGGCTGAGCTGCAGAGGGTGAGAGGGGCGGACCAGGGACTGAATGAAAGACACACACAGGCTTGTTCTGATTTTCTTGTGTCTGCAGGCCTTGGCTGGTGAGGTGGGCATGAGCAGTGAGCTGGATGAGGTTGCTCGGGCCCTTTTTAATGGGCACATCCCTGCCATTTGGAAGAAGTTAGCACCTGACACTCTGAAATCTCTCGGCAACTGGATGAGTCATTTCAAGAGGCGTTATGAGCAGTATAAATGCTGGGTATGTGACATCACAGAATAGTTTACAGACAAACTAAGGACATAGTTTTTATGCCCGAGTCTGCTGCGTATCCACCAGGTGGATGAAGGAGAGCCAAAGGTGATGTGGCTATCAGGACTCCACATCCCAGAGTCCTACCTGACTGCCCTGGTGCAAGCTGCATGCAGAAAAAACAGTTGGCCCCTGGATCTTTCCACGCTGTACACACAGGTGACGCAGTACCGCAGTGAGGATGAAGTCAGCGACAGACCTGGACAGGGTAACCAACAAACACGCTTTGAAGAAAGAGTGTTGAGCTGTAAAAGGCTGATTAATAGGTACTATTTTCTGCAGGCTGCTTTGTATCTGGTCTGTATCTGGAGGGAGCAGACTGGGACATGGAGAAGGGCTGCCTAGTGAGCAGTAAACCAAAAGTTCTGGTTGTTGAGCTGCCAATTCTCAAAGTCATCCCCATAGAGACGCGCCGCCTCAGGCTACAGGTGGGAACCGGTCAAACTAGAAAAGAAAAAAAAAAAGAGTTGAATTTGTTTTTATGTTTAAGTGCATACGTGTTTGTGTTTTGCGTCACAGAACACACTACGGACGCCGGTGTACACCACGTCTCTGAGGAGGAACGCGATGGGAGTAGGGTTGGTGTTTGAAGCGGACCTGTTCACCACTGAGCACATCTCCCACTGGGTGCTCCAGGGTGTGTGTCTGTGCCTCAATACCGACTAAAGACGGACTTCAGTCTCACTGAGCTGGTCAGCCTCCATACAGTCAGTCCCAACATGCTCCACAATGGCGATTCATTCTGTAGCTGCTGTTCTGAGCTCCATACCGATCAGCCACAACATTACGATAACTGACAGTTTACGTGAATGACATTGATCATGTGGTTACAATGGCGCCTGTCTGGGGGACAGACATCAATCAGTCCATCAATTAATTAATCAATCAGATTTTATTTATAAAGCCTTTTATCACAAATTAAAAATTTTCCTCCAGGGGCTTCACAACGTGTAAAACAATGTAGCGACATCTGTCCTTAGACACTCGGTCAGGGTGAGGAAAAACTTAGAGAAAAAAAAACCTTTGAACAGGGAGAAGAGCCACAGACGAGGGGTTCTCCCCCTTGGACGGACACACGCCATAGATGTTGTAAGTACAGAACAAGATCAACAGAATCATAGAATGCTGAACGAGTTCAGAAATCATGATTACAAAATAATTTGAAATGAATAGATCATAAATTTATATGAAGGAGCTGAGCAGCTCCAGAAAGATCTTGAAGTCGATGTTGTTGGAGGACGAGTCAACATAAGAAGCAAGTCTTGTGGCGATGTCCTTGTGTGACTAGAATAAATGTGGTCCAAAAAAGGAAAACTAGTGAACCGGGTCAAGGATCTACTGTGTTGTTGATGCCAGACACCCTGGAGTCAAGACCCCTGAAGGTGGTCTTCAGGAGTCCACAGCAGCACGAGGGGGCCTCCACAGTGTGAGGCTGAGGGTTTGAAAGTTTTGGCTGATTGGTGTCCTACCCCAACGCTATGATTGGAAGATTGTACATTTAAAAAAAAAAAAAAAAAACTTTGAAAAACTGTTCAACCAAGCATAACTTTTTTTTCTATGATGGTCCTCACCAATTTCACACTTTGTTCACTAGATGGCAGCACTTCACTCTGCCCTGGAGTGTTGCAGCAGTGCTATTGTGTACTACGGAGCTGATAAATTAGTTTGCTACTGCTACTGTTCTTGACGTGTTTTTTTTTTCTTATATTTAAGTCAGTCGGATCAAATTGATCCTTCTTCATTTAATCTTCTTAAAATACTGTTCATTCTCAAAACTGAAGGTAGAAATATGAGTATTTGTGTGAATGGGAGCAGAGGCTGCTGCGACCAGTGGAAAATATAACACCACTTAATTTTTCCTTCCCAAATAGATCCTCAGTGTTTCCCTGTAGTATAGGTCTTGGTGTGTGTGTGTGTGTGTGTGTGTGTGTGTGTGTGTGTGTGTGTGTGTGTGTGTGTGTGTGTGTTTTGTTGTGACACTCAACAAACAGATCTAGTGCAGTGCTGAGTCATGTCGTTTGCTGAGGTCAGCACAGCAAAACAGATGAAGTTTAAAAATCAGACAGCTCCAGAGCATCTGGCAAGGGCTGCGGCAGTGAAGTCACAGAAATACTGAATGAAAAACTTCAGTTTGGGGCCATAATGCGCGTAACATGTTGCCTGAGTACTGCTGGGATGAGTGGTGTTGTTTTGAGTGAACTAATATTCACAGACGAAGTACAAGTTAAAGTTTATTTCCTTAGAATCCATATTAGAGGCTCCTTAGATTTTTGACTGACTGGCAGGATAAAGATGTGAGAGGGCAGCCGCCACCGTCATCGAGACACATCAGGACGTGTTCATGACCTGAGCCGATTATTTGAAACAAGGGAAGAGAATGTTATTTCTTTCTGAACCTTCACTACCTCTCGGTGAGCAGATCTTTATGGCGGTAACTCCACACCTACACAGACAATAGGTAATGGAGCTCTCTCTGTTTGCACAGTAAAAGGAAAGGAAGGAAATTAAGGAAGCAGGAGAGCAGCTACTCAAGAAATGACAGATAAGAAAGAGAAAAAAAAGTCCTCTCAACGGAACCGACCCCCGTCTCCCTCCTCAGAGGACAAAATTATTTTCAGCTGCTCATGACTGGAGGGATTTACATTAACCCTAAACTGCACTAGTTCCTGCTTGCCGCCTGCTTTGACTGGCCTCGTAAAATGCCAAGGGTAACCTGAACAAAAACCACTGACACATTTCTCCACCCCTCTATCCCAAACTGTTTTTTTAGTGATTGAGAGCAGGTGGGCTTTCTCAGCCCCCCCCCAAGCCTGTGCTGGCTTTTTCTCCCTGTAGTGCCGCTGATTAGTGCCAGTCTGAATGTTCGTCTCGGAGTGTCAGCACCATCTCTCATCATCAGCTGAGAAATTTCATTACACAAACCAGTTGCAAAGTCTGCAGTGGTTCAGTGAAAGTAGAAATAATAATAATAATAATAATAATTATAATGGATGAAATAATACAGAGATAAAAGTCTGCAGTCAGAGTTATTTTTGATTAAAAGTAGAGTAGAATTTCATAGTGAGCAGTAAGAATCAAAAGTGAAAGTACACATTCTACATGTTTGTGTATTCCAGTACTTGAGAGTCCAATCCTCCAACCACTGACCTCTAACAGTGATGTTAAAGTGTTGTGTGTTCCAGTTGTGCTGCTCTGATTGTCCTCTTTGGCAGCTGTAACCACATCACATCATCTTCATCGGCTTTAGTCATGTTTTCTCTGCAAAAAGTCTTTTCTTCCTAAGAGTTACAAGCCACCGATGGGTTTGGATGAATGTAGTGGACTAAGTACAAGTAAGTACAATATTATCTTTGAAATGTAGCGAAAGAAAAGTGCAAAGTCCAGATACCCTGCGATACTTCACCCAGAGAGAGTATTTTGTCTTTCAAGTACTCACAAATGAGTCTCATGGCCCCTCAAGGTTGTTGTTTTTCTTTGTGACTCCAGAATGCAGAAAGAGCCAGTCACGCATGTTTAGCTTGAAGCTAATGACAGCTGCAGGTTTTGTTCATGTGCTTCAGCGCACGCTGAATAAGGACTACATGGACTACTGGACGATGTGCTTGATTTTTTTTTTATATTTTTGGACAGTTTGACTGTTGTTAATAGCTGGTAGTCTTTAGCTTCAGGCTAAATACACGTGGCTTTGAGCGAAATGTTTGCAAAATACACATTTTGGGTGAAATATCACTTAAAAGTACAAAACCTGAGTAAAAGTACTTTGTTACTTCCTACCAATGAAAGCCTACAGCATCTTTGCAGCTCTGCCCATGAGACCCGTGAAGTGTAGTCACCCCAACCACAGATAAAGATCTGGGCCTCGGGCCCCCCTGGCCCCGGTGCCAGGTGTTTGGTTTGGAGCAGGACTACAGCTCTGTGGTTCTGCTTGCTTGCACTGTAACCCTACATGTCCCACATGTATGGGCAGGGGGAGGTTACAGTAACCACAAGTGTTTTCCTGCCACTGCTCGGGCACTGATGGCTTTGACAGGGAGGCAAACACAGCGCATGTGGATAAATCTCCCATTAAAGATCTTGAGTGTGATCAGATATTCTATACACAGACAGATGAGGCAGCACCAGTGGAGGCTGCTGCAGTGTGTGTGTGTGTGTGTGTGTGTGTGTGTGTGTGTGTGTGTGTGTGTGTGTGTGGAAACGGGGCAGGGTAACAGGACCCAGTAGGCTGAGCTCTTTAAAGACCAGAGGAGACTATAAAAGTGCTTTCATGCCCGCTGCAGCGTTGTAGCGGCTCGGCTGGATGTGCGCAGTCAGGCGGAGGTAGACGGAGCAGAGACTCTCAACACTCCCTCGGTTTTACTTCCACATGTCGCAGCTCAGCTAACATTTATCTCTCCAACACAGAGAAGTGCCTAAGTGGATGGGATGCGCGTCTCCTTACTTAGCCGAGCCGCTTCTGTTTGACATACCCCCCCCCCCCCGAACCCCCCCGAGCTGTCTAACCGGGGTAAGTCGGGCTCATTAAAACTTCTGTGGCCGTACTTTTCATGTCGCGGAAATGGGACCGCGCCAACGGCAGAGCGTGTCCGCACTTTGCAGGGAAAGTTTGCTTTGGACCGGCGTGCTGCTCCTCTGGATGACCGCGTTTGTGGACGGCACCTGGAAGACGGGACTTTATAAAACCTACTCAACCGGGACGCAGCTGAGCAGAGAGCAGACAGCCGCCACACACACCTCAGTCTACCAGAAAAGGTAAGATCAACCTCTTACCAGCCCCCCCCCCCCCCCGGTTTATTTTTAACCCATAGCTCACTTTGTGTGTCAATACAAGAGCTCTCCATCCGTCTAGCAGCTCTTATTGTCTTCCTGTTTCCTTTTTCCTGTGCTGCTGGAGAACATTCTGGCTCCCTCTCATCCTCACCCACATCTACTCCTCACAGCGCTGTTACTCTGAGGTGTGTTGCACCCTTCAGGATGCAGCATCTCTCTCCGTCCCTCTCTCTCTCTCTCTCTCATGTGGATGTGTATCATTCACAGCGTGCACATTGAATAGGTGTATATGTCAGTAGAAGCTGGCTGGATAAAATAAAATGTCATTCCTCTTTGCAGAATTGTTGATAAAGGCGTTTCTGGAGGAGAGTCTGCAGTCTAAACACACACTTCCCTCCTGGACAGAAATGATGTTGAACTATTTCTTTAATATGAGAGGATGCATCCCATCTCACAAATATTTGTACTGCATACGTGTGGCCCTGAGGCTGCGACCCTGGGACCCCCTCTCCAGGTGGTGCTGGGGGGGGGGGGGACTCCCAGCTTTGCTCTAGTAGTTCTCCTCTGTCACCATAGACCAGAGTTTTGCAGACTTGTTTACTAAACACCAGCAGCTGGGACTTGAGGACATCTGGCCCAGTTTTGGAAGGAGGAGATGAGCTTACAGTGGTGGAAGTGGCATGGGGGCACCGGGAGACCTCCACCTGCTCTCTGGTTCCACCACTGAAAGCAGCATCAGAGTTAAAGTCACTTTCTCATTCATAAACTCATAAATAAAACTCCTACTGAGTAAAGAGTCCGTCAGGAGGAATGTGGTAGTCTCATACCAGCCTTGTCTTCACACAGTGATTACCCAAATCAAAGGGGATTAACACCTCTAGAGTAAGTCCTCCACTGGGGCGGTCACTCTGTCTAGGAGCTGATAAAGCATCCATTCAAGCGTTCTTAAAGTCTACACGTAAGCTCAGAGCGTCGGGGGGATGGCGGAGGTTTAGCTGCTTCTTTATTTCTTGTCCCATCCTTTTCTTTATCTCTCGGAGGAGGACTTGTCATGGTCTGACAGGCAGTCTGGGCCCTGTGGCCGCCCTCGTTCCTCATCCATCTTAACTATATCCACATTTCTGTAAGCATGGGAATGGAGATGGCAGGGATTCCAGTGGCTCAGCTCAGTGTGGCTCCGAGTGGAATGGTTTTAGATTTGCTGTTCAAAGAGCTTCAAATATTGTATGTGCTGAAGAAAAAAAAAGGGGGGGGGGGACCCTGCACAGCTCCATTAACTGGTGGCGGAGACAGTAACCGAGGTAATTCCTTCAGAATAAAACCGCATCATTTAGATCTTTAGATTCTCTAAGCTGCATAACACTTAGTTTCCTTTCACCTCCATACCAAAACACTTCAAGTTACACACCGTGACACGCTAAACAGCCCACAGGTGTCCCGACCTGAAAGCCCAAAACACACAAAGACGAATGAGTTCCTCTTTGGCGGCTGTGTAGAGTCAGTTAACCCTGACCTTGTACGCCCCTCTGCGGCGCTTTGACGTATCCTCGCTGTCATCTGCAAAACACACACCGGCTTTGAACCTGCAGCATGAAAGGCCACCTCATGTTCCCTATTCACGTCTGATTTAATAACGCTTCGAATGAAAACTACATTCTCTTTTTTTAAATTCAATTCTTATTGTTTATTGGATTTGATTGTGGTTGTTTCTGTTCTTCCAGCAGCTTCAGACTCCCCCTCGCGTCGTTGATGTCATTGTGACCATATTCTATTTTGTTGTTGTGCCACATTTGTCTAACGCCTTCTTTTTTTATCCTGTGGGACTAAACCGGCTCTCTGTCCTTGTTCCCATGGCGCACGTGACCCTCAGGATAAGATGACCTCTCCTCTCTTCCTCTCCTCTCCTCTCCTCTCGTCTCCTCTCCTCTCGTCCTCTCTGGCCGTCTGCCACATCTGCCTTTTGTCCTTTGTTCTCCTCTCGTATTTTTCCCACAGACAGAAATCAAGAGAATTTCCTCCAGATTTGTTGCCTGATTTCAAACATATCTCTCAGTCTTTCACAGAATGAGAATGGGCTGGTGGAAATGACGGGCCAGAACAGGACAGGAGACGAGAGGAACGGAAAGGATTGGGTTTCTCTGCTAATGTCCCAAAAGCCGCGAGCTACTGAGACGTTTTCCACCAGTCTGACCAGCGTTTCGCCCTCGCCAACCATCTTTGTCTGTTCGCTCGACTTAAAAACTTCCAGCTTCCTCCTCTGCTGCTGGAAGTGCACTAATTCAGCAGAGTGATCATAAAAGATGCAGGCTGTACGGCCTATACGAGTAGAAATGAGGGCGAAAAGCAAGAAACTAGGATACAGTGCGTAAGCTCTTCTGACAAGTTCGTGAGCTCCGTCAGCATTTGCATCCATTTAAAGCTCAGCAGGTTTTGTTTTACTGTCTTGGCATCGACCGCGTTGTGGAACAGATGGGCCAAAGCTGAGATTTTTCCGTCCCTTAAAAATAGTGGATTTTTTTTTTTCTGGGTTGTATGTGACTGCTAGAGATGGTTGATGATTTATTTAGCTTGAGCCGACATATTGAGTGTGCCATGTGTGCTCAGAGACCTGATACTCACCGAGGACCTGCTCGGTGCTTCTGCCAGGGAAGCAGCGTGGAGCCTCAGACACCTTCAGTAGGAGGATGGTGTTGAGATCCATTTGGGGAATGAAAAACTGAGAGCTCTAAGCACCTGCGTCCATTAATATCGCTAAAAACAGACAGCAGTATATCTCTGCTGAGTTATTTGCTGCAGGGCCGATCGTACCAGTTCTGAACACTCATACCAGAGGAGGTAATGACGCCACCTGAACTCGCGCTCCTTTCAAAGCCAAAAGAAACATCAAAGAATCCGTGTACACTCCCCGCAGTGGAGAAAATACACTTCTTTGCACTTGTAGTCAGTTATTGGTTCTTCCGCCGTTTGGGAAATTGTAAACTCGGTTCCACCAACTGCTTTTGTTATTACATTCACTACAGCAGCAGCGGTTAACGTTTCCTCTTTGGTAATTACATAAATGCAATGCAAAGAGAGAGAAGGAGACCATAAACTCCCTCCTGCTGGTGACAGTCTTAGCTGTTCCCAGGTGAAAGCTCCCCTCAGCCTGGGAAACTGATGTTTATCTGCAGGATGAGTGATGGCGGCGGTGGGGGGGGCGAAACCACCCCCACACTCGCTGCTCTACCTGACCGCAGCTCCTTCACTGTCTGAAACTTTCCACTGATGATTAGATTTTTTTTCTTTCCTTCACACAGGGGAAGGCAATCATGGGGTAATCATATAGATCCATGTTCATTTTCATAGCCTCACGCCTGGATTTGAATAACATGTGTGGCAGATGAATTCCCCACTTGATTTACTCAGGAGAGATTTATGATTGATGTCTTACTTCTGCACATTCCCTTTTACTTCTTTATTAATTCCTGGTAGATAGCCTTTCACTCAAAACTTCTTCTTTTTTTTCCTGAATTTTTCTGAACAAAATGTCACAGATCTTCAAGTTAAACTGAAGTGATAAATGAAGGGTTAATGATGGGAGTAAGTGTCGCTACCCCTGAGGAGCTCCTGCGATCCGGCTCAGGTTTTTTCGTGTGCGGCCACTGCTACATGTGGGACTTGTTAATCAAAGCTGGTTCATGGCTTCTTCTTTTTTTTTTGCATCCTCCGCCCATGGCAGTTTCCTTTAGTGTAAACTCTCTCAAACACACACACAATGCCCCCCCCCCCCCCCCCACACACACACACACACATATGGTCTCTCATGTTGACAAACAGACTTTGGTGGAAACACCCTCCCACTCTTGCTAACGCGTTGGCAGAAGAACACACAGAGTTTTGTTTTGTACTACGAGCCCCTCAGTCTCCTTTGTGGTTCCTACATAGAGCACCCCAACACACACACACACACACACACACACCTTATACAGCTAATCATCGTGTTAGCACAGCCTATAGTAAGTGTTTACCTCCAGCTGTATCCATATGAAGGTAATCAGCATATTTGTACACCTCACTTTTGATAAAAGAACAGTAACATCTGGAGGTTCTCACTTTCCTCCATGTTTCTGCTCTGAAGAGTAGAAGGATGAGATGGGCTGCTTAACTTATTTATGGGGTTTATGTAACTGTTGCTGCCGAATTTAGGAAGTTAAACGATTTTATCATCATTTCATCTGACTCAGAACACTGGGACTGAGAGGATTTAATTGGCCCTGCGCTGTCAGAATCAGATATCGCCTCTTGTTTGAAGGGTAATTTAGCTCTTGGTGAGGAATGAAACCAATTAGCTCCCAGTTCCCTCAAATGCATCGTGACATCATGTTGTGATTGTTAGTCCCAGTCGAGGCATCCGGCTTAATCTGGACCCGTCAGCAAAATACAGTGTTGGGGTTTTATGTCTCCACGATGTGCGCTTGTCACAGTGACCCTGAGTATTTCATCAAGGAGAATGGGACAGATATTGTGTACGTGTGAGCTGACAGGGACTGTAACCTTTGACCTTTCACTGCTAAAACCTCATCAGTTCCTCCTTGATTTTCATTGGATAATGGAGCAAAGACTTCATTCCCTCAAGGAGTTCCTGAGATATTGGGTCAGCAACAGTGAGATGGACGAGTGGCTGAGCCAGTAATGCTCGGGCCTTCAGCCCTCAGCTGTCGCAGAGACATAAATGAATTTGTTGCCTCGGGAGGCGTCACTAGGAAGGGGAGTGAACTTGACTCAGCCAGCTCTGATTGATCACATCATATCTTAAACCCTGACCTGGAGATCCACTGTTTCCTGCCACAACCTTCTGGTAATGTCTCTAGCAACAGCGTGGTCACACGACCCAGCCTTCACCTGTGCTGCGTTCATCTCTGCGGGGGTCTTCCTCTAACTTCCCCCCGCGTTTGACTTTACAGCATCTGAGTGCTGAATGTAAATGGAAGGATGCAGCAGTGTAAATAGAGCCTACAGTGCTCTCCTCCCAATCTGGAGGCTGATTAAACCTTGTAAACACAGTAAAGGAGTTTCAACAAAAAGGATGGGGGAAGGGAGGGAAGACAGTTGTCAATGTGAATTCGTCGCTAATTTCCCTGCATGTGCCTGCCTGATCGTCTGAGGGTTCTTGTGTCACCAGAATTATTCTTCCTTGAGTTATTTTATGTAAAAATACGATTTCCTGTTGGCTAAAAGTAGCACCTAGAGTCTGATGTTACTGTTGTTTTATTCAGCACTCTGCTTCTCTCTCAGGAACTGGTGTCCTCACACCATCACTAAGACGGTGACGTGCCAGGTGCAGAATGGGACCGTCCTGCAGCGGGTCTACCAGACTTGCCGCTGGCCACAGGGATGTACAGGAGGCAGGTGAGTCCGGAGCAGCAGCTGCTTCTACGACTGTAACACAGAAACCTGACTCTGTGTCCTAGAACAGCGAAGGTTTCTTCTTAGCATCACTATTGCAGACACATGGAGGTCTCTCATCAACGTTCCCTCGCCAGTTACGAACTGGAAGGTGCCTAAAAGCTGCTGTGTGGTGGGATGAACTACCAACAGACAAAAGAACTCAGAGCAAAGTTTTTATAAGCTGCCAAACTGAAAAACTGAAACTGTAAGGAGGGAAAACTGGTGGTAGGAATCTGACACTCAGTATACCTGTGTGCGCAACAATCATTTTTGTCTCTAAAATAAGTACAAAGGTCACTTTAAATCATGTTACTGCAGGAAACGCACAACTGGTTAACTTTTGGTTAAATGGAGCAAAGTTGCTCATGCACAACTTCTTTCTCCATAAAGTCTCCTTTTTTTTTTAGTAGTAGAAGAAGTAGTTCAGTAGTAAAAGGTGGTTGTTGGTTACTTGGCTCGCTGCTAGTTCATCAGAATTATGTTGTTTGCTAACAGGCCAAATTAGGAGGCACCTTAGCGCGATACAAAGTTAAGTGAGAGTGAATCAATGCTACACACACACACACACACACACACACACACACAAGTGGGTGGGGCTTAATTCCTGCCACACCTGTTTCATCCTGATCCTGTAATGTACACATGTTCCTTTAAGACAAAGGGAATTCTGGGAAATGTAGGGGGGGAGAAACCACCAGGCCTGTTCAGTATGATGATAAATAATACTATGACTGACAAACTGCTGATTATAATCTGGTTTTATTGTACATTTTGTAAATTTTTTTCAGCTACAGGACTGTGGTCAGACCTTCCTATAAAGTAGTGTACCGCACTGTGACCTCTCTGGAGTGGAAATGCTGTCCGGGGTTTAGCGGCGCCGCCTGTGAAGAAGGTAAGTCCAGACAGAAAGAGAGAAAACACAACACACACACACACACACACACACACACACACACACACACACACACACACACACACTTCTACTGCAGCTGATAAGAAATGAAGGCTCATGGAATGGGCCAGCTTCATAATCTAGGATGAGAAATGGTTAAGAGAAACAAGTTGTCAGCACAAGTTTGGCTTCTCTTTTTCAGCCGTCTCGCTCCACCTTATTAATTCCTTCATTCTTCAAGGTTATTTATTTATCACCATCTGCGGGAAGCGTGTGATATATATCCGTCTGTGTCGGCTTGCTGTTGTATATCTGATGTATGTGCCTTCCAATATGTGTGTAAGAGTCACAGGAGTGATTTCCATTAAGTTACATAAGGCTGCTTCTGTCTGCTAAATGAAGTTGAGAAATAAGATCCCCCCAACTCTCCTGACCTCCACATTATTCATCAGTTTTTATGTGTTCATTGAGTCATTGTAGTGTGTAAGGTTCGATTCGTTTGTGGGGTTTTATGGTCTGGCTGGGACCCACACTTCATCCTCTTAAAGTGTCATACTAGCACTGCTGTTTTCATTTTGCGACTACAGTAGCTGCCCACCACACACACACACACACACACACACACACACACACACACACACACACACACACACACACACACTCACACACACACACTTCTTGTGCATAATGACTTCCCCTGGCACAGGCCCCCATGTCTGGAGAAAAGGGTGGAGTGTGTGTTTGTGCTGGGACCCAAGACTTGACTGGGTGTAACATAAATCATCAGGCGTTGTGACACAAAGCACCTTAAATGTTTACAGCGCTTGAAGTGGTCGCTGAACACAGAGTCTTTTTTTCTTGTCACTCCCAGGTGAGCTGGTTGTTCCCGCATGGCACAGATTGGTCTCAGTACCCTGCTTGTTTTTATACCGCCACCTCTCTCAAAGTCACAAAACTCACAGGCAGACAGCCGAGACTTTACTTAACAAAAGCAGAGGAGGGAGGAAATTATCCAATTAAGTTGTTGCTGGAGGAGATTCCCCTCCGGTTGTCATGGCAGTGGGGGGGTGTCCAGCCTGCGGGGATGCTGGGATTAGCCACTTATCTAAGCGTTGTTCCGGGTGACTCAGATCACAGGCAGCGCTGAGTGGAAGTGACAGGTCCCATTCACAGGGCCTTTACTCTGCGGCACCATGGATGCTATCCAGGGCCACCGGCGCTTTGTTCTGCTGCTGCCGTGTGAGCAGAGCCCCTTGCCAGCGCAGAACCTGATACCCCGCTGCTGTCTGCCTCATTCACTGTTTAAGGCCACACGGGCAAAGTTAGAAGTTGGATTGTGCTTAAATCTGTTGCTATAGAGTTGCCAAGTGAAGTTAAATCTCCGCTCACAGTTCAGTGGGTACAAGTTTCAAATCCAAGCTCTTAATACCTGTGTGTGACTCCATCTGCAGATCGCTACACTTTTCTTTGCAGATTTTCTGAGAAAAAGGCTCAGAAAACAAAGAACAAAAGAGCAAACATCATCTCACTTTTCAAAATCAACTGTCAGAATGTCGCAGACCTGCTACTTTAGAGCTCATTCATCTCATTAGTAGAGCTCCGGTGTTAGATAAACGTGTCACTCCTATCACCTTTTTTTTTTGCTCTGCTTGTCTGTTTTTCACAGGCAGTGGAAAATGTGTATGATATGCTCATTAACTCACACAGCCTGGCGTTAACCTCCATAGTTCTCTCATCGGGCCACCCCCGGTCATGTCTGAGTCCCAGAGCTTGTCTGCATTACATCTAATCTTAACATACTGGCCGTACTCTGGAGGCGTCTAAAGGTGCAAGAGAGGAAAGGACATGTAACCGCTGACAGCACAGCTATTGATATGGTTCAACTGAGATGAGAGAGCTGTTTTCTCTTGTGTCCGTCCATTCTCAGCCTCCACGTCTGCCAGTGGATTGCTCAAAAAATGTAAATCAGCAGTCTGGGGCGGAGGGTTTCTGTTTTAGATTTCCAAAGGCAAGGCAGCAGAAAATAAGTTAGAAATCAGTAAACTGAGAGATTGTACAATGTTTTCTATGCAAAAACAAAAAGTGATATCGCACCCAAGCTGGTAAACAAAAGCTCTCATCAGATCTGTTTTTAGTTTTGTTTTTTTCTCTCCCCAAAACAAGGCAGCAGAGCGCAGAAATAAACAAGAAACCATGAGCGAGAGAGATTATTGGATGATTTCAAATTTTACAAAGCACAAGAACAAAACATGGCGTCACACCCAGGCTGATAAACTCACAGAGGAAGAAAACCCAACATCGGACAGGCACCTTTCACATCTTTCACTCTTCCTCCGACATCCACACAGAGACCTCAGGACTTGGCTGGAATTCCAGGCCAGGGTGTAATTACTGGGTCCTAATTGTTTTCTATGAGGTTTGGGAGATATTGTCTTACCTCTAGACCTGGAACACAATGGTCTTTATCTCTGATTGAGTCTGAGGAAGAAAAAAGGGAAAAAAAAAACCCTCTCTTAAGTATTTGCAGATGGAGGTACTTTCATAGCCTGCCAGAAACAGGGATTTAATGTATGCCTGGTTGGCTTTGGCATTTGGCAAGTAAATGCTTGTTTTCAGAAGGGATATCCCAAGTTATGCTACATCAAACACAAATATCAAAATTATGCTTCATTTGCAGGCAATTTTGTGATAGAAGAATATCAGATGTACCTCATGAATTAGAATTATTACATTAGAGCTGGCTCTGGAATGCTCTGTCCCATACGGAGCGCAACACAACAGCGAGTGCTGGTTGCAGACTCGGAGAAATCTGTACATTTCACAGACTTTTCCCTTCTATCTGCTAACTTTTATCCTAAAAGTGTGACGATGACACCGAGAGGTTTGATTTACAGAGAAGAAATCTTTAAAGAAATATGGCTTATCGCAGGAGGGGGGCCTGCTGTGCGGCTAAACATATGGGGGGATGTAGACTTGAATTAGCATGGCTGTCAAAGCTCTCCCGCGGGGGTCCCCATCAAACCGTATCTCGCAGCCAAGCGGAGGCTGCGGTTTTTGGGGTTGCAATTACGGTATGGCTGGGAGGCAGAGGCGCGCTGTCTGTTATAAGCCGCAGAAATGTAATCTGTGTTTTCACAGCTCAGTGTGGCTTATCACGGGCCTACACGCTAAACCCGGTGCTTTAAACAGCAGTCAGCTGCAGCTTGCCATTAGCAAAGCAGGAGTGGGAGAGTGCGTGGATGTCTGTATACGTCTGTCCGCCTGCCTGAGTGAGTGAACGTGTGGGTGGGAAAGCGAGGTGTTGAGGATTTGTACAGTTAGGGATGCAGCTGTTCACTGTGATTAGCTGCTTTAATGGCAGCAGGCTTTAGTAGCTGTGAGTGGAGGGGCCCCAGCCTGAGGTCGGGGGCCGGTGGGAGCTGAGCAAGAGCAGGTGACCTCCACACCCCCCCACTAAACACACACACACACACAGTCATTACACTGACCTCACCTTCTCATTTAGGCCCTTCCCTTTCTCTCACTCACACGCCGCTGGATTCCCAACAGCGGGTGTTAAATATATTCTCATTCACAAAAACAGATCTGATGTCTGATTTAGCTGCATTCACACCCACATCCTCAGTATTTATGCACTCATGAGCTGATCTGTAAAGACACATTCATGGCATGTGTTTACAAAGAGGCGGGCCGCCGCCGCCGCCATGGCTGCAGCAGCTGATACTCATGAGTTGGAGACCAAATTGGAAGCAGCTGAAGTGGACTCCAGATGTGATTAGACTTGGGAGCATCCAGCCCTCTCAAGCCTCACTGCTCCTCTCGGGGAGAATCGTCATAATAGTTATTAATTAACACACCACTAAATATACCTCAGAATGAACTCAAGCAAATAGTGGCGGGAGAGTTGGTGTTGTTGTTTTGTTTTTTTTTCTCCCTCCTGTTGGCCTTCCTCCCCCGTGCTGTCTTGGTGAGTGTGCTGGTATGTGCATCAGGTTTAAGACAAAAACCACAAATTATACCTCGTCGAAGAGTTCATATTTAAATTGGAATATATACTAATAACCATGATATTGTAATTTTGATATGCACATTATTTTGAAATGTTCCATAAAAACCGCATAGAGAGCAAATACTCTACAGCACAAACCGTGCAAGCCATAGAATAATAACGACGGAGCCATTAGAAATATAATTACTAGTCCCTGTGCTTTTATGGTTTGCTTATAATAGCAGGCCAAAGGCAAACTGGAGGAATGGTGATAATATTTCTAGCAGATCCAGCTTAGTTTAGACAAGGCCAACGAGAGACATCATTATAAATTGTATTTATTTGATATCCTGTCTATTCTTGAGGAACCATTTGTTTAATGCTTTGAGCTCCATCTGTTGACTCTGATGTTTAGTCTGTTCTTCAATCTGAAATAAATGGCAGCGAGCTTCAAGAAATACAGCAGCTCCTCTGCAGTCTTCAAGTTCAAGCATACTTAGCCTTGAATCTGAGTTAAGTTTTATGTATCTGGCTGCTGGACTGGAAATGGCTCTTCTGCTCACTGATTTATTTATTATTTCCCAAGAATTCCCACGGGAGTGCATTGAAAACAGTTCTCCCTGCAGTCGGAGAGAAATAAAGTGGGCCTGGTCAACAGTGTAAAAAAGATAAAACCTTGAAAATACACTCACGCACACACACACACACACACACACACACACCATGGCAGCTGAAGTATTCTTCTGTCCCCAATAAAGAACAGGCATTTCCCCTCACCAGTAAGTAAGTCGACGTGTGACCTGCAAACAGTCGTCCTCTTTACCGACAGATCGCCCAATCACGAGGCCGAGTCGGGACAGGACGGTCTGCTCCTGGTGAGGATCCTGCAGCGTGAATCACTGATGAGGCTTTTATCACGCAAAAACAAAACCCGCCCTGACTCGAAACCTCTTTGCGATCACCTTTTCTCATCTCTGATCCACTCTGGTGTAACCTAAGCTGCATTAACCCCGTCTGCTCGGTGACAGGGTTTTGTTTTTTTTGTTTTTTTTTCATGTTAGTGCTGAGACAAGAGCAGTATTGATGGATGCTTCCCTTTCCATACAACAGTGATGAGCTCAGCAAACCCAATTTATGGTGAGATTATCTGTATCCAGCAAGCTCAAACATCTGGATCCCCTCCTATCTAACGGCACTGTGCGAGGATGGAGCAGCAGCTCCCTCAGCCAGTCAGCGCGTCAAAACCTGACACTTTCACATGCCATATCCAGTTGGAAGAGCAGCAAAAATGCTTTTTCCACCTCTCAGCTCACCTCAACTCTGCAGGTGCATCCTCTTGTACTTGCCTAATTACTGTTGTTGACTCTGCTTCTGCAATAACTGCACTTAAAGCTGTGCTTACTCTACTAATATTACCGCTCGTTCCTTTTAGCAATGCCATTTTCTCCTACTTTTTCTATTTTTTTTACCAGCAGCTTCAAAACCACGAGAGCCAGTCAGGAGTTACGTCACTGCTGGGGGGACAGCAGACCAGTTGGAATGCGGTTCTGACTGGTCCATTACGTTCTAATTTCTCATAGTGGTTTTAGATCGAAGGGGTACAGAGAGATGGATGTTCTCAGCAGGCTGATAATCTTCAGATCCACAGACGCCAAATCGCCGCCTCTCTATTTAGTATGTGTGACCTTCTGTCCCGCCTTTCCACTTTTCTAGTTAGTCTGAAGCTGCACAAAGCTGTGACGTTGTGTTTGATTGTACTATGAAAAACAAGACAAAAAAAACATGCAAATAACAAAGATTTTATTTACGAACTCTCATTATTTTGGTCAAATTGTTTTGTCAGGCAATTCTGGAAGGTGTATACTACAATTTTTCACATTTTTTGCTTTTATCGCCCAATTTACATAAACATTCTTGTCATTCCTCCTCCTCCTCAATAACCCTTTGAAATCTTGTTGTCTCTTTCCATTTCCCCAGTTCTGTCCACGTTCTGGCCCACAAAAACATGGAAATACAATGAAAACAGTTGATTTTGGGTTCGATATACTTGTCTTACACCGTATCAGTGTGTGGTTTGTGTACACTCTCGGGGGTTCTGATGGGCTAGCTGCTCATTTGTCTCTGTTACGAGTCGGTAAACATATACTGTACAACATAAGAGGGGGCTTGAGTGTTGTGGCTCAGTGGGTGGGATTTTATGAATCCGACCTTCAGTCCTGCTCTGCTCCCATGTAGGCTCAACCACAAACAGACCACATCACAGGGATCTTGCTGTGGTGTGTGTTGGTGACATCATTTATAGCCCCTCCAGCATAGACCTCCCAAACACATCCACCCCCCACCCCCTCATCAGTTTCCCAGCCACTGGGTACAACGTCTTTAACGTTTAGCCATTAAAAGTTGCTCCCTCTGTCTGACTTTTGTGCTCCACTCTGTGCGGGTCTTTACATATATTTCCATTGGCTCATACGGTGCCTGATACGGTGCTCAGCGGGGATGGAGGGAGTGGTACTGATGGTTGTGATTAGTTCTGCATTGAAGACGAGAGTGGAGAGGAGATTTGGATGAGCTGCACCAGCAGTCGATGTAATTAGAGACACGTCTGTTTGGCTTTCAGAGTGCAAACCTGACAAGAGGATCAGGCAGAACCCCTCAAGGAACCACTAGTCTTGACCGAAGACAAATGACCTCACTTGATTGGTGAGAAGACAGAGGAGCGGAGCATAATAGAACAATCGTCTCAAGATCAGATGTCTGATATGTGAAGCTGAAGCAAGACATGGCAGGCAAAGGGGGATTTTACAGTACGCTGCACTGTCAAAAACAGGAGAGGACTGAGACACGTATAGGGTAAGATATGTAACTGAGAATGTACAGGCTCGTCCAGCTCGCTGCCAAAAAACAAATTGTTGTACACTCCAGAATTTCATGAGTCCGACAACACTGACAGGACATTTGATGAGTGTGTAACTGCTGTATCGGGAGGAATTTCTGAGTGAATCGGGATGAAATCCTTGGAAATAACTCAGAGAAAAGTGTGTGTATCCTGAGTGTGTCATAGAAACGCGACGCAGACAGAATACACTGAGAGGACGGCAGTGTCTGGTGCTCATTCAGGTATTACTCTCCTGAAAAAGTGGATCGACTGAAACCAGTGGATCTGCAACCGGTGCTGAGGTGAAAGAAGGAAATGGTTTATAGGTCGTGAACACCGACACACCCCTGGAAGTTGAAGATTGATTGGATGTGAGGGGATGAGTGCTTGAGTCTGGTTGGTCCAAGCACAGACAGATGAAACTAATTGATTTGGGGCTTACGGCGTTGAATAGGTGAACAATGGGACCACATATCTGAACTAAAAGGGTTTAAAAAGGTGCATTTCAAGCAATTATTTTCATCATGACATTGTTTGCCATACCGAGCTGCTCAAACTTCAACCACACCTGTGAAACACAGCCGCCGCCAGCTGAGATGTTGCGATTAGTGGCTAATATAAGAATAACTGTTATGAATTATCGGACTACTTCCAGATTGTCTCTTTACCTTCTCCGGATGCTGCAGGAAACTCCACAGCTGCACTCCTGTTTGCAGTGTTTCACAACATGTGAAGTGCTGTTTACCTTGCATGAGTAGAGTGTGTGAAGACATGCATCATTTAGGAAAGTGCTTGTATCTCCTCTGCTCTGCAGCCTCGTCTGGGGTCACCTCCAGGAGACTCCTCTTAACATCCACACGTGTTAGCCAGCCCAGGCAAGCAGACTTTAACAGCGCTGCACAGACCGCTTCTGCATGCTCTGGCACTGTCGATCACCTCCTCCTCCTTCAGTTTAGACACGCATCTTGTTCGGATCATCTCAGGGGAATAGAGGGATGTGCACTCTGTTTGGGAAGTGCGGTAGGTTTAGTGGTCCATCTTCGGTCGTTGCGGCAGGAGGACCATGTTGTGGCGGAGCTGGTGTTGCTTGTGAGGCAGTGTTTAGGGCTCAGAGCCAGAGAGGCCCAGCGGGGTGATCTCATTAACAACAGGACGTACCCCTGAACCTCTAAACCCAGGCCTGCATTCCGCCCGCTCCACTGCCCCCTGGGACTCATCCACGGGGGCTTTAACGGCCCTGTTGTTTTGCTTGGACCCTCGCCACATCCAGAATGCAGACCCGAGCTGTGCATGACGACCTCCCCCACCTCTATCAGGACCATAAATACAGTCCAGAGTCCTGCTTCCTCAGGTGTTTATGGCCCTCTCACTCATTCATGCTGAGCTCACAGCCTGCCAGGGCCTGGCAGCAAACAAACACTCGCGCTCACACACATGCAGATACATTTAAGGCTCCAAAAAACACCTGCTCTCATCAGGACCCACATATATCAAGTCTGTATGTGCAGACACACGTGCGTCTAAAATATAACTCACATTTTTACCCCATGGATGACTTTGGTTACACAAACAAAGCAATGTGCCATACTCGCAGTAATCCATAAGCTGAGACGCAGACAGTCGCATATATCAGCGGCATGTGTGCTCTATGACAGATCGGCTGACAGCGACAGTAAATCAGCGCTACTGTGCTGGAGTCAAAGCTCATCTGCTGCTAACGGGCGCCGTGGATGAAGGGATGGGGGACGGAGGATTATGTCATCCATGTAGGCTATTATTGCTTTTGGCAACCCTCCATGTTGTCCTCCTAACGGGTTCCGTCTCACCTGATGAGCAGCACGAGGCCTGAAGAGGCCGTGCCTGGTCAGCTATTTATAAAATAACCATGTCTACTTGTTTATGGACTGTGGTGAATTGTACAGGTGCAGCATGTTCTAGTCAGACGGCCACATTGTTATTTCTTTGCGGCAGATGAATATTCAATCAATGCAGCGTATGTTGCTGCTGCATCAGATAAGACAGCTACTGGAAGACGTGGGGCGTCCCTAAGTGCAACACCCCTGGTCTGACTCTGGCGGGGTAACTCCTTCCTCTCCCTCCACTACCCACTGCATAACAAAGGCTAAAATGAACCCCAAAACGCTTCAACTGGAATTGGATTTTTCTAAATCTTACAAACTGATATGTAAGAAAAAGTGTTGTGAGCTTCAGTATTTGTGACAGCAGATGAAAACCGCAAAATTTGTGCAACTGTCAAGGCAAAAAAAGATGTTCCTTTCTATTTTATCACTTCGTAGGAGAAAATAAAAAAGGGATTGTAAGTCAAATGCAGCTATTATTGATGTATGATTCATGCGTGGGTGGGACCAGAAGCCTCTTGGGCTGTTCGGTTTGTCTTTTTGTGCAGACTAACTGATGTGATCAGCGACGGATTAGGAACCAGTTGTGTACATAAAGCAAGTAGACGCTTTATTTTGCAACATGAGTCCATGGAAGTCCTCTCTTTATGGCATGCACAAGCTCCCCCCAAACCTTACGGTGTAGTTCTCACACTGGGGGTTACTACGGAGGCCGTGCAACTGTAACTCCTTATAAAAAAAACAACCTATAAATCTGTTTCAGACTGAATTGTGCGACTGTTTTAAATAAAAACATCCTCCTAATACAAATGCTCATTTAATCTCAGTGTTCTTTGTTCCAAATTGTGTTGCTCAAGCTGATATTGATATGTTAGGAACTACAGCCGCTGCCGGCACACAAATTGACCTCTATAAGTCTTTTCAAATTGCCCCCCCCCCCTTTTTTTGGGGGGCATTCCCCATCATTACATCCAATTTACAAAAGACCAAAAGGATTATTGTCAGCTAATGCGTTCTATATGAAGCCCTCACTTTGCCTGTGTAAACCGAGCCACTCCAGTAAACAAAGAGCCATTGAAGCAGAGTTACTAAATCTGCAGCCAGATGGGTTCTCGACCAGGACAAAGTGGAGAATTACAGTTTGGTCGAAAAGTCCAAGCTCAGCTCTCACCCCCTCTTTCTCCCCTCTGGCCTCTCTCAGAGGGGGATAATCTGTTCCCTCTCTTCTCTCTCTCTCTCTGTCTCTCTCTGAGATTGAAGAATTAGATGAGTGTGTAAAAGGAGAACGGCTGTACTAGTGGAGGGATGGCGCTGCTCCAGCGGGACACGTTTCCTCAGGTGCTGCCAGTTAGAAAAAGAAGAAGAACCTGTTGTCACCAGCTTCAAAGAAAAGGTGGCACTGTTATCTTCAGGCAGACAAAGGCAAAATATCATCGGGGAGCAATGGGGAGGGGTCTTTCTCAAGAGGATAGGCCTGTTCCTGTTACTGTTAAAAGGACAAAGAACAGACTGAAGTAATAACTGCGATGAGCATCATTCACCCGGACCCTGAGAGCTGCCGCCACGCTGGTCTGTCAGGAGAATTTATCTTTTCTTATTCAAACTGAACTTTAGAGGTAAAATTAGATTTGAGGCTCCCTTGTCTTTATAAGCTTTGTTTGACCCTCTTACAGTCCACAAAACAACCCCCCCCCCCCCCCCCCCCCCCCCCAGGGTTTGGGTGGGTAGCTATGAGGATGCCAAAAGGGGGAAAGGGCAGAGAATTGAGGGGTGCAGGGTGTGTGTTTTCTGGGAGAATAATAGCCAGTATTGTTGCTTAAGTGGCAGCGCTGTATCGAGGCTGTTATAATACATTTCTTGACACACGTTTACGGTGTTAAATTCCCGCAACGCTCTTGAGCAGCATGTTGAGAGCTGGTTGTGAGTACAATGTGTCCCTTTTTTTTTTTTTTTAGTGCTGGTGTATCAGTAAATCAAAGGCCAGATTAAAATCCTCCCGATTCAGGAAGAGGGTCGCCTGAGGTGGAGAAACTAGAGAACACTCGTGTCACAGTCAGTTTCATGCTTTTCCCGTCTTATTTTTCCCTCTATTCTCTCTAATAAAGTGATCACTGATGCTTGAGGAGACTCCGGAGGTGGTTGTGAGTGACAGTTACGTCTCACTCTCGGATTAATGTTTTCACTCTGGATGTGTAATTGAGATGGAGGCTTCTGGGATCGCCATAGAGACAGGAGAGGGCACGCTGGGAGATGGATTACAAACAAAGCTCAGGATCATTCATCAATCACAGCAGCTCTTTTTCGCCAAAGCTGGAATTCCTTTCCTCTAGCTGCTCCTGACACCTTAAACTTTTTTTGTTCCTGGAGGTTTTCCTGTTAGACGGAGGCTGCAGCTCCCGTCACCCTCTCTGGAAGGATCTGACCGAGAGGCTGCGGTGAAAGACAAATGAATATCGTAACAGAAAAGGTAGATGGCACACGGGGGGGGGGGGGGGGACTTTGTGTGTTTGAATCGACACCAGGAAGTTTGACATCATAAATCGAAACACCAGCATCACTTGTATGATGAGAAATGAAGGAGCAGCGTTACTGTAACATCAGTGACTATACAGTCTGCTACAAATGCACAATCTGAAGGTGCGAGTAGCACTGACCAATCAAAATTTGACCATTGATTCCATGCACGTAAGGGCGGGTCAGTCTGCTTTTTTTGGAGGCGATCCAGTGGCAGACGTCGTCTCTCAACTCTGACTCCGTTCTCAAGTCCCAAGTTGGAATTCGAACCATAAACAGCAAACGGAGGCAGGAGTCTTGTTGGGAGATCTCATGGCTGTTGGCCCCCAGAGGCTCCTCATAGCTGCTGGGTCCCAAGACCGTCTGTGTTGAACTTACTTGGTGCTTTGTGTTGTCATATATTATTAATTCTCTGTCAGTCTGGGTCCTCAGTCCTATCTTTACTATCTAAACTCATCACTACATCTAAATTTATGGCGGGATGTGGTATTTTAAAGGATCAGTACGTCTAAATACCAAAAACATATTTCTAGGCCTGTTTTATGTTAAACATGTTCATCTCTGACTTCCGTGCAAAGGAATGTAACTTGTGATGTTTATAGAATCGATAAACAAAGTCAAGAGAAGTCAGTTTTGGTGACATCATATGTTTTCTGCATGTGATCTGTCTCATGGGCGCGTCGCAAGAACCGGATATTGTGCTTCAATATGGCGCCTCGCTGCTGCCGCTGCTCCTGGCGTGTGTAAACGCGCAGCACGTCCGTCATTTCAGTCCCACGGTTCACAGGTAGACCAACTAACGAAGTGGACTGAAAGAATAGTATTGCTGTTTTTGATGATTGTCTTTTTTTTTTTTTTAAAGCAAAATATGTCACATGACAAAGAGTCTAGAGGTGTTAAAAAAAATTCAATACATTTTATTGATTATGAAAAGAATCTTCAGGATAATCGATTCGAATAATTGTCAGTTGCAGTCCTGCACGCTACGTCGTCCCTGGTGGAGTCGACGTGGGGGGGGCTCAGTCTGTGCCCCTGCAGCGATGACCGGGGGGTTATCTTGTGCCCGCCTTCTCTATGATATCATACAACTTGTCTGAGTTACTGTAACTCCTGAGTTTTAATACCCTCGCAGAAGTGGGGTGGAGGACTTGAGCGCTGAAACACTATAAAATTACTTCATTTTCCATTTGTCTTGTAGTCTCATCATCTCGCCACCGAGTGATGTCATGTGTAATTATAACGCTTTAACTGAAATCCTTTTTTTTCTTTTTTTCTTTTTTTTTTACAAAGTGGCCTGGAATAAGGTTTAATTTAGTTTTATGCAGATTGGTGTGTAATGAGTTTTAAAGGTTGATTTCATTTGTAAGTAGTTTAACACTCGGGAGATGAAACAGACGGCTAAGTGAGTTGATTTGGTCCATGTGGAGATGGTGAAATTCATTTCTTAAGAGTTAGTTTTATGAAACTTAAAAAAACCCAGGATTGATGTGAGTGAGGATCATAAAAAGTGTCTGATGGTTTTGGTTGACCGCCGTAACCTCGAAACACCTCATAAGTGTCCACTCAGCTCTGCGAGAGGAGGCCATGAAGGAGGAGCGCTTGTTTTTCTTGTATTTATTTCTTCAATTGCCTCGGTCTAATTATCAGTCTTTTTTTTTGTTGGTCTCTCTCTCACACACACACACACACACACACACACACACACACACACACACACACACACACACACACACACACACATGCATTGCTTTGAAAACCTCCAGATCTTTTCACTCCGCCTATCAGCGATGAAAAGGGGAGGATACAGAGAACACACACACACACTTCAACTGACACTACAGATACACACACACACACACACACACACACACGTCAGCTATGTAGACAGATGTTTTATTTTGGTAGGAATGTGTCAGAGAGCTGGACTGAGGAGTGTTAATCTTCACGTCAGCGCCGGCCGCTGTGACCCAGGACGCCCTGGTAGGTGACACCGGCCTGACCACGGGAGGTCTCGCCCAGTCAGGATTCAGACACAAAGGACCCCCTGTAGCAGGTCTGGGGCGGACCCTGTGTGACGTCTCCCTCGCGACTCTTCACGAAACTCAACCTTTGCTTCGCCGGCTATCTAAATATAACCAGCTAACCTACAGATTCCTTTTCTACTCATGTAATGAGGGTAGAATGACTCCAATAATAAGATACTGACCTTGTAGTGGTAATTACCGTGTTTGTTTAATATTCTTTTAGATTAAAACACCAAAAAATAACACAACGAAAATGAACCAAATGGAAATATTTCATCAGTCTGACTTTTCAGACATGTCACATCAGCACACAAGCTTGTTTGAAATATCTTGAAGTTGCTTCTGATAGCATCCTGTGAGTTATTTTTCCTCAGCCAAGCAACGCTGGATTTGTAATAGGCAGCATTTGTCTTTAGCTGGACAGAAGAACCCACCTGAAAATCAGCAAAAATTTGAATTATTTATCTGATATGTATTTGAATATGAATCAGGATACATTTAGTATCTTTGGACTTTGCTGACTGGGTATGAAAGCAACTCGTACTCAGGGAAGTTCTTCATCTGTCACACGACACACTCGAATCTTTTCTGAAATTCAGCCACAGCAGCTGCAGAAGTGAAGCCATTCTCATGCATCAGCCAATCAAAACGCTGATAACTTGCCAACAGATGATGTCAAACTACTGTTGAAGTAGGATCATTCCGACTTGTCAATGTGGTTCACCAAAATGGACAAAGTAATAAAAGAGAAGAAGGTTTTCTCAAAGGCTTCAGAGGGAGTAAAGCTCTCTCTCTCTCTCTGTCTCGCTCTCGCTATCGCTCTCTTCCTCCTTCACACACAGAGGTTTGTGTTGTGTTTGGACAGCCATTATGAAACAAAGTAACCAGCAAACACCAGAACACCAGAAGAAAAGGGATACACCTGTCCGCTGAACTGATATCGTCTAGTGAGAAAACACAACGATGCAAATTTGTTTACAGCGAATACAACAGATGAAAACTGATGAAAAGTTCCTTTCAGCCTCCCTCCGTCTGAGCTTGTTCACGGTAGCAAAGAACGGGAAGCGTTGCAGTTTGTTTTTAGCTTCAAGTGTTAACGTGGATTACTGTGCAGGATAAACAAGACGAGGATTATGACGGATGATGCAATGGAGAGTTTTTAAACAAACGTGTCTGGGAAGTTTTGCCGTTTGTTAGTCGCCATTCGCTTCAGGCTAAATATACATGGCTGGCACTCTCTGCAATCAGGAGTCACAAAGTAGAGTTAGAAAAATGTCCTTGGGGGCTTAAAATGCCTATTTATGACTACTTGAAAGGCAAAATACACTTTTTAGTTGAAATCTGACGATAAAATACTGTCAAAGTGAGTGTGCAAGTGGACGTTTTTGGTCACTTTTGTTGTTAGTAGCTTGTGGAAATGGGCTGCTGTTAGCACCAGGCTACGTGTAAGTGGCCTCTGCATGCTTGTGTCACAAAAAAACGAATGAAAAAAATATCTTTGTTAGGTCAAGGCAACTATTTGTTAGTACCTGAAAATGCCCTTTTTGTGTAAAGTGTGTTTAGTGACACGGATTTTGTTTTCTTTTATTTTTGCACTTCATCAGGTTCATGGAAATGGTTTCATGCAGTTTGCAAACTGTGTGTAAATCCAGCCTAAAATGAAAATGTTCGTGAGTTGAGACATCCATTTATCAAGATGTTCCACAGTGGTGCTCCTAAAGTGTCGACTGTGGAGTTTGTCCTGAAGTTGCTCTTTTCCTCCATCAGCAGTTTCTCACCGCGAGGAAGTGCAGGGAAGTTGTTGTTGAAGAACTTTGTGAGAAGGGAGCTTGTGTTCTTTTGTAATGCGGCGCTGAGATAAGGGCCATCACCTCCTCACTGGTTTATGCCAGAGACCCACGGGGTCCGCAGACCCCCGCTAACCTGCAAATGTGATCACGTTGTGTTTTGTGAGCTGGCAGGAGCACTGTGATTGATGGCTCCTGGTGTGGCCTGGTGTTCCTCTCTGCTGCGTTTTGATCCGTGTTTCCTCCATCCTCTGATCCTGTAATCTGCTTCCACTCCCCTGTGCGGCCGCCTCGCATCTGCAGGCTTGCTTTCATCCGTGTGTGCTAGTCTTCACACAGTCAGCTACGTCTGTGGGCATGTTGTGTTGAAGGGCTCCTCAGAGATAAGACCCCCATTCTGGTGTGATGGCAGGAGGTTAGAAGATGAAGGGAACGCTTCCTTCCTCGATCTCCTCACTTCTCCTCCCCTTTTCTTGACTCCCATTTTTCCCCAGCAGTTCTTATTTGAGTGAACTGCAGCTGTCATGTAAATCAGAGCGTTTGTCCTCATCATGGAGCGCCGGTCAGAGGGACACGGGGGGGGGGGGGGGGGGGGGGGGACATCATCACCTCACAGCATCCACCGAGAGAAGCAAGGGACTTCAGGGGAGAAGTGTGACACTTGAAGCCAAAAAACAAGAGAAACCTCTGAATCCCTACATCTGCTATCCAAGTAGGAGCGCTCGTTCCACAGTTAATAAATCTGTCATAGAAACGTGAAAAACCCCAAGGTAAACCAGTGTTGATTTCCATGTTTGGGCTACCCTGCACTAATATTTATAGTATCCATCCTCACTTGCCATTTCAATCCAAACAGCTTTTTTAAAAAAAAAATCTTAATAAACGTAAGAGTGATTACGGCTCACCTCAGCATGCTTTGTGCCGATCCATAAACAACTTTAAAGTGTTTCAGAGATAACGTCATTGCTTGGATTTAGGTGTTTATATCTCAGATTCTCAGATGGAAGCCTGAGAATTCCCTATTTTTCTGAAATTTTTATATCACTTTCTCTGAATTTCTTCTGCCACATCAGTGTCGGCATCGGGGCCCTGACTGAAGTCTCTACAAGCCTCATCTGGAGACGGAGCTGTAAAAAAGACCCCCCTATCTTTGCCTTATCATCCTTTTGAGGAGCACACACAGCATACATACTTATCTTCTCCAGTGGTGCAAAACACAAACAAATCACACCCCGCCATGCATGAGGGCCCACTTTATTTCCATCCGTCAGAGGAGGCAGACATTAGCCAGAGCCGCAAGCTGGAGGAACACTCCCCAGACCCAAATGTGTCATCACAGGGAGGTTGGGGAGTGGGGGTTCTCCAAAAAAAAAAAAAGATGGAAAAAAAAAGGCCGAGATGGAACATGTAAATGCAAAAAAGAGACACCTGTGTAGAGGGCATGTGGAGCTCCCACAACCGGTCGTCATGGGTAATAAACTAAAACAGGAGTGGAGATAACGCTGCAGCTCCGAGGCTTTGTTCTTGCTGGCGGGACCGTGCCTGTCATGGTGATGTTTATCTGCAGGGTGCTGAGCTGAAATCCTCTGAAGGTCATTTTGTGATTTTCCTGGTGAAGAACAGCATGTCGTTACACATGTTGGGTGTGTGTGTGTGTGTGTGTGTGTGTGTGTGGGTGTGTAGTCATCAACATTGAGATGCTACAGATAGCGCCAGCTAAACTCAGATTAGCCTTTGAAATTCCTACATCCACTAATTAGAGTCATCCACTGCACGCACACTCAGCTACTGATGTTGCTTTCCTTCCAAGTACTACACACACACACACAAACACACACACACACACACACACTAATTGACCTTCCCGCTGATATTTAGAGGTTTGTGATGATATACTCTGTTTACTTCCAGCATGTCTTGCTTTGTTAATCCTTCAGAAATCACTTGTCTTTCTCTGAGCTATGTCGGTCATCCAAATACTTTGTACACCTTGCAGTGTCACAGTAAACTTCCTCTGCATTGTCTTAAATGGATTGAAGAAAAGCTCCTGTTTTTCTCTGCTGGGGCAAAGGTCAGATACTGTATGGATCTGCTGGGTTGGTTTGGGTTCACTCCCCATTACTCATCATGTTTGTTTTGTCTGGCGCCTGACAGAAGTGTAGCTGGTGGGAATCAGCTGTCAGGAGAACCAGGTCCAGGTACTGTGTCACGTATATATTTCATTTATACCTTCTTCCTCAAAGGCTCCTTATACTGTCTTAAAGTGGGGAAGTCGTGATTCAGATGTGTTTGTGTAACCTCTTTGAGTTGAGGTCCAACATACCTGCATTAGTGCTGTTAAAGCTTCACCTCCTGCAGGCCAGACATCCATTGACACATGCCGGTTAGCGATGTGCTGGATTAGTTCAGCTTTGACCCCCACCAGGTGTGTACGACCTGCGTCGCTGTCTCACGTATCAGCGGTGTTGTCTACCTGAGCACCGGCTCAGTGTTCCACACGCTATCACCCTGAGCCCAAAAAGCTCAATCAGCTTTGATCCCACCCTGCGGCCCCTGGAAGTAAGTGGAGTCTAATCCTCAGAAAGCCTAAGAAAGACACAGAGGAATGCCTGGCACACAGCACACCATTCACCCAGGGATTAGCCTGAGCCCTGCTTCACACACTCATTTACTCCACTCACTCGGTGTGTGTGTGTGTGTGTGTGTGTGTGTGTGTGTGTGTGAGAGAGAGAGACAGAGACAGAAAGGACGGAAGGAGAGATTAATTGTCATGTTGCACTTCAGATCTTCGACATTTGACTTTTCAACGCAGCAGAAGCACCAAAGAGGCTAAATGATCATTGCTGAATTGGATTGTGCACAAAAATATGCAGGCAGGTGACAAAATAACAGAAAAAACACACAACAAAAAAACCTCCTGTTAAGGTGCTGGTCCACCGCAAGTCACCAGATCAGCCTCAACATAGATTCTCTGGAAATCTTCCAAAACATATCACAGATTAAACGTGAAGCTAACAGCAATTATATCCGATAGTAAAGAAAAAAGCTCAACATTTTGGGATTAGTGCATCAGTTGAAAACTGAAGCCCTAGTGCAAACTGCAAACATTAATTTTGGCGAGTTCATGTGTACAAGTAGAGAACATCTGTGTTAAATATATTGTAATCAACACCTGCACTTATTTATTTTCCCCACTCGTGTGTCTGTCATTAATCTCTTCCCACCACAGTGAAACAAGAGTGTATTAGTTTATCAGTCTGGGGCCCGAAGGAACTTTATAAACATCTGCAAACCAGAAATCAAGAGCAGTAGATCATCATCATCCGGTTTGATCACACTAGAACATATTTCTTTAATACCCAATTGATCCTCGAAGGAGAACGCTGGAAGCCGATAATGTGATCAAGCTGACTTCAATTATAGTTTCTCTTCTTGCAGCAACAGGATTATCCGTGTCTACTACATGTCCAGAGGCCCCGTCTGTCTGCATCGGGGGAGGAGACACGCTGCAGAATCAGGTGGATGATTTATCCGAGCCCAGATGCTCAAAAGTTCGTTTGCCAGTGAGTCAACGGTGAAGACACCGTCAGCATCTAGAATGTTGAGGGAGTGATGTTGATGCTGGCACCCTGCCTCATCCTCCAGACTTCATCTATACGTACACAACAGAGCGAGCGAGCGAGCATCAGTCAGTAGATTTCACGCCACCTAACACAAGAGACGAGCCTGTGAAGCTGATGATTCCTCCCCGTCTCCTACTCTGACTATTCTTAGCAACTGTTCCTTGTTGTGGTTTTCTGACATGTTGTTTTTACTCTCTAATTGAAGTTTTTATTTGAGGAAAGAATGAGACAGTTAAGTCAGCTGCTGCGAGACGCTGCTGCTGTTTTGTCAAGCGCGTATCAACAGTAACAGACGAGCACGCCAAGGGAAGGGTGTTGTACTTTTATGAGCCTCTCTTCCGTCTCCTTCCTTTCACGTTTGAACGTATCTGGTGAGACATCATCAGGGTAGTTGTGGATGCTCAGCTGAGTCTCTGCTGGAGACACTGAAACCTAAAGCTCCATGTCTCAGAGTATGAGGGCAGACCTCTGCCAAAGAAAATGCGTTTTGGGTTGTTGGGGGTTTTTTTTGCTTCTAAATGGATTTTCCCCAGTTTGTCAGGTTCCATTTTCTTTTTTGGTATTTATATACTAACCATATCCTCTATGAGTGATGATTAGAACATAGAAAGATGAAATATTCTCAATAGAACCCGCTATTATCAAGATCCGGCCAATGCTGCACTTCTACGCCTGGTTCTGTGCTTTTTCTGGTCATTTCTGTGCAATGCTGCAAACAAACAGACGGGATTGTTGATGTGATTTGTGTTCCGTGTTCATGATGTGACTTTCTTTCATGCCCTGGTGTCAGATTTTCTGTTTACTTCCCGTCCGACGTCTCATCAGTTAATCAGCCCTCATCAGCAGCAGCAGCTTTGTTGCTGTTGTTTCTTCAATCAGCTCCTTCCGAGACCTTGCATTCTACCTCTGTTTCTTCTCGTGTCATTAGTTCTGTTCTGCGTCAGCCTTCATCAGATCATCCGCTCAGATCGCTTGTTTTGTCTTCCACTGTGTGCTGCACCGGCAACTCTCAGTTTCGCTGCCAGTGTTGTTTCTGCCTTCCTGGTTTGCACTTCTTTTGCAGTTAAACCTCCTTCCTTCGATACCTGATTTTCTGCTGCTGTATTCTGCATTTTTGTCCGTCTGCTCTGTTTGTCTGACTGTTTATTTTGGCTGTCAAGTCTGTGGACTGTGACGAAGGATGAGTGAATAAAACGTCATCTCCTGGGCTCGTCTCTCTCTGCCCATGGTCTTTAGCTCTTTCATTATGTTTCCTTGACACATCTTGCATTCTTGTGCGAGCAGGGGCGAATACCCTCGCAGTAAAACCATCCAAACTTATGAATGCAAGATGGAGATTAGGGCGTTATATGAGATGTCCCACAGGAAGCTGACAAATCAAATGATTTGCGATGGCGGAGGAATTGGACAATGCTCTCTGAGGGAAGCTGAATCATGAGGAATATTTGGCCCACTTCTTACCACACACGTCTGCTGCTCTCAGTTCATTTATAGCCCTGCAGAGAGAGGCAGGTTTATGGTTTGCTATTGAAGCAGAATATCGTCCTAAGAGGAACTGGACTGACTGCAGTCTGGCAAACATGTCTTGGCTCTAGATGGATGTTTTCTGTCACTATCACACAGTCAATTTGTCCGAGTAGAGCTTTTGTGTTTGGTTGTCATGGAATTGGCTGCGTGTTTTTATTGTTTACATGGGTGGTTTGAGAAAAATATAGGTTATCGCTTGTTGCTGGCTCTCATGTGTACTGACACACAAGTCACACCAAAGGAGGGAAATTATATCTGGCTGGTGTGGCAACTCGCCTCTGAGCCGTAATAAGTGACTGTTCAGACTAACCTTGGACAAATAAACGCCGCTGTAATGGACGTGTCCTTCAAACACTGAGGGCAAGGGATTTACTCACCCAGATTTGAGTGTGTGTAGAAGACATGGGGCAGGATGTTTAGCTGAAGGTTTGTGGATTGGCCTGCGCTGTGCTTGGCTGCAGCTGTGGGCAGAGCTGGAGTGCTTGTCAACCTCTGTGTGGTAATTAACAGGGTCGGAGTAAAGGGTCCGCCGGCCAGGAATTCAGCAGTGTGTTTTTGCAGAGAGCAGCAGTGTGTAAACTCTGCTTTACCGCCGCTTTTCCTATTGAATAATTGGGGTCTTTAAAGGCTTGTTTATAACTACTTGGCTACTCTGACTGAGTTCATTGTTGAGATTTGGGAGTGCTGCAAAAACTGCAACTGAGTCTTTGCTAAAGGTCCAATAGGGTAAGAAACACTAGCAGAAAAGTTCCCCTGGAGACGGACACCTGTGACGCTGCACGTGGCCAAGGAGGAGTAGGCATGAGAAATCAATCTACCCTGGTTCTGTCGTGCTGTTTTCATGATGTCTTTGTGTTGAAGGGATACGAACCAAAATCATTATAATCGCTCCATTATTAAGAGAGAACGTGATGAACGCTCAGTGGGTGTCCTGGTTTTTGACACTGACGGGCCGAGATTATCGGTGTCAGTCTCTCATGTGTGTTCTGGCTCAATTGGATTCAAACATCACGCTCATTTACATCATCGGTGTTGAAATCAGCTCAACATTCATCCTTTAGCTGCGTGCGGTGGTTCTTTTGTGTTGCAGCCAACTTCATTTTCGACTTTGATAAGTTTCTTCTCCTCAAACACGCCCGCTACAACTTCAGACAGATACAGAAAGTCAGATCTAAACAAAGGATCTTTTCAATGATATTGTCAGACGCTGACAATAATAATGGTCCACTTGGATGTGGAGAGCTGCCCGATGTAATTATATCGCAGCCAGTCAAAGCGTTCTCTTTCAATATTGGAACAATTTAACTCATTTATGTCCGTGTTGTTCAGTTTGATGCAAACACGTGAGCAAAGGCCCCAGTCGTTTTATTTTGACAACAAAATGAAAGAAGCAACAGCTTGTAGAGTTTCGTAACGGTCTGGATCGAACCGGTTTGCAGTGATTACCTCTCGCCTCCCTGTGTCAACTCAAGGGTCTTCCCTTTTTCAGGTTGTTGTTTCCATACTGTATGTTTTCTTAACCGTCCTCAACCACAGCTGTCAAATAAACGTAGTGTAGTTCAAAGTAGAATATTTTCTGAGATGTAGTAGAATAGAAGGAACCTAAAAATAATATATTTGTACCATAAAATTACCACAAGAACATTAAACTGTGACCTTCCACCACTGGAGTTCACGTTGAAATCAGGGATTTGTACCAACACTGCGGATGGACTCTATTTCACTTTTACCTCCAAGTAAAGAGATTTAGATAATTTTGCTAAACGGTTGGCTCTACTAGAAGCTGTCAGGTTGTCTGATCGCTTGTGTTTCTTACCCAATCGAACCTTTTTCTTGCCTCCCTGCCAAGGTTATTGCTGCCTTTGCAGTTCGCAGGAGTATCTTTGGTGAGTGCTGTGAAATCTTAACCTACAGAAGCCAAAAGTATGAAAATGAGACCCCAGTTTTAATAAAGCAAAAAAAAAAAAAAGAAGTCACCATTTAAAACAAATCCAGCTTCAGCTATTATTCACAAAAGCTTCAACGTAGTGAAGCGTTCCTGATATTTCAACAGCAATAACTGGAAATTTATGTGGAGGCCTAACTCTGCTCCCAATTGTTTTTAGAGCTGTTGTGTGTTGGCCGGTTGTGGCAGCGCATTGGCTGAGAGGACCAAAGTTTCATTACTGTGGTGTGTCGGGAGAGTTTAATATGGAGAGGTCACAGTCTCCTCCCTGCATCGCCAAAGCTGCAGCAGAGGAGCCTCATCTGCTGCTGCTCCAGAGTCCTGTTTGCACTGGTTTCCGTGACGACGGCAGAACTCAAGGGAGAGAAAGCGAGCGAGGTTGTGCATCACTGGAGAAGATGCCAACCAGGCTTGTGGGGAGACTTTGGGAAAGTTTACAAAACATCTTTCAGTCAGGATCATGAATAGTTTTATGGGTTATTGTGTCTCTCTTAATAAACAATCAAGGGTGAACGCTGGACCGTCAGCCGGGGCCACACGCTTTTATTAGACATCTGTTGCTTTCAAGTGGAGGAAATGTTTAAAGACTGCAGGGTGGATTTGTGGTGCACCCTGTCCCGACCGCCATAGCATCTCAAATCAGTTCACTTCAATTCAACAGATGTGCCCACCGCTAATTGTAGCCACTTTACACAGACCACAGTATTGTTTGCTGTCATGGCATCAAGAAAATTGTTTCCATTTTGCTGACGCTGCCTGTTTTTGCCGACTACCGGGGCAACAGCAAGCTAGTTACTCTGATTCTTAATCCAGCCTTTGGTTTTTTATTTCTTTGTTGTCTTTAATCTCTCCTGCTGTTGAGGGCATCAGGCAGCATGTCTCCCAGAGCGCCACCGCAGTCCTACACCCCAAAACAAGCGGTTACCAAACTGCGGAGGCTGCTCTGCTCTGCTCAGTAATTAGACACGAGGGTGGTGAGCGATGGTGAAACAAAAGGGCCATTTTCCTGTAATTAGTATCTACAAGTGCCTCGCAGGTATTCTCGGCAGTCTGGACTGAACCTCTGTGGGGGAGATAGCTGTCGGTCTCTGGTGATGAAACCATCTGGAAAACACAATAAGCAGGAAGCCGGACGGGGCAGGGGAGGGGAGGGCAGGTTAGGGAAGGTGAGCGCTGCATCCTGTGCAGAGAGGTCCGTGCCCACCAAAGCTGGTCTCCCGTCTTAGAACGCCAATAGGAGCACATGTCTTTAGGCCAAACAAACACCCCTGTCAGCAGTCAGACCACTCAGCCCGCCGCTGCTCTGTAATTACACACCACCGCCTGCTGGGGAGGGAGGGAGGGAGGGAGGGAGGGGCAGCCAGACTGAGATGCAGACCCTGTCACTGCCATCAGCATCACTGAAGTCATGCGCTGGAAAAACAGAGAGAGTGAGAGGGGCAGGGAGAGTGAGTAAGCAAGAGAGAGAGGGGAGGTGAGGTAAAGACAGCCGTGTGTGGGACAGACAGGCGAGAAGCCCTCCTGCTTCCTGATTAGAGGCTGCGTGTGAGCACATCTGGATGGGCTGGACCAGCTGGAAGGACCAATGTGAGAACGGTCTGAGATGGATTTGTTAAACATTGCTGCTGCTCACACCGAAACGGCATTATTTATCACTCTGACACATTAGGTTTTTTTTGTTTTGTTTTTTTTGGTGCATCACACGTACAAAAATTAGAGAGGACTTTACCGACCTGTTCGACAGAAACTGACTGATAACGAATAAACTCTCAGTCGCGGCATCTCCAGGTGGTTGTTGTTAGTGAGTTTGCTTATATTTCTGAAGGAAATCATGGTAGAAATAAGATGACGCATTCTTAAAGAAACCTGTGTTTTCACTTGTGTTGTAAGCTGTAAAATAACACTTTTAAACTGTTTAATCTTCCTGTAGATCACAAGAACACCAACATAAGAGTGTTGTCAAAATGTTCCAGAATGAGAATTACAAATGATACAGTCTTTAGAACAGAGCTGCTGGGATTTGGCTTTTGGCAAACAAAGGGTTGATTCTCAATATTAGAAATGATTAAAATGGTAAATTTAGCACTTTTTGAATGGATTTTTAATTTAGAAAACTAGCTCATGAAGTTAAGCTGAGGAACAACATTCATGCATATTATAATAAATCATTTCTTCACCACAAAAGTGAAAACACGTAAAAGTGAATCCTACTGATTTCAAAATACATTGAATAGGTTCATAAATCATCTTATCAGACACAATAGCTGCACCAGATGTCAGTATTTATTTTCATCCTGGCCTGATGGAGGTCTTGCTCTGTGGAGTGTGTGTGAGCTTGCATGTGCCTCTACAGCATCTGTGCTGATTGATGAGGTGAGATGTGTGTGTGTGTGTGTGTGTGTGTGTGTGTGTGTGTGTGTGTGTGTGTGAGTGCGCGTGTGCGCGCACGCATGAGGTGAGACCCTCTCTGACCCTGCACACTCTCGCCTTGGGGTCCTGGAGGCTGAAGTCTCATTTTATTTGCCGCAGGTCTTTGCAACACCTCTTCAGGACTTGTAAAGCGGAGCAGATGCAGACTGGCTGCCTGGGTGCACTTGTTTCCTAGCACGTGAACATAAAGATTCGACGTCACTTAAGTGACGTTTCCCTCGGGGATCAGTGATCCGCCAGATTGTTCCAGTGAGGGTGCACTTCCCTCCTCACCTGTAATTACAGTGAAACCTGTCCAATGTGTGGGTGTCTGAGAAGGAGAGGAAGGAAATGATGAAGTGTGTCCCACCCTTCAAGTCCATCACCTAATAAAAGAAAGCCGTGACCATGGGAAAACACAATAAATGCCGAGGTTCAGATGCAGCTTTGCTCTGCGTGGAGGATTTTATTGTACTGAACAGATAGCTTGACCTCAGAATTCTTCTTTTTTTTTATTTGGGGGGGTTTGTTTTGCCTATTAAAGATGAAGTTCCTCCATTTCTGATAATAACATTTCTTATTTATGGCCTGTCATCTTTTCAATGGACTCCACTACGGGCTTGAGCTTTAAAACATCTGTAAAAAGTCAAAACATACCTGAGCCACCTGCTCTACACTTCAGTGAGAGGAAATAAATTACTGCTCGCATGTTTCCTCCAGTTTGGTGTGAAACAAAAAAAAGAGGTTTTATTCTAGGCAGCTATCAGTATTGCCTTTTTAAATGAATGGAAGAGAGAACACGTTCATTTAGCTTTTTTTTTTTTTTTTAATTTGTACCAGAAATATATTACGGCCACCGAAGGGGGTACCTGAAGATTAGGAAACCAGCTAGTTTTCTTCAGGGAGCAACAGACATCCGAGGGGAAAAAAGCAGCACGGACCCAGTTTGCCCAGATGATGGCTGGTTTGGGCCAAAACATGTCTGTTTTATATATTTTTTATGTTCTTAATATGAAGTAGCCAAGCAATAAAGGCCTTTCAACATTTGTTACCAGAAGAGCCTTTTTTTCCTCCTTGTATATTTGGCTTATACTCGTACTTCGTCTTTGGCTCTCCAGGATTGCAAAACAAAACAACAAAAAGTGTTTATTGCTGCTATAAAAGTGTACTTTAATGAAGTAAAAACTGGGCTGAAAGTAACTACTTCCAGTTCAAAACAAAACATAGTTGTTACCTAGTAACTAGTTACATTTTGTCACCCTAATTCACAAAATTAGGACAGAGAAAATGGCTCCGAAATTATCATACAAAAATAAACCAAGAGGTCTCAAATAGATTCAGTAAAACGTAACACTGCAATGCTCATGAAGGGAGGATTTATTACAGAGCTGTTTTTATTGTACTCTACTGTAAACCTGTCAGTGCTTTTAATGTTTTTCTTCTCTATCAAATGAAACCAGAGAAGGTGTGGGAGAAAAACCTGAGAGGCAAACTACAGTAGAAGTATACTTCACTATTGTACTTTTATTAAAACGTGGAATATGTATAACTGGTAAACTAACTGTACAAGTTTATATGCAGCATTCTTCAAAGTGTACTCAAGCGGTAAACTCACAGTGTATTACTCAGCTGACTTGGAGAATGCTTGCAGTACAAATACAACTTAAGTTGTAAACCAGATAAGGATACAAATTTCACCTCTTTTACTTTTAAAATATTTCTTGATATTTACTCAGCAAACAAATTCAACTTCTCTGCTACTCTATTTTTGTAAAATTGAATTTAACCTCTTTCTCAGTTATTTAATAAAAGTACCATGAGCTGATCCTTCCATTTTTATCAGCAGTCAGTGTCACATGCGATGGTGCCACGGAACAACAAGGCAGCTAGCAGCCTGTGTCTCTGGTATCAGTCCAGTATCAGGAGTGATGATGGACTGGGTGGACTAGGAGGGAGCAGGCCTGGGTTTGTTCACATCTTTGTCTCGTAATTTTATGGTGCTTTGCGAGTAATGCATTGAAATGAAACTAGAGAATATGGAGCTGTTTTCTTATGCTATCAATGAGCATAGCACCGAGATCACATGACCTCAGTTCGTCTCTTTTGCATTCCGACACAGACAAAAGAAACTGCTGGCTCAGCACGCATTTGTTCTGAGTTACCTCCTTGTTCAGCTTGGCTTGTTTTAGGAGGACATTGTGTGATTACTCGTGTGTGTGTGTGTGTGTGTGTGTGTGTGTGTGTGTGTGCGTGCGTGCGTGCGTGTGTGTGTGTGTGTGGCAGCAGTAGTTTTGTTTCCGTGGAGACAGAGACAAACGCCTTGCCTGGTTGACCATCAGCAGCTGGTCACTAATGATGCAGCAGCGCTGAGCTCAGCTAATTGACCAGACAGAGATGGATCAGGACCTTACGCTCTGCTGTGTGTGTGTGTGTGTGTGTGTGTGTGTGTGTGTGTGTGTGTGTGTGTGTGTGTGTGTGTGTGTTTTGATGTTGGCACGCACCGCTTCTAACATTCACTCAATCAGTAACTTTCTAACTTTGAGAAACCTGCACTCCTCAACCCCGTCCGTGTAGACTCATCCACCTCTTCTGCAGACCATGTGAGATGAAAACAAAATCTCACTTCTACATCCACGAAGCTGCATCTGCAAAATCTCAACGAACAAATAAACCTTGGTAGGTGATGAGCTTTGAGGATCAGGCATGTGCATTTAAGAAGAACAGGGCTCTCAGCATGAGGGTCGAGGGCTCAGGTTTATTTTCACTTGAAGGGAACTGAAGGAACAACCTTGGCCCATTAATAATAGCACTAGTTTGTCTGCGTATGTGTGTTTTTGTCACAAACACACACACACGCACACACAGATAAAACCCTACATAATCACACCCACGATCACACACACACACGCACACCAGAGTTTATAGAGGGAGACATGCAGCTGCAGTCCTTCTCTTGGTGCCCTTCGCTCTCATTTCTGACGATGCCAGCAGATCTCCACTCATATTAAGACTAAAGCTGCCATGATGATAATAGCAGTTGTGGAAATTGGAAATATTTCTTTCTTTTCAGTGCAGTTCTGGGTTTCATCCTTCTGCCCTGTTGAAACGTCATAAATCTGTTCTGTGTTTGTTCCCTAAAATTATACCATCCACTCTCTCTCATTGTCTACACTTTAATTTCACTTTTCAGTCCTGTATTCTATCACGAAAAGAGTCAAAAACCTTTTTTCTCTGGGTAATTTTAGATTGTCATTTTATTTTATGACTCACGGTGGTGTGGTGGATGCCTTGTAGGTTTTTCTATCAAATTTAAAATTGAGCATGAAATCCTGAATATTTCCGTGAAGTTTCATCCAGTACACAAACCACTTAAATCTGCAAATATGTTCTGTATTTTATATCCGCAATCAAAATTTTCCCATAAATAAGATTTTATATGCGCAGGCTAAGAAAACATTTGTCAATCAGTACCAATAACAGGAGGCACATTAATCACCGCATGTGAACGTCAGTTTGATGTTTCTGGATCAGTCCTGATGGTTTATATCATCGACATGTCACTTAATTTACTTCCATTCTGGGGAATCATACTTTTAGCTTTTGATTTTCTATCATTTTAATAAATTAGTAGTCAGTCTTTTATGTGCAGACAGAGATGCAAAGGCGAGGAAATCCTGGAGTGAAGGTTCTGCTGGTATTTAATGGAAGGCCTCTGTGGCTTTATGTGTGGCTTGGCAGCGGTTCCTCCGGTCTGTCTAACCTTCAGCCTCAGCTGCATGCACCGTACGACTGCATGATGTAAGCACCGTTTGATGAATGAGTCTGAAATATGCTGCAAAATCAGTATATTGCGTCTTCCTGCTGTGTGATACACAATACACGGATCATATAATGTCCTGCAGCAGTGACGGTCCCTGGGGATTCCCTCATAATTGCCTGAATGCAAATATGGATTCACCTTCTCACCGTGACCTTCGCTCTCACCCTCCTCCTCCCTCTCCTGTGAGATTACTGCGCCAGCAGGGGCAAAGATTTTTCAAAGGATGTTTGCAAACAAATGACAAACTCTGCATGTGTGTGTGTGTTGGAGAGGGAACTGATGGGGGGGCTTTTCCTCTGGCCCACTGAACTCTCGGCGGGGGAACTTTTCTAATGAATAGCTCAGTCACTGATTAAGGCCCAGAGCAGGATGGGGGCAAAGGGTTAAATATATTCACAGGTTTATTTGACCTCCCTGCTGGGGCAATTAGCCCACCGAGAACAAAGAGTAGATACAATAAACTGCATCCATCAGGAGGCATCAATGAACTGTGATGGTGGTGGTGTTGGCTGAGATCACTACAGAGGCGTCAAAGTCTCTCTGCCTTGCATGTAACACACACAGGGGATGCCATAGAATAGAGGGGTCTTTCAATATGTCTGATTTATAATTGCAAAGCAGAGAGTAATTGTGTGAGAGGTATATTTGTCCTTGTGCCAAAGCCGACTTATGGCTCAGACAATAGCTGGTGTGTGGGTGAGGGGATTCTGGCTCGTTCTTGACTCCAGAAGGAGCAGAGGTGCTGTTAGCAGGGGATGGGCGAGAGCTCCGTTTCCTATCCAGATCCCCTTTGTAATTGAATCCAGCCAAAAAAACGTCTTGCGCATGTACACACACGGTACACACCTCTCTGTCAGTGTTTCCCATGTGGACTCAAGTGCAGCGCAGATGAATGAGGGGCACATCAAAGTGCCTCGTCTGCATAAGGTTTACATTGTTATCTAAGTGGAGAAGAAGTTTCTAGAATCTAGAGCACATGCCATAACATTTCAGTCTCGGGTCTTACATGGTTTAAATCCATCTACACTCATAATCCTCAGAGAAATACCTAGAACCCAAAACACTGAAATCATGAGCGCAGAGGTTGAGGAGGGGGAATTATTGGAGCAGTTTCAATTTACCCCCAAACCATGTGTTCTGTCTGCTTTTCATACTCCTCTTTTGCCCTCTCTCAACCCCCCCCCCCCCCCAAAAAAAAGGGGGGGGGGTAATCACTCAACCCGTTATGCTTTCCTGTCTTAAGTTCCCAAATGTTTATTTATTTCGTGACAATAGACTCTCCGTTTTTCTTTTCCTGGCTCTGTAGAGGATAGAGATACATCATGACATCTGACATTGCAATAAGCCCGGCTGTTAAAGAAGAGTAGCGTGGTCCTGCTCCGGCGTGGTGATGCAGGTGCTATTTCACATCTCTCAGTGTGGAACTTGGCTTCAGCTGCCGGCCACCGAATGGAAGAGAGTGCTTCCTGGTGGCTAATGAGGTGCTGAACCCAGCCTCTTGTTTGTATCAGGAGCACCTGGACCGATCAGAGCCAGGCCCGGGCAGACAAAGGAGCGAGTCTAGCATTTTCACAAAGCCCATTCAAAACATCCAGAACCCAGGGACACAAACTCCCACACTTCATAAAATGAAGGCAGTATAGAATGCAAGCAGAGGCTGGCCCTTCTCTACGCACAAGCAAACTATTGTTTGTCTTTACAAGCTCTCTCTCCCCTGACTTTGTGATTTTATACTCCGTAAAAAGGAAAGCAACTTGGCAAAGATGTTGGGTGCACATTGTTGTCTCTTTCTCATGTAACAGAGACAAAAGCTGCAACTGTGACTGATGGTTTTTACACCCCATTCATAGCGGTTGTCAGCTCTTTCTAGCTGATAATAAAAAGATCACCTGGAGGATTCTGGTCCAGAAACACAGAGAGGAAGTGATTTCTGGGTCGTTTCACAGTAAAACTTCTTCATTCAGCCAATTTATCGACTAAAACAAGCCAAGTTAACGCCCAAATATTGGAGGGATTTCAACACATCTTATATTTTTTTACCCTTAAACTGACAATTTTGAAGTTGGATCAGTCAAGTTATAGGCTTTTTTTCCTCTTTCTTTTGATTCAGTGCAAACACTGGACTGCTTTTCAGTGGCTGCATCCCGCCGTGAGACCTGAGGTGCAAAAAAAAAAAAAAAATCCTCATAATATTATAATGTGAGTGCAAGAACTCCAAGTTAGAGGACCAGAACTCAGTCAGAGCACTTGAGAACAAAGTACCAGAGCTGCCTCTTGATATTGAGACTCTTAGCGCCATCATGCACAAATGTGGTCCCTGTTTCTGGCTTGCATTTGTGCATGTAGCCTGGAAACGCTCCTTTGCACGGATAATTTTCCACTCTTGAATATGTTCTGTGTGCCTGTTTCATGTGCACGTTTGATAGTGCGAGTCTGATCACGGACCTGTCAGTTAAATGGGAGAAAGACAAAGAGCGAGTGAGCAGCTCTGCAAGAGATTTACTTGTTTAGTCTTGTTCAAAAAACAGAAAATCAACATGTAGCAGTCAGTGTTTATACTGCGGCACCAGAAATAAATCAGTTTATGGGAAATATTGTTTGAGACTCCCCCTAAGCCAAGAAAAGGAAGACCGATATTACCACCAAAATTTGTGTGAAAGATTCAGACCGACTGCTAATTGGATTTCTATCACATTCTCTTTTTTGCTCTGGAACTCGAACCATTCTCTGACCCCAGGATATATATTTAAGAAATAAAATGATAGCAAGAGTGTGCTACAAGTAGTCCGTCAGGAACACCTGAGGGCAGAACTGTGAAGTACCTCCGGTGGTAACTGGCATTTGACAAGTGGCCGACAGAGAAACAGGAAGTGAGCATGTTGGGGGGAAAGGGAAGGGGTACTTTGGGCTTGACTGGGAAAGCGGAAGGGTCAGGTGATGTGACGGGCAGGAAGACAGGGTAAGGCTGTAAGACTAGAGGGAGCAGTAACAGGAGGCTTCTGGAACAACCGGGGAAGGAACGAAGCAAGAATAATGTTCTGGCCCATGTGACAGTGGACGTGTTGACTCAGCTTTTATGGATATGAGCTAATAACTGCTATCTAGTCAACAGCAGTGGTTGGTGCAGTGTTAAAGGAAGGAGGTTTGTGGTGAATAAACCAGGGTGAAAGTACGTTTAAATACACAAATATTAATTCCAGATCTGCGATACGATACAAACTGTGGTCTTACACTGAGGTTTTCAGTAGGTTGCAGCCGTGCATATCCTAATTCTGTCTCTCTAACAGTCGTTGCATGAACAATGAATATGAATTAGGATCTGTGAGATCAGCAGGTTCCATGTTTTTCTGTCAGCGTCTAATTACTGGGCCATCAACAATTTAGCAGATCTTGACAGGGGTTTGGATTCGTGGCGTACTTGCGAATGGCTACTGACCCACAAATTAAAAAATTTCTGCAGCGTCAGAACACCAGATTTAAATTCTGAATGACATTTTTTTTCCTTCCCTCTATCTTCTGTTTCAGATGCAGGGAACCAGCTTGTGGCCCAGGAGGCCATAAGGAAACCGTCCACACTGCGCCGCCCGCCTGCACGTGCAGGAGAGACAGTTTCTAGTAAGATCTCTGACTGCATTACCGCTATGATGATTCAGAACAATTGATACCATACACAACGTGTTTGGCACCTGATTCCTAAGATGAAAATGTTGTGTTTTCCAGACTGTCTCAACTGTAGTCGAATCACAGCGATGAGCGACAGGCTGAGTTCACTTGAGGCGAAGGTTTGTACACACGTTCAACCACAGAATCTGAAACATTGTGAAATATAAATAAGTGTTTTGTTTATGTCTTCCTTTGTCAGTTCCAAGTACTCACTGCGTCGGCTTCCATATCACATCGCCACCTGCAGAGCAAAGGAGGAACTACATCTGAGGCGCTGATGGGAGCTGCGCCAGCTCAGGGAGCTCCTGGTGAGCAGGGGCCTGCAGGTATTTCATGCTGTCAAGCATGAATAATTATTAAGTTAAAAATACTGCACATTTCCATTTAATGGAGTCTAGGGTTTTGTGTTTTGATAATTGTGTCAGAAATCACTCTGGGCTGCTTTCTCCACCAGCAGCAACTATTTTTCTACCTGCTCACTTAAGCTTGTATCCTATTTCCTTCACTGCACTCACGCTCATTTCCTTCAGACCAAGTAAAAGCCGGTTGTCTGAGCTGCTCACTCTCATCGAGTTCTGGGTCTGTATGGAAAGTGAACACTTGAGAGCGTGAAAGTTCTCCCTGGAGTCGATCCCAGCTCTGGCTGCATCGAGCGCTCTCACCCTGCTGCACTGTCACTATCTGAATATTAACACATCTCATTTAAAGCTACTGTGTGAAGAATTTTGATTTGATCAAAACATCTTAGAAATGATTCAGATTATTTTTGTGTGTAGAAAACAATGAGACAGTACTGGTGAAAACTGACATGGTCCATGTATATTACAGGGCCTTGGGTGTCTGTTTTGCTCTACCGCTAGAGGGTGCCAATATCTTCAGTGTATATGTTTTACACATGGTGACTTTAAGATCTCTATGTTGATTGTATTCACAGTAAAGCGAGTGTGCACATTACCTTGAAATTTACTTGAAATTTTCTCCCTGAGGGATAAACCTTTTCCATTTTCATGAGCTTTCTTCTTGCACCACCCTCGAGCTGAAATGCAACTTTGACCAGAAGATGTTTTGATTAAAGTTCATTTTTCTTACCAAGAGATCCAAATGCTTTTGATTTAAAGCGATTAATACTTTTTCAGGCACCAGTCACAAGTGAGGACCCGTCAACAGTGACTTGAAGAAAGTTTTATTGTGCCGTGTGTCAACAAGCACTGCTGCTTCTAGGAGGTTCATAGGACAAGCTTCAGTCTGCTTTGTCTTTTATAATTAACTGAGGCTTCCTCGTGTCCCTTTAGCCACGGCTAGCTCAGTGTTGAGCCTGTCAGACCCTAATTAACAGCAGCACTGGCTTCCTGCCAATGCCGTCTGACATTATTCAACCTGTTGTTTGCTCAAACTTTCCATGGAGTTACATGGCTCAATTAAGTGGCGTCTCTCCTTTTCATTGAATCTTTTCCCTGCAGGTCCTCAGGGTGAGAGGGGGCGAGACGGTCTTCCTGGCAGAGATGGTAAGTTTTAGCCATAGCTGCCTTTTTAGTTGATATAAAACCATTGAATTCTGTCAGTTAAGGCTCTGTGATTCCTCACAACAGTTTCCTTCTTGTAGGGAAACCAGGGTCTCGAGGGCTGCCAGGTCCCAGCGGGCCTCGGGGTGATTCTGGGGCAAGAGGCCCATCTGGAGCCCCTGGATCAAAGGGAACCCCAGGACCAGCAGGTAAAACAGGAATAAATGAACCATTCAGTAGCAGACAATTGCCAGCTGATAGAAACAAACGAACCCTTGTCTCACTCGATGTTGACACAGTTTGGTGTCGTAAAGATTTGTGTGAGCATGTCTTTGAGACAGATGGAGTGTTTAGCAGGGTAGTTGCGTGCTTGCCTGTCCACTTAAGCTATTGTCTGTAGGACAGAACATGTGAGTGGCTTACTGTTGACAGAAGACTTGAGAAGAGGAGAAGGATCCCTCACAAAACACTGACCCATGATATCCTTTAGAGTATTCGCCTTTCCCTTAAAGCTATACTTCACCCAAAAAGTGTATTTTGCCTTTCCAAATACTTACAAATAGGTGTCCTGGACTCACAACGAGTTTTTTTTTCACTCCCGCATTACTTCTTTGTGACTCCAGAATGTGGAAAGTGCCAACTGACTGACTAAACAACTTTTGGGCAGTTTTGCTGTGGGTTACCTTCACTCACCATCAGCTTCAAGTTGAATATAAGTGTCTGTCTCTGTTTCTGCATTCTGGAGTCATGCAGGAAGGGGGGGGAAAAAAGACATTATGGGCTCAAAACACCTATTTGTGAGTTCTTAAACTCTTGTTAAATATTATGTCTTGCCTACAAAATGTCTCTAAAAGGGCTGTCTCTGTGTGTGTTGCAGCTCATGGTCAACTTCTAGTTATATACAGTACAAATATTAAATGATCTGTGGGAAAAAAGTGCATCCACAGGCAGCTGTGACTTCAATGATGACAAAGCAAATGGTTGTATATGTTTGTCATCACATCTGCGCTGGCTATAGGCTGCTGTTTCTCTGCTCTGGCTCATGAAGGGAGTGCAACATATGACCCCTGTGCTGTACCTGCTGTTGGGTACAGATGAGATTTAGAGGAAAAGTTAAACTACAAACCCACTTTCCTAGAAACGCCATGTGACTTCAATCTGCAATGAACATGAGCTATACATACACAAATCCCTGGCCCTTATGATTTCCATATGCCTGTGGTGTTATTGTTTTTTCTATCTCCATTACTTCATAAGTACCCCCAAACCAGTGCTGTGTCTTGTATCCAAAGCTATACTCTCTTTACTCTGCTTTAAAAGAAATGTCTGTATAAGGAGAAAGATAAACACAAGACTGGAATGTGTCCAGTTTTGCTCACAATATGGACAAACATGTCATGGAGCCAGGGGTTATGGGAAAGATGGGAGGCCAATAAACTGGTGAAGTCAGGAGAAGTGACATTTTTATATGATAAACAGTCATGATGCGTTCAAAGTGAGTTGCCTTCTAAACTGTGACTCATCTTTTGACACACTGTTGCCCAGCTGCTCCAGGGGACCATGATACTTGGGGGAAAAAATAGAAAATTGTTTATGCCAGTAAGTCACGTAGACTCTGAAGGGCCACTTGGACTGGCCAGTTGAAGCAATGTGCCACATTTTGGAGCTTGGAGTCTCCTCAACTCAGCCAAAACACAGCTGCTCCTGCTGCAAGTGAAAACGGCCCACAGAGGCGTCAAATCAGGGTTATAATAACATCACTTTGCAAGGCCATAATTATCAGACTTTCATAGTCGGTTGCATCACCCCCACTGTGCCGTACACAAACAGAAAGGTGATGAGTCTGAATCTGACCATGATCAAGAGGTGGTGTTTACTGGGCGGCACTACCTCAAAAGTCCAAACAATGAGGTCAGATGCTTTTCTTCCCCCGTCGGAATAAAATTACTGTGGGGGATGGGGGGGGGGGCAATTCCACTCTTTGGCCTGAGTAGCTTCAGTCTGGATGGTGTGTGAGAGAGCATAGAATTTAGTGTGAACCAGTGCCAGTAACACTTTGCAGTTAATTGGTGTTTATTTGAGTGTCCCTTAAATAAGTTCCCAGCAGCAGACCATTAAAGACCCTCCTCCTGTTAATTACAAGTCAGCCAGATGAGTCTTTGGCTCACACACTCCTCTCGATGTTACTCCACATGTGTTGAAGAGCAGCAGCACACACTCACCGCTGCTGGACGCTGACACTTCATGCAGGACTTTGTCATATCTCCTGTCTTTGAGAAATTATTGGGGCCTTTCTGTCCTCTGTCTCCTCAGGCCCCCGTGGTCCACCAGGACTCCCAGGAGAGAGGGGTCTACCAGGTCCTCCAGGGCCTCCTGGCCCCCCAGCACCAGCCAGTGCCCACATCCCAGACCTGGAACAGAGTAAGACCCTGGACTACGAACAGAGCATGACTCAAACTGTTATTATTATACTGTCTATATGTAGGTCATAAGTGCTTTGTGCATCATTAAGATGTAAAGGTTCTGCTCCATAATTGTTGCAGCTTCACTTGATTAGGCTGCAATTCTCCTACATTTCAGAGCTCCAGATAGATTTAGGTTCTACCCCGGAGAACATTGTCATGTTGAAACACTGTTGACTTAATTTGCAGTGAGCTACAAGGATGCTAACCAGCCACCCTCCTTCCAGCTTGTAGATTAACCAGGGTCAGCTCCTCTCCAACACTGGTGTGCGCTCCGCCTCCACTTTTGTCTTTATTGGGCCAAACCAGACAATGTGACCTCATGTCCTTAGAAAGTCCATTTATAATGATTAAAACGTGTTAGCTGTGAATGAGTACCATTGTTCTCAGACGGGTTGAGTAGGTTTAAATGGCTTATATTCTTCGTTAGTGGCTTCGCTGGCAAGTCGCTACACGGAAGCTCTCGAATGGTTTAGGATAAATGATAAACACTGAAAGGACGAGAATTAGAAACAGCCAGGATGGCGGTCAGTCTGTAACTGCGACTTGGTCGATATTGTCCCCCAGCCAAGTAGAACAGAATCAAAGAGCGTGAAGCTGAAGCAGAACAGCCTGAGATTGACGAAGACTTCACATGCTGGGATGCGAACCTGTTCACCACTGATGTCACTCAACAACTTCCAGATGTAGGCCGCTCAGACAGCTGAGGGGGAGTGTGAGAGACAGGCAGGGGCCTGCACTGGCTCTTTTCAAGGTCAATGCATCAGCAGATTTTACATGTTGATTCAGTGGTAAAACAAAGTATGCAGCACACACACATTTGGACGCTATAGGTTCCTGTGTACAGAAAGCGGCGTTGAGGTTGGCACAATGATGTCCGAGGCCATTTCTTTCTCATCAAGGTAACAGCAGGCAATGTTAGGGGGGGCTCTGCGCTGACCTGCCATCAGAAGATACTGATTTATTGTGTTTTTACGTAGGCATCAAGAGGCTACAACTCCCTTCGGCTGAAAAGTCAAGAGTGTGAAGTTGTGAAGGACGGTTTACTAGTAAAACTCTGATAGCAGCGTTTGCGAGTGCTCACACGTTTTCATGTCAGGGTAAGCCACATATCCCTGTCAGAGAATGGACGTGAGACAGAATCCGACAGCGAGAATATGTCTGGTTTGGATGTCTCCTCTGTCTGTGATTTGTCAGCTGGATGATGTTTCAGCACGTCTCCTCCTCATCCTCCTCCCCCTCCCCCCTCTGTGCCCCCTGAAGTCAAACGCTGGGATCGGATCTTTGTTTCTTGTCAGTACAATATAAACTAATGACCACACACTTCCTCAATCGCTCACGTGTACCACCCTCATCCTCTTCTCCTTTCTCTGAATACTCGACCTGTCAGAGTGGATTTGGAAATAGACCTTTCATGCAATATTGTACAACAACTTTTTTTTTTTAATTAATTGAATTGCGGAAGCTTTTGAACATATCAAATAGCAGTTTACCGTTGAAGCCTCTAGGTCTGATTGTTGGAGAATACCGCCCCCTAGTGGTTACTGTGTTGAAATACAAAGGGGGTTCTGTGTTACTTAACAATGCTGCTTCATACGCTCAACCCACCTGTCAGAAACTCTTTAGTTTAGATTGATATAAACAATTTAGTGTTTAATCTTTGTGTTTTTCTGAAAGATGAGATTATATAGACAGGATAACAAATAAAGTAACACAAGGAGAGAGACAAAACTATCTTCACCATGGCCGTTTATCTCCTGCTGTAAATAAAACCTACTGGGATATGGAGACGGTGAAGCAGCACCATGGTGTGACCGAATATGGCACTGCAGATACTTTATCAGCATTGTTCACATTCGTACAGGTCGAGGTAAAGACCCCTTCTTCAGCAACTCCTTCCATGACTCGCGGGGGTCACCTGTTCCAGGACCTAAGGGTCCCCCCGGGCCTGTTGGTAAGTGTTTGTCACTGTCCATCTTGACTTTATGCTTTACTGGACAGATGTTTTATCAAGTAGCCTCTCCACTGTCAAACTGTCTAACACTGTGAAATAGTACAGTTAACTGTTTCTCCTAGACACCGATTTTACCAAACATTGCCAGTCATATATGATTTGCTATATGTGTCTCATATCATGATGATGGGGATCCTTTTGTGTTTTTCTATACAAACCCCAGGACCATGAAATAATTACACAAACTCATGGTCACAACTTTTTTCAAGCAACATTTACCAAATGGAGTATTTTCTCATTTAGCTGCTGGTCAAGTTGGGCACTGTTTTTTCTTCTATGTCAACGAGAATAAGTGTTCAAGCAATTAATCCAAAAAGTTATCTAGAGGTAAATATGATCGGGATAATGTATCATTAAAGTGATCAGTGTAGCCCTCCAAGATTAAAAAACAGCAATACCTCCTTTAAGCTCCTGATGCTGAATATAAATATGAATTCTTCCCTGTAATGTGCAGGTCCTCCAGGTCCCAAAGGCCCAGTCGGACCTCCTGGCCCACCAGGACAGAACGTAAGCTTGCTCACGGCACCACGGTGTACTGCCGTCACATACTGACCCAAAAATATAACTGGTATGTAGTTTCATTAAAAGAAACCCAATCAACTTCTTGGAAAATCCAAATATTTTCCATCCTTACCAGAGCCAGACAAGAATGTGTGTGTTAGGCGGCTGAGACCCTCAGAGACCAGCGGACCATTAGCTTAGCACAATGAATGGTAGTGGATTGGAGGTGTTAGCATATCTCTGTCTAAGGTTATCAAATACATGCTTCTTGTTCTCAGAACTTTGGTTTTAAAATAACAGTTCACAATTAGGAGACATCAGAGTTTTATATTTATAGTAAGAACTACTTTCCTGACCAATCCGCTGGGTGCCATGATTTGAAACAGCACTTCAAAAGCCCCACTGTAACTTCCACTAACGCTATAAAGTGCTCGTGGAAAAATAGAAGAGCGACTGCTGCTAATTATCGTGGCTGATTTTCTAAAAGAGGATGAGGACGATCTCTTCTGAATAAATCAATTTCACGAATCTTATCTATTTGATGACTTTAAGGTTTTCAAACATTTACCGTTTGCTACTATTCATTGTGCTAAGCTCACTAACGGTCAGCTTGTCTCTGTGGGTCTCTGTTCCCCTCTTCACACACAGATTAGAGAAGGGTATCTATCTTCTCCTCTGTCCCAAAAACTTTGTTTGCTCCTTTAGATATGTTTGTTATTTAAATGTCTTTTCTGACGGTATCTAGGGGAAACCTGGAGACCCTGGGATGAAGGGTCCTGTTGGGCCAAAAGGAGAACGTGGGGAGAGAGTGAGTACATAGACCTGAATACTTTTAAGTGTGTTACTTTCAATTAACTGTTTGTCCATAGGAAAAAAACAAAACAAAACCCTCTTTATTTTACCTTTAATTTTTCAGGGTCCTTTAGGTTACCCTGGAGAGAGGGGCTTTAAAGGCGAGCCAGTAAGTCACCCCCACCCTGCTGTTTTGACAGTGATGAGCTGTGTGAACAAGTTAATGAAATGGAAATATATGACATTTATCATAGAACTACAAGACCTGACAGCCCAGACCTCACTGATCTGCTGGTTTTAATACAGTAAACTGCTGTGCCATTGTTTTTTTTTTTAAACTTAATATTTCTTTGCAGGGAGCACCAGGTCCCAAAGGAGAACCAGGAGAGAAGGGCCTACCGGTGAGAAAATAGTGGTGCAGCACAATCACACGCGCTGGCTGCTGGCCTGGACAGAGGGCTTTTATTTCTAGATTTTAAATCATGCTTTACGATTCCTTCATTGAAAATTAAATGTTTCCTCTGTCAGTCTAATCCTTACTTTTCTTTTACCTCCTTCTCGTTTTACAAGAGCAATCTAAATGTAAGATATTTTCTTTCCTGTCGTCACATGTTCCTATTGTGATGTAATTTATATATTTGGTGACCTTTAGTTAAAGGACCAGTGTGTGAATTTGAAAATAGCCACCTTTCACCTCAAACCCTCCCTGTGAAGGGAGTAGGTGTAGGATGAACCTACACTTGTCAAAAGTTTGGTCATATTCGGTTGCTGGCTGGATTTTAAAAAAACATCCAGTGGGAATGAAGTATGGACAAAGGCTCTTTACCAACAGTTTGATGTTTGGGCTCCAGAGAAGTTTCTTGGTCGCACTAATCATCAGAAGGTTTAAAGGTTATGGTGGTGTTTTTCTGTGAAACACATAGTACTGCACACCAGACGTCCCTCCATTTTCTCAGCAGCTCGTCCAGCCATGATACTGCCCATAAAAATAGAAGGGAGATGTGGTTTAAATCTCCTCTTCATCCATCTCAGGTGTCTGGGCTCTGCCCTCCTCCCTAGTGGCTATTTTCTGCCTCTTTTTTTTTTAGTCACAATGATGTGAAGTTTATAATCTACGACCGTTGAGTGGCTGCATTCTAGCGAGGGATGAACAGCTTAATAAGAAAGTGATACCACGGTGGGAAAACAGCAGAGCACTTTCCATTAGCTGGTTGAGAGATGACGCAGGTTAAAGTTACAATCATAAATTTAAACAAGTGTGACAAAAGAGCAAACTATCATGTCGGAGGGTATTTGTCCTGTCTGGGGCTACTGTAGATACAACATGGTGGCTCCACGGAAGGTGACCTGCTTCCTTTGTCTACATGAGGAGCTCATTTTTAGCTGAAAAGTTCTTAGCTTCAGGTTATGATACACTGATGAAAACCTTGGTAGTGCTAGTAATTCCTCCAAAATTCTACACACTGGCCCTTTACGTCTAACCATCACCTGTATCTCCGGTTATGGTTATGATCTTTTTACAGTCATCGTGGCTGTAATGGGCCACACGCTTGTATTCAAAGAGTACTTTTCTTACCTGTGAAGAGTCTGTTTTGTTTATGATTTCAGCTGGTGATCTGTGTGATTATGTGTGTGAAAACCTGTGGTGTGTTTTTGTATTATTGGTCCTCGGGGTGTGCTCTGGACTGCTGTCCCCTGTCACGACACTTTTGTCTTGACCCTGAAGCTGTCTGACTCCCTCTGCAAGCTACTGTCCCCATGGCTACCTTTCACAGTCACCTTTTCAGCATCTGGCTTTGGCATATACATGTAAACTTACAAATACCTTTTAAACAAGAAAAGAAAAAAAAAAAAAACAGCAGCAACTCCTGACTGAGTGGAAGGATCATTTTAGTAGAAAATATCAGAAATGAATGATTTTTTAAAAAATTGACATTAAATCGTCTTGAAGATGTGTATATGCCAAATCACTCCATATGTGTCAGTGATGGGTTCTGAGGTGGTGTGTTCTGATGTGAGTGGAGTGGATACAGCTATCCTCTTTTATCCCACAATGCAACCTTGCATGACTGCACCATGAACGTTTCCTGGATGTCAAAATTAACCACAAAATGGTAACGTAACAGAGAAACAGAAGCTCAAATTAGAGGCACAACTTGAGAGGTGTTTGTTCACTCTTTAAAAATATAGAATAGCGACACTCTTCACTCTGTGCATTTTTTTTCCCTTCAGTATGCTCGTGGTTTGTCATTTCATCACTCACCTGGGCACCAAAACCTCTTCTTTGCATGTATTCTTTGTGATGGCGATGATCTCAACTATCTGACTATCCAACTACTTTTTATTCTATTATTGAAACAGTAACTTTTGAAACCATTGTCTTATCTTTAAATGCGTGAAAATGTAGGCTATGGTGATTTCATTGGAAATCTGTACTGGCTTCACTGATTTTGGGACTATGGCATTATTAAAAATGAAAGCTGTGGTGCTTGGCTGAGCTGCTGCCAAGCAAAAGAAATGCAGAGAGCATGATTAAAGCTAAATCCTGGATGTGTGATATTAATAATCCAGCTGGTGAGGCTGGTGTGTAACGTGCATGCAGGTGCTGCCCAGCCCAGCATGGCAGATACTGACGTCATGTAGTGGCATGGCCGGAGAATGAGGGAGATACGGAAAAATATAGGGAAGAGACGATGTCAGTGTGCTGGGCAGATATGTGGACTGTTTTAACCTTCTAACTGCTGAACTGTATTGAGAAAATGACTTTGCATCTTGGCGAGCAGTTTCTTGGCTTGTGCTCTTTACCTTGACAGCTGTATCTATCTTCACAGGGGGACGGAATACATCAGATCAGAGAGGCGCTGAAGATCTTAGCCGAGAGGGTTTTAATCCTTGAGACTATGATCGGTATTCATGGTGAGTAGGAGGCCTGAGGCAGGGTCAGCTTAAGGCAGGGGTCAAAGGTGGGGGGCTGAAACTCCCACCGCACCTCACTCCTGGGACTCCTGGGAGTGGGAACAGTCGCGAGCAGCCCCAGGACCCAGACTGGTGTTTCCACACCCTCACGCAGTCCCCCCTGTCACTGCTCTCTGATAGGACATTAGCTTGCAGATGTTCCACGACTTGCAGGCAGACCTTGAGCTTCTGGCTCGTAGGGTGACGCTGCTGGAGGCTATCATCTGGCCAGGTAACGCCGAGACATCCTCACCCACAGCTCTGCTGGCCCCTGCAGATAGCCACACTTCACACCTTTGACACAAAATCTAGGAAGAGTCCACTGATTGTTTAGATTGTCCAAAGTACTGAATGTTGATCTCCTCACTGAAGAATAGATGTTTTGTTCAAATGTTTTTTTTTTTTATGTCAATGTTGGGAGTTTTAATCCCACAATGCCAGCAACGATATTAATTGAATGAGTAAAATCTGTTTTTGTGAGTTAATGTTAACCAATTTGTGTTTAGTGTGCTCGTCTAGCCAGTAGTGCTGCAACAATTAAGTAAACTAACTGAATTGGCAATTTACATAAAATAAGAAAAATATTACTAGTGTAGTATTGTCCTCAAATAAATGCATTTTTATATTCATTGTATGATATTTTTATGATCGTTGCCTCAGGACTGTTGATTCAACAATATTACCTGACAATTCTTAATTTTTTTAAAACTTTTTTGTGAATTTTTTTAATATAAAACAATAATTGAAAAGGTCATTGATAACAAAAACAATCCTCCGTTGCAGCCCCACTAGCCAGACATACATCATTTACAGCAGATTCAAGTCAAGGTGCTTTGAGCACTCCCAACTAGTTGGTAATTTAATTGAAAACACAGCAACATGTGTCCTGTCAAAATAAGAGCCCACCTCCAGGTAACAGCCAAACCAGTAGACTTGGATTAGGACAAAAGGGCGCACGTCCGCACACGCACACACACACACTGATGGACAGGGAGGCCCCGTTCCAACTGCTGTCTTTCTTCAACAGAACCTGATCTAGGGTCTGGGGATGGACCGTTTGGCACAGCCTCCCCTAGTTTCTACAGAGATAAGCGAGCAGGTGCGCTTCCATATCGACTTGCTTCTCCTCTGTCCTCCGACACCAAGGTTCGAGGGAAGTAGCCCCCCCGCTGACCCTGAGGACGCAGGCTGGGTTGAATCCCCCCTCAACAGATTTAGACCTTATCTGATCCCTCTCTCTGGGCTTTACTGTCAGATATAAGCTGGGGGGGACACCTCAGGGAAACTCCATAAACCCTACATCTGGAATGTGAGAACTAGACCCCCCCCCCCCACACACACACACACACACACACACACACACACACACAAACCCATCACCAAACCCTCTATGTTACACCCAGCAGCTCCCTCTGTCACAGATTAAAACTGGTCATGTTTGATGAAAGGAAAGTCTGAATCCTGCGTGGTGCTTCTCGAGCCATAAACAGCTCCGGACAATAAGGGTCACTAGAGTAATCAATTAAAGGAGGAATCGGTGGGAGAGAAGAGACTGGATTTTAGTGGGAGTTTCTGCCACCGTGTCACTGCGGCGAGAGGAGACTCCATTATTTAAATGTAATGAGCATGTACAATTTGCAGAACACAAACAAATCTCTTCCTCTAGTATTCATTTTGTTATGCTTCTATCATATTGTTAAACTCAATGTTATGTAGTGCACTAAAAAGATGAAGTCATCTCTACTTTATACATGTCGCTAACAGTGATTTGTACTCTTCTGATGTGAGTGTTTTCCCATTCAACACATTGTTAAAGTGACTTATTATACATGTTTGGGTTTGGTTGCATTTAAACTGAGTGAGTCAATTTATGTTGAATTTTAGAAACGGTGATTAAAACATCTTTAAATTAACATACACACAGAGGAAATAACAAAACTGTTAATGGAACTTATTTTCCCACTGTTGTGTTGGTAAACTGCTTAAACTATCCTGATGAAAAGACTCTTTTTCATTCCACATCAAACTTATTGTGAAACTATTTAAAAGTGTAGTTTATTTTGTATGCTGTTGTGTAACCATTTCATATTTTGAACCCCCCCCCCCCCCTGCAAATGTGTTACTGTGTTAAAATAATCCTGTCTAGATGATCGGTGTAATAAAATGATGTTCATTGTTTTGTTTTGTTTTTAAACCATGTCAACTCTCCTCATTTGTTTTTAAGTCCATTCAACCTTATTATAACATAGATGATCTCTCTGACATACATGTACCAGCTGATGCAGAAGAAGTTACCTATTCCCATCTTCAACAAAGTCACAGTTGTGTCTCACCACCTCTTATAAGAGAATTCTGATCATTAACCAGCTTCACCAGTAGCCCACAGGGAAAAAACTAATATTAAAGCTCAGCAAAAATCCAAGCATAAGTCCAGTTTACTCCACAAAGACTAACACCTTCAGGTAGTGCCTAGGTGTTTTGTGATGGCCTCCCCTTTGCCACCACCACCGCCTGCTCTCCAACGCTGTCGTCAATAAGCAGGGAGATGGCGCCATCTAGCCGTTTAGTGGCTGCTAAAGCCACGACAGCTTTCTCCGTTGGGAAGCCCATCTTCTCCAGCTGCTGGAGTCTGAAAGGAAAAAAAAAAGAAAAATCAAAGGATGTCATAAAAAATTAAACATTAACATAATATTTGAAACACTCAACCGCAACTAACCGCAGAGAAGAAACTGAAGATTTGGGCACTTCTACTTTAGCATCAACATCCTCAGGTGCATCCTTTAAGGAAGCCAGAATCCCAGCACTCAGCATCTGTTCCTCCAGCATCTCTGCCTCAGACAGTGTTGCAGATTCTTGCCTAAACCAGACAGGCATTGGCTCCACCCATGTGTGATAGTTCAAAAAGGAGGGATCTCTCACGGGAGGAGGAGCTGCCTGATCTACTGGCATCCCCTGAGGAGACGATCTAGATCTGTGGGAACAGATAAGAGGAATAAATCATGTGTAGGGTGGAGGGTTTCCAAAGATCACGGATGGGAATGAGAGGACCTTTACCTCGGTGAGTTACTGTAGGTGGGCAACCTGAACCTGGCTGAAGTAGGAACATATGCAGAATCAGGAATGAGATTCAAGACGCTAGCTGCCTCCAGCTCCTGCAACACCCCAATGACAGACTGATCATCTGGCAGGTTAATTAAGAGCCATAAAAAGACTGGAAGGCATCTGCTTAATTTTAGATCTGATGGAGGACAATGCACTGCGACCTAGACAACAACACACATTAATGTTGCAATAACTTTTCATATTTCATTAGGAGGCCTGAAACACATACATATTGTAGAGCCCAGGGGTAAAGGATAAGGAGGAAAATACATGCAGCACATTGGGTAAAATTACAGGGGAAATGTAAACGCTGATAAATATTTTATCCTTGAGAGCAGAATCCTTGATGTGAAGTTGGTCAGTTTTGTAGGCAGTTAACTGATGTCAATCTTTAAATATAAAGTGTGAAGGAGAGCTTCATGGACTAAATTTGGATTAGTTTAAGGTGCAGTTTAGACAGGATGATAAATAAGATGCCTTTATTGACCTGCCATGGTCATATCAAACCTTTAAAAAGGTTCTTAGGGCATCTGGGAAATTAAATCGGAACAACTCTTTGAATCACAAGGCAACAGAGCAAACAAGCCCCCATCAAAATGGGTTTTTCCATAATATGGTCCAATACCAGTATGTGGGAGCGTGTCTCATTATGGTAAAATTAAACAACACACCCTGTGCTTATGGAAGCCTAAATTGGCAAATGAGCAAAGAAAGGATACAATTATGGCCTATGATTATTGAGCAGAAGTGAAGCAGGGCTGGTGTCCCAGGGAGCAGCAGCAGAAACAGCAGCAGAAGCAGCCAGGGGAGGAGCCAGACTGGGAAACACCTCAGCAGCTTCCTCTGCGTCATCTGACGGCACTGGGCTGTAAACAAGGCCAGCTGGACGCCAGAGTAGCCACAGATCCGGCTAGCTTCACCCGAGAAGACAAAGATAACCAGGGTGTAAAACAGAGGTAGTATAGCCATAGTGAGGACAGAGAGGCCGAGGAATGCGACTGTCCCCCAGTGACGCTCCTGACACGGTCCAACAATGAGGAGGTGGGCGACGCTGACCAGCAGGGAGGGCAGCTCATCATGGCTGACAGCATACAGGAACACATCTGGAGAATAAAAGGGTTATTTGTTATTATTACCATCCTTCAGATGTCAGAAGCCATGAAACTGGTGGACATGAATACCTCTGAGCCCTGGGAGGTTTCCATCTGGACCTACGCTGAGACTAGCGTGGACACCCGCAGCATGCATGAGCAGGATCAGGGTGACCAGAAGGCTTGTTCCCAGCAAGAACCCACGGCGGTCTGACCCAAACCAAGACCGTACTGACAACAACCGATAAAGCATGCCTTAAGATTAAGTGTAGCTCATTCACTCACGTCTCCTCGTTGCGAAAAGTCAAGTAAACTCGCATCTGTTGGAAATTCAACGTTTATCTAACTTGTTTCTCATGGTGGGAGCTTAAAGTTGTACATCCACAAACTGATGTTATTAGCTTCAAACTCCTCCTCGATATAACTTGTACTGTCCCTCGCACCCTCGTTGGAAACACCTATGAGTTGTAAGGTTATTATTGCAGTGTGACGGATAATTATACTAATTTGTTTACATCAGCCTTGCAGAGGCTCTGCGGGCTCTCGCTTCCGCATTGCCTCTTCTTCTTTTAGTTTGACGGCGGGTAGAAACTATGACAATTACGGTACATACTGCCACCTACTGTATCGAAGTATAATTCTATCTCGAAGGGAAAATCAATCAATAATTTAACGCTTACCTCAAATTCTATGAAACATACATATCTCCTTCAGATATTCCACAATGACCTTTTCTAAGCTGGTACGTTGGCGTATTAGATGGGCAGTTAGAAATAATAAGGAAGTCTAAAATCAATCCATTAAGCTGACTTCCAGTAGTGAACACTTCTTTATGGGTAGTTGCCAAGCCAGAATAAATGCATATTACCACGAAACAGGCATGTAGATTAAAATTCAAAGCCAGTGGCACGAATGAATCTCAACTGAATATTCTTGATATCAAACATTTTTATGCTAGCAACCTAGGAAAGTGGCCAAAAATAAATAAATAAATACTCCAATTCTTGGCTTTGTTTATTTGTGGAGGAAGCAAGCTTTGTGCTTTCCTTTTTATATCATTTAAAAACAAGATATTTATTTTCAACAGATGCAGGCTTGTGGGCATAAGCAGATTTACAATAAGCAGAAGTGATAGACAAGGGCCTACTTTCTGCTCCCTTGTAAATTAGCAGTTTTATGAACGTTGATAAAAATTTGGCTTTGTATTTCACCCTGGCCTGAGCTAGTTTCTGTATTTAACTGAGTTTTTAATGCTTTGAGACACTGTGGCATGGCAGAGAGGACTTAGTATGTTTCCTGTTCTATCCACTTATAAGTTGGGTTACCAACTAATGTGAATGTGTTTTACTGTGCTTTGATTGAAGACATGCAGTTTTATATTTAAGTGATTGCCAATAAGAATTATACACTGATTTATGTCCTGTTTTTGAATCAAGTACATAGTCATCTATTTCATCCTCTTCTCATGCTCCTGGGAAAAGGGAATTCGTGGCATTGACAGCAGCTGTTCTCACCGTGGACTTCTCCTCCCTGAGCTGTTGAATACTAGACGCGCTGTAAAAAGCTGAACATCAATTCAGTGCTTGTACATATACTGACATTTGATGATGGCAGGCATGTATCTCATCAATGCACTTTCAGACCGAACAGAAATGCCTTTAAACCTCAACCTTCTGCCTGACTGTGTCTTATAGGGGAATCGCATATCTCGCGATATTTTGTGGTGACTACGCAGTAAATTGCGATCTCAAGGGAGTAGCTCTCTGTCCAGTCGTCTAGCACAGGCACGGTAAAATGGCGTCGGCTCCGGGTAAGTGCAGTTTTGCTTATTATAAACTGATTCTTTCGTGATATGCGAGATTCACAGGAAGAGTTATGTCACCTAATTGATTATAATTCCATTAAAATGCCTTAATCCGCCTTTAATCATGTATTTGATCGAATAATCGTTGTTCGCGCTCACGCCCGGCCTCAGGCCTACCTGTATTTATCTGTTATCACCCTGACGTTGCGGTATTTCCCCCTTTCTTGCCTCATAGTTTTATGTCTTTGTTATTATATAGATAATCTTAGTCTGTTGCAAGTTTTAGTAATAGTGGAGGGTTCGGAAGGCAAATAAGCACAACTCCTAGATGGTTCCGGTGAATATTCATCACCGTCAAGGATGGCGGTGTCTGCGTGTTTTTTGAATGGCGGTCAAACGGCGGGTTAGAAGAACGTGCTGCTAGCATTAGCGGAACTATGCTACAGCGTTAATCCCGACTTCATGACTATTTATTTTTTTAATTCCAGATTACAGTTCGTACAACCAGTCAACTTCTCAGCAGGGGTAAGTATTTAATCTCGTGTTTTTAATATCTTGGATTTGTATGTATAGTATATTTAGTGTGTGTGTATATAGTCCTTATGCAAACTCTTGAATTGCTTTACGGCCTAATGTTAGCTTAGATGTTGCCAGGAGACCAGGGGGTTTTGTTAGCTTAGTGGCTGAGGGAAGTGAGTGAGGACTAGTTAAGAGCCATTTCATCTGTACTGTTAAAGCATTTAGCCTGGATGGTATCTAGGATTAAGTGCAAATGCAGTTTGAAACTAAAACTCTTTGTTGTTCACAGGTATGCATCTTATGCTGCCCAGCCCTCACAAAATTATGGACAGTCTGCTCAGGTGAATAATGCCAGTGTCTTAAGTTGTTTGCTTTTTGTTTGTGGGCTTTTGAATTTATGTGTCATAGAATAACTCTGTATTAAACTGCCCCCTCCAAGGAGATTGTTTATTTCAAGGCAGTTGTATTGCATACTTCAAAACTTGTAAGTGGTTTCAATGTTGTTGCAGATTATAATGCATTGCTTACAAAATTGGAGTTGGGTTAACTAAGGAGGCGATTGAAAGAGATTGATGTCGTACAATCAATCAGTATGTATTTATATAGTGCAAAATCACAACAAAAGCTATCGCAAGGCACTTTACACAAAGAGCAGGTCTAGAACCTTACTCTTGAAATCAGATTAAAGAGACCCAACATTCCCAAATGAGCAAGCACTTGGTGATGAGATAAAACTCCCTTTTAACACAAAGAAACCTCAAGCAGAACCATGCTTGGAGTGGACAGCTATCTGCCTCAACCAGTTGTTGGTTGAGAGAGAGAGAAGGAGAGAGATGGGGTGGGGGAGGAGAGAACAGCAAGACGGGCAGACAGAAGAGAGATACACAGGGATGCACGTGTGGACCTTGTACAGCAATGGAGCCAATTTTTGATCTGAGCTTTTTCCTTCTTTCTTTTCTTTTAAAAACAATTCAGTGTTATGCCTAAATTGAAATTTGATGAAAAGGTTTAGGTCCTGATCAAAAGTGGAATTTTCACCTAACATCTAAAGTATGCATCTATTTCAGCAGAGTTATGGCCAGCAGAATTATGGATCGTATGCCCAGCCTGCTGCAGCTGCTGCTGATAGCAGTTACACCCAGACAACACCTGCAGCAGGAGGCTATACTCAGCCACAGCAACAACAGTATGGCTCCTCATATGGCCAACCAGCACAAGGTATTTAATCAGCTAACTTCTGAGAAAAAATGTAATGTGAAATTTATCTATAGGTAATCAGTGATATTAAACCAGTTACATAGTACCTTCACTTGACTTCTCATCTACATAGCTGTTGAATCTGAATGTATATTCCTAGATATTATGTGATGAACTTCATGAGTTCCTTTTCAGACTGCAATCTGCATAGAAATTCAAAGGAATGTGTATCTGCATTAGTGATAGGTTTGTTTTAGGACAGACACAAATCCAGAAATGTCACAATGGTTTATCTAAAAGATTTGCTTTACAAAACCCTTTTTAGGTTAACTTAATTTTTCATGGATATTTTCTCTAGCTGGCTATCCTGCTACTGCCCAATCCACCTCTCATGGCTACACTCAGTCAGCCCAGGGATATGGAGCTGGAGGTTATGAAAGTACTCCTGCTGCTGCTGCTCCAGCTGCCTCTCAGTCTTACGGCTCTCAGCCTGGATATACTGCCCAGTCTGCCTATCCTGGTTATGGCCAGCAGTCTGCTCCTGCTGCACCACAGAGGTATGTACCTACCTGTTGCAAAATAAAAAATTAAATTTTAATAAAAATGTACTCATACTGGATTTATGTTTGTCTCCCTTCAGTTACAGTGCAAACAGTCAACCAGCTAGTTACAGCCAAAATAGCTACTCCCAGCAAGCAGCATATGGCCAGCAACAGCCTGGCTACCAGGCCCAACAAACAAGCTATGGTCAGCAGCAGAGTGGTTACCAGCAGCAAACTCAACAACAGGCACCTCCTGCTTACCCTCCCCAGGCTGCAGGTTCGTATGGGCAGCCTCCATCAAGTCAGTATGGTCAGCAAGGTGGACCCCCCAGTTACCAGTCCAACCATTACAGTAAGTATAACTTTTCAGTTTTTGCAGACTCCTGTTTCTAGATTCACCAGTACAGAGTTTGTCACTGTACACAGATATAATATATATGTTGTTGTTTTTTTTAAGTGATTGTACTTCTCTTGTAGATAGTTACAGACAGGATGGCCAAGGAGGGGGTTCTGGTTACTCTGGCTCTGAGCCTTCGAGATACCCAGGTGGAGGAGACAGCAGGGGACCCGGCCGTGATGGTTTTGACAGAGGTGGAATGATGCACCGTGGGCGTGGAGGCATGGGTCGTGGCATGGGGTAAGTGTCATTCCTTTGCATATAACCTCACATGTATTTTGACTCTACAGGTGCTGCGGCCACTTGGGGCAGGGCTGAGGCAAGTTTCAATGAAATGAAATAGTTGAAATAATCTCATGGTTTCAGTAACTTGTGCATGTTTATTCTCTTAATGCCTATGATTTGTCAGCTAGTGCTGATAAATGATGGACCTCTCCTGTAGCTTCTCACGTCAATGCCGATTGGTAAATGTCGTAATTGTGGCCACTTGTACCTGGTTTCACTCAGCCCTGCCACTGAATTGGCCGAAGGTAAGGAAATGGGTTCTTTTTTGAAGTAGAATTTGATATCCTGTGCATAATTATTCAGGTTAAATATCGTAGATCAACATTTCAAGGCCCAATATGAAAATAATTAGACAGTTTTAATAGTTGCACATCTTGCAATTGGTCAGGGAATGAGATAGGACCTATAATAGTTATAATTATAGCTACATATCTTCAATTTAATGAGATTCTTGAGGGAGGTTTTAACACTCTTTCGCAACAACGGCTTTATAAGTCATCGTCTTACTGGTACACTACACACTCTAGGTTGGGATGCATGCCATTTCTGCAAACAACCTGCTCAAATCCTGCAGATTTTCCATCAGTGTTTTGCTGGATTCCATAAAACAAATTCTGTGTGAACTGCGAGATAGTGCACCACAACGTTTATCAAATGGGTTCATTGATACACACAATTGAACATTTGGGTTCATATTTTTCTACCTGAAACATGTACTATTTTAAAATACAGTTACTTCACGTACATGTTTTGTTTTTGGTTTTGGTTTTTTAGTCAATGGTTGGTTTTTGTAATGGTAAGAAGTACATCTTTGAAGGAAGGCCAAAAATAATGTGAACCTTAAAAAGAAACAGTCAGCTATGCCTCTGGTACTGCATACCCCTGTAATAACATTTTTTTTCAACTAGAGACAATGGGGAAAATATGAAGTTTCTGTTTCGAATTTGTGATTCTGAAATTTATTTTCCTAAAAAAAAAAAAAAAAGAAAAGAAAAAGGATGATTCATTTGATACCTGTGCTGATAGAGCCTTTTGAGTCTTTCGATGGGTTTTTCTCACTATGGTCATGGTTTCATTATCCACCTTGGCCTAAAATCACCAAGGAAAACTACAAACTGGCATTAAGAGCAAGTTTGATGCACATTCGTCTGTACTTCCAAGCACCTTCCCAGTTTCCATTCTTCATACAGTCGTCAGACTTGCCTTGAGCACGGTTACCCTATCCCTTTTTATGAGGGAGAAAAAGTTCTCATCAGGACAGTGTACAAAGATGCATTGTAATTGTTAATAGAGGAATATTGAATATGTCTCTTAAGCATAGAGTTGGGTGTGTTTCCAGTCCAACATCAGGCTACCTCCAAAAGCTGGCACTGAAAGAATTATGGGTTTTTGTGTGTGCATACATCCTTGTACCAAAATTGGTATATGCTTGAAGTAGTTATTAACACATTTACCTGTGTGCCTGCTCTTCACTGAATCTGCAGTTCAGTTTGCCCTTGGTGCACATTGGCCCTTCTTAATCCATTGGTCTATGTGAGTGAACATGGTCTGTTCTTGGTAGCAGGAAATGGTTTAACCCAACCCCAGATCAGACTCATTCATATTTAGCCCCGTTGAAGGGGGGTTTAGGGGTTGCATTTTAAATTTTTTGTTATCAGTGTTATATAACAAATGAAAATAAGGTTTATGAATAAAATGGATCACCTTTAAGATATTGCAAAAAAGCAGGGCTCCTCACATGTTTGACATAACTGGTTCATTTTCCATCAATAAGGTTTTGTCTTGGAAGCACGGCGTCAGCCATTGTTTTATATTTTTCTATATTATTAATTTGGACCTACCCCATTTTTACCATGTCAAATCGGTGCGTAAATGTCCTCGCTAGTTTCAGAGTGCTGTCAGCACCACGCTATCAATTCCTGCCCGCTTTCTAAAGAGAATAACCAGATCAAACTCCATTCCACGTTTTCACTGCGACCTTGCACACAGGGGTCTTCTCACACATGCACATGAGCTGACGCCAGCTTGGTGACACACTGTCCACAAAATGATCAGGAACTTAAACGAGTCAAAGCCTTTTCTTGGCATCTAGGTGGGTTAGAGTGAGGCAGAGATGGGTCATAGGGACAGGGACAGAGAACCTCTTTGCATGGCTGAGGTGAGTGATGAAAGGGACTTGACAGTTAACAGTAATAACTCAGTGAGAATAATATTTAACAGAAAATGAAACTGTACGTCTTAATGGATCCTCGGGTTAAAATATAAACGGGTTATGATTATAGACAATTCTGAATTACTCACCCAATCACCCTTTCGAATTTCAGCTTTGTAATATCTTATGTGATTACAAAGATGTACCCGCAATCCTAAACTGCCACATGCAGGTAACTGTGTCAAACCATCTGCTGAAAGACACCATATTACAAGAATAGATGTGCCCCCTATCTCGCGCCAATATTAAGGCTTCCTGTGCCCAATCGTGGAAGGCACTGTTCTCTGAAATTGACAAATGTTTTGAGGTAAGAAATTACAAAGGTAAACTAGCAATATTATTCCAGGGCTTCACTTTATAAGAGGTGTCGTTAATTAAAAGGACATTAGTGTGAATGAATTAAAATGGTAATAAGTTTCTGCATGATTTGATGTCTGCTGATAATGTTAACAAAAACATTTCTTAGTTTTCAGTGAATTTGACAGGCTAGAGAACAGCAAGTCAGCAGTGTTACCAAAGTAGAGGTAAAAATAGATACATCACCAAGTTGCATCTCCAAGACTATAGCACTAAAACACTCATGATGTAAGATATATAGTGTACAGTAATATCACGTTAGAATTTTAGCATTGCACAGGTATGTTTGTGTGTTTGGTGGGAGGTGTGGGGGGGTCACATGTCATTTTGAAATGTTTAAGATTGTTTTTGTGGTTTGAAATACAAATGTTTGATCACATTCTTTTGAGCACTTTTTAACATGCTTTGTCACATTTATACCGTACAGGTAACAGTGAGAGCCATTTAAAACCATCTATTCTCTAAAAAGTACCTGTACTCAATACAGAGCCACCAGCTTAAGCAGCAGGAGGGAGCTTTAACAAAGATTCGGGGGTCTGCCTTTTTTCAACAACTGAGGATGGTGGTGTTTATAAGCATGGTTATATTTAATGAACAAGACTTTGTTTTGGAACCTCAACCTTGGTTAACATTGTCAATTTATTTTTTGGAGTTGTTTTGCCTTAAACAATGTACATTTTTTTGTTTTATTTTATTACCTGGTGAATGTGATCACTTAATCTTGTGAAATTTCAGATGCGTTGTCAATGTTTACTTCTCTCTCTCTGAATCTCTTGTATTTGTTGTTCTAATGTTAAGTACATGGGTTTGTTTCTGGGAAGCACTATGTATGGCATCAATGCATCTGAAATCTTTCTGTTTTACAAATGTTTGGGTTTTCGAAGGCTGTGAAAATCTGTTAGTCATGAATATCGCTGCACAACTGTATCGAACTGTCACTGAAGTTGTACTGAGCTAGCAAAGAAATTACTGCTAGTTGATACTTGTCCCCTCAATTAGACTGTGTAATGATGTTGGGGAGTTTGTAGTTGCTGTTAGGCTAGTAGGAATGTTTTCATTACCCCCCTCAATCAAGCCACTTTGCTCGAGCCATGGAAGTGGCTGTTAAAGGGAAATCGCCTTCATATCTCCATTTATTCCTTCATAGCAGCGCTGGAGACAGAGGTGGCTTCAATAAGCCTGGTGGTAAGTTAACGAGAATTACACTGGTTAGTCCTTTTAACAACTTTTAAACTTTTTTGAGCCAGTATGCTTCAAGATTTCATTTTTTTTTTTTTTTTACAAAATGGTACGAAACAACTATTAACACAAACACATCTGAAAACATTGGGAAATTTTTCAATGCCTGAGACCATTTTCTGTGGGGTACTTGGTATAATTCAGTCACTTACGGTTTGACGATGAGTTTTAAAAGGTTAATGACAAAATTTCCACCCAAATGCTTGTAAAGGCTTTAACAAATCTCCTGAACTGAATTTCTGGGTTTTTTGAGGGTTATTTCTGGTCTTAGAGGCTTATTTCTGGTCTTAGAGGCTTTTCAAATGACACACATTTATTGCCATCGGGTCTGAAGTATTTTATTTTCCATTTGCTATATCACTTGTTGGAATTGTGGTGTACCAGAAGGTGCATAAAATGGTCGAGAGCGTATAAGGAAGTGTCTGGATTGTCTTTGTAGTACTCCTCAGGTTTTGTACACTGGACTTGAGTTGCACACACTGACTTTTCTCAATCTGTCTCCCCCTTCCTTCAATGATGGACTGTAGGACCCAGCGACGGCGAGCGTGAAATGGGTGAGTAACGCCTTACCGGGTGTTTATATTCACGGTCCATACATAGAACCCCTGGATGCTGGATATTAACAATAAATGTGTTGTGTAGGACGCCCTGAAGAGCAGGACGACTCTGAGAACAGCACCATCTACATCACAGGGCTGACAGAGAAGGCCAACATTGATGAGATGGCTGAATTCTTCAAGCATGTTGGCCCTCTTAGAGTAAGAAAAAAAACCTTCTCAATCCACAGCATGTTTTGAGCATGTCTACAGAAAGTGAGGAACTAAAAATACATAAAAACTGATGACCAAAAATCTATTTAAGATTAACCGCAGACTTGGCCAGCCTGCCATCAACATCTACACTGACAAGGACACTGGGAAGCCCAAAGGAGATGCCACCCTCTCCTATGAGGAGCCCATGTTTGCCAAAGCAGCTGTGGAGCATTTTGATGGTGGGTGTCATTCACTCAGCCTGTTGGCTCTGAACAGAACTGCATGAGCATGAATCCAAAAGCTCCCTTTACTGTAAATGTATCTAAAACTTGTGGTGTGAAAGTTATATTTTCTTGTTGATTATAGGGAAGGAGTTCCAGGGACGCAGGCTCAAGGTGTCCATGGCACGTCGTAAACCCATGATGGGTGGAATGAGAGGTGGCATGCCGCTGCGGGATGGCATGATGGGCCGTGGAGGTAAATGGCAGCAACTGTTTCTGACTGGCAGCTCGGTGTTGGAGGAGTGTCGCCAATTTAGCAGTCCTTAATTCAGTTTTAGCTGAAGGAATCTGTTTTCTATCTTGTTAGGTATGATGGGCCGTGGAGGAGACCGTGGTGGCTTTGGTCCTCGGGGAGGCCCCCGTGGAATGGGCAGAGGTGGAGCTACAGGTGGCAACATGCAGCAGAGAGCTGGAGACTGGGAGTGCCCTAATCCGTATGTCTTACTTTGCCTTTCAAATGTTTTGGGGTTTTTTTGTACTGAAGGAGTATTTTGTGCAGTGTGTTAAACAGTGTGTTCTTACAGGGGTTGCAGCAACCAGAACTTTGCCTGGAGGATGGAGTGCAACCAATGTAAAGCTCCCAAACCAGAGGGGTTGGGCAGTGGTCCCCCATTTCCTCCGGTAGGTGACCGAGGCAGAGGGGGAATGGGAATGCGAGGAGGCAGAGGTATGGACCGCGGTGGCCCCGCTGGCGGCCCAGGTGGCCCTGGAGGATTCCGCGGAGGCTGGGGAGGTGACCGCGGTGGGTTCAGAGGACGTGGAATGGATAGAGGAGGTTTCCGTGGAACTGGGCGTGGAGGACCACCATTGGACCGAATGGGTGGCAGAGGAGGCCGGGGGATGGGCCCACCAGGTGGCAAGATGGATATGAGGTCAGTCAGGCCTCCATTCAAATGTGTTTGAACTAAATCTTTAGAAAAACTGATCAAAGATGGTACCCCTGGCTGACGTTTTTCTAGTGGTTTGCCATTTCTGTTGAGTGTGTCACCTGATACCTTGAAATGTGCTTGACAACACGCTGGTAGGAAGCATGGCTGTAGGGTCACCAGGATCCAGGTGGATACAGATGACGTGCATCTGTTGCTAACTACTTCTCTGTTGCTATGCCTCTTTATAGGGACCATCGCCAGGAACGCAGGGAGAGACCCTACTGAAAGTTCTTGACTGTTCCTCTTGTGGAATTTGTTTTAAGCTGAGAACTTTTAATTTATGATTCCATATTTTTGGTGGTTGTCAAACTGCTGTCAAATATCCAGTGCAGTTTAATTCAACTTGTGGTTCCATTGTTTTTTTTTTTTTTTATTTTAGTTTACCTATTTTAGTTAATGCTACATCTTGTATAGTGCACGTTTTTTTTGTCCTTGCTTTTTTTAAATATGCACATTAGTCTCATTGTCTACTGCAATATTTTCATAATTGTCTACCCTTTCCCATAAACTATGTATGATTTGGGAATAAACCTTTTATTGACTTAATGTTCTTCTAACTTGTGTACTTTTATTGCGTTTTGGTGAAATGAAAAAATACAAAATTGGATCGTTTAAAACAGTCATTCATAAACTTTATTCTAGCAACAATAAAGTTGGTGACCACCACTGCCTGCACTTTTTTTTTTTTTACCCTCCCAGAAAAATTGATTCCTTTGGTGTTTGTGTTTTGGAGTCATTTTAGTAGCTGTACTGTCACAGTCAACGTGGACTTCAAACATGATGGGAAGAACTACATTCTCTTGTTACTGAGGTAACTGGGCCTTAAAACATATAAAAATAAAACACTCCTAAAAATCTATTCCAGGAAAATTACATCCCCTAACAGGTAGGATGTCCAAATTTCCAGTCTAGAAATGTTTTACATTTTCTTTCAAATAATGAGAGTTAGCGTGCACATGAGGCTTTGATTAAAAACCTCCAGTTGTGCTAAACTAGACAGGAAGTGCATTAAGATATGTGGACTGATGACGTAGGTTACATCCAGTGATATTTCTGCTAAACATGCGTGCGCCGCATTCGTGTTGGGGACCTTCACCTCTAGGCAAGGCAATTTTATTTGTATAGCCCGTTTGCACAAACAGTTTGTCTCAAAGGGCTTCACATGGCATCTTAACAACATCCCCTGCCCTCAGACCCTCACATCGACGGAGGAAAAACTCCATAGAAAACCCTTTTAACAGGGAAAAATCTGAGAACCCTCAGGGTGAGCAACAGAGGAGGGATCCCTCACCAGGATGGACAGACGTGCAGGAGATGTTGCTACAGACAAGAAAACAGTTTACAATACAAAATGTGGAAAACACGGAAATGTTTATAACAGCTGAAGAAGGAGGCTTCTGGTAGGGGAGGCAGGGAGAGCAAGCCAGCTTGATGGGGGACTGGATGGCAGACTGGTTCATGGGAGGGGAGCGCGGGCCGGTGTAACAGCAGGGGATTAAAAAAAGGGGGGTGGGGGGGCGATGCAGGCGGCGGTTGGAGCAGAAAGATGGAGCTCCGGTGGATCTGTGGAAACGGAGACACTAAGGCCAAAGTACAAAGTGCAACAAGTAATGGTAATGACAGTTCCAAAATGGGGGGGGGGCGGAGAGGAGAGGAGAGGGCTCCATGTGACCTGATGTGTCCCCCAGCAGTCTTAGCCTACAGCAGCATAGCAATCAATGGTTCAGAGCTACCTGAACCAGTCCTAACTGAAAGCTCTGTCATAAAGGAAAGTCTTAAGCCTGGACTTAAAAGTAGTCAGTGTCTGCCTCTCCGACCCATGGAGAGAGCTGGTTTCACTCTAGTGACTCCATTCCTCGTGAACCCCGTCCACCTGGTGGATGAATCTCCCGAGGCATACCTGCCTATGTCCTGTCCTCAGGTGTGTTTCCTCTGTATTTCATGTCCAACCTTCTGTTGCTTCTCTTGCCGATAGGCGGCACAGATTAGATATAAACCTTGTGGGCTCAGTTTTTGGTGACTTCAGCAAAATTATTCATTGCGGATGTCAGTCCAGTCTACTTGAGACATCTGTCAGACACGTGGATGTTGAGATGGCGCTCAACTCTTAGATGATTTCTGCTCAGCGCTGCCTTTCACCCTCTCATCGTGATGCTTGAAGAATTCACAAAGGCCCAATTCGTAGCATCCACCTTGCAGTGCACGGCACATCTGCTCCCCTCTGATTCTGACCTCTGACCTCCATTCAGAGACCAGTTCTTGTGTGCCCACGTTGGTTCACCAGCAGATGATGACAGTATCACACACACGTATCTCGGGAAAAGGTGGCGACTTTTCATATCAAAGATCAATTTTTTCATGATGTCATGTGGCCATGTTTCACATTTGGCGAGGTGACACTAATCCTGGTGATTGCCAGGTTTAAGGTGTGTGTGTGTGTGTGTGTGTGATTGTGATTGAGAAGCACTTGTCTTTCAGAATGTGTAACTTTCCCGCAGCATCTATACGTAACTGCAGGGTATCTTGAACACATGGAATATCCCCTCTAAATATATTAAAGTAATAAGGAATATAATTTCCTGTCATGTGATTTTTCAACCAATTTTCCTAATTCAGTTTAATTTGAATTAACCATTAATTTAAATTGTGCAGGTCGAGGAAGTGTCAAAAGTCTGAACAAATAATTACTGGAGAATTCAGTTCTTTTACTCGTTACCAAAACAAACACGATGACTTTGATGCGCCAAACTCAATCGGATTTCTGAACGTCCGATGTTGATGGTCAGATAAGTGAAGCTGGCTCAGGTTTCTTGTTTTTAAATGCATCTTTTGATGTCAACCAAAAAATTCAGTGTTTGTAAGGGTCCGTATTGAGCAGTCACTTTCAGATGGGGGTCCACGGCTCACTGGGAGTCCACATGGGGGTCCAGAACAAGAGAATGCATGAGAACCCCTGTGGAAATCATTCTCTTTCCTCACTTGGTTATCGTTGGGCTCAGCTGAGCGACAACATCTGGCTCTAGTTTTTGAATTTATTTTTTACCATCCAGATTCTACTTCCTGTCAGACCGCCACTCATCCTTGACTGTTTTGCATGTTGAGCTGGCTTGCAAACGTGTTTCCACTCGTGGACTTGGCCCCTCTTGCTGCAGGATTGGACACACACACACACACACACACACACACACACACACACACACACACACACACACACACACACACACACACACACACACACACACCGAGCAAATCAATGCAAACCTGAGCCAGTGCACGAACATGTGGCTGAGCAGCGTGGCGAAAAGATCATCCTTTTATCCAGTCTTATACTAATTTCGAATAAAAAAAATTAAGCCCTCATACAGGAGGTGGCTTCCATTGTTCACTTAAAAGAATCGGCCCTATGAATCGGCTCATTTGTTAACAATACACTTCATGAAAGCAAGAGGGTTTGGGTCCACTTCACTTCCTCTCCCTGGACGAGAAGCAGGACATTCAGCCTCTGATAATCCACCATAAACCCTTCACTGTACTGATATGGAGCTTCGTGTTGTTTTAATGGTGCTCAGTAACAGCAATCTTTCAATGAAGACATGTCCAGAAGTTCTATTTGCAAAAATGAGTCTTATTTTAGGACACGCTTTCAGAACAACCAAGGTTGCCATGAGGTCGCTGCTCAAAAACAAAAAAAAAAGAGTCTGACTAGTGGGTGACGGCATGTAACAGTGATGAGACAGGAATGAGTTGTTAATGATGAAACCCTCCTAACAGCTCACAGAGACACATGTAATCAAGGTGTGTGTGTGTGTGTGTGTGTGTGTGTGTGTGTGTGTGTGTGTGTGTGTGTGTGTGTTTTCCTCTAAATCATCCCTGGGAGGGATGTGGTCACAGCTGACATCTTGAAGTGGTTCTCAGTTGCAGCGGCCAGTTGCTCGTGTGGATTAATACTGTTGAATTCTGTCTGAGCGGACAGAGAAGCTGATTCATCGTGGCCCATAGAATGATCTCATCAACCCCCACCCTCTCTCTCTCTCTCTCTCTCTCTTTCTCTCTCTTTCTCTCTCTCTATCTCCTCCGCCCCCTCCTCCCTTCCTTTCTTTCTCTCTTTCCCTCTTTGAACAGACACATCCCTCTTTTTTTTAAATGAAAACAAGCCCTCCTTCTTGGCAGTGGGCACCGCTGAAATTCAAACAATCACACTTTAGTAGAATACATGAGCCGCTCCAATGGAGGTGAGCTGCATGATTTAAAGGGGAAATGAGATGGTGGTTATTTGGGAACAGGAATTTTTCAGTTCCATATAAACTGGTGTTTATAACAAACTTCCCACAGCTCCAGAAATCACGATCAGCTCCTCTTTGTCTAAGGTTTTCCGATCACATGCTTCAGCTTTTTAGTGCCAAAGGCTACACTTAGGTTGGGAGATGGATGCACTGTCTTCAAAGCTCCTACAGAAGTTTTTTTCGTTCTCAAAACGCCTGAAATTCAAATCTCATACCAAATATGTTAACCTTTAGCCTCTCACCTGCAAAAAAAAAGGTGATAAAACATCTATCTTCTCGCCTCCACACGGAGGATGTGCTCTTGAACTGACTTCTTTGCTCAGGTTTGACTAAACTGGACGACACGGAGGAGTCTCTCACTATCTGCTTATTTCACCTCCGGTCCTGCAGGTTCAGGGTCTAAAGACCTGTCCCCCAGGTGGGACAGCTTTCATTCGAACTGTGAGAAAAGGCCAGTAAAACTCACAGACTCGTAGTTTCTTCTCGTTTATTTTTCAGTCATCAGATAAACTCTGACGAGAATTCCAGGCACTGCCAAGAATTCTCAGTCCCATGAGCATTGGAGGCTTCTGGTAAACACAAAGACATCATTGATAGGATGACACTAGCTTATGCATAATAAAAAAATATATATCTTTCTAATATTCTCACGGGGTAGATGAATCAGCTTTGCTTCTAAATATGACATTAATCCTGTCATAAATAGAATAAGAAATAAAAAGTGTATCGAACATATTGGCTGCTCTTTTTCTATCGATGCAACTTACTTTTTTTTTTTTTTACACCGCTGCATTTAGTTATTTTGTCAGGTTTGTTCACATCATTTAAAAACATCATCCAGTAGTGAAATATTGTTCTTTGTTATAAATTGAATGTGCAGGTGAGTTTCTTCGCCTCAGCTATGAATTCTACACAGTAATCACAAACTAGCATATAGATTTATTTTCTAAATCTCTCTTAAATCCTTCATTTTATCTCAAACTGTGTATTTGTGTGTATGAGACGGTACAAGATGGGGGAGAATACTACTTTCATATCAGGGAGACGCACAGCCAGCTAGCAGAGGTGGGAATAAGTGATCCTGGTGCAAATACACATTTTCCTATTTTATTATTACCTCGTGTTTCCTATGAATTTTCCCTCTGGTGCTTGTTTTCTTTGTTTGATGTGTGTGTATCTGTGTGTGTGTGTGTGTGTGTGTATGTGCGTGCGTGTGTGTGTGTGTGTGTGTGTGTGTAATTGAGGGACAAAAGTTGCGGAGGAAATAAAAACCAATAGAAATGAACGCTGCGCAGTTCATCTTGATTTGAAAACACAATATAGTTGCGACAGCAGTTTCAAATCTCAGGAATATTTTTTAAAAAAGCTAATTTGATGTAAAAAATATCAATTTTTTTCAGTTAAATACTGCTTACCAGTACGTCAAACTCTACAGACTTAAGAAAATAAGAAAATCACTCCTTTTTCCCAATACAAATTAGAATACTGATGTAAAAATTCAAGCTCGTATTGTAATTGATATTTTGCAATAGCAGGTAATATAATTTGGCGTTTAAGCAAAAATTGTGCTGCTACAATAAAAATTGTATTTTTTTTAAAGTAGTCATGTAAAATATTGATCCCGTGATTTTTACAGGTTTTACGTCACTCTTAGAGTTTGTAGTCGCCTGCTTCTCACTGGTGGTGAACGGTTCAGATCCCTGAACGTCTCATCTCAGGTACCGTTTGCGGCTCGGCTCTGTTATTCGGTACCGTGGTGGCAAGCATGGGGTTAAGGCTTCCTCCACTGCCCGCCGCTGATCCTCCTAATGGGATGTGCCGCCGCGTCGCTCCGCTGCTCTAAGCTACACCAGGTCAACATATTCAGCGCAAGAGGCGGTGCAAGAGGGGCTGAGCCTATTTGCCGTGAGGATGAGCCGTGGACTCGGTGCTGCTCAGTGGTCGCAGAGGATCTGACACACACGCACACACACGCACAGACATGTTGACACGTGGATTCTCGTGGATAAGAGGAGCCACCGGCCAGCGGGTGGATTAACTGCTCGTCGGATGGGTGTGTATCGGCGTCCCGGACGTCTGTATTCACGCTCCGGGACCCGGTGATGCGCTCTTTAAAGGAAACTGGTTTCGCCGAGACATCCGGAAAACGCATCCATGCGCCACGGCCACTCCGCATCCCGATATGCCCCTGACAAGACAAAGCCTGGCGAGAAGACACCACGCATGCAAACCGGCATGGGTGCGTCCACACGGTTATTTCGCTGTGTTTTACAGCTGAGGTTTTGGAGCACAGTAGCGCAATGAGACAATCGGGAATTATCAAGTAGACTTTATTGATACATAATTAGACAATATGGCTGATCAGAGCAACATCCAGTCCGCCGCCTCCAAGAGTATCCGGCCCTTCAAATCCAGTGAGGAATACCTGTACGCCATGAAAGAGGACCTGGCTGAGTGGCTGAACACCCTGTACGACCTCGACGTCACTGCGGACACCTTCATGGATGGCCTGGAGACGGGCTGCGCTCTCTGCCGGCACGCCAACAACGTCAACCGCGCCGCTCAAGACTTCCAGCTGGAATACCCGGAGGCTGCACAGTCCATGAAGCTGCCATCCAAGGATGTGGTCTTCCAGTCTCGCAACGTCATCCCCGGTTCGTTTGTTGCGCGGGACAATGTGTCCAATTTCATCAGCTGGTGCAGGCAGGAGCTGTGGATCAAGGACGTCCTCATGTTTGAGACCAACGACTTGGTGGAGAGGTGCAACGAGAAGAATTTTGTTCTGTGTCTCCTCGAGGTGGCGCGTCGGGGTTCCAAGTTCGGCATGTTGGCCCCCATGTTGATCCAACTAGAGGAGGAGATCGAGGAGGAGATCCGCGACCAGGGGAGCCTGCGGATGGATGCAAGGCTGCCAGATGAGCAGAGCCCACCAAGCAGGTGTTTCAGTCGGAAGGAGAGCAGCCACAGTGTGGAAGATGAACCGGATCCAGAACCCTTCATGTGGCAGCAGAAGAGAGTTTTATGTGACATGCGAAATTTGGACGAGTTGGTGAGTTGATCCAGACGTGAACAAGCACAGAAGCTCAGTATTGAAGAGCCGTAATTACGTCACAGGTTATGAGTCACACAATACAACATCTCTGCTCAACACGCACTGACATCCCGTAGGCTGCAGAAGTTCCACGCTTCAGGGCTAGAGACGATTCCCACAGTCTGGTCAGTCTTCACCCTTGAATAGAGAAGCTAGTGTGTGTGTGTTGTGTCTGGTGCTCAACGACATCATGACTCAGCTCCACCGTATCGCTCCCGCCGTCAAACACGGTGGTGCTAAAAGTGAAGCACCTTCACTCAAAGTAGCGTGTGAGTGTCAGAGAGACGACCAGCAGCTTCAACACGCTCCGGGTGCATAACTTGACAGTAGAGTTCAGGTAAATTCCTCCTCACCTGTATGGTCTTGTGCGCGAATGTGTGTGTGACAGCTTGCCTTCTCATACAGGGGAGGTCAAAGGTCAGCTCAGTGACATTTCACCTGCATTCTCGTTGAAACTTACAAAGCATTCCCGGAGATCTCCTGTGAGTGTCTGTGGTCAGTCCTTGAAGAAAGCTACTTTCAAACTAAATATTCAACTCTTTCGCTGCTCCCCCACAGCCGGCAGAGTTCTTAACCATCAGCTCCTGCCGTTTGTCTGGTTGAACTGGTTGACCTTTGGCAGGGTGTGCTGGACACGAGCGCACGACACAGGCAGAGAGCTCATTAGAGGCGAAGCTAATGAGCAGGCCAGCGCAACATGTGCTCGGGGGGTGAAGTTAACAATTACACGTTGATGAGAGGAACAATGTCGGGCTTTGACACCAAAGATGCGAGGAGGGACGACGTAGAGGAGGGGAGGAGGACCACAGTCATGCTGGTCACTTCTAGTTTGACCTCTGCGGACTGAAATAGGCGAGCATGAGGAGGAGGATGTTTGCTCAGTTTGTCAGAACGTGCGCGCACCCACACACACACACACACACACACACACACACACACACACACACACAAACACACACACACACACACACTCATATGACCGAGCACTGAGGGATATGTGAGCTGACTGCATCACACTGTATTCCTGTCACTGTCAGACGGCGAGGGACAGACACATTTCACAGGCTTTGACTGTTTCAGGAAGTGACATTCCCAGTCAACATGTGTCTCCTCCAGTCTCCCCGTCCTCCTCTGGTAGAACGGGGCAGTGCTAGCAGAAACAGGAGGGCCTTGGAATGAGAAACCCAGACTAAAGGGCAGTTTTTGAACAATTCCTGATGAATACACCCCCATAATTTGTCAGTTTTGAGTTTTCAACAGAAATCCACATTTTCCTTCAACTCAGTTTACCACTCCTATAAATTCACAGAAAACTACTTCATATCCAGAGTAAGATGAATGTTCAGAAGCAGCGACTGGTAGAGTGGCCTCCAGTACCAGAGTGCCGACGTGTTCTTGAACCACTAATTGGTCCTGATGCCTTCACCATCAGTGTGTGAGTGTGTTAGCGAGTTGGCACCTTTCATAGCACCCTCTGCCAACTATATACCAGTGTGTGTGTGTGTGTGTGTGTGTGTGTGTGTGTGTGTGTTAATGTGTCGTAAAGGGCTTCAAGTGGTTGGCAGAAGAGAAAAAGGATGCACAAGGTTCATGAAAAAACTTGCAAGAGTCAAAGAATTGGAAAATGGCAATTTCAAGGCCTGGAAAAGTGAGTGAAAATTACATAAAGTTATCAAACTTTGCAAAAGGCGTGATTTACAAAAACCTGCGAGTAAAGAGTTAAGATGGACTAAGAAAAATAAATCTCTTTTACACTTTAACACATATCAAACCACATAGCTTGTAATTTATTTTAGTTTTGGTAAATTGGGACATGGATTTCTGTGTTTTTCATGTGTAAACATGAAACATTTTTCTCAAAGGCGTAGAAAAGTCATGGCAATTTATGGGGAAAAAACACGGTCCCTTTATACGTTTGGCTTCAGCCCCTTTTGGAAGGTAACGCACAGAAGTTTTCCCTCCAAATGTCAGAATTGCCATTATGTCTATTAGGTTCTTGAACACACTGCAGTAGGAGGTGCTTATGTCTGCCTGAATATCCTTAAAGAGACGCAAATTGTGCCTGATGGATCTTGAAATGTTTTGCGAGAGTCTTTGTTTTCCAACGTGTCATGTACTGTACGTTCATGGCCCGGTGATCCAACAACCCACCGGTGGAGTTTAAATATTTGTATCTGAACCTGCTCAGTCAGCTGGCTGAGCTCTGGATGTGAGGCTCCTCTGTCTGTCATAAAAAGTTTAGCCTGCAAATTGCTTTACTTCTTTATATTTTTATTGACTGTCACGGCCTGACGAGAGAGTAGTGTCTGGTAATTACTGGAACCTCACTGCTGCTATTACGGTCATGAGTATCCGTCATGAAGCGAGAGAGAGAGAGAAAACGTTAAAGGGCAAACTTTCACTGGTCCACAGCTGCAATGCCAGACTGTGTGTCTGCTGCTGCTGGTCATGCAGACAGAGTCGTTTCCATGATGGATTACGCTCAACAGAATCAACTCTTTTATTCTCAGTCTTTCTCAACCCATTCATGTGGTGTCTGTCTAGTCCTGTCCAATAACATTATTGAGGAAAGGCCATCATCAATTCATTATGCAATCACTAGTTTGCGCGCGCGCACACACACACACACACACACACACACACACACACACACACACACACACACACACAACAGCCTCATTCAGCTCTCATCTAACTAGTCCCACCATTCATTTTTCTGTGTAAAATCTTGACCTGAGGGTGGAGGACATCATGATGGCTGTTTCTGCTGATCACAGGATCATGAGCCTAACATGGAAAATTCCGTTGTTGTGCAGTATTCATGACCAGGTATTACGTCAATCACGCATTTGTCTTTCGAGTGCTCACAAATAGGTGTATTGAACTCATGAAGATGTAGTTTTTTCCCTCCTGCATTGTTTCTTTGTGACTGCAGAACGCAGAAAGAATCAGCTGCATATAGTTAGCTTGAAGCTAATAACAACTGATGGCTAACAGCAGCAAAACTGCTCCAAAAATGTCTGTTAACAATCTCTCAAGTGCATAGTCGGGCATAATCCATGTGTTCTTTATGCAGCCACATGCTCAGTAATCCACAAACACTTTGTTTCAAGCAAAGGACGAACGGTTACATTTCTGGTTCACAGTGAACGAGCGTGCATGAGAGCGATGAACTCAAGCTCGTCTATGCATGTTCACAGTTGCGCCAGACTGGGCATGTAAAAGTGCTTTTGTTTCCTGCTCGGATCCCAGTGTTTGTGGATAAATGAGCATATGGATGGTTAACATGTCTGCGGGGTAACTCACCTGAATTCTGTTACACAGCATTTAGAGGACTCCTCAAGAGCAAGTTTAATTTTTAGGGGTACCGGTACTTCTTTTAGGTGTTTCAAGGTATCTCTGAGATTCGTACCGCTGTAAACTGCGCGTTGTTTGTTGGTCGGATGATTAAACTAATCTCCTTGTGTTCAAGACAATACAAGTGTGGTACTAATAGGATTACATGTCATTATTCTGATGAGCGTAGTAACATTGTATGTACAGAGGATCAGTTTAAGTGCCAGTTCCTGTGAGAACCTGTAGTCAGTGAGTGTTTCTCGATTGCTTTCCTGCCGCTGTTAGGAGATGCTTTTCTTTTACTACCTGTAGGGAAACAAGGCGTCGTCCTCAACGGTAGATCCGGTTTACTTGCCTGGTTACAGCAACCTGTTATGTAAACACTCACGAGTGTGTCTCCCAATGCTCTGCTCCTTACCCTCTTACTCATGTCACAGTGGGACGGCTTTCCATTCTATGTTGAGGAAGTAACCAGTGTCTCATTTCCGTCAGAGTGATTTGACTCAGTGGTGTGTACGTCTGAATGTTCCCACCTCTGGGTGCATTTCCACAGGAGTTGCACAGATAGATGCAGATTTCTGCATATGTCCGCATAAAGTTCATCCTATAATTTGAGTAGATTTTCTCATATCACTAGCATGGGATAAAGGCAGTGAGCAGGGAATCTTTATCCTATATCTTGTATTGTGTGTTTCTAGGTTGCCATTAGGCCTGCAGCTGATTTGTAGACACAAGAAAAAGCTAAGAATGCATGTAGTAATTTAGGAACCCCCCCACCCCCTTTAATAATGGACACTCAAATTGTTCCTGTGTTTTTTGCATGCATGGACATCAATATGTTGTAGTAATTAAGCTTAGAAATCTGAAGACAAAGGACCATCTTTTCACCATCTTTTCTTCTTCCTGCTCACTCACACAAACTGGTTCATGTCTCTTCTCACCCGAGGCTTCAACATTCAGCCCTTGCTTAGTTCATACATGTGGAAAACCTTCATTCCCATCCCCCACTTCTCCTTCCACTGGGGATGATGAAGCTGTACAGTATGTCTTGCTGGTAGGAAGGAAGTGTGGAAATGAATAGAGCGCCGTTGATGACAGGGAGGTAATCAAAAGCTGTCATCTCAATCAGACCGTCTGGATGGAGACACCAGCCCAGGGTCGGGGTGATAAAAGGGAGAAAACGTGCACAATATGTCTGCATGCTCCATTAACCATATGATCCATCTCATGCATTCAGGAAATAAAGTAGAAGTAGACAAAAGATAGTGTGCCTGGAGTGACTTTACTGTACACTCTGTTAGACCTGAGTGAGTGGATGCTACTCTGGGAGGCAGCGCTACAGTAGAGCGAGTGAAAGGCAAAAGTAGGTCATCGTGCCTCGCTTTGGGTCACACGCTTTGCTGAGGGAGCGTAGCATCACTCAGTACGTCTCCCTCTTTTGTCACATGCTCTCATGTTTTTAGTATTTTTAAAAAAAAAATGTTTATGCCCTGCAGCACCGAGCAGATCCCGCTCCTCGTTGCTTTATTTCAGTGGCTGCAGAAACAGCTGATTTTGCACTTCACATGTAGCCTGTTTTATGTCTTAATACAGTGGTTGATGATATTAGCTGATTGTTGCACGACTGTAATTGAATGGGGAGTTGATCTGCCTCAGTCTGCATGAGCTGTCTGGGTATTTTCTGCAACAGCCTCCTCAAGCTGGTCTCAGGTGGCGACTGCCAGGATAAGAATTCTTCAATCACCATTGATTCCGCTAATCTCAGGTGTCACAAGGGAGATGCTGAGTGATATTTGACTTCCTGCGCTGAATGATTACACTGTTGAATAATGAATATTAGTTATTCACCTTATCACTTGATGCCCATTAGGTTCCTCGCAGGCCCTGCAAAGTGGTTAGTCTGAGAGTTTGCTTCCCATTATGCAAAGAAAGGAAGGAATATTTTTTATATTTAAATTAACATTAAATGAAATAGATTGATAATTTTGGGGAAATACTACCCACATCTATACATATATATGCTTAGCAACATCAGCTCAGCAAAAGGCTACAAGTACCGCTAATGCTCACGAATAGTTAAAAACAGTTGATATGAAGTGCTAACTGGTCGTACCATTGCAACATTGACACCTAGCATTCTCTGCCATTTCGGACTACAAAGTAATTAGACAAATGGCTAAATATGCCAAAACTTGTCAAGGAACTTATTGATGCCACTTTTGACTCCACACTTTTTGTCATCCCTTCTGTTCTGTAGATCCAAGCGCTGTTGTGGCCAATAAGCCCTTCTCACCGCAGCCATTTTGATTAGTCATTAAACACAGGTGTAATTAATAAGATCAATCAAAGGCATTCTTCCATTAAGGTGAGCCTGAGACATGATAATTTGCTTGCTTGCCAGCCAAATGCTACATGTTACATGCTAAACACGACACACCGTCAATCGTTTCATCCATTAGCCTACGGGTGTTAGCAAGCTAATAACGTGTCAAAATGGCTGCGGTGAAAATGGTCCATCAAAATTGTGAGCTACTGCTGTGTATTGCTTCAGTTGGACAGACACATAGCTGCTTTTCCCCTCTGTTTTTGCTAAGCTAAGCTAGCTAGCTGCTAGATTTATCCTTACATTAGCATAAAAAGCGGCTTTTCATGCAATGCTGCCAGAAAATGTCAGTGTTGCTGTAACCTTTCTTCTTTTGTGCTCAGTGCCGAAGTATGACACTATCTCCTCCCGCCATGGAAGGATTCTGGCCTTAAAGCTGACCCTGGGGCGTTTATCCAGCTCTGTTTTTCTGTCAAGTCCCTGCTGGTCTGACTTGTTGAACCAGCATGTTAGAAGTTTCTAACCGCTGATATGTTGATTCTCCTCCCAACAGAGGAAATATCACCTCCCAGGTTGTTTAAAGATCAGTACTAAGAAGTCATTATGGGATGTATCGCGGGTATTCACCCAGGGCTTCTTTGCACAGACTGTCACATCAGTGTTTTGGAGCGCAGGCTATGTGTTCACTGGCTTAAAGAATTATCACTTGGGGCTGGTGAAGCAATAACTCCATAAGATCCAGAAAGGTCCCTCTTGCTAGGCAGGTGGGGCCCAGTTTCCATGTCTGTGTGTGCAAATCTGATGTTGAGTTTATCTTTACAAGTTTCCAGTCATAACAGGAGATCTCCAGGACAAGAAGAATTGCAGACTCTGTCCTTTAAAAAAAAAAAAAATAAATAAATAAAACTCACCTCTAAATTACTGCATGTCGTGCCATATCATCTTTTAATCATCCCAATTTTCTAGTGAAAGCACCATCTATTCTCTCATTAACTCCCTTCCCACACGATTCAAATCCGGGAGACGCCTCGTGTAAATTCCTTTGTGACGAGCTGCTGTAATCTTCAGTTTTTTTATTGCGAAAGGTTAGCAATAATTATCCTCCGCGTGACAGTCATAAAAGGAGCCAGTTACAGCAGGCCAGCACACCTACGTTGGATGAAGCTGTGTGGTCTCACCTGGTTTCTTGACTCATGAGGAGGATAGACAAATATTAGACTGCATCCCACTCCAAACTTCAAAACCACATTTTGCATTCACATAGCAACCCCTATTAAATAGTGAATGCTGCAGTAGATTTTCTTACCAGAGTAGAACAATACTGGCAAGCATCCTGCAGAATTATTGCAGAATCTTACTCCATATTGCAAATCAGTCCAATAGGGAATAGAATCCAAACATCTTTATCTCTCCCCCTCCTACTTCCCCTCCTCGTCCCCAGGGCTAGCTCAGCCCTCGGTATCGACATATCTCCTCCATGAGTGGGCCTTCATGTGTTTGCAGGTCAGGAAGGAAAGGAATGAAGATTGTTGACTCCTGCTGTGCAGATATGACCTGGTCTCAGCTCTGGGACGTAACATGAATACGTCCATGTTTGAAAGAAATTTATAATCTTAAATCAAAGGGAAATTTCAGAGCAATATTCTAATCATGAAAATTGTTCTATTTTGGTCTCTGCAGTCCAATCTGAAAATAGATGCTGTACATTTTCCAGTATTGGGGGCAGGCTAACCGATCGTTTTGTTTCTCTCTCTTTTTTCGTTCCTCTCCGAACATCTGCAGCTCTGTCATGTGACCAGCATGCATCCATAATTCATCCTTCAGTTTTTCGCAGCGTTCCAGCTCTACTTCCGCATGTTTCCTGCCTGACCTTGACTTTCTCCTCCCTCCCCCCCTCTTTATCTCACTCTAGTGTGTGTGTGTGTGTGTGTGTGTGTGTGTGTGTGTGTGATAGCTGCTGTGTTTTGGTTCACCCATTGTTGACACAGTGAAGACATGGGAAGTGCACACATTTTAAGTCAAAGGTTCTACTGAGCAAATACCTCAAATGTCAGGACTTGGTATTAAAATACTTTTCTCTGTATATAACAAACAGCGTGGGAGTCTTTCACCTTCTTTCTGGAGGAAAATGTGTGACCTCATCTGCTCTGTTGTAGGCGAGAGAGAGAGGAAGAGAGAGAGAGAGGGAGAGCTGAAAGGATTTGCTGTAGCAAGATTGAAAAAAGATGGCAAACTGTACAGTTAAAAAGGGAAGGGTAAGGCTATGTATGTGTGTCTGTTACCATAGTAATCGTTCCATTAACTCAGTGGTGCGGGGTTTTTCCAAGCAGGGCTCGTCCACCTACTGACAGAATGAACGACGGAGTGACAGAGCAGAGAAAGAGAGAGAGAGAGGGAGGGACAGAGTGAGAGAGAGAGAGAGAGAAAGAGAGAGAGAGGCAAACAGATGTAGAAATGTAAGCAAAAGAAAGACAAATTTAGGTCTGGTCAGCTAGTGCGCAGGCTAAAAATAAAAGCTTATAGACAACAGGGCAGATGAGAGAGAGAGAAAAGGGCTTTAGAGAGGCAGGTGAGAGGCTTAGCAACGATTTCACCCTCTTTAATTAGTACGGGATAAAAAGGAGGGTATTATTTCACATAAATAAGAAGGTGCCTCCCTAATCTGTGGAATACACCACAATAGCTGCTGTAGGTCATGATAAACAAGCCTTGAAGGCAGCTACAGCAGGGCGGGAGCTCACGGCGTGACGTTGGCCTCTAACTTTATATGTGATCACTGAAAGGTTCTGGAAACTGCTCAGTCAACGTTGTACATTATGGGCTCCTGCGTAAACACATTTGAAACAGGAAGGAGCCCACAAGTGGTCATTGAGCGCAGAAGCTTTATTTATGAGGAGACTGGCATTGACCCCCCTCCATTAGAGCATTAAAGTAAAGCCTTATACAGTCAACCAAACGAAGCCTTAGACTGCAGTGACAGCAGAAAGGTATAGAGATTTAAAATATCCATCTGATCATTGGATGATAGACAATGCAAGTAGGCTCAAGTGGGTAATTAAGTCCCTCAATGGGGGCCTTTTTTCTGCACTATAAATATTATCTGTTGCCATATCTGTAAAAGTTTTGGTCCTTTAATGTGCCAGCCAGGAGGTCATGGTTTTGATGGTGTTTATCTGACTGTGAGCAGCATTGTGCAAAATCTTTTTGGCTGATTTTCAACCAAACTTGATGGAGAGGTGTAATATGGACCAAGGTGAGACCCATTGAACTTTGGGGTTGATTAGTCATAGCACCGCCTGGTGGCAACAGGAAATAGTTACGACTAAGTGTTATTGTTTTACCGTTTCATGCATTTCTCCTTGAGGGAGATCCATCACATATGCAGTCAGAAACACCGTAAGAACTTGGCGATGTGTTAGTGGGAGTATGTGTTAAGTGATGTTATCGTGGCGAGGCAATTTCACCGTAGAACAAGAAGCTGTAGTCTCTGGACTCCACATGATCAGGAGTTTTCCAAACTCCACAGATTTGACTGGAGTCCCAGTCTGAGGGGATCGAGACTACAAGTTATAGTCAATGTGCCACCTAGTGGTTATAGGAAGTAACCCTGAAGTAACAAACATTTAATTTACATCAAAAACTCGCTGTTGGACAACATCATATGTGTTCTTGAGTGTCGCCGAAATGATATTTCATACCATGTTGCACGCATGAATCTGCTCCGTCATGCAAGATCAAGCCAATGTTGGGCTTCACTGCTTGCAGCTTGAATTAGGAACCAGAGGGACGTGTGTGTTTTCTGAGTGCTTTCCAGTTTTCTTTGTGTTTTTGAACTGGTTTGAAGTAGGTGGAGCTCACTTAGAAAAGAACTGACCCGCAGTTCCTTGCAATAATCAAGATTTAGTCACACATGAATCAGTGTCTGATGATGGCTCATGTCAATCAGACTTTAAGCAGATTAATCTGTATTGTGACTCTTGATAAAAACACCAAATTTCAGAGAAAAATGTATAATGTCAATAGAATCAGCAACACCACTTGACTTTCAGCAGCTTCCTTTGCAACTCAGCACATATTCTCTTCCTTTTCCTCCTCTTTCCTCTGTCCATTTTGCTGCTCTACTTTCTCCTGCTTCTGGTCGACAAGTGCCCACACGCCTATGTCTGACAGAGACGCCAAGAAAAACATCCAAGTTGTCCAATCCTGGGAGAGCCTGTGTAGAACAGGCGGCTTTCACTCCACCCTGCAGTTGTGTCTGACTTCAGTTGCCTAATAAGCAGCCCCAACCACAGCAAGGGCACCAGCTCTGACTCTCAATTCAAAACCCAGCTGGAAGCACAGGCTCGATGACATCATTACCAACAGTCTGCTCTCTGAGCTCTTGCTCTCCAGCATTTATGATGTCATAGGCACAGACGATGTCATGTCAAGTCCTGGAGAGATAGACAACCAGAGTTTTCATTGTCCGCATACCGTGTGTTTTTGTGCATTTATAGCACTTTGCGGTACACTAAATTACCAAAATGTTCTTGAGAGCTGAGGCGGGGCAGGGCTTTTAATGTGGTAAGATAAAGGGTGGGGCACTCTATCACCCAGAGGAGTTGGCAAGATGACGCACACACACTCTGACAACCTCATATGGGAAGGCAGCTAGCACCATAGAAGACCCATTGTGTTTCTGACTCTTAAGACCAGCAGTTCTTTGTCACCATTACAGATTAACATGACTCATATGAGCCCACTGACCTGAAGAACAGGAAGGGGTCACCGGGAAGTTCCTCTGATGTGTGTGTGTGTCATGTTTTGTTCTCCTCAGGTCCGTGAGATTCTTGGTCAGTGTTCCTGTCCAGCTCAGTTTCCTATGATCAAGGTGTCAGAGGGGAAATACAAAGTGGGAGACTCCAGTGCGCTGATCTTCATAAGGGTAGGTCTTCTCCATCATCATCATCATCATCATCATCATCATCATCTTCATCATCATCATCATGAGTCCTGACTTTGTCTCCTTTTCATGCTGATACATTAAAGACAGGCCAGCAATTCAGAGATAGTTGAGCATTATGTTGAAAATAAAATTACTACTTCACGGTGTTTTCTCAGTTTCACAGCTTCTTTGATGGAAGCCTAACATATAGGTCTCAGCGCCTGTGTTGTCCCATACGAAAACTTCCTTTATACTGAACAAAATTCAGAAAAGGCCACGTGGAGGAGTTCAAATGATTCTTTTTGGACAATAAAGTTTATGTATAAATGTAGAATATCCTGCCTCCAGTTGTTGATAATACATTTACAGGATCAGTGCAAAAGAATACTGGCAGATGTAACAATATTTTACTCTCTCAGTTCAAGCACCATCCCTGAAAATCAGGTAAAGCTGTAGTTATATGTGAAATGATGTTGTGCAATAAAGTGATACGATGCAAAATCACAAAAAATATGAGACAATTTTACCTGTAAGTAGTTCACGTCTGAGATTTCTGTATTTCTGTGCACATGTTTTTCCTCTCAGTGAGCAATTATTATTGAAATATCTTCCAAATCCACACAAATTGTCTTATTTGGCTAAAGTGTTTGATAATCCTGGCAGTTTGTGTTTTCATAGCTTCAGTGTGATAGCGTACATGCTCAAGGTTATCATAATGGAAAGCTCAGGTTGTAATCAACAGGAATTATCCTTTAAGTCACTATTATTAGGTGTGTTTTTCAGAGGCCTGCAGTAATTGCATGGAGCCATATGGTGCTGGCATATGGCATCATATGTGGTTTCTAGATGTATCAACAGATAAGCCACTCAGCTGTTTGGCTGCAGCCTGAAAGTCTACCTTATATGTAACGCCACCGTGACTTTTCTCTGTCTCTTTTGACTGTTTACAAACTGCCTGGCGCTGGCCCGCTCCCAGGACTGTTCTTTTTCTCCAGTGAGACACAAATAGAGCTTTAGGTCATTTCCTGCCTCTGACTTTATCTTGGCTGGAGCTTGTTTCTGCTGGACTTGGTCTCAGTTTCAGCTTCAGGGACCGGGTAAGAAGGTTGGTGGACACCACTCATCGATTTGGTCTCACTTTCCTAAAAAGGTTCCCCGGTTAGATTAATGGAGTCTTTAGATAGCACTCAAAGTTGTGTGCATTTTACAGGATAGTCTGACTGTTCGTGTCAATATTTCGTCCCTCAGTGAGGCACCGTAATGCCGAGACGAGGGGATGTGATACGCTCTATATGGGACACGCCCCAGAGGAGAAACAATGATTTCTACATAATGTGCTGTACATCGACTCAAGAAGTCCTGAAGGAGGGTGTGTGTGTGTGTGTGTGTGTGTGTGTGTGTGTGTGTGTGTGTGTGTGTGTGTGTGTGTGTGTTTATAATACTTTTAAAAAACACTGCATGAATATTTTCTTCATTTTAGATAAAAAAAACGTCATTATAGTAGGTCAGAAAAAAGTCTTGCAAGATGAAGGATTCAATAATCATATTTTTAACTGTATTATGCACTACTTCTACTTCTACTACAACTACTACAACTACCACTACTACTAATAACAATTATTTTGATCTTTTTCCTACTTTCCAGAAATACAAGAATGCTTTACAAAACAAGTAATAATTGCTTATATTAATGTAACATATATCAGTGGAATTGTAGTGTTTGAAAAATATATTCACACTCTTCCCTGCATTTAAATAGAAAAAGAGTAGGTAGATAGAAAAAAAGTTATTAAAGAGAATCAAGCCCTTATCATTTGTATGCAGCCCTAACAACTGGAGTGGGATTTTTTTATAGCCATTTTAAGTAGGACACACATTTTTTGATGTACCTGTTCGGGGATGAAGCATGTTGTCAGTGTGTATTTGTTTGTGTTTGTCTGGGAGCCTTCGACTCGTCAGAATCACTCTCTTCACACTGCCCCCACCACCCACCCCCCACCCCCCGAGTCCTCACCGAGGATGACAGTGATTATGCATATGCCCGAGCAGCTACAAACACAGCCAACACACTTCCCGTATTCTTCTGAAGGGAGGAAATGGGCAGCCGCTGTCAAAGCCAACGATCCCTGCAGCTGCCAGATCTGTGACGAGGATCTTGGGCTGAATTAGGGGATAAAATGAAAAAAAAAAAAAACAACAGCAAGAGGGTGAACAGGCCACATGAACAGAGGGGGAGTTAATAAAGTGTCGAGTTTAATTTTTTTGATCGGCCAACAAAATTCAGAATGAAATTGGTTCAACACGTCCTCAAAATAATGACAAGAAGGCTCCCTGTTCGCCGTTGCCATAGAAACAGGGATTGGGTCTCACTCCACTAGTGAAGATGCATCTTCAGTGGCTGGGAAATCAGGCAGTGAGCCATAGATCTGAAGTGAAACATGGTCCCTAAACATCTATCCAGCCTCTCAGCCCCTTCAGTGGGCGCAGGATTATTATTATCATGTCGGCAATATGCACTCAGCTGAGAGAACACAACAAAGACCTGCAAGATGCTGCTTTTTCGATCTTTCACTTTGGGATTTTATGTGCTGCAAAATGCAAAGATTAATGAGTTTATATGCTGAATAATGTACATGTTTTTATGTTTTTCTCCTGGTGTGGCATTAATCTACTCTAATATTTGTCACCAAAGTTTTAAACTTACTGAATATTTGATGAGTATTAAATTTCACAGCCTGGGAACTTTTTTTTTTTTTTTTTTTGAGGGGAGGGTGTGTTTCAGTATTGCATTTCACGCATAGATAGCAATTATCATCATTATACAGTCTAATTCTGTCATTGGATGGACTAGGAAGTAGGATTGGTCAATTAGTATTTACCGATCCTTGATAATTCACTCCATAGTTGAGCATTTACACAAAACATTTTCGGCTGATTTATTTGGATGTCCATTATCTGCCAAAGTTCCTAGGAGCTCTCCACTGACGGCAGAAGTTTACACCAGGACAGAATTTCAAGCGTTTTGTTTTTTTTTATTCTGTTTTTGAGATTCTGCAACTGGCCTTTAATACATCGACCACAAAATGAGAATTTTTGTCTCTTTCATGAAGATTATGGATTAATTTCGCAAGAATTTGCAGCAGCCACTTACAGTAGTGTTTACACCAAAGCAGGGTTATTGCACTTGGGGATCAATTTTTGACAAATCCAGTAGCTATCTGGATTATTTGTGGAGGACAAAAAGGAAGCGTTTTGGCATCAACTGAACTGAAGTGGTCAGAAATAGATTTAATAGATATTACAGTTTTTTGAGGAAAAACAGCAATTTACTTCAAAATTGCAACTTTCAATGGCTGCTGTAGCACTGCCAGCAGGACACTTGGCATATATAGCAAGTTGAGGAGGTTTGGCATAGACCAGACCTCTGTGCAAAGCGTGGTTTATTTTCATGCATTGGAAGTCAGATTTCCCATAAAGAAAGAGGAGGAAGACTCAGGCCCTGATAACACTGAGGATACTGTTAGATGTATGAGGCTGTGATGATATGATGTCATGTCAGAGGTGCCATCACGGTAAACACTATAATGGGAATAAATGTGATCACAAAGAGTCAGAAATGACAAATGAAGTGAGGGAATTTCTGTGTTTTGATTGTTAACTGTCTTTGTCTCTGCTGCCACAACCTGCTGACTTTAACAATTTGGATATGAAACCTAAACATCCCTGCTGGCACGCGATGGTCGGTTGGTATCACACAAACAGTAAACCTGTTACCGACCTAAAGCCAGAACAGTAAGCTGTTTATACTCTCAGGTCTGATAGAGATAAGCAGATCAGCTGTTTTGACTGATCTGATGCAGATGGGGAGCGGTGTGAGGCAGATGAACCGACTAGAGGACTGGCAGGGATTGGGAAGGTGGGATCAGACTTTTGTATACGTGCCATATCTGAGGCCTCTCCCTGATCACAGTCAGGAACTTGGTGATTAGACGCAATGCCACGTGTGATTTGCTGGAAATAAACTCAGGGCCAGCCCACACGGATTGCCTGTCGCCAGAGACACATCCACAACCTTTAAAACATGTGGCTGGCAGACCTTATTACACAACCCGAGTCAGGGGGGATGCATCCACAGGGCTGTCACATCAGGCCTCAGTGAAGCCAGCCCCCGCCTGGAGGCAGACTCATCTTAAGGATGTGTGCGCCTTAAAAAGCAGCAGAAAGTAGGAAGTGACATATCCAAACCCCCCCCCCCCCCCCCCCCGTTTGGCTATCCTGGCCCCCTCCCTTCCCTGCTCCATGAGCCGATAACTGAAGTCTCAGTGAGGACAGCAGAAGAGAATGGTTACCATGCTAATTCAGCCTGCTGCCCTTAAAACACGGGGGAGCCAGAGGCATGAGAGAAGAGGGGGAAAAAAGTGTCTTTCACAGCACAGTGGCTCTTTCTTATGCCACCTTTTGCTATTTAATGGTGAGTTGGCATGGCAATGAACGGCCCTCATAATGGCAGCAGCTGGGGGTGATGTAGGAGAAAGGAGGCGTGGGGGAGGGAGAGTAGGGGCACAGGCAGGGGTGCATCATGTTATGTAACACGGAGGTCCAGCCAGCCTTCAGCAAGCTGTTCCACTCGTGGGATTTGCATATCTATTGACTTGTTGTGCAGTGTGTGTGTGGTAAGTGCAGTATATCAAAAGGTTTACCATTTTACTTGTCCATTAATCGCTCTTGTTCTCTCCCCTCAGGTCCTTCGTACTCATGTGATGGTGCGTGTCGGAGGGGGCTGGGACACATTAGAGCACTATTTGGACAAGCATGACCCGTGTCGCTGTGCTGCTTTTGGTGAGCTCACTTCCTGTCCCCTGACAGTCCCTTACGAACAATTTTATCTTTGTATAATTCACATTTACAGTTATAAAAGATAAAAAAGACTCACATCTGATGTACACTGTGAAGGTCAGAAATGATGACTCTATCATTTGTTCCACTCTCAATTCTTTCACATCTCATGTGGTGTTTGTTTTGTTTGTCATCCAGCAACAGTCGATTTCATTCTGACCCCCACTTTACTTTTAGCCAAGAAAAGTAAGGCGAGCAAATGATGCAAGTTAATAGTTTGCAGCCTGTGGAATTACCTGACTGTACACCACATCTGTGTAGCAACAATGTCAAATGGAAGACTAGCTGTTTCATTATAAAGCGCACACCTGGCCTGAACACTTGGCCAAAGAACTTACGATAACCAGAAAGCTAATTATTCTCTCCGTTACAGCACTGGAACAAAGGATTGTGTGTAATTTTTGGACTGGAAAAGTTGCGATTGGGCAAATATATGGTGACTTGTCAGGCAATTTAATGGCCCCGACTTTTGACATGATTCTTTTCTGTTTCCATTGCCCCCTTCAGTCCAAAATGGCATCAGTGCTGGCACTGTAGTTTCCCCCTTGGGCTCGTGTCCTCTTTGACTTCCTGTTCACACAGGCTTTGATTAGCATCACAGTGGTAAATACTGACGTTCCTCTTGTTGAGCTTCCTCCTTTATGTGTTCATGTCAAAGACTGACACATCTGGACAGCTGAAACAAGCTGAATTTTTTTTATTTTTATTCTGAGCTGGAGAAGTGGTGCTGAAGATCATGTAGTGATAAATGATTATACATAGAGAACCAACAACCTGTAATGTAAAATCTCTTCTGTGGCTTAAAACCGCTTGGTATGGAGTGGATTAGCTTTCAAGTGCTATTAGATGTCTCATCATTATTTCAATCCTTGAAAGTGGTAATCATTCTTGGTAAAGCTGCAGGTATTTTTACAGGCTGTCTGGGAACGATGGTGAGACGTCTGACTCAACCACATGCTTCCTTTTGTTGCTCCAGCCCACCGCTACCATCAGGCTAAAGCCAGCGGTCAAGGTCAAGGAGCCCAGAGCAAGTCCTCCAGTGCACACTCTTCCCGCTCCACTAGTCCAGGTCCACATTGGCGAAATGATGGCATCGCACCTTACAAACCCCCTGACAGGCGTTCCCTGGAGCCCCCCTCTGCTCCGTGTGCCTCCTCCTCCTCCACGCGGCCCGGCCATTCCCAGAACCCTTCTGAGCTAGACTCTCGGACTCTACACCCACGACCGCCACGAGACCGCTCAGAACCCCGCCACTTTAATCCTCTCAGGTGAGTGTGCATGTTTATGCCAGCGTGTGGATAAGTGTGTTACCATGATAAGACAATAATACCTCACAAATACCCTGGCAGGTCACATTCACTTTTTGCCTATTGCTCTTTAGTGGCTGCAGATGGGCAGACAGACAGAAAGTCATACACCAACATAACTGAGCATATGCACATGTCAGGAAGCCACAGATTAGACCAGAGCAGATTTATCTAAGCTCAGGTGACATTGCCCTGATAAATCCATCTCACACAGCCTTTGTGCAGTACTTTCTAGTGGCCACAAGGTCAAAGTTAATAATGTCAATTAAGTTTCTCAGCAGTCATCTCTCTTCTCATTCAGTTAAAGGCCAGCAAACATGGCTGTGATTCTTTGAGTTTCTCGCTCAGGCTTTCCTTTTCTTGCCACGGCAAATAGATGGTCTGCAAAAGCCAAGCCAAGTTTTCTCTCATGTGCTACTGAAGTGGCATATCAGTGATAAGATAAAAGTGTAAAATCTAGATCAGTTGCACGTTCAGGCCATGTATGTTGCTCTTTCTCTGGAACATAAAGAAAGGCGGGTATTTATGTTCCTCCAGAAGCTGGTTTAAAACAAAGTTTAGTTCATTGACTTCCAAATATGTCAGGGCAACATTGTGGAACACAGTTAGCAGCTGAGTGGTGGCTTACTTTGGCTTCTAGCCAGTGTTTTCTCATTTCTGTACAGAGCGATGGCTCAGACCAGACGTCAAGGCAACTAACAGCTCATACGAATTAACTCTGTGTGGGTGGGGCATCCTTTTTCAAGTGCGCCAGACTAGATAAAGTGTAATCTGACAACAATCCCTAGACAACTGCTCAAAGCTAACTGCAGAAGTAGGTCAACAGGTGGACTGGTCTCCATGCACGCAAATTACCGTGGCAGTTTATAGAGAACTAATCTCTTGGTGTTTGGTACCATAAAACACTAATTAAGTCCATGATCTAAATGAAAGCAAGACTTTGACCTGATGCCATTACTAAATTAAGTGAAAGGAATTTCAAAACTTCAACACTTGTTAAAGAATACGTTGATGCACAAATGGGTACGACAGGAATGTACCTCATCAGGATGGTCTCACTGGTGCATTATAGAGGAATGTTTTCATGTTGAGAAAGTTGAGGGCAGTGCTGTGGGTTGAGTTAGAAAATGTACACGACTTCTAATCCTGCCCCCACTTGTTCTCATCTTGCCTATAATCCCCCTAGCTGTCACTGTCCACTGTTCCAAGAAACACCAAGCTTCTTGTCAGTTAGACCAAATCTGTTGCTTGTTTAGGGAGAGAGAGACACACATGAGATTTTGAGGATATGGTATTCTAAATATAAATGACTCTTTCTTTCTTCTCCATGTTGTAGGAATAGAGAGACTAAATTGCCAGTGACCAGGCGTCTGTCTGGAGACAGTGACTCCTCTACAGCTTCCTCTAAGGGAGGAGGAGGAGGAGGACGGCACTCTCTTGGCGGTCCCTTCCACCGCTCTGGTGAAGAAGTTGTCCTGCTCGTCAACCGCAAAGAGGGCAAGCATTTGATTGAGAGACCTGTGACTGGAAATCAGACCCCCCAGCGTCCCACATTGCCCCGTGCACGCAGCCAGTCTCGGGAACGCTCTACGCTTGCTTCAATACTCAAACCTAATCCACCACAAGGATCCTCTGATGGAATACGGACCTCACGTACAGAGAGAGGCCGCTCCCTTGGAGGTGAAGGCCAGAGAAGACTCCATGCTCCTCGTTCTCATAGTCAGAGTAAGTTACCTAGCCGTACGCGGTCCAGGGATACCAGCCCGGTGCCTGCTCCTCAGCGTCTACCAGCAGACAGGCGAGAGGACCCACGGGCCAAACAAGTGGCACCGTCTTCCCCCAGAGTAGGTGGTGTGTTCACCAAAAGGCAGTCATCCTCATGCTCCAACTCACCAGTTAAAGGAGTCCAAAACAACAACAACAGCCCTAGTAAGAAAATAATAAATACTCCCAGACCTCCTGCTCCCCGCTCACCCTCCATAGGAAAAGGCAGGCTTCTGCCTCCAGTCAGCTCAGGAGGTCGGCGTTCCCCACATTCATCTCCCCGCAATTCTCACCACCATGCGGTCCGGTCTCCTCGACCTTCACATGGCCCTCGCTCTAATGGGAGAGGCCACTACAGAAACTGGCCAGGGGTAGACCGGCAGGAGCCTGAGGAGGAAGGGCAAGGCTTTGGCTTCCAGATGTTGCCAATGCTAGATCCACAGAGGGAGCAGGATCTGTATCGTAGCTTTGAGGCTGAGTTCTTAGCTAACACACAGCAAGCCAGAGGGGTATCAAGTAGAACCCCCGTTGGAATGACCCAGCAGGCGGTTGGGACACATTCAGTGCCAGTGCTCACTGATCCTAATGTCACTGACTCAGCCTATTCCTCATCTAACTCCTCCTCCTCATCCTTGAATGTAGGTGCAAAGATAGGAACTCTGCCCGACCTTCGGGAATCCAAGAGAACTAACCTTCGCCACTTCCCCCCAGAGGACCCCTTAAATTCACTTTATGGACACAATTTTGGAGGACCACAAAACTTTGGTCAAGCTGAACCTGAACACTGGGGCGAAAGCGGAGTGGGGCTGAAGAAGCTCCCAGCCATTTCTAGCCCCATGGGGGAGAGGGAACACCTTTCTTGCCAGCCTGGTTTTGGAGACTCTGAGTCCAGCAGATTGGCTAATCAAGTACCCTCACAACCTCGTTTCTTCAATCGGACTATGAATGGAGATCATGGAGGATGCCCTCCGATGCAGGTGTTGGGGGGCCAACGGGGTCAGCTTGGTTGGAGCACAGCTCCTGAAGGAGATGTTCCTCTGGAGAATCACCAGCCAAATTTACCCTGTGATGTGGAAAATGGTGATGACTGTGATGACCTCCCACCCCCAGAGGCTTGTCCGTCACCTATCCCTCTTCCCCCATCAGAGGACTGCTCCTTCCAGGATTCCTCCAGTGAGAGCTCTTCAATGTGCTTCAGTCTAAGCGAATCCCGCTCTGAATCCCCACCACTATCTTCACCCCTGGCCAACGGGGACACAGGTGGAGAAGTGCTGCAGACAAAGAAAGGGCAAAAGAAGTCAAGCAGCATGAACTCTATCTCTAAGCACAAACTTAGACCCAGGATCAGGCCTCGCATTGACAACAGGCCAGAGAACAGCCCCTCACGCATCCCCACGCCAGTCAGTTACAGAGATCTGCAAGCTAATGACACACTTTCACCCTGCCACACTCCACCGCTCTCCCCTCAGAACTCCCGCTCTGCTGGTCGCACATGCAAGAACCTTCACCAGGCCATCACAGACATAATTCACGCTCAGCCACATTCTCAAGCCATGGGCAACAAAGAATGCTCCTACCCTGGACAGTCAGGGAGCCTGGACACTGAAGCTTGGATGTAGCACAGAACCGAAGGGTGTGACAAAGGGGTTGTTGTCCTGAACATTGACTACTGTGTATAAAAAAGACTTAAGACTGTTTTCCCTGCATGTCACACTTTTCTTTTTCACTTAGTCTCTACCCTGAATAACTACATAGGGTTCACGATGTTTTTATTTTGCACTCAAGCCAAACTATTTATTACCAAAGGAATGGTTTTTCGTATTACTTTTGTTGTCATTTTAATGTGTGTTCGGGGATGATTTTGCCAATCATTAGATTTTTGTTGTTTTCTTTCTTTGCAAGACAAATACAGAACGATAGAGAGAACATATGTGCTGCCATGTGCCCCACTGAGGGGCATGGTAAAGTGCCAGAGATTGAAAGCCGCATCTCTACTCACACTCTCAACACTTAGTCAGATGGATTGGCTCCCTCTTGTGGTTCACAACCGTCTCGATAGTCAGAATACTGGTAAAACGACACTGACCATCTCAGTCTCTTCACATTAGTGGTCTTCATATATGACTCAGTATACACATACTCACAGTGTAGTAATAGGTAACATAGACAATGGTATCTCAATCCTTAGCCTGACTTTATGAGCACTAGATGTATCAGTCTCTGTACAGTTGTCTGCTGTATTTGTGTGTGATGTCACCTTTTCACAATCACTTCGTTGAATCAGATAATACCTTCTTTTTTTTTTAATTGTTAAGAGAGTTTCCTGATTATGTTTAATGCAGTAAAATATTTTAACTTTATTTCAAGTTTCAAGTGGAATAGAGGTTCAAATATTATAGGCCAATGAAGGTTAAATTGCTTTCTTGTCATTGTCACTGAAACAGAAAACGTTGAGAGTTCTTCCTCTGACCAAACTGTCCTCGGGGATACAGTGCTAAATATACATGGATACATTAGGAGACTGAATGTGTAAATACATGATTGAGGGATGTGGGTTCTTTGTACATAAAAGGCATTGGATATACATGATAATGTACATATTTGCTGTATTAAGTTCTGTGCGGCCTTAGCTATGCAAAATTGGTATTGAAAATGCCTTGACAATTCCCTTTGCCTTAACTTTTATTCGCAGGTTAGTTTTTGAATGTTTCTGTTCAAATTCAACAAGATCTATTTGGTAACACCCCATTGCCATCATTAACGGTTTATGAGAACATTAATTAGAGAGATTGAATGTGAATGTGGATAAAATGTGAGGAATATTGCCAATTTTAATTGCAAATGATACTTGACTTAGATGCACAATTCATGATAAAGATATATGATTTATTGCCTTTAAATCCTATTAGCGGTTTTGAAACTGAAGAAACCAGTTGACCTACTTAGCGAAGACATGGCGTGATCTATGGTGACATCTAGTGGATGAAGAAAAAAACAGTCTTCATGATGGAAAGAAAACATTTTTCTCAACACGCACTTATTCTTCCACACTTATAGAATGACATGTTCTGGTGCTAATTGATGTAAAGCGGCTTACAATGTTCTGATATGGTGGCATTTGATGGATAAGGAATAGCTTTGGCACTCCAGTCTCTGCATGTGTGCAACCGTGCATGAATAATAGATGCTGTAACTGGATATTGAGGTTCTCATGCTCAGTTGTCATCAGTATGAAAGGCCAGACTCAAGCTACAGTATGTCTGTTTTTGGTGTTTAACAAGTATGGATTTCTTTGAAAGTGGAAAAGGGGGAATTGTAGTGCCAGTGCCCTGCAGAAGTCTCAGCTCCAACATGTTATGAATGACAGAATGGGTGAAGAAATTATGTCTTAGAATGGTTTTGATACTCCCACAGATTGTGGAGAAAAATTCCGTTAAAGACAGTAAAGCATATTGCTAGGAACTCTGATTGCAGGGCACTGACACAGAAAATGGGCTAAAAAAAAATGGTACATATCTTTGTGTAGATACTTTATGAACGTGTATACAGAGTTGGAGTTAAGAGGGTTTGATGTTGGTCCTATTTATTTATTTATGAAATGAAACCCCACTGGGCTCAAGTGGCATCTGTACTGTAAGTGAACTCAAGTGTTAGAGGTAAATCTAAATGAGGTGGGGCCCAGCATGTACAAACATTCTGAATTCTTCTTTTTTTTCTTAACAGCAAACTGGAAAGAGACGCATACTCTTAGAAATATTGTCAATTTTAAACTGATTTTACACACATACATGTTGAAACCATCAGCCTCAGTAATGTTGATGCCATATTGATGTGTAGTTTCACTTCGATGAGCAGATTATTATGCTTTACACCTTGCTAATGTTTTAAACATAAATTTGTTTTTGGCTTGATAACAAACATTTTCATTTTGTGCAGCTGGTGTTAAAAAAAAAAAGAGTCTCCCGGCCAACAGAATGAAGACTTCATTAATGAATTCATTCATTCATTCAGACATGTTTGTGAATTGCAGTTGTCAGGCTCTTAAAAAGTGACTGTCCTCTCTTAATCTCCTCAAATTCCAATAAACTCTCTTCTTTCTTTGCCCAAACCAGCAAAATCTGAATGTCCACAATCAGACAGGTCATTGTTTGCTAATGTTTCTTTCACTTCAGCTACTTAAGTTAAATGTACAGTTTGCTTGACATTGTGGAATTTGTATGTATGGAATAGCAATACTGCAATATTTCACTGTTGTTGGTTTTTTTTTTTTTTGAAGTTGAAAAATGCTATCAAGTTGTTCTTGTAATAAATATTTTTCCTCTGAAGTTCATGCATTGATTTAATGAATTAATGAGTGTTGTGGGCTGATGGATTAGGTAGACGAATGTTTTTCATGCAGGTTTAGCTGTGAAAAATGAAAAACAAACAAAAAACTGACAACCAATGATTCCACCCTGCTTTGAAGACTCTAGGGATATGCACCGATATCTCTGGATATATGAATCTGTGAGAAAACTCGTTGGTGTTGTTCAGGAATTTTATTAAACAAATAACCCGCATTCCTTCGTGCATGGAGGCTGACGTTGTTTGCAAACGTTATTTTGTGGAAAGACGGAAGTAACTCAAGTGGGAGGAGAGACGAAGGCCATCCCAATCCCAGCTTCTACTACGCTTGTCACGGTAAGATGTTTGTGGAGATTTTCTCACCGTATTCATAGTGTGGCCAGTCTAATTTTAACTCCAGAGGGTATACTAATTCGCTGGGTAAGGCCGACAGATTAAGAGCTTAACTATCCCGGCAAAGTCTTTCTTAATCTTCTACTTAGAAGGTCATGTCTCAACTGTGCTAGGTAGAGAAGTGGCTAGCTGACACTGACAGGCACACCGTACCAGCAGCTAAGCTAGCAGTTAGCAACAGTTTCATTCATTTAGCTGCAAACATGCAGGAATGGGCGAATCAGTTATGCGTGAGTAATTGACCAACTATGACAACCCGTTGCGAAGTGCCTGCACCTACTTACGTAACTTTTTGTGATCGTAAAGTTAGTTTAAATGTGTAGTATTTTAATCAGCTCCCTGTGTAGCCGTGCCTGCTATGCTAACATGGTAGCTAGATGCAAGCCTGCTAAAGAGCCATTCCTTTATCTATTGACTAAATTGGCTCGAAGTCAGCAAGCGTGAACTACTCGTAGTGCTAGTTTGCATTCTTTATTATTGTATACCAAATGTTTTATGTCAGTATGGCCTGTTAGTAGCGTGAATTACCGAGGCATTAGCTGCTTCGTCTGGCTAGCAAACGTCACCTCAGTTGTGTTTACCCATCGTATTTACTCTAGGCTAGCAGCCTGTCAGGTGTTTTAGTGCTAAATTACCTGAAACCCCATGTATAAAAAGAGTGCGGTGTGAAACTTTTGGCTTGCCGGCTCAATTCTTTGTCACTGATAAAGCTGATGTTGCTAATATCAGGCCTTTGCTATAAACTGTTATCACATAATTGGTAAGATAACGTTAACTGTCAGTTAGCATTATTACTCCCACGTTGTTATAAATTAATGTTAAGCGTTATCATCGCGTTTGTGTTATATTCCGAACTTATTTGTTCATTTTAAGTAGTTACGCCATTCGTCCAGCAACTATATAATTATAATTGAATGGCGGTATCACTGAATATTTTTTGAGTTTTTTTTTTTTAAACTTTTATTTGAGAAATTTGAACAACCTCCACCATATAAAATTACAATAGCTCCTTGTGGTCCTTCGTTAATCTTCAGTGAGAGTAGTGGTGTCAGTACTGCAACCTAAGGTTTGATGGAACAATGTAAAAAGCCAAAATGCAACATTAAATGGAGTTTTGTGGAATGCAAATATTAATTTTTGACACAGTCCATGCACCTGACTTGAAATGTGATTAACCTGTGTTTTCCAAATTTCAATGCAATTTGATTTGCTCATTTTGTTCTCCTTCGTTTAAGTTTTAGTTCTCTTTTGCCTTATTGCACTTAACTCTTGTTCTTAATCTTTTATTATTTGGAAACATTGAATAGTCAGGATTTCTTTCTTGAGTGTGAAAATCTTGAACAAGAAATGTGGTCAAAGAAAATATTTGAAGTTGACAAAGTGAAAGATATTGTTGGCAACATTCAAGCTGACTAGATGCTTATCGAGGACAAATGTCTGTCTCTCTTCAGCAAAATCCATTGTTTTCTCATTTGATAAATCATTGCCATGAAAACAGGAAGTCCTTTTATTTTCCTGTGCTTGCACTTCCAGTATTTCCTGTTGCTCTTGTGAAGCTCCGGTTTTCCACTCTGGACTGATCTCTTCCATTCCTCTGTTAACTTTTGCAGGAGAACCGACAATTTGGATCCAAGATGACGGACTCCAAGTACTTTACTACTACCAAGAAAGGTCTGATAGCTTACTTTTTGGTCATTTGTGAAATGTAAGATATAGTTATTCAATGATTTAGTCCTCATTTTCAGTTTGTAAATTCTTTTTCAGCACTAAGTCATAAATTGATTTTGAGATGGCATTCTAGATGTTGCAGTCAAGTCAAATCTTGTCAGCTCTACCCCTGATTGTGTGATAGGAAAAATGATTCCTCCTTCATCTTCCTTCGAGCTGTGTGCTTCTCTGTGCTTTGCACTTTGATCTGACCAGGTAAAAAGAAACTCAAGTTGGCCTGTAGTGCTACTTCAAGTGCGAGAAGCTACTTTTGAATGCTCAACATTAAAAGCGTGTGAGAGGGGACAAAGTGAGGAAGAGGACATTATTATTGAAAATTAAGAAAAGCACAAAAGAGCCTTTTGTACTGCTAGTCAGTTTGTTGACTGTATTTTAACACGTAAACGACGGCTGCGGGTCCAGATTGCTAGTCACGTTATTGAGATCAATCATAACCACGAAGGATGACCACAACCAAGAGTCTTCTTAGCTTGTGTTAAAATGTCTTTTCATTTTGTAAAAATCAATTGTCTCTCTTCAAACGCTGTTAGAATAGTGCGGCACCACTTTTTCTTATGAGTTTGTATTAAAAATCATCTTGATGGTTGCAAATAAATCTGGTACCTTATTTCACCACTCTCTGGGAATCTCAGGGTGCCTATCATTCATTTTAAGGGGTTTTGACAGGTAGATCAATGTACACTAGGGGTGTCAAATTCAATTTGACCGGAGTTAAAATAAAATTAAAATATATTTATGAGCCAGAGCAGACTGACATTTTTATTTGTCATACCAAGCACTTTATTCAAACTGTCTTATTTTCATTCTCAACACTGGATTTGTTGTGCAAAAAGCACATAGTCAGGTAAGCCACATATAAGTAGATAAGCCCCAGGCAGGCCAGTGAAATGATCAAATATACTATATTTATGCTTGTAATATTCAAATGAATAAAGTAAAATTAACTAAACTATCTGTTTAGGTGTCAGTAGTAGAAGTTGAACAAAATATTGATACTGCAATTAGTGGCAATGCTACTTATTGTAATGTGACAGTTGCTCAGTATGTTTTGTTTTTTCCATCATGAGTGCGTGTGGCTCGTTATGGTTATTAATGTTTGGAATCAAACTCTGAGCTCTTAGGAAGGAGTGAGCTGTGTCTGTAAGTGAGACATTCCCTCTGAAATGGTTTATTCATCACTGAGGGTAACTTAGACAATTATGTGCTACCAAGCATGCAGCTGAAGGAGCATGTGGGATGTCAAACATGTACTTGGCCCCGAGTGCGCCGCTAGATCGAAGTAATATTTGTTCAAAGGAAACATTCATCCACTTAGTTACAGTGTGCTGTAGCTTATTACTGTGCATTTGTACAGTGCACTGCCAGTGAAAGACCACCTGCAGCTCAAGTGTGGTGTGTTGCATTGACTGCTGGGGATTGTAGTGCAAGTTGTTCTTGTGGGCATCATGTAAACAGCTGAATCAAAAATCTGAGTCAGTGTGGAGACCTTGAGTTTGACATGATGAAGCACTAAGTGTTTCAGTGTCCGGCTAGTTTGCACATTGTGATTGGGGAAGAGAGACAAGAGGCCATTTTGTCTTGTGCTTTTCCCATATTTCATGATTGTTTCTTCTTTTGCATTCAGGTGAGATCTTTGAGCTCAAAGCAGAGCTGAACAGTGATAAAAAAGAGAAGAAGAAGGAGGCTGTAAAGAAAGTAATTGCATCTATGACAGTTGGCAAAGATGTCAGGTGAGTCAGGGGAAATAATGCCAGAAACGTTTGAGCTGTGTAATACATCATCCTCCACGTTGAGTCAGTAGTAGTCACATAGTATCTTGTTTCTCTTTAAGCGCTCTGTTCCCAGATGTAGTGAACTGCATGCAGACAGACAACCTGGAACTGAAGAAGCTGGTCTACCTCTACCTGATGAACTATGCTAAGAGTCAGCCAGACATGGCTATTATGGCTGTAAACACCTTTGTAAAGGTAAGAGCTTTCAGTATGTGAGCAGCATGACATTAAGGGTAAATTTAGACAACTTATAATACCGGCAGAACCCTAAATCTGTGGTGGTACACAGTTCATGACAATTACTAAGTGAAACGTCTCTGTTTACTCTCTGAACCACTCGTCTAGGATTGTGAAGACCCAAACCCTCTCATTCGGGCCCTCGCTGTTCGCACCATGGGCTGCATTCGTGTGGACAAGATCACGGAGTACCTGTGTGAGCCACTGAGGAAATGCCTAAAGGACGAAGACCCCTATGTGAGGAAGACTGCAGCTGTATGTGTAGCAAAACTTCATGACATCAACGCACAGTTGGTGGAGGATCAGGGCTTCCTTGATACCCTCAAAGACCTCATCTCTGACTCTAATCCCATGGTATGACTCCCAGCTCTGCCTTTCACTGATAAGCCAGTTGCCTGCTACTTTTTCTATTTTCCTTTATATATATTCTGTTTATCTTTAGGTGGTTGCCAATGCGGTGGCAGCACTGTCTGAGATAGCCGAGTCTCACCCCAACAGTAATCTGCTGGACCTGAACCCTCAGACCATCAACAAGTTACTGACTGCTCTAAACGAGTGCACTGAGTGGGGACAGATCTTCATTCTGGACTGCCTGGCAAATTACACACCTCGTGATGACCGTGAGTCCCAAAGGTAAGAGACGAAGTGCTACACCAAGAAACATTTACTCTTCACGTCCTATTTTCTAAGCCTCCCGCAGAGGAGTGAATCATGTTTTACTCATTTTTCTTTCATCCACTGTCGTTTACATCCTCTAGCATCTGTGAGCGTGTCACCCCTCGGCTCTCTCATGCCAACTCTGCAGTGGTGTTGTCAGCAGTAAAAGTTCTCATGAAGTTCATGGAGATGCTGCCGAAGGACTTGGACTACTACGGCACCCTGCTGAAGAAGCTGGCCCCACCACTGGTCACTCTCCTCTCCGCTGAGCCTGAGTTGCAATATGTAGCACTTCGAAACATCAACCTCATCGTACAGAGACGGTAAATATGGGGGCACAGTCTCTTTGCAACACAGCAAAGCACTTAGTTGATTTTTTTTAATATATATATTTCATTTGGATGAGTTCTATGTTGTCTTCAGATGTACCATCAAATATTTTCAGTAATGTAAAATTATGCCGCTCAGGTACTACTCCTTTTATGTTTTTTTTCCCCCCATTAACTACCAAGAGCTGTACTATCAGACTCTGTTGGCCAAAAATAACCGAAATTTTGATGTGATTTACAGCCCAGAGATCCTTAAACACGAGATGAAGGTTTTCTTTGTGAAGTACAATGACCCGATTTATGTCAAACTGGAGAAGCTGGACATCATGATTCGCCTCGCATCTCAAGCTAACATTGCCCAGGTAACATAGCAGGTGCTATAATGCATTGTTGTTTCAGGGGAAAAAATCAAGGAGTTATCAGTTTGGGTTTTTTTTTTCATGAAATATCATCCTTTATGACACAGTTTTACTTTATGTTTCAAACTGATCCAGTAAGGAGCCGTGTGGCTGCAGGTTTTCATTCCAACCGAGCAAAAGCAACACCTGATCAGGTGTTGCTTTTGCTCGGTTGGAATGAAAACCTGCAGCCACACCGGCCCTTTACTGGATCAGTTTGACACCCCTGCTTTATGACCTGAAACTGTTGTCTGTCCTGCTGCAGGTGCTGGCTGAGCTGAAGGAATACGCCACCGAGGTGGACGTGGACTTTGTCCGCAAAGCAGTCAGAGCCATTGGCCGCTGTGCCATCAAAGTAGAGGTGAGCAGAGGTGGTGATGTTATACTGTGTTCAAATGCTTCAGTGGTCAAATCCCTGTATCAGTGAGTCTAATGGCTACCTGGAACAGACCACTTTCACTGCCAAGACTTCCACTGAGGTGTAGTTGGTGTATTTCACAAACACAAGTTAGCTTTGAATCATGATTTTGATTTCTTAATTTCCTCAATTTATTTGCAGGTATTCTATACATTTATTATGTAGAAAGTTGTTTTTTGTTTTGTTTTGTTTTTAATGCAAAGGCCTGTAATGATTAATCATTTTCCTCTTCATCGTCAGCAATCTGCGGAGCGCTGTGTCAGCACACTACTGGACCTCATCCAGACAAAGGTCAACTATGTGGTGCAGGAGGCCATTGTGGTCATCAAGGACATCTTCCGCAAATACCCCAACAAGTAGGTGCCCTGTGAAGCCCTTTCAAATAATTACTTGAACCTTTGACCTCACAAAACACGTTCCTGGCCACATCTTGGGCTGATTATGTTATACAATTTCATTCTGTCAAGATAAAGTTAAACAAACCTGCACAAAACCCCTTTTTCCGGCCATAGTCAATGCACGCCCAGTAATGCCTTGAGGGAATAATGAGTTCCATTTTCCAAAAAAAGGACGCACAAGCTTTTATTGAATTACTGTTATTGAATAAAAGTCAGGACTACGTAGAGTATTAGATAAGTCTGGACAGAGATGAATATAAACTGACACTGGTTGATGGAGGCATACAAATGGGAGGCAATAGTTCTGTGTATGAGGCATGCAGCTGAGTGGGTTGTGTGTGTGGATGCTGAGTTTTGTGGCTCTTCAGTGGCTTTCTTTTTTTCCAAACACTGATCACGCACTTCACCTTCAGGATTTGATTACACACCCCATTTATCGGCAGGCTATTCAAATAGATATTTTTAGATCTGTGACATTGTTTGACCGATTAAATCCTCCGCATCAGTGGAGTTGACATTTCAGACCTATTGTACACGCTGTTGTATACAAGCAGCCAACTGCTCCATTCAGTGAAGCATGGATTAGATTCTCTCGTCATTTAAATGGGAAGAGTCAAATCTCATCTCACTGACAAAGTGTTTTTAGCTTGGCATATAAATTAGTTTGCTGATAAGAAAATTGCCCTTGAAAATCAATGATCAGAGTTTGTAACGACATCACCTCCTGCCTTGATTGCACCCGTTCAAAGATTGGTCAAACAAGGATAAATGCATCTTCTGGTAAATTATAGTAATTTTCACCTTGTGGTTGTTTGATGTTTTGTCTCTCCTAATATATTTGCGACATTTCCATGCATCTAATATTATCTTTTGTGACTGTTTCCAGATATGAGAGTGTGATTGCCACTTTGTGTGAAAACCTGGATTCCCTGGATGAGCCAGAGGCGCGTGCAGCCATGATTTGGATTGTGGGAGAGTATGCTGAGCGCATTGACAATGCTGATGAATTGCTGGAAAGCTTTTTGGAGGGTTTCCATGATGAAAGCACTCAGGTATAGCAAGGAGAGGGCAAGCTGTTGTTATGGGGTTTTTTTTTTCTTCTTTTTTGGTAAATTTAAGTCCATTTTTATTGGTACTGGTTCCACAAATTTGCATCCAGTGTTATGAATAACTATCGCACTTTGTATGTATTTAGCCATGAATATTAGGCTGTTTTCATTGCCGATATTTTGTCTCGTTAAAGAAGGAAATGCATGTGTAAACACAGTCATTAATTGTCCGAGTGAACCTCACTGGACTGACTGCAGCCATCATGAATATTGTTTATACCACCTGTTGTGTTCCTACTTAAGTCAGAATATCATCAGTTACTTGCTCTAAACATCAGGTGGCACGTCTGCACTTATGTAGAGCCGCTGCAGAGAACTGTATTTATTTAACTCACGAAATCTGTGGTAAGTATTGGAGAAATGAATTCATCCCAGATGATTTAGATTTGTGTTATTGAATGTAAGCTTGTATAATGATATTTCACCCCACATTAATGGATATATTCCTGTAATCCGTCCAGACTTCACAGTCTATTTCTGGCTTGGAGGCACAATTTGTAGAAAAGCCAGTCTTTACTCTGTAGAACATTCATTGTAGGATTACACCAGGCTTTACTTGGTTAAACAACCCCCCCTCAAGTATCATATTGATTCTTATATTATTGCCTTGGAGAGACCAGTCTGATTTATAATAAATGATTTTGTGGGTAGAAAGAAAGACATACTGCATATAATATTCCCTCAGTGCCACGCTGAGGTGATGGAAGATTGCCTTGCTTACTGATAAGCAGGCTGTGGCATCTTTAAGAAACCACTTATTCCTTAGAAGTAAAGACTTCAGACTCTAAGTGTCGTGGTTCAGGTCAGTGAATTATTCAAAGATCAGTCAGAATGATTATTCTTCCTGCTGTCAGAATCTGGCAAAATTGACCCTACATTTGCTGCATTTGGATGTCGTGTTGTGGAGGATCTGTAACGTGCTGATTTGTTGTGTGCTCTAGGTGCAGCTGCAGCTTCTTACTGCTATAGTCAAGTTGTTCCTGAAAAAGCCGACTGAGACCCAAGAGCTGGTGCAGCAGGTGTTAAGCCTGGCCACGCAGGTGAGTGAGGCCACTGATGGACGTGTGTTGAGACATTGTAAAAGCTCCACAGTCCCGTCCCTTAGGGTGAATTCTGACCAATTAGTCAGCATTTTCTGCACATATGTTAGCCCTCCAAACAAAGCCAGCCCCCCCTGAAGCGAGCTAAACTGAGACCCCCTCGAGAGGTGGTACTTGGTTCTGTGGACTTCAAGTCTGCATTGTGATTCACGTAACCTGTGAACACAGAGCACTGCAGGTTTGCTGCCATTACAAGCACTGTTCGTTTCCTGTTCTCTGAATGGGACCACGACAGAACCAAGTCCGTATGAAATGACCTGATGCTGTGAAGGCAAAAGGAACTGGATCACTTTTCTGTTGGTCCCTTCTCTGGTCAAAGAAGAAGAAGAAGATTTTTATAAAACACTTAAACGCGCCTTAACACAGCTTATGGTTGTCACTGTAAACGGCAGAAACACACCGCTCATGTCAGGGAGTAATCATCGATGGACATGGAGTTTCATGCACATGATCAACTGTCAATGTCTAGTGTGATGACTCGGGGAGAAAGTTGACGCATGGCAAACTTGCTTGATGGACAGCACTGCTGTGTTTTGCTGGGGCTTTCTGCAATAGAGCCACTCAATCACCACACTGGCCCTTTTCATATGAATGAAATAGCTGCATTTTTCACACAGAGTAGATGTCAGTTTTAACACACTCTGAGTAATGACTGCCGTGGCTTAGGTTCGCTCTGCTGAAACACTAATTATTTTTCTAATGGTTTGAGATATCCTCTTAATTCATACAAATGAAAGCAGCAATGCCATTACTTAGAAGATCTGTATCAGATGTATCAACAATTAACTAAAAAAAGGACCCATCCATTAGTAGTGCTAATAGAGGTGTTGTGTATGTGCTTGTTTAACATAAACTATGAAGGCTTTGTTATGTACGTGGCAAATCTTTACCTGCCATATGAAAATGTTAAGTGTGGTCTCATACAGACATTGAACTGGTATATGATGCATTGCAATACACAAGGGAGTCTACTTCTGTTCGTTGAAACTAATAAGAGAAACTCCCAGCAAGTACAGCAGTAATCCCTTAATTTTCTTTTTAAGTAATACTAGTAAGTAATAGCCTAATATGCTGCATCACAGGTATTAAAGGACCCTTGATCACAGTGTTAATAAAAACTGTGCGTAGCCTTCACCAACATGGAATTTGTTTAATTAGTTTGTATTGCTGCGTAAACAGTAGAGGGCTTGTTATTCTACATGTGTTAAGCAACAGTGGTTGCAGCAGATGGAGAAACATTTTTTTCCCTGCACTATGTGGGCAGAAATGGAGAGTTGATGTTCCTTCTAACTTGAAAGAACTTAATGAAAAATATATGTACTTTTTATTCAGTGGATTTGAACTGTCTGAGTGTCATGCATATTCTCTGCATTTTTAAAGTTTGACTGCATGAATTTAAACCCTGAAAGCATTTTTTTTTTTCCACTGGTAATAAAAATGTACACTCTTACTCACTACATTATCCAAGACTTTGTGCTAAGGCTGACTTCGTTTTTGATTTATCATACCTCGGTCTCTTATATTAAGACCAAGAAAGAAAAATCTCAAACTTGAATTGAGCATGAAAACATGGATTGATAGCTCGTTTTCATGTTACCTTTCTCTTTCTCCAGGACTCTGATAATCCAGACCTCCGGGACCGTGGCTACATCTACTGGCGTCTGCTTTCCACAGACCCAGTGGCTGCTAAGGAGGTGGTTCTGGCTGAGAAACCTCTGATCTCTGAGGAGACAGATTTGATTGAGCCCACACTGCTGGAGGAGCTCATCTGCCACATTGGTACTCTGGCGTCTGTCTACCACAAGCCACCCAGTGCTTTTGTTGAGGGCAGCCGAGGTGTTCAGCACAAGAGACTTCCTGGCAGTGCTGGATCGTGAGTCACACACTCTTTACTCTTTGTACGTACTGTTATTACTGCGTGCCTAAGAGACGCAAGTTCTCTCAAGTGGACATCACTCCTTGACTCCTGCTGTCACATTTTTCTTCATGTCTGCAGAGTTATATGTTTTTTTTCCTCCTCCTTCATTTAATATCGTTTCCACCAGCAGAGAGAGTGTTGAGAGCCCGGACACAAATTCTGCTGCTGGAGTACCTGAGGCACCTCCTGCTGTCATTCCATCCCAGGGAGACCTTCTGGGAGATCTGCTCAATCTAGACCTGACACCTCCCACCACAACTGGACCACCACCAGCCTCTTCTGGGATGCAGATGGGAGCTATGGATCTTCTTGGAGGAGGACTGGATAGCCTGGTAAGCCTTCAACAAACCTATCAACGTTTGCAAGAAGCAGCTATCAGACTTCTTACTGAGTTGGTCTCAGCAGTATCCCAGTATGTTCTTTTTCTCTCTTACATGCTTTCTTTTTCTTCCTCTTTTGACAATGTATGTTTTCCTTTCATTCAATGCTGCTCCTGCAGATGGGGGATGAGTCTGAGCCGGTAACTGCATGGAGGGGGAGGGCACCACACTTATAAACCTTTCTAAACCATATCAGACTTATTAAGTCCCAATATTAATGTTCACTTTTGGGTGTCTTACATATTTTTCGCACATCATTGATCACCTTTTATTTTCATGATGGCAACAACAAGCATGCTGTTGAACTCTTGGGTTCCATCTCTTATCTCGGTGCTCTGCATTGTGTTTCGTCTTTCAATCAGCCACCCGTTCCCCTGCGGACCGACACTCCTCAGTCACCACAGCCCCCACATCATTCCCCTTCACCCCCAGATTACAGCCCCACCGAGGTTGGTCCAGGGGACCACGCGGGGCCAGTAAAAGCCAGCAGGAGTCTAGAATCCCATTTTATCCCTTGCTGTACCCTCCTACTCTGTCTAGATGAGATTTTAGGAAATCTCCACATTGTTTGTTGTTAAAAAAAACAAAAAACCCCTTCTAGGTGTATTAGTTAAACATCTGCACAGTTGAATATTTTTCACACTGCCAGGAGTAGAACCTCCAGTGGTTTTCTTTCCATTGATAGTCGTTATTAGTGAGTAGCATTTGAATAAACCCTGTTAGTTATCAGTTGCCTGTCAGCCGTCCGTGTGAACTGTTAGAGGTTGGTTATTGTAGGAGAGGTAAACCTTTGACTCCCTTTTCTAGCTTTTAATAGTTAAAACCTCATGACTGTCATTAATCCCAACAAACTATCCTTAGACTCCCAGATTGTTGCTGAATGATGCTCAGATGGATAACATGAATTTGTTGTGCTTCTTGCCCTCTGCCCAGCTTGGCGGAGACCTTGGAGGAAACCCAGCTGTAAGTTGTTTGGTCAGATTTATTTGTTGGGCTTGGACTGCTTCATGTGGTGACACGAAACATGTTTGTCCATTCTGTTGTTTTGTGCCCTGCAGATGGCAACTGGCTTTGGTGCTCCACCGGCTACAGTGCCCACTTCTTTCACTCCCCCCGTCAGTGGTGGTCTGGATGACCTGTTCGACCTTGGAGGAGGAGATGGTTTGCCGATGGGAGCCTACATCCCTCCCAAAGCAGTGAGTCATGTGAATTTAGCAAAGAGCTGAGACAGCAAATGCTTTTGCAAAAGTAGCAACTGTAATATAACTTACAGTATACATGTAAAATATAAAAGGCAAATGACTCTCTGCTTTTTTTCCATTAGCTTTGGCTTCCAGCGATGAAGGCCAAGGGTCTGGAGATATCAGGCACTTTTGGCCGTCGCGCTGGGGTCATTCAAATGGAGATGACTCTCACGAATAAAGCAATGAGCGTCATGACTGACTTTGCCATCCAGTTCAATAGAAACAGGTAAGAAGGCTTACTACATTTTTGCGAGAGATTCATCTGAAGATGAACATGTGTGTGTGATTGAAGTTTTTTGTGGTTGTGTTCCTCTGTAGCTTTGGTCTGGCTCCTGCTGGTCCTCTGCAGGTCCTCACTCCTCTTAGTCCAAACCAGAGTATTGAAGTGGCCCTCCCTCTCAATACTGTGGGACCTGTCATGAAGATGGAGCCTCTCAATAACCTGCAGGTGACACCAATGAAAATATGTGTTTTCCCTAAATTGTGTGCTAATTAGTTTGTTTGTTTTTCTTTAATTTTCTTTCATTCAATCTTTCTGGACATTTTTTTCCCAACCATATGCGATTTTTGTAAAGTATCCTTGGTTTTGTCTTATTAGCCATTTAGGTTTATTGTTCTATTCCCTCTATGTTTAAAGAAAAAGAATTAAAACATAAAACATGCCCCAGAAAGATTGCATTAAGTTTCACAGAAAGAAGAGCAGTGGAGGCTGTCTTCGGGTTTTTGATCAGAGTGGTTCTTTTAACTGGGCAGAAATGTTGGATGGATGCTGTGTACAGCTGGAGAAAGAAGATAAGAGCTGCATGAGGGACGCTAGTGGTGGGGGCGGTCATTAGTGCTCACACAACACATGGTTCTTTTGTTTCCACTGGCCTCAGTAGCTCTTCTAGCCTTTCTACTGTGCTGCATCTAGGCTCTGCTTTGATGGGTACGGCTGTCTATTTGGACAGATCTTTTAGATATTTTATTTTAGCATCTTGATGGAAGGTAATGTCACAGAACATTATGTGGAGTGCTTTTTAAACCACCGATGTGCAGTAACATATTTGAAGCGTGAACACAAACCATTTGTATTACAAATCAGCACATTTGAGGGAAATGCTTTCGTGCATTTGGTTGCGCATATTGCCCCTGCAGAGCATTCTGCCGTGTCACAGCACAGCAGATCGGAAGACTATAAGGTCTTGACGATGGCTTCATCTGGTTTGCCTGCTGACAGGAAAATGTGTAAAAAGTGTTTTTCTTAATTTTAAAAGTAGACTTGAACATTGGGGCCCAAGTGGATGATGACTGGAGTGTAGTTGATCACTGTTGTTTAAAATAAGTAGATAAGTTTAAAAAGAAAAGCGAGAGGGCTAAAGATAAATGTAGCAACCCTTCGTGTAATTGGTGATCAGTCGTTTTGACGACTACTCGATGAATTAACAAATTATTGCATAGTGCCCTGAGCAACAAAAGAAAGCAAACACAAAACGGCAAGTCAGAAGCTCATGGGGTTTCATTTTTGGTTTTCCATTTTGCTACAAATGTCTAGAAAGGCTGTCAGATGGTTATAGGGTTTCAGAACAGACCCTTGGAGAGAGTATTTCAGCTTCTCTAAATTCAGCTATTGCCTAATCTTTTTGATCCTTTGAGATAAATAAAGTGGCATTGATCTATTAGCTCCTGTAACATTTTAGAGACACTTTTGAAAATATATGATTATAAATATTTGGCCTTTGTGCCTCTCCTCATTTCCCCCTGGAGTTCAGTGTTGGATAAAAATTAAATTCCTTTTTGATGTTTGAGTGGGAGGTCTTCAACTCTACAATAAACTGTGGGAATGGCGGTGGCAGAAATAGTAAAAAGTTCATTGGATGGGATGCTGACTGTGTTATTGGCAGGTCCTGCATTGCACCCAGGAATAAAACACTCATGAATTATTCATGAGTCATTCTTGAGGCGTCCTCTGGTTGAACTCACTGTCCTTCTCACAGCAGTCCTTTGTTGAGCCGCCTGATCGATATCGCGGCCGCCGCTTGTTACTTAAGGCGCTCAGTGTATGCCACAGTTGTTCTTGTTCTTCAGACTTGCATGCATCTCTAATTTTGGAGTGTTGGGCTTTTTTTTTTTTAGCCTCTTATCTTGTTAATGTTTATTTAGATCCTCTTAAGACACTCTGTAGACAGATGTTCCAGTTATTTTTGGTGGAAAATAATTTTGCAAATGGAAGCTTTGTGCCTGCTCACAGATTTCATTGGCAAGTAAAGTACATGGACATCAATGATATTGCAGTACAGAGATTTTTCAGTTGCAAGAGTGGAATTCTCAAAAGCACTGCAAGCCCTCTTCTTTTCAGTAAACACCACACATAAACCAGCAATGTCCATCCTTGAGAGGCGCTTGAAAAGTAATTACCCTTGTATTGCTTTCTCCTCCCGTCCCTCTCCTCCACTCCCCTCCTTGGATGTAATCGCTTCTGCAGGTGGCTGTTAAGAACAATATTGACGTATTCTACTTCAGCTGCCAGTACCCCATCAGCATGTTGTTCATGGAGGATGGGAAGATGGGTGAGTGTTTTTGCTGCATCTCCTTACTCAGGAGCCTGAAACGCTGCTGACGTCAACAACACTGACATCCTTCTAGAGTCTGTAACATTTTTCTGGCTGCACTGTGAATGGCTGAGGAAATGTGTGACGTCTGACTGCGTACCTGCATTCTTACACTTCTCAGGACTGCACAGTTGACCTTGATCTATGAACATGGTCATACACTGATGCCATTCTTTTTTTATTTTTATTGTTTGGTATTGTGTTTTGGTTCTTCGATTTATTTTGTGTTTGGGATTTCCTCCTGTGGAGAGTCTTGATGGGATTAACAGCAGGACTGCTCCCAGTGACTGCAAGCTAATGCTGTAGTCACAGCAGGAAACCTTATGTCTTACATGCATTTTTCTTTATTTTTGATCACAAATCCTATTGTTATAACTGTAACTAAAACATTCCTGGGAATGTTGGGTCTTTAAAGTCATCCAATAATCACCTGTCTTTTGCCCTGCAGAGCGACAGGTGTTCCTGGCCACATGGAAAGACATTCCCAATGACAACGAGTCCCAGTTTCAGATCAAAGACTGCCATTTTAACTCCGGTGAGAAGGATGATGACGGTACTATGTATAGCCTCATCCTGGGTTCTTCTCATACGTGATGATACTGTGACAAAGCAGTGCTGATTCAGTTCCTCCCTAATGAAGCAGATTGTATTCGATGAGAACACGTCAATTTCAGTCCATATTTATGTGCGATGATTTAGTTTTACGCCAGTGTGAAAGCAGCTGAACTGGATAGGAATTCCTAATGACACTTTAATGGAGATTTACCCCCACAGATTAAATTTGCTCCTCATGAACAAAGAAGGAGGTTGTCATATCCTACTGGGCTACAGCAGCAAGATGGAGCCTGAAGAGAAACCATTAATTCTGAATGAGTATCTTGAGTATGAGTATCCTTGGTTTATGAGAAAGATATCCTGCATGGTCTGGTACCTTTTTAATGACAGTTTCAACAGACAACAGTAGCGTGTGGCAGGAGCACATCGGTGGCTCGTCATCCTGAATAATACCATGATTCACTCACACAAGCTGAGTAATGAAAGAGAGCAGTAGCCCGTGTAGATCAGTTAAAGGAGTAATATGCAAAACTGAGCACATTTGAGCTATTAATGTGTTTTTAACTCAACAGATGCAGCCTCCAACAAACTGCAAGGTAGCAACATCTTCACCATAGCTAAGAGAACCGTGGAGGGTCAGGACATGCTGTATCAGTCCATGAAGCTCACCAACGGCATCTGGGTGCTGGCCGAGCTGAGGGTGCAGGCAGTAAACCCCAACTATACGGTGAGTGTGTGCGAGTGTCTGCCGAATTCACGAGCTCATGATGTGCTGATGCAGCTCTGTCAATTCCTGTTATCCGTCTGAAGAAAATGGCTGAGCTCAGACTTTGAGATTTACTGTTATTTATCCAGCCGGGCGTTGAATATACCCACTATCAGTTAGCAAGTTTGGCACTTTTTGGATAATTGTGTTTGGAACTAGATTTATATCTTGTGTTGGAATGGATAATTGATTGATGAAATATTTGTGTATGTATTTGACTGTGACAGATAATAGAGATCGAAGCCTCTGCACGCCCTTAATAAAGGACAGTTTAACCTATTAATGGAGTACCCTGTGTGTAGAAGGGAGGAGTGTTTCTATGAAACAGCATTTTTTTCCTTCTTCTCCAGTGTGCTCCGAGATTATTGATTGATTGTTGCCCTAAAGGTTTCAGAAGAAGTGGAGTGACAAGAATTAGCCTGAAGTTGTTAGTGCATGAGGATTTGAAGCATCCATGGTAACAATATATCACTTGTTTTTCTCATAATATAAATGCTTCTGACGGGGTGAACCTCGGGTATAAAACCACGTGGCAGCTCTTACTGTCCTGTTATTGCATTACGTATTTCACATGGTACAGAAGTATTTGAATTTATTGAGAAACTGCAGTAATACATGCAAAAGCTTCTCTTCCAGAAATTCTTTCATGAAGTGCAATAAAATCAAGTACACAAAGTGAAGATGAGAACTGACTGCCAGTACAGCAGAACAGAAGGTTTCTACGTCAGTAACTCTGCTGCAGTTACACAATTTCAGAAAAAGAGCTGATTGCTTCCATGCTCCACTGGCCTTGTTGCTTTCCTTGTACCCTTAAATACGCTCAAATCCAACAGCATTTAATCAAATTGAAAAAAGCTCACGATACCTTCTTCCATACAAAATGATATTTTATATGACGCTGTTTGCAATTCAATTACACGTGGATTTGATCTGTGTGTGACACGCAAACCAAAAACGTTAAGCTGACAAAGATGAGACATAATGGAGATTGATGTGCAGTAATGAGTGATGAAAGGGAGAGGCAGTCGGTGATTGCTGTGAGGTCCTAATATTGGCGTGTGTTTGTGTGTGTGTGTTCTTTGTGATGGGGCATGTCCTGGCTTGTCACAGTCCCCCACCTCTTGACGAATTGTGTTTTGGCTTAGAAGTTCTGCGTGACTAGTTGAGAATGATGACCTTGGTGTGACTCTCCTCGCGCTCATCCCTCAGTCTGCCTTCAGATCATTTTGTTATTCATAAGGTGCCGTTAACTGTCTTTTTGTTTTCTCCTGTCTAGACTAGTCAATTTGTCAGTCTCTCACCTCTCGCTCATTAAAGCTTCTCTATCTGTGCGTGTGTGTGTGTATACCCTTTGGACGAATGCAAGTTTGGAAAATGTATTTCCTTGACAATATTCAAAGTCCAAATTGTTTTTCAGCTCCTTTTTGCCGTTGGACGCTGTCATAAACAGTTATGTGCGAGTGGACACATTGGTCATGCTACATGTACAGTGTGTATTCTGACAGTTGTCTCTTTGAGCTGCTGGCTGCTGCATCGTCCCTGGGCTCTCTAGGCATGGCACATTAAAGCCAAGCTGCCAAAGCCTTTTGTCAGAGGCTATTTTTAGATCTGAAGTAGCAAAGCCCATCCACTGTGTGTTTTCTGAAATCTGCTACACTTATGAAGAAACACCGTTAAACATTTATAATTGTACTGCCCAGAGCAGAGACGTACGATGTTCCTCCTGCTGCTGCTTAAAGGGAGCTCGTCCTATTTCTCACAAACCTTGATGAGCTTCATTTCTCCCATGGTGCCTCACTTACTGCTTATAATAGATTATCATAGTTTTGTCCCAGTTCCGACCCCCAAGCTGGGTGTCACTCTGGTTCCTTTTGAAAAGTGTATATGTATATTTGTGTGTGTGTGTGTGTGTGTGTGTGTCAGCAGTAAAACAATAACAGTCGATATTAGCAGTAGACCAACACTATTGATAATTTTATTGAAATAAATTCAGTTAAAACCACGATGGAAGCACATGACAAATGCGCAGAGTTCAGCTGCATTAACAACCCCCAAGCATGCTCCCTCCCCTGCTCATACGCGCCTGTCATGGCCCTCGATCACGCTGAGTGCTACTGGACGAGCTCATAGCTAATCGTTTCGACTTGTGACGCGACAGAACAACTGCGGATGGTGATGATTGTTGATAGTCCGACTGATTAAATATAGTTATCTCAGTCAGTCTTTTCATTCTGATCTTTATTAAAATAGGTCATTGACAAATATCAAGAATTATCCATATCAACTGAAATGAAACATTTTGTTGATAGTTATTTTTTCAGCGATATCGCCAGTGTGTTCATAGTTGTTTTTTTGCTTGTCTGAGGTTAATGGACATTGTTATCCCACTGTATGACAGCAAAAATGGAGTCGCTCACGGTTGTCCAATTGTTGGGGAACTTGAGGACAATCTTAACCTATTATGTCTTTTGAAATACCTTTTTTTTTTTTTCATTTAATTTTCCCAAACTCAAAATGGAATTTTGGTCCCCTATTTTTCTTGACTGATGTCATTTGAAGTTCATTCATACTTTATTATGTTTATATTGGAGAATTGGGACACGGCGAATCTTTTGGAGATGAAATATAGTCTCATCTGCCTTCTACTGTCCCCATGGCAACTATGGGACCAATGATGTTGACTGATTTCCCCCCCACCCCACCCCCAAGTATCAAGATAGTGATTCTGAGGGTTTGAGTAAAAGTGAGTTTCAGCACAGAAATGGCCATCGCAGTGTTCCCCTCCACTATCTGTCGTCCATTTCTCCTCACAATGAACCAGAAGTCTCAAACAAGCCTCTTTAGGTGACATCAACATGGAGTGAGACCATGCAGTTTTGTCACCCTCCTGGATTTTTCATTATTCTTTATACTTGCTAAGCGTTCCCTTAGCTAGTCAGACGTTAGCAGTGTTTTGACTTTGTTCTTCTCGACAGTGTGATGAAATGCCTTCATTAATGAGTTATTAACCAGAAACACCAGCCTTAAGAGTTTTATCCATAAAACATTTATCAGATTCCCCTGAAAATACATTTCATTACTCTTGATATCAATCTCAAATTACACACATGCTTGGACTGGGCTGAGTTTTAAGGAAAAAGCAGCCTTTCAGTCAAACTCTGCTAGTATATTGAAGACCTGTCTTGACTTCTTGTGTGCCTTTGTGTTGCTGCATTAGCACTTAAGCAGCTGCGTGTCCTGAATTATGCCCATTTTTCGAGGGGCCTGCAGTGTTTGCAGGCAGATTGATTGCTGTGGATCCGTGTTTCTGTCTCAGTCACTCGACAAGTATTGATGAAACATGCCTGTAGCATTAGGAACACACAAATATTTCGAGGGTGATGATAAAGCAAAGCTGGGTAATGTTTGCATCTCAGTCACACTGGTAGAAACACACTCCTCCTCATCACCATATTCACCACTGTGGCTTCCAGTATTTCTTTAGTTTGCTTGTGTTTGTGCACTGTAGTTTAGCAGGAAGCCTCACGCTCACCACATGAATGCCTCGCTACATTTAATTTTCTCTGGCATTCTTAATAGCAAGTTCTACATAAGAGCATCAGCATTTCCTCCCATCTCACCCGGCGCTGAAAGCAGAGCAGCTACCAAATTGTTGCCAGCAGCAGCATGCATTAGTAAAGAGCTTTGTGTTTACCGAGGCATCTCTTAAGGAGCTTTACAATGTTTTTGCTGTTCCACTGCGGCTCCATGGCATCCATCATATTTATCTAAATCAAGGTGGACGAAATATTAGGATCATCTCACTGTATAATCCAGTACAGTTCAAAATCACCTCCAATATGACCATTAACATAGAGGAAGACATCTCAAACGGAGTCTGAACATTTTACAACTCATGAAGGGAGAGTTTACTGCGGGGATGATGTATTCTACTGCATTAGTTCAATCTAAGTGGAACCATTTAATAGTAGGGATGGTAACTGGGGCAGAATTATACAACACAGTATTACTGAAAAACTCAAGAGTTACCGGTTCTGCTATCACTATTTGATAAGACAAGGACAAATAAGGTTTTATTTGGGCTACATCACATTGTTCTGGACTTAATATCTCACAAAAAGATGTTTCATTTACGATGAGAGTCAGACATTTGTGTGTTTTTATTCTTTGCAACCCAGGGTGCTTATGACCCAGCTGGCTACTTTTAGGGAGGACAATTTATAGTTAAACTCATCAAATTCAGTAAAAAAACAAATATCTGCAAAATGACACTTTTTAAAAGTCGAGCAAATGGCATCCTGGTGACTTTGTGTTTGAGGCTGTTGGTTTAAGTGTTTGCAGTGATCACGATTGAGCCCGGAGCTTTTGCTGAGTGTCGTTCCCATCTCTCATATCTTGTCGTTTCCTTTCAGCTACCTACTGTGTTTATAAAAGGTCCTAGATGCCCCCAAATAGTTAGAAATAAAATTAGAGGAGTAAACAAGTCAAAGCAGGTTTGTTCAACTCTGCCGGCAAATTCTTAGATGCTGCCTCTGCGTAGTGTTTGGATTCTGTGAGGAGTGATTAGAGCTGCCAGTGAGAGACGATGCTGCTGCAGGTTGTTTTGTTGACTTCCACTTGACATAGACTTGTTGTTTAATAAGGGCTCCAGAAGAGAGAAGTAAATAGTGATTGTGGAGCATGCAATATTTAGGATTACAGTCTAGTTGGGTGTTTAATGCAACATCATGACAGTATCTGAAGTTCCTATTCCAGAACACTCTCCCTGGCTTTCGTTTCCTGTAAAGTGCCTGTTTCTGGGTCTGGAGAAGTGACATCCCTGCTCTGTTGATGGAGAGAAGTCTGTGAGGCTGTATCAAATCATAACCCTCTTCCCAGCTGAGATTTACATCAAAGAGGGAAGAAGTTGGCCTTATTTTCTCTGGTGATCTCATGTCTTTATTCATCCTTCTGACTGAGAGGCTGAAGTGCAGAGATCAGATTTTGTAAGAGTTTGTCAGTGGGTTGTGTCGATTTTCCATGTTCTGTATACACCACGAGACTGCAGCTGTGGAATCATTGCTCATCTCTGAAGCTGCCTGACGAAGAACTTGAATCAGCTGAGGCTGAAACGTTGCATCATTTGGGGGGGGGGGGGGGGGGGGGCTTGCAAAGTTTGTTTTCCTGTCTCCCCTTTCCTTTGCTCCAAAACATGAGGACCAAATAGATTACAAGTCCGTGCATGGAAATCCTGAGCAGGGTAGCGATTCTTTCAGCACTCAGGAGAGATCAGGTAAATGACATGAATACAAATTTCTTGACGCCATGAAATTTAAAAAGTAAACGGATTGAAAGCAGTGACCTCTACGAGCCAGACCTCCAGTCTAATGATGGTGTCAGAGCGGGGAGAAAATGTTCAAATTGAATTGTGAATGTGGAGAATGGTGACACTCCTAAGAGCAGGAACCTCAGCTGAGAAGCTGTTCAAATGTCTGTAAGCAATTTAAAAGTGGTCACATTGAGGTACAGAAAATGGTTTGCTAAGTGGTTTGTGTGACCCCCCCCCCCTTCTCCCTCAGGTCTCTCTGAAGTGCAGAGCCCCAGAGGTTTCCCAGTGTGTGTTCCAGAGCTACGAGGCAGTGCTGAAGAACTAAGAAGAACCCAGCGAGGACCCAGACGTGCCCTGGAGGACCTCCGGCTGCTTCTCCTGCCTGCCCTCGCCTGACCCGGACCATATCACAACCTCATGCAGTGCAGCCGCCACTTCTGTTGGGCCTGAAAACTGCATTCAGTTTGACATTCACCTCTTTAGTTAGGATGATTTCTTGCTCAGTTGTTTTTGACTTATCTGGCTGTCCTCTCTATATATGTTTGTTCACACCTTATGATTTAGTTTTCAAACTTGAGTGAGATTAGACGTGATGTGAATGATCAGACTGAGAAGGCCTCCATTCATCCCTGCTGACTCACCTGGGACGAACTTTGCTTTGAGGGAGATGAAACGGATTATTCCTGCGACTGTTTTCTCTGCACAAGGCTCTCTAATTATTTTACAGGCCCACTCCCCTGCAGATTGTTGTCTATTTTTAGAATCTGCAATCAGGTGCATCATCACTGTCGGCATATTTATTGGATACGTTCAATTAAAATGCCCCATTAAAAGGCTTTAATGCCTGGGTTTGGCATGAAAGAGCACTGTGTGGACCATGGAAGAGATAAAGAAACGCTTCCATGACTGTCTTGGTTCGTGTCAGTGGGATCAGATCCTCGGCTGTGCCTGCATGGAGGCTGTTTGTTGGTGTGTTTCTTTAATTTTTGCATCAATATTTGGACTTTTTCTTTAGACAGAAGCTGCAGGTGTTTACGGTGTGCTCTCTTTCATAGTCATTCCATTGTTTAATTTGTGTTTTGTGTTAGTGAACATCTGGCAAACGGGGGGAGAATTCAGATGTTGAGGGATTCCCCTGCGTCAGTGTCTCTGTATGCTCATTGTTCGACGCCTGAAATAAAAGCTGGGGTGAAACGGCACTTGGGTTTGGGGTTTCATTCTCTTGAGGAAAGAAACTACAACGTTCAGTGTCCCTGTTTTACCTTCACGCTCCACGTTAATTGGATTCCTTGTTTCGAGTCACTGCACTGAAGCCCATTTCATCGGCTCTGCAGGGTGTTTGCACCCTTGCTACCACCTTTTAAACGATTACAACGGAGGTGGCTGTGTGTTCTGAGTGTCTTTTGTGTGTGTGTGTGTGTGTGTGTGTGTGTGTGTGTGTGTTGATGCATTAGAATGTTGTAAAAACGAATCATGCGTTTAATCAGGTGACATGATTTTGTTCATTGTGTGTACATCATTTAAATAAAAGAACTATTAAGTCTCGATAAATTCATTTGTTCTTTTCTGTCCTTCATCCGTAACAGAAAACTGCAGTGCGAGGCTGCTTTATGCTGCTGCGCTGCCGTCTCCGAGCGTCCAAGGATGCAAAACGTGATCTCAGTTTATTCGGTAAAGTCCAAAATCCCAGCAAGCCAGCGTGCATTGTTTTCCTACACTGTACTCTGCAATCAGTCCTGACCTTTGAGATGTTCTCCGCTCTGCCCTCGTGGGTGCCTCCTCTCCCATCCAGCTTTCACAGCTTCGCATACAAAGTCAGCAGCCTCTCGGTTTCTTTCAACCTTGAGAGAAGTATTGAGGTTTATCCACAGCCGAGTGGATCTTTATGTTCGAGCGGCTCCCCTGAAACACTCTCCGGCACCCCAAGATGCTCCGGGAAGGCTGAAGGATTTCAGCTGCATCACCCACCGGGAGACTCGAGCTGCTCTCATCTCAGATCCTCATAGTGGAACACACCTGACAGTCTGGTCGGTGAGTCAGCAGCTTTCACTTGACGGGGTGCTGCCTTGCAGTGTTTTTAGTCAAGGAAGGGTGAAGTTTCAGACTCTCCTCCTTAGATTATCTGTATTATCGATCCTTTGTCATGAGCGCATGCCAATAGGGGGCGCTGCTGCACTGCTTTTAGATGCAGGTGCAGTGGTTGACTTCCATACCATTGCTGCAATGAAAATCTTCTGGGCTCATATGGTAGTCAAAAAAAATGGAGCAGTGATTAAGATTTGACAAACTTCCACACCTGGAAAAGCTTTTAAGTAATGCATGAAGAAAACATTCCAGGAAAATCCCGGTATGGTACTTGGAAAATACCTGCATATTTAGTCCAGTCAAGATCAACTGGAAATATTATTTTAGTCAATATTTATTCATAATGTTGTGTCAAACTATATAGATTTACTTTAATTTTATTTAAATGTACAAATATAAATTGACAAAATTAAATTCCACCCATTTTAGCTACATTTCATCAAATCCTTCAACCCCATAAAGCTGATGCCAGCAAAAAATCTCAACCTTTTGAATCTAGTATTGATCGATCTACTTTCCTCCGGGGAAAATAATGACGCTGTGACCGCCATGTTAGTTTAAATTTAATCACATAATGTCAATAGTTTAACGCGCCAAATATATGAGAACGTATCCAGAAGAGACAGAGGAATACTTTCAAACATCCGACTAATAACAACTGGCACGAAGTCCTTAAATTCAGCTCACTCTCTTCATCCAGGTAAAGACCCAATGACCGTATCTCCATTAATGGCTTTCAAGTCCCCCTCTAACAAAACACTGGCTGTAAGCTCTCCTAATGGCTTTATTAATAGATGAGTCACTAATGAACACTTTTCAGATCAGTTGGGTCCGGAGGAAAAAGGTTAAGGTTAACAGGTCGGAGATAAACGCTGCCTGTGCTGCTGTTTTCTGGATTGTTTAGTTAGTTTGTTTGTTTGTCTGATGCTTTACCGCAAAACAGACAGTGTTTTACCTCTCAGCGACTCAGGAACAGGCACCTTGAGCTCTGACAGACATTCGTTCTCTCTTATTTTTGACTACAGGACGCAAAAAGAACCCACCACAGGACGTATATTTAGCTGGAAGCTCATGGCTGTTGACGGCTAACGACGTGGAAACCGACCAAAAATGCCGGTGTTCAAACTGTCAAGAGCATCGGCCAGTGTCATTCATGTCCTCCTCATTAATCCTCAATCACCTTTTCATTTGAGATAAAAACAAGCAACAGCACCACGTTCGCCACACCTCCACTACCTGACAGCTGGCGCATTCAGTGGGACTGACCGACTCCTGTGAGCGTCACAACGGCACTATGGGAAGCCTTACTCTTTCTTTTTAAACTCAAATCAAAGTATTTGTGGACTAGTGAGAACATTTCTGGGTGAAGAAGACGTGGATTACGCCGGAAGGTGCGTGTGAGTTCGTCGACAGGGATTTTCTTGCAGTTTTCTTGTTGTTTTCTTGCCTTGCTGTGGCTGCCTCGAGGTCAGGGACGGGGACTCCAGAGTGACAAAACAAAACAAAAAATAAATAAATAAAAGCCAAAGAAGTCATTTAAGAGTAGGAAGAAAAACATGAACGAATTGTACTTAGATGTTCTTGAGAAGTAAAATACACTTCTTCTTCTTTTTTCCTTTGTTTTGGGCTAAAGTACTGCTTTGCCCCCTCAGCAGTGATTGATGGGGTCCATCGCCCCTGCCCCCGGCCCTGGCCCTGGCCGAGGACCCTCATTAAGGCAGCAATGTGATGTTAGTGTAACGCCGCGTCTCAGTAACACACACACACACACACACACACACACACACACACACACACCCTGATGATGTACGGCGTTGTTGCCTCTCCCTGTGCAATTTATTGGCTGCGTACTGAAGCTGAAAGCCTTCACACGCCGTGCGCACGACCTGATCCTATTGGATGAGCAGGAGAAGGGGATATTGAAAGTGGAAAGAGAGAGAGAGAGAGAGAGAGAGAGAGAGAGCGCGCAGTCACACACACACTGCTCGTCCTCTTCTTCTTCCTCCTCCTCCTCCTTCTCCTCCAGATGCCTCTACAGTAAACGCGCGTCCGCGGGTCTTCTGCGTGGATCGACTCCCCTCTCTGCACCTACCTAAAGTGGATCATCCTATCATCGATCATGGGCCGGCATGTGATTTCCCAGCACGTGGAATGCGTCTCCGAGAGGCTGGCGGCCGTGCGCAAGTCGTCCCTGTGATGGAGGAGCGCGGCGCGGTGGCGGTGTGTCTGAGGAAATGAGTGAGGGGCGAAGGGGAGATCATCCATGAAGAGACCGAGGGCTCCTGCGCGCTTTGGCCAAGGTCAGATTCTAGCCTGGGTGTGATTATGTCCATGTGCTGGCAACAAGGACGGACTTTTTCGCTTCTCTTCAGGGGACGAGGTCGCCCGGGGATGTCCCCTGAAAACCAAGAGTTTCTCTCGCTGTTGGGTTGCAGAGGCGGCGAGAATCCCTCCGTCTGCATGACCACGTTTGAGCGTCATTTCTGACAACCTCCAAACTGTGCGGCTTGTTTCTCTTCACCTCTCGCCCGGAGATAAAGTTTCTTCCGTCTGCTGCCTCGACGGATGGGAGATTAATTCGATGGTCGAGCCGTTTGACTGAAGCCAGTTGAGGTGACTGAGCAGCCACTGGTTAAAGGGGCAGCGGGGTCTAAATTCCATCAGAGCCAGCTGTGTTTCTGGTCCGTCACATCTGTCGTGGTCGTCGTCGCTGTCCATGGTGCTGAACTCGAGCTCCAGGAATGGTGGAGACGCTGAGTATCGCGGTCATCGGTGCTCCCGGAGTGGGCAAAACTTCTATAATCCGCCAGTTCATCTATAACGATTTCTCGGAGGTGTACACGCCGACCAGGACCAGATATGTGTACAGACCCTCCGTCATACTGAACGGCAACATGTATGAGCTCAAGATTTTGGACGTCCCGCCAATCTCCTCCTTTCCCTCCAGCTCCAGCCAGGTATCACGTCTCAGCCTGGGGACTGCGGGTCACTTTTGACACAATTTTGATGAATTATGCCTCTGACGGTTCTCTTTCATAGTGATCATTCTCACATTACTCACATCTCATTAACCAGACCTCCACTTAAGTGTGTGTGCACCTCCACAGGGATTCCTCAAAGACAAAATCACCCATTTTATTTATTATTATATCACTATCAGATGTCCCTAGTCTACTTGTTGCTATGGAGACCTGGCTGACTTAAAGCTTCACTTTGACGTTGTAAACTCTCTCTCTCTCTCTCTCTCTCTCTCTCATCCCCCACTCGTCCCCCAGGAGGCAGGAACGCCAGCTTGCATATTCTGATTTATTAATCATAGCATGTCTTCTGCAGTGTCACATCTATTCTGACGAGCCGATCACCCTGCGCTGCTGGCAGAGGTGAATCCACCCCAGTGGGGGGGGGGGGGGGGGGGGAGGGCGCTGCAGGCCTGGCCGCACCACCTGCTTAAACTCTCAGTGTATAAATAGAACAGACTGCACTTTTATTAGTGGCAAAAGGTCATATGCCACACCTCAGGGGCGTATCTGAGCATTTCATCTCTAGTTTTGTCTTTAAAAGACAGCTGAGCAGTTCTCTAGTCTCTTTTAAATCACACATCCACATTTATAGGATGCTGTACAGTAATTGCTCCTGTAATTGCCTGCTCGTATTGAGGAGATTCATAATATCTGGTTAGCACAAAATCTTCAGTGTTGTCTCTCTCTCTCTCTCTCTCTCTCTCTCTCTCTCTCTCTCTCTGTCTCTGTCTCTGTCTCTCTCTCTCTCTCTTTGTGTGGACATCCTGTAACCTTCAGCTGCAGCTAACTGCAGAGTTCAACAGTGTGAGACCCTTTTAAGATGTGAATATTCAAATTCACATTAGAAGTCCAACTCTGTGTCCCTCCGCTGCAGTTCAGCGATCAAACACATGAAGACTTTGGAAGATCCCTTTCAGATTTAGACTGCTGAAGCCCCCGATTAGCTTCACATTAACTTTGTAGAACTGTGGATTTTGTCGCTGAGTGAAATCACTTTAAAAAAGCAGAAAGAGTTTCAGGGATTAATAACTCTGACTGTTGCTTTTGGATCAAACTGAATCCTCTTTATATGTCATTTAAACAGGGAGGGCCACTGAGAGCGAACTCTCAAATGATGCTCTGAGAACAACATAAATAAATATAATACATATTTAAACTAGAAAGCCCTCAGGGAGCTCGTATCTCCACCAAGCTCAACGTTCTTGGGGCCTGAGAGGCCGAGGAAGGTAAAGCTGATAATATTTGGATTTTGAACAAAGGAGCAGACTAGTGCAACGATACAACATCCACCGGGTGGCGCTGGAGAACACACATGTATTGTTGCTGTACATCATGTGAAAACAGCAGTAATTTGGATATGATCAAATGTTTGTTACATCGGGCTTGTTACTTTGTCCAGCCACTAGGTGGCGCTATGACTTAAATTGAGTCTGTATCATCAAATATGTGAGGTTTGGATAAGATCTGACCAGGTGGAGTCTGCTCACTAGATTTTTGAGCTCTGTGGTGTAACATTAGAATTGTCTCCCTCGCCATGGTAACACCGACGAACTGAAACGCTTCTCTGAGTTCTCAAGGTGCTTTTGACCAAATTTGAGATAATTCTGGTCGACCTACATGCAGGAGTACAGCCAAGTGTAATAACCCGCCATGTCGTTTCCTGTTACCAGCAGGAGGTGCTGTGACAAATCGTACCCAAGTTCTTCCTTGGCTTGTAACACACTCCTCCACCTCGCTTAGTGAAAGTCTGCCTCATCAAAAACACGGCCGTGGTGTAGCTAATTACAGTACATACCAAAGCAGCAAGAGCTGCAACTAATGATTATTTTCATCCTCCATTGATTCGCGGATCATTTTCACGATGAATCGATGAATTGTTAGCAGGCTGATATGTCAGATACACACACAAATAATCAGTAGCATCCTCTCAAAACCCTCTCCTCGCTCCAGCTCTCCCTCTGAGAGGCTCCGACCCTGATCCATCCCACTACGCCAGTTCTAACCAATTAGAAGCAGAGAAGAAAGTGCACCCACTAGGGCTGTGTCCATTTCCTCCTGGGTCAGTGATATTAGACCCCTTAAGTTCCGGGATGTCGGGCTGGATAAATGGTTGAAACAGTCGCGTCCCGTGGGACCAATAGAAACTGTCCATCAGCTGAAGGCCGAGTCCAAACTGTCAAATCCATCTGTTCCAGGATTCAAGGACGGCGTCTTAGTTGTGATGCCTGTGCGGGTTAGAGGGGTGCACAGCAGGATGTTGACGTTTTCAGGGCTTGCCAGGTTTAGAAACAATATTGGGGAATCACTTGTTTATTCTGTAAACTGTTCTGCAACGGTTATGATTACAATGTCATAAATTACAGAAAACAAGCAGCAAATGCTTATATTTAAGAGTCTGGAGCCAGTAAATTTGAGATATTTTTTGCTTTAAAAAAAAGGCTAAAAAGGATGATTATCAAATATTGGTTAAGTATTTTTTTTCAGTCGACAGCTTTAAAGGCAGCGACCTCAGTATTGACATAATCCTTTCGAATAAAAGTTCTCTTTATCAACCTAAAAGGACCAAAGGGTCAGAATTTTTGTGTGCCTGGTTGAGTGAAAATCCTTTAGAAACCAGCGGTAGCACCAAGGCTGTTAACTTGAGGTGTGCCTTCAAAGCTGTGATGTTTTCAAGACATAAATCTCTCCAAGGTCATCACACCGAGCTGCCACGCACCGGCTGATGGCTGCTGCTGATCCTTCCTGTTCCCCTCGGTGTCACACGTCGTAGCCCCCCACCCTCCCACCCTCCCACCCCCTCCAAGAACAGCTGTGTTCATCTGCACAGTGGAGGTGCCACTGAGACAATGAGATCAGGCCAAGGAGGAGATAGAAATAAAATAAAATAAAGTATCTTAAACAAGAGGGCTCTTAGCGTTGCTCAGGAAGCCCGCCGTGAGCAGAGAAAACATCTGACAGGCGAGCAGGGAGGCCCGAGCCATCAGCCTGTCAAGCTCCTGGAGAACGATGGCAGCGTTTCAAACAGATTTAACACTTTGTAAGTGTTGAGGTGTGCTGTGGGCTTCACTGTTTCCTGTCTGTAGGGGGCCCCCCCCGGTAATGACATGCTGATTGCATTTCCTCCGTCATCAGCTAACTGGTGCTTAACCCCGCCCTCGGGGAGCAGGCTGGTGGTTCTGAGCAGGAGGTGGCTGGTGTGTCTCAGCTTTGCATCCCAGGTTAGGTTAGGTTTTGTAGCACTGTGTGAACGTCTTCTGCTTATTCCTGGTAGTGTGTTGTTTGAGATGTACACAGCCTGAGAAAACCATTAGCTGAGTGCTGCTATAATATTTCTATCAGACAGATTTATGGGGATTCATTTGCTGAGCAACGACCCTGTGAGGCCTTCTGTACTACCCCCCACTGGCCTGTTCTCTTGCTTTGTCTGGTGACGTCCTCTGTTCATAGTGACGGGGAATTTTTTTTTTTTTTTTTTTTTACTCACCACGCTGCTCTGTGTTTACCCCCGTGGACACAGGGAGAGGCATGTAGTGCCAGCACAAAGAAGCTGATTGAAATGTACTCGCAGTACAGCGCAGATTGAATTACAGCTCAGTTCCCTGCTGGGAATAAAAGGCCGGCAGCAGAGACAGTAGGTATTTGCTGCAGTCAATTAAAAAGGTTGCACAGAGTTCAATGGACATCGTCGAAGTTCGGGTTATCAAATGAGGTTTTATAATGTCCTCTGCAATTTGTGATGAATAAGCTGCAGAACAGAGTGAGTCAGTCCGCCTCCATGCTTGTACAGCATGGCAATTTCTCATCAGTTCAGATTATATTTGAAAGAAGAGGAGCCGTGCTCTGGCAGGCTTCTTGTGACCCGTTTTAACCACGTAGACAAATGTTTTGTTTTTTTCCTGTCCAATGTTGGCAGCAGGATTTCTATTATTTGCTTGCGAGGCGGAGGTGGTGTAATGATATGTTTGCTTTATGGTGTGTGTGTGTGTGTGTGTGTGTGTGTGTGTGTGTGTGTGTGTGTGTGTGTGTGTGTGTGTTGCTGATAGTATTGCATTTAGTGAGCATCTGTCACAGTTTGTCAATAGGATGTGATGACAGATGGATTTAAGCCTGCTGCCGTGACTCTCTCTCGTTCTTTGTTTTGTATTTTTCTTTTTTGAATCATCTCAGTGACTTCCTTCTACACACACACACACACACACACACACACACACACACACACACACACACACACACACACACAAACATTGTCTTCCTCAGGACATTTGTTTCAGTTATCAGTGTTGATATTGTCAGTGATAACAGGGTGGAGTTACATAACGCCAAACATTATATAAGTTTGAGTCTTCCAGACATTGTAGAAATATGGTGTGTGCTTGTCTTCAAGGCGTGTGTATGTTTGTGTGTGTGTGTGTGTGTGTGTGTGTGTGTGTGTGTGTGTGTGTGCTGAGCAAATACAAATTCCAAAACTTGTAAATGTAATATGCACTGTGTTTATGCCTAGAATATAGAACAGATACTATTTGTGAATATGTAATAGGATAAAGGATTAAGGATAAACAACGATTTTCCAAGCTCAGAAGGTGGAGTGTTTAGCTTAACTTTCCATAAACATGGTCAAGAACAAGTTTTGTTAAACCATCCATCCATTCATTTTCTTCCGCTTATCCTGTTAAGGGTCGCAGGGGGGTGGAGCCTATCCCAGCAGCCTCCAGGTGAGAGGGGTTCACCCTGTCCAGGTTGCAGGACCAACACATAGAGACAGACAACCATTCACACTCACACTCACACCTACGGTCAATTTAGAGTATCAATCAGCCTCGTCCCCTCTTGATGTCTTTGGACTGTGGGAGGAAGCTGGAGTACCAGAGAGAACCCAGGGAGAACATGGAGACTCCACACAGAAAGATCCTGTGCCTGAGCCGGGGCTCGAACCTGGAACCGTCTTGCTGTGAGGCGACAGTGCTGACCACTGCACCACCGTGCCACCATTTTGTTAAACCATTTTTTAATTTGTTTTTTTAATACAGTCTGACTTGGTACTTGGCTGTAGAGCTCAGTTAGTCATGGACAGGCTGGCTGTTTTTACCCTCTTCCGAGCTGATGTTTGGTTATCAGGAGACCATCAAACAACATGAGGGAAAAAGGTCAAAGAGAAACCTACCAGAACCGTGAACAGCACTCAAAAGGTGAAAGTGTTGAAACATGAAAAACCCAACCTGGTATCATCCATAATTTAGCTGGACTGGTAGCCTATTAAGCCTGCTATCGTGCATGTTTAATTCATATCTAACACTATTACCCAACACTAATTAGGACTAACAAGCTGCTACCTGTTTCATGGTTGTTGACACACACACACACACACACACACACACACACACACACACACACATGCTGCTGATGCTGTGTTGTTGCTTGCAGGTGGGTCGTCTGTGGGCTGGAAGCTATTTATACACAAAAAGCCAAAAGATTCTAGTTTAAGGAGATCTGCCTCCTTCTTCTCTTGTTCTTCTCTCCTCTGTCTTTTTTTTTTTTTTTTTTTACTTCTGCCTTTATGTTTGCAAGTCATGCCTGTTATGCAGATCCGAAGCTCAGCTGATCCCAATCGACAGCACAGGCTACAGTATCTGCTGGTCACATCAACAGAATCATCATGTTTTGATGGTTGGGTTGAAACTAAGCTTGTTATGTTGTTGTAGATTCCAACTCAGGCCGACCAAGAAGGAATTTATGCATTAAAAAAAGAACACCTGGTTTCGCAAATTTGAGGGAATATGTAGGAAATTGCTCGAAATGAAACGGTTCACAAAATCCACAGCTGTTCAGGGTCATACTTTTAAATTTGTTTTGTTTTTATTGTTTATTTTTTAAACACTCCAAAACAAAAACAAAAAATAGCATATATTAGCACAAGATGTACCCCATAGCTCAGTAATCCAGCATAACTGTGTTCAAGTATTCTCAAGGACGTAGTATTCGTAGTTATTCACCGGGAACTCTTTGACAGTTATGAGTGTGTGTGCAGTGGATACACTCAGTCTGATCTAACTTTTGTTTCCCTGTGGAACCAAAACAATTGGAGTTCATATGCGTATAGAACCTTGAGTTGTGTATCGAACGGTTCGTGTATTTAGGACTCAGGATGACACCCCTAGAAACGGCCTTCTATGAAACACATCAGCGCAGCAGCCAGTCTGGATCACTTAGGAGGAACGATGTTAGATTTTTTTTAAAAAAATGTTGTTGTTGTTGATACCCGATACTCACCAACATCGATATCATCTGTATAGGAATATGAATGGGGGACTTACATTTTATACGTACAGAAAAAAACATTATGAATTTAAAAATGCAATGTTTGTCTTTATTTATGAAATGTTTGGAAAAGCCCATAAATCATATATTAATCACGTTGTTTCTGTATCAGCCCAGATTTGCTCATCAGACCGATTCTGATTTATTGAAAAAAATGAGGACCGGCGATACCGATGACAGGCTGATACTCCTCCTGCATTCCTCCTTGCCAGGGTCAGAGAGCGTTTCTATCTCTCTATATAGCTGCCTTCTATCCAGTATACCCTTGCAATCATAATCCAGGCTGAGGGTTTGGAGCAAGCAGTCAAATAGCATACTTCCTGTTTGAACTCCCCTCTAAAGCTGATTAATAACTGCCTTCACGTGACATTACCTCTCAATTCAGTGGCAGTGAAACAAGCAGCAACCAGCATCGCTACATCATGTCAAACAAAGTGACTTCCTAAAAAGGACAGAACGCCCGGCAGGTGAGAGTGTTCTTGAGATAGGTCATCATTGACTAATGAAACTTTCGTCCCTGTGAGATGTCGTAGATTTTAATTGCAAATCGGACAGCCTGACCTACGTGTGACATACCTCTAATTGCTCAGCACCCCTCCCCCTCCAGGTTATACTGGCCTCCCTCATGCGCTCACCTATTGATCCATCACAGCCACTTTATAGTTAAGCTGCCTCGCTGGATATCAGGAGACACGACAGCTTTGTCATAGCCGGCTAAAAACTGACCACGGCTGCGGTTGTCACGGAAACATGTTCTGTTTGGCTCTTGAGGAGCGAAGGATGAGATGCTCTTTTTCTGCACAGTGTTAAGAACACTGACTGGATACAGACAGTGGCACCACACATCACATTCACGCTCCCACAAGCACACTCTCACACTCAGAGAGCACACGCAAATAAACAAAGCGCACACGCACGCACGCACGCACACACACACACACACACACACATTTTTAATTCATTTCACTTCATCAACGCCGTGTAGCTGTGCTGTCTGCTCTGCCCGGCTCTTCTTCATCTTTTTCTTCACCTCCTTATATTTCTTTCTTTTTTTTAACCATATTTCTTGTTTGGGTCTGCCGAGATGTAGTTGCTATTTCCAGCCCCTCCTCCACATTTAAAAGAGGACTTGGATGACAAAGAGAGATGATGAACACAAGATTCTATTTTTAGCTCCACAGGGATGTGAAGCTGCAACTGTGTGCTTCTCATATCGTCAATAGCCTCAATTATCAGAGCAGGGGGAGCTGTGATGAGACGTGATCTCATTTGTTGGCAGGTATTTGACACAGCTTTGAATTCTATCGGACACTCCAGAGGAGAGGTGATGATATGAAATGACAGTGGACACGTTTCCCTCCTTTCTCAGCTGATGAAACCTGGAGAGAATCAGAAACAAAGAACAAATCACTGCCCTCTCTGTCCTCTTCCTTTCACTTCTGATAGCAGGGATCTTGTCGCTGCCTCACAATCACCCAGACAAACTCGCAAAGACCTCTCCACAACCCAGCGAAGGTGATTATTCCTCGCATGTGCAAGGGTTATCCTCTTTATGAGTCCCACTAATCACCGTGTGCTCTTTTAGCCTCGCCTGTCACAAATTATCAGCTCATTTTACTTCTTCTGCACAGATCGCCTGTAAGTTGATTTTAAAAGCATATTTTCTTCAACACACTAAGAGCCGTGCAATTAGATTAGTCACCTTCCTATTTCACGATCCTTTTGCCGGAGTATCACACAAAAAAATGAGTTCAACACCGAAGCGAATTCATCGCCGCTGCAACCACCGCTACAGAAGCAGATCATAGTGTTTCAGATGCTAATTTCAAGTGTGAGAGTTAAAAGGGGGCAGACAATCAGCACTTTGATATCTGAGTTTCCAAAGCGACGTGATACTACAAAAAAGAGCTCCAGATTGTCTTTGTCCGAGGGGCAGGTGCATCTGTCAAACGTGTACAAAGCCAGATTATTACCTGTATCAAACAAATGAGCTTTAACAACCATGTGACTTAACAGTGATGCACGATTTCGGAAGAAGTGTGCAAATTACATTTGAAAGTGTAATGTGTTTTTATACACACATTCATTTGTATTTTTAAGAAAATGTTTAAATGTCCATCCATCCCTCCATCCATTGTCTTCTGCTTATTCCTATTAAGGGTTGGGGGGTGGGGGGGGTGGAGCCTATCCCAGCGGCTATGGGTGAGAAGCAGGGTTCACCCTGGACAGGTCACCAGTCCATCACAGGGCCAACACATATAGACGTAACCTTCTTGCTTTGAGGCGACAGCGTGTTTAAATGTCTTTCAAAGAACTTTTTTTGAATGGGGTGTGTTACAAATGTCCAGTCTCAGACCGTACAGACCAGTACCACAGGAAGCAAATGTAACTTCTTCAAATTTAAAAGATATTTTGGGTTTCAATCTCTTTCTCTTGCTGATAGTTACCGTTAACGCTTTCTTGATTTCATCATTCGCCCGCACAAGATATATTCAGACACAAGCAGTCGCAAGAGAGCATGTGCTTTTTGTTGTTCATAGCTTAGCGCTTGTAGGTAAATGAATGTGCATCTGACAGTCTTATTTTAAACTCTGGAGTCCCTCAGGGTTGCATTCTATCACCCAATCCTATTTTAAGCACAGCACTTGTTCCAAAACTTTTTAAAATCCTGTACCCCCTGAAACATTCAGCCTCCTTCCACACACGCACACAAATGTAGGCATGAGACGAATTCAGTGCCACACTTACATGTACACTTTGAAAGAATGTTCCCTCAAAAGTACATTTGTTGCTTCAAAGCTACAGTTGGTCTTCAAGAGGCCAAAAGTGCACCCTTTGACTAACTAAAAGGATACAAATTACATTAAGGGGTACCACTCCAAGAGAGTATTGATACCCTTTTATGTGCACACTGACACATCTCCATTTGAGTTTGGACCTCAGTAGCAGCACTAATATTTACAGTGGTTTTGTCAGACAGTACAGGAAGCCCTGGAGCGAGTGGTTTCAACAACCGGGACTCGGTCTTCAGCCACTGTAGGGTGTCCACAGCCTCTCCCGTGGTTGAGGGGGGAGATAGTTTTCGCCTCTGCAAGTAACACAACATTTTGGGTGCTAAAGGGCCTTATTATTCTGCGTCCCCTGCAGACCCACCCATTGATTACTCTGCCTCTATTAGCTAGGACTTGGTGCCTTTAGGGATGTGGAGTCAGATGGATCAGGGTCAGAACCAATCAGAGAGAAGTGGCAGGTTTTACACAATGCAGATGAGAAATATAACATAAAACCGTGTTTGTTTGGTTTCTATTTTTGAAAGATTTTAAGATGATACAACAAAATGTTTTGGCATACCCCTGATGTAACTGTGTGTACCCCTGAGGGTACACGTAACCCAGTTTGGGAATCATTGGAATTCCCTGTTGAAATTATGTGCAATATAGATAATCTCACACAAGTTAAGAACAGAGAGGGCATGACTCCCGCGTTCCATTCATTAAACCTGAGGAACTAAAGGCCCGTGTGATATACATTCACCACAGAGTTTCCCTGACATCTACATTCATCAGCTTGGCCAGCCAATGCACTTTAAATAGAATGTACCCATTCGTAATCGAAACTGGGCTACACACTTTTTTTTTTTTTAACACTGTGTCCTTGTACAAAGTGTCAAAGGCAAGTCAAGGCTTTCCAAAGTAGTTCAACTGGACAGCACAATGACTGGCTGCAAACAGGAGTACAACTCTTAAGTGGCAATATCCTACTTTTTTTTGGTTCTGTACATATATTCTGTACACAATTTTATATATATATATATCTTCCATTTATATATATATATATCTTCCATTTATATATATATATATATATATATATATATACATATATATATCTTCCATTTATATATATATATATATTTAAGTATTGCATCATCAACACATATATATATTTAAGTATTGCATCATCAACACATTGTCTGGCAGGCAGAGAATTATAGAAGTGAGTCAAGGACAGCAATCCTCTCTGTATATCAGAGGTCAGTCCTTCACCAAGGTACTGCAGTACACCTACTTATAGAATTTATTTTGTGGTATTCACATGGTTTGTAATTTTGTCCTTAAATGCTGGAGAGAGCAGTTTACAGAGCCACCAAGTTGGGATGGGTGGATGTGCCTTTTAGTACATAGAAATACATATACATATTTGTATTTCTGTTTTATTATTACAGGTACCTTCATTTACCATCTGGAATTAAACACACACACACACACACACACACAATAATAGACAAGTGTAATTAATTATCTATGGATGAACTCAAGAACGTTTGACTGCTCTGTATGAGCACAAAATGTGAGATGTGAGGTGTTTTGTTTGGGAGACTTTGGCCATACAGCCACAACCATCGCTAACATCATCCTCAGAGCAAAGAAAACTGTTGGTCCCTGTTGTCATAAATATGCTTAAACATTTTGCAACCACTTTCTGACACTAATAGCTCTTATTTTGTTTGCTGATGTGACATGATATTGAACTACCCTTTTTTAATGTACCCCTGTAGACTGCTGCTTTTGTGAGCTTAGATTACTGCTTTGGAACTCGTTGTATTCGGTTCTGCTCCATTCCATTCTAGCAGTTTGCACAGATTTTAATGTCCATTTTTTTTGCCTTCTAAATGGAATTAAGCTGAGTTGATATGTGCTCTGTTCCTTGTGAGATTGTCAGCCTTCTTTTTAGAAAACAAATTCCAAGTAACATCCATGTGCTTGAATTAATTCTAATGCAACTCACTGTACTTTGAGGTGTGAGATGGAGTGACTGTCTTCTTGCTTCTTGCTTGCACTCCATTCTTATGTCCTATCCTCGTTTTCCAATATTGTAGTATTCTAGTAGCTCAAGAATAGGCGAACTATATAATTAAATCTATAATTTATTAATTTATATCTAATATTTTCCATGTTGGACTAAATGTTTGAACCTCAGTCGAAGTGGACAGCCCTATCAATGCTGACAGTCTCCAGACACTTCATTAGCAGTGTGCGGGCACACCAGAGGTTATGTTGACAACCTGTCTGCTCATGTGTTGATCCACTGCTGCCTTTTTCATCCTTCTCAGTGCAGCTTTCGTTCCCTCATTTCACTCCCTCAGCAAGTCCACCCTCTGAAATTCCTCCATTTTCCGCTCTTTCTTTTATCACAACTAATGTAATTCATTGGATGTTGTTAGAGGTGTCGGGGGGGGGGTGTGGCGATGGCGAGAGATTGGGGGAGAACGCAGCGTGAATATTAGAATGGGTCACTGTGTTTCTTCTGCATCAGCTGTCCCCCACTAAGATGCAAATGTGGTGAGCAGTTGCCCCGCGTGCATTAATTACAGTTAGAAACTCATTACCATCCAGCAAATGTTCCCGGCAATCCCACTTTTGTACTGCATCACAAAGTTTAGCCGCAACAAATGTTTTACCGTCTATGTTCCTTGTCTCAACAGAAGGCTCCATGTTTGCTTATTTCTTATAACCAGTCACTGTCCTTGATCTTGTGTCGCTAGGACACAGCACTTATGCCATGCAGGCAGTCACCCTGGTTTATGACTTTGTTCTAGGCTGTGACACCCGCAAAGCCAGGCCAGCTCCAGGGTTTCATTGACTCTGCTTTTTATTTTTTTGTGTATAGGCAACAGAGGCAGGTGAACCATGACACTGAGCCAGAGTGTTTCAGGAACATTTGCTCTGTTGTGTGCACTCCATATGGTTTTGTTTTATGAGGCTATTAACTGTGTCATACACATGCAGCCGGCCAGATTGTTAATATAAATGAAGGTACCTTTTAAATGTTGTTCTTCTAGTTGAGTATTTTTGATTGGAAGTAGCCTGATCCTCAGTTTACTTGAATACTTGCAGATCATTTTAGGACTATTCTGCCAAACCAAGCCTACATGAATTTCTCAGACACCAAAATGCAGCAGTAAAAAATATTAAGCATAAAATAGCATTGCTAATTAGCTCTGTTGAAATCATGACATTTTCTCTCTATCATAATATTTTTGGTTTACTGCCAAATACCTGCAGAACAAATTCCAGAAAGCCTAAAATTATACTTTATGCTTAGTGTTAAGGGCTGCACGGTAGTGCAGCGGTTAGCACTGCGGCCTCACAGCAAGAAGGTTCGGGGTTCGAGTCCCGGCTCGGGTGCGGGATCTTTCTGTGTGGAGTTTGCATGTTCTCCCCGTGCCTGCGTGGGTTCTCTCCGGGTATTCCAGCTTCCTCCCAGAGTCCAAAGACATGCAATTTGGGGAATAGGCTGATTGGATTCTCTAAATTGACCGTAGGTATGAATGTGAGTGTGAATGCTTGTTCGTCAAAGACATGCAATTTGGGGACCAGGCTGATTGGATTCCCTAAGTTGACCATAGGTATGAATGTGAATGTGTCACCTCACCCCGCGACCACCACCTAGTAAAGAATAAGCGGAAGCGATGGATGCTTAGTGTTAATTGCAAATGTTATCATAGCCAAACTAAGGTGTGCCATGCTGTACCTGACCTGCTTGCATTTTACTTTCATTCTACTTTAGTTTACTGCCAAAAACTTGCAGAACAGATGCCACCAAGCTTAGAATTTTTCTTTGTGTTGCTAATTTGCAAATGTATGCATTTGCATTTGCCAAACTACAATACACTGTGCTAAACAGCTAACACTATTACCTGTGTGACCAGGTAAACCGGTTTAGCAATTAATGAAATAATCTGAAAGCACGAAATCAGTCCTCACAAAGCCACCAAAATGGCTCTGAACAAGGAGGGGTAGTGTTTTCAGTTCCTGTTTGTTGTCTGTCGGTCTTTCTAGTATTTTTTTTTTAATCATCATTCAATCAAGACTTCCTCCGAAAAGATCATTTCACTAAAATTTTTAGCCCATGAACTGGACTTTGTCCGCAGTCGTCTTCAGCAAACACTACTTCCCCCACAGGTAAACACTGACGACAGATACAGCAGTTGTAAATCTATGTGGCAGAAACAGTCAAATCTCTCTGTAGTCAACAGTCAAATCTCTCTGTAGTGTACATACATTCTAATTAGGGCCTGAGCCTGAAGGTACTTCAGGCGAAGACCCTATTATGTTTGCTCGTTTACAAACTGTAATCTTAGACAGTACAGTAAATACAGTATATTTCTGCTTTTCTGTGTCTGTTCTGTAGGAATGGCTGGATTTGCGCTGCAGAGGTGTTCGCAATGCCAACGCGTACATCCTGGTGTACGATATCTGCTGCGTGGAGAGTTTTGAGTACGTCAAGATGATCCGACAGCAGATAGTAGAACACAGGTACGACCAACTGTCCACTCTGACAGGCTCTGATTGTACAGCCAGTGACAAGCAGCTTGTTAAGCATCACTGGTGATTTCCAATCATATCACTCTCATCCATCTGTAGACAGCGTGCAATTTCACAGCCCTGTCACAATAACACGTCTGTGACAGTGTGACGGAGATAGATAATGTGCTTGCGATGCTACCTTTTAATTCAGCACTCCTCCCCGCATCCTGACAGTAATGACATTTGAATCTGGCATCGCAGCATGAGAGCCGCCCGAGATGTGACCGCAGATTTGTAAATTACTTTTAGGGTATTTCACCTTTCAATAGACAGAGTACAACAGCAAACTTCAGGAGCAAGATGCAGTTAGCACTGGACAAATGTCCCTGGTTTGCACAAGTCCTTATATTTACATTTTGAAAGGTTGGTTATGCTGTGTTGCACAACCCAAACGGCCACTGCACAGCTGATCTCTGCCTTCCTATGGTTCCAAATGTGTTTGCATGAATGTTTATGACCTGTGACAGAAAAACCATTATCACCAGCGGCTGGGGGAGGAAGGGTGAACGCAAGAGGAATGGAAAACAGAAGGAGGGTGCAACCATAGGACAAAGATCTAAAAAGCGTGCAGGTGAAAGAGAGGTGAAGGGATAGACACTAAACTGAAATCATGAATGATGGATGTGGTTGCAGGCTGCAGCACAGGGTGGCTGGGATTTTACTGGGTTTTCTAACAGTATAGAAAGAATTAACACTTTCATTAACAGCCCAGATGGACAATTGCACACAATATATGTGTAGAATGCACATCAGCATTCTCCAAACAGTCCTAAAAGCAAATTACAGCATTTGCTCTTCTATTTTTTTATTCCTCAGGCTGGAAATGATGACTATGACAGTGTTGGGTCATAGTCCCGCCCTCCTGGCCCTGCTCCTCACACACATGCACACACACTTAAATGCACAGTACATCCTGTTCTTCTGGCATACCCAAACTTGAGCAGACAGACAAGCAGATATTTTAAGTGTGCTATGTGAGCCCAACATGTGAAAAGTGATTGCAGTAATGTGTTTTTACACGTCGTATAAGAATTTTCCCTCGGTGCTCGAGAATTGTACTGTTCACGTCTACGTATTACTCCTCTCTGTTGAGTCAACTGTCCATCTGCCAATGCTGTCAATGTGCAAATGTGCAAGTGTCCTGATAGAAGATGGAGCTCAAAGTAAAAAAAAAGAAACCTTCTACTAGAGGAAGTTAGATAGCTGCTCTAACAATGTGATCTTCGGCTGACATTGAGTCTTAACGCACTGCGCTTGTTCATCCAAACTCCTAATGAAGCTAATAGAATAGTTGTCCTCTGTGATTGTGATCCGTGTTAGTGCAGATTAAAATTACCCGCGTCACTGTCTTTGCCTTACAAACAGAGACATTCATCTATGATTCCAGCTGATTTTTAAGAATCCTTTTTTTTTTTTTTTTTAATAATCCCTGCTCTTTCACGGGGCTAGACTCTACCTCAGGAGAGGGCTGGACTTGATGATGCAGACCTGAGATGTTTTCATTAACACTGTAGCACTCAGCATTACAAACACTAATTCATGCCCACCTCTTCCTTGCCATACATTTTCACACTCCATAATGCTGCAAACCAGTCACTGCAGTGTGGTGGGAGGCCCCTTGAGCCTCTGAGCTCTAATCCTCCAGTCCGCCCACTCACGCACCTCAGAAGGAAGGGAAAAGCTGCACATAGGCATCTTGCACATGCCCAAACACCAAGGTGATGATAACTGTGTGTTTTAGACGTAACCTTTTGTGTTGAAATCTGTTCTTGTAGGGAAGGCAGCAGCAGTGAGGTGCCAATACTGGTGGTGGGCAACAAGCGAGATCTGCAGCGGCAGCGCTTCATGCCTCGCAGGGCAGTCTCCGTGCTGGTCAAGAAGACTTGGAAGTGTGGCTATGTGGAATGCTCTGCCAAATTTAACTGGCATGTGGTTCTGCTCTTTAAAGAGCTGCTGGGCATCGCTGTGGCGAGGGGAATGCGCCAGAACCACACCTCCATCCGTCTCCAGGGGGCGCTACAGAGGAACCGCTGCACCATCATGTGACCCAGAGAGCTCCCTCCACCTCTCTTATCTCAGGAGTGGAGCGGCAATAGAGAAAATGACTTCTTTATCTAAATGGCTGGAAAAATACCCCGTGGCCTCCTGCTTTACTGAGCTGATTTTTCATAATGAGGTTTATTTGACGCTGCGCTGTATAAGACACTAAATTTCACTCACCGTCATCCATCCACTTCCTAGTCTAATTGTGGCACTCCGTGTAGATGCAAGGAGGGAAGTAGGAGAGGAAGCATATGACAACAAACACAACATTATTTATTTCTCTCATCAAGTTGACATTTAGATATCTGAGACTGTGCTTTCCAAATGACACCACGTCTTACTGAGGCTCTTGTGGCTATAGCTGGGCCTTGTCTAGTTGTCTTTATGAGACTCAAAATGGAAGAGGCAGCAATATCATTGAGTCTTCCTTCTGGATTTGTCTTAAAAATCCACAGTAGATACTCATGATAATTCAGTGAAGACAGAGGGATGAACAGCAAAAAAAAAGAGAAAAAGCACATATTTGGTGAGATTATCTTGATGTACTAATAGATATAGAAGAGTAGACAGTGTCTGTTTTCTAGATTCTGAGAAGTAGCCTGCATTGTCCCGATTTTATACAGTATTTCTCTCCTGTCCCTGTTACACACTTGATCTATGATAAAAGCTGTTGGTTCAGATGAAGGGTGTTGTCTTGCAGCGGAAAATGCTGCAGCCCCTTATCATGATGTACTGTAGGACTTTAATCTACCCCCCTTCAGAGACTGTTCCTGACGAATACATTAAATCCAGGGAACCGGGGACCTGCAGGAGGCTGCAGAGCCAGAGACGAAACACTGTACACACAATGCGGGTATTTGGGTGTGTGTGTGAATGTGCGCGCGCGTGTGTGTATGTGTTCAAGACAGAGAGGGAGAAGGTGACAAAGAGAGGGAGGTTTGAAAGCTGACATTAAGGCAAGCAAAAGATAGATGACAAGATAAGAGGCAGATTTTGAAGGTTTGGATCAGGAAGGAGCAATAAAACCCCACAGGGAGGTCCTGACTGACAAAACATGATGTTAAAGATGCCTCACGTACAAAGATGTAACACATTCACGCTTAGATATCTCACAAGAGAACATCGCAGACACGCAGGGAACCTTAATACTTTAGGATCTGACATGGATCTAAATGGCAATTATGTGAGGCTGCATTTTCCTTAGAATAGGCGGAGAGAAGTACATTGTGAATACGGTTGCACTGAACGTAAGCAGGCCTACTGTATATAAGAGTGATTCATAGAGTAATTGATTTGCATGCTTTTGTTGGTAGAGCCAACGGGTCAGGGTTTAATTGCACTGATGTGAAAATGTGATGTTGTGATTATCTTTTTGTAACACATGGTTTTCTGACAGCTGAGTGGAGTGAATGTGATCGTTTTTTTTTTCCCTCGCATGTGCTCGGGCTGGCACAAGCTCACGATTCTCTCCGAGATGTAGTGTTGACCCTTCAATCAGGGCAGATGGCTGTGTTAGTTGTTCTGATTTTTTTCTAGTTAAAAGAAAAAAAAAGAAATATGTAGCAGAGATACACTAGAAAGCAACTGCGTGTAGCATGAGTTCTCATCATCTGTGTGCGCGTTTTCAAATAAAAAGGGCTACAGTTTTTTATCAGAAACATTACTTGTATTTATTTTTACTGTGTTAGTACTGTGAGTAATTTTGTTTTTTGACATATGATTAATTATTAAATGCATTTGAGAACAGCAACCTTACTCTGTCACTTTTCCGTTCTGTGCAATTTCCGCTACACCGTGGCAACACTGCCACCTTGTGGTGAACCAATGTTATCAGGAGTCAAACTGAGGCTGGCAACATATCAAGCACAACATACTCAAATGTAATAATTAATTGTATTAAAGCAAACTACGTGATCACAGTGATTTACTCGTCCATTTGTCAGTGTGTTACTGATAAAAGTCCATATGAAAAAGGTTGTTTCAATCTTTGCAAGTCAGAGGAGACCAGCGACGGCGATTCTATTGGTTCTCTACTGAAACACTAATTACCTACATACTTTTATTTGGGACTGACAAATACAGGATGGGGGGGGGGGTAGTGATACCCATATTAGGTTGTAAAACATGATATTGATGTATAGAACAATATGTGGATATATACTGACTCACGTACTGTAACAACTGCAGCTTGACTGATACTGGGATAGTGGGGCTGGTACTTGTACCAATGGTAGGAGTCAAAAATTCTAAAATTGATGAATCAGCCAATACATAATATTCTGTATGTAATGATCTGTTATATGCAGTTGTCAGAAAAATAAATAAAAGACATAAACTAACAGAACTGATCCGTGATAACAAAAGTCCCTGGGAATTAAGTTTATCTAACTGTAAATGATCTGTTCAACAATGTTCTTTAAATAAAAATAGATAGGTAAAAATAGATAGATAGATAATACAGGCACATGATTATCATTAGCAGGTAATGGTCATTTTTTTTCATAAATCATTCTCTTTCCCATGAGCGGATTTACTCGGGTCTCTTCTTCTCTATGAGGAAACCAAGTCCTATTGGGTGATTTGGGATTTTCTTCTTCTTCTTCTTCTTTTTTTTAAAAATAAATACATATGTAACTTGTTTTCAAATTCAAAATGTTCCCGCGCATTTTTTTCACTATGTACAAAATGCGAATATGATATAAACTTGTTCATCCAGTATCGTGCATTGACAAGGAAAATCTGCACTACTTGAGCCAACAGTCCTCCACATTTTCATTTACACTAAAATTAGCAGCCAAAGTGAACTTCAGTGGTTGATCACTACCCGAGACTGTGCTCAGCTTTATAAATGACCATTAAAGGTCGTCCTCTCCGCCGCCGGTACCAGGCCCGAAAGCAGCAAACCGCATGTCAAATGTTTAGGAATGTTTCGTTTACAAAGTCACGTGGTGCAGTTCCGGATCATAGACCTGCGCCGATAGAGCGGCCATCCCCACTCAGACCCGCGTCCACTCCTGAATGTACAGGTTGGGGGCCGCTGATTCCAACCCGGCAGTTGTTTGGCTCCGTCGTGTCGGAAATCACTGTAGATTCGGTGACAGGCTAATTAGACTAATGGACGGAGCTTCCTCTCTATCTACCGCAGCTCTGTGCTCCGAGTCTCTGCAGTCTGCATCAGCAAAGTGTCTTGGCATCACTTCTCGTCCTTCCTCCGGTGTCCATTCCGGCGTCATGTGAAAGGGGCTCACAGTAGGGATTTTTTTTTTCTCGCCGTAGACCAGGACCTTCCTCTGGCTTTATTCCTCCGTCACTACCGTCGCCTCGGTATCCAGGTGGTCCCCGCTGGTCCCCGGTTTTCCTGCACCCTTCGGCGTGCGGCGGAGCTGAGGATGAGTGAGCAAGGGAAGGGCTCGGCATCCGCCTCTGCCGCGGCCCCACCACCGGGGTCGGACACTTATAAAGGTTGGCTTTTTAAATGGACCAACTATTTGAAAGGGTACCAGCGGCGGTGGTTTGTCCTCAGCAATGGCCTGCTCTCATATTACAGGTAAATCATGCAGACACAGTCAACAGGACTCCTCGGTGTACACCCCAAGTGGGCGCACAGCGAGTCGTATCTGCCAGCCAGCGCGTCAGGACAGCTGGCTACCCCCGCTGGCTAGCAGCAGGCTAACGCTCGCTGTCAACGGTCAGTCAGCTGTCAGTTTACTTCCAGCTGACAGCGACAAAACGGTGTCCATTTTACCGTAACAGAGAGGTGATGTCAGAAAGGCGCTATCACTGACAAACACAATCAACTGCAAGTATTAACAACGCTTCTGACTGAATAAAGTGTCAAAAATGTGGCAGTAGGTCCTGATGTTTGCTAGCTAACTAAGCTAAAACTAGCTAGCTTCATTCTAGGGCGCACGAAGATCCAGCTGTCCACACCTCCCTTCATTTTACAACTACATGTCCCGCTCCTTCAACGTAGTCATCGATGTTTAAGTTCAGTGTAACATGTTTTGGATGAATGTCATTATCCTTACGTATTTATTTTATTTTCTCTATGTACGTCATCGGTTACTACTTTGCTAAATTCATTCATTCATTGCACGAGCTAACGGCACAGAGCCCAAGTGTGATCGCTGTAATGAGATACACTCCTGGAGACGTCCGCTGTCTTCCTCTCCTCATCCTGGTTCTTATCTGTGCGATAACCTGAGTCATACGGTCCCACAACACCTGTGGATCAGGTGCTTCCTGAGGGGCAGTCACGTTTCCACAGGTGTGTGTGTGTGTGTGTGTGTGTGTGTGTGTGTGTGTGTGTGTGTGTGTGTGTGTGTGTGTAGAGGCAGAACACAGTAAGGAGGATTGGCTCATAGATATTAATTTCTTTTTAAGCATTGCTGGCAAATATTAGTCCCCCTGTCATTTCAAAGAAAATTTAAACTTTGAAGCATCATGTATTGATTTACAGAAGCGACCACAGAACTGAATGTGAATGGACTAAAAGTCTAAAACAAATCTAAGCTGGATGTTTGAAGCATGTCCATGTAACAATACTGTGCATGTAAAGGGGAGGGGACAAACAGAAACTGCCAAAGATGCATCAATTCTTTTTTTCTTTTTTTTTCCATCTGATCTGACAACAATGATACTGAATCCTAAACAAGAGCTCTTTTTTATGTAACATCATCATGATTGTTTTCTGGGCCTGATTCAGAATTCCTGGTGTGAGATTCCCATCTCTAGATACTGCAGTATTCCAGGATTCTGCCTCTTGCGGTGTAACGTCGTTACAATGACGTTGTTTTCATCTCACTTGTAAACTTTCTGATTTCCTTTTCAGTTGCCCAGGTATCGAGGTGTGTCGTAGATTGTGTCTTGCACTGTTCTGGTGATCAATCACGACTGTTTAACGATGGGATTGTCATTGTGAGTTACTCTGTTATTCCCATGCCTGGTAATGATACATGTTGTTGGACTGAAGGAAAACCTTGACAAGGTGATTGGGGACAAAATAAAGACTCAATCAAATGAGGGTGCGTTATTCCCTGATGAAGATTGTAAGATGTTGGACTTTGGAGCTGAAATCCTGCACCGGACTTTGAACCACGTCATTGCTTCCATTGCTTGCTCTGGCATGTTTAACTTACTTGCTTGGTCCTTCTTGTCAACATTCAAACATGTCATGGCTTTTCTAGGTCACACCGCCCTTCACGCTCTTAATGGCGCTGCCCGTTTTCTTAAGTGTTATTGTGTCTTTATTGCTCGGAAATACAGTCCAGGAATACATTCATCATTTAGACCTTCTGCTGTGTGGGATGAATTCCATACAATTATTAATTTAAGAAATGGACATGGACTGTTACCCGTTGTAATAGCGGTTCACCTCTCCTGACCCAGTTTTCCTAATTAAATAGCAGAATGTAGGAGCCCCCACTGGAGTTTGACTTCTGCTGCTGACTGTGCTTGTAGTTAATTCTCTGACTATCTTCACAAATCCAACCTTGTAACCACAATTTTAATGTGTTAATGCAAACTGTAACTGTATTATAAAGGAAGTGACACCAAACCGCTGCACATATCGTGATTCACTTGGAGGTTAAAGTGGCAAATTAGCTACAAAACTGGAGTGATTTCTCTGCTTTGTTTAAAGAAAACGACAGAGGGAATCCTTGGTGGAGCTTCAACCTGGGTCCTCTGTCTGCAAGACACATGACTGACTATAAATTTCCTATATTTGCAGCAAGCAGTCTTGGATAACTTAAAAAGCATTCCTCACTAATTATATTTGCTGAAAAATATTTTCAAAACCCAGTGTGGAGAGGAAAGCCTGTGAGTTGTAGGAAGAGTGATTTTGGTCCTTCGCCGAGATTGAAACTAGCAACCTGGGAGGAAGTTTGAGTGCTGTGAGAGTTAGCAAGTTTCTAGAGTAGATGGAGCTCCTGTAGAGAATTCATTAATAGTAACCCCATATAGTTTTTTTTAGAATATTCTAACCATTGGGACCTCAAGATTAAGGGGACTCGGTATGAGGAGACTTGGACACAGAGCATAGTTAGGGGGTGTAGACACAGGAGAAGGAGCTATCAGCAGACCCGAACAAGATAAAAACGCAGTGCTCTATTTTTATAGACCCCAGTGGCACTTTTTCTCAGCAACATTATTGTCTTCTGTTGTCAGTAGAGTTTTTTTTTTCTTTCACAGAGGTATTGTTGCTGGTCTCACGGTGAAAGGAAAGACGCCTGTTGCCCCTACCTTCTATTAATAGTCTATTATGTTTTGAGGTGATTGATGTCCCTGAAGCAAAGGTAGCCCGTCGACATCTGAGCACAGAGGCAGTGGAGCGCATGAGTTGCCCCCTTTACTGATGTCTTCTTGCCAGACCACATTGTGTGTGTCTGACTTCGGGCTCATAGTGCCTCTGTCTGTGCTCGCTCTTTGCGAATATCTGTACTTCTTTTGTACGTAAAGCAAAAGAGAAACGGTCTGACAAACCTGGCAACATGTTAGTTGAAGCGTCTGAATTGTGTTGCAGCTCAGATGTGCAGTTTTCTAGTGGCCCTTCGGTTTTTAGCTCTTTTTAACAACTTAGAGGTTAATTTTTGAGAGAGTTCCCTTTTTTACAGAGATGTAGTGAAGCTAATGATGTCTCTTTGGATTCGATAAAGAGACCTTCATCAAGCCAGACGTGCTGCTCACTTGTTTGATTCACTGTGCTCAGTATTTGTTTGCCCTTTGAAAATGGCAGTTTATAACTCCCATAAATCAATTGTGACTGCCAATTAGAGGTCTGGTCAATGATCCAAGAGATCATTTGCTGTTGTGAAAGCAAAAACCTGAGCTCTTTAACTTGTAGCTGAGAAAGCAAAGGGCGCTGGCAGAACCTAATCAGGGCTTTGACTGTGTAGATGAACTGCCACGCTCAGCAATTTTGCCTGTTAAATTGTACTGACTTTTATAAAGACGAGTGCAGTGCCCTTTTTTTTGAGGGGCAGGGCCGTGTGGACTGGTGGTTTATGTCACGATTTTTACTTTGATCTCGGAGTTCTGACTTTAATCTCAGTCACGCTGTCTGTCATCTCGCTCAGAGCTTTCTTGCATTTATATTAAGATGCAACACTGCACTTGTCATTGATTGCTTTTTGTCTAATTGTCCTTTTACTCCTCGTTAACCTCATCTTTCCTTTTTTTGTAATTCCCTGAAGAGTCTCGTTGTTCAATTCTCACCAGGATTTGTTATAATGAACTTCTGTCATTTTTGATTTTCTAATTGAATTCTCCTCCCAGTTTTAATGCTTTCAGCTCTACTTATTCACCTTTTAAAGTAGATCTGGCTTTAGGGAAGATTATAAGGCATTAAAGGGTTGAAATGCTTTTGGAGCTGCCATATCAGTGAATCTGGCCCTGCCTTTCATAGTGGAGTAGTCCTGCCCCGTTTCCTTCTCAGCCAGGGGGTAACTAGATAGCATCAATTTAAGTGCACCAAGGGGGATCAGCAGAGTACGTGTGCCTTTGGAGAACCAGCTTATCGTGTTGTCACTGCTGGCACACTCTTGGGTGCAGGGAGGCAGGGCAGGAGAGTGGAGAGCTCACTAACCTCAGCAGGGATAGACACTAAATTATGGTATTGACACTGGACCTAAAGCCCCTAAATTTCCTGGTCAAAGTACATTTTAAATGGCCCAAATGTTAGCCCGGGGAAAGCACTGAATGAGCTGGAGCTCAATCGTTTCCTCACACTGTCCACTCTCCGTTTGATGTGTATTTGTCTCCCAGGTGATTTAGCGGCTGGGTGTTCAGCTAATGCACTGCAAGTAGCCACCGTTCCCCGGAAGTGTGGTGTTTCCTGAGGCTAGATTTCTCAGTTAGTTGGAGAAAATGGCATCACACACTGAAGTTAGTTACATCTTTAGTTCACATCAAATTTCTAAAACTTCAATGCCATGTCATCATTTCATAGCCAGCCTTCAGTGTTTCTGATTTCTGTGTGATCTCATGGTTTGAGTAGGCATAGAAAACTCAACTTCAGTAGCCCTGACACATATGTAGCTAGCTGCTGAATGGTACTTAATATAGAATATTTGGTGGCTACGGGTCATTTGGCTTGCTTGGACCCAGCTGGAGGGTAGGGCCATAGCCTGAATCCTGTTAATGAACTGGCCCATCTGTAGAGTGACTGGCACAAGAGATGTTTGTGATCTAATGTAATGAATGGCCTTTTCCTTGGTGCTGGCGACAGGCTGCTGCAGAGAGAGAGAGAGCGAGCGAGAGAGAGAGCAGGAAGTCTGGCCTACCATCATTCTCACCATCTAATTGTTTCAATCTGTCAGCAGGTCATGTCATACTCTCCATGTTGCAGCATCATTTCTTTGGTTTTCTTGTCTTATGTTTCCGTTTTGTCTTCAGCACGACACGTTCCCCAGCGTTTCTCTGGCTCTCTCCCTCCATGTCTTGTGATATTACAGCCTTGAGCCACAACAAAACCTACCTACATTGTCATGCTCTGGGTACTGTGTCCTATTTCCTCTTCTTGTGTCTGTAAACAGTATGGCAGTCTATTTTATGTTGTTCACTGGTTGTTGTTCTGTCATTACATGCTCCAGATCGGTGGATTTATGTTTTGTGAGGATGTGTGCTCAGGGGGCAGACAGGTAAAGTACTGCAACTCTCTCCTGGCTCCGTAGCCCAACATGCAGGACCCTCTCTCATGCCCTCACTCACATCTGCTGTCTTTCCTACTTAATGCCCCTTATTCCTTATCTCTCTTTCCAGCTATTGTAGTTTTATTGAGCGTATAATTCCATGGCCTTTGCATGGCCTAGCCTCCCCACTGGGCAGAAATGATCAGCATGGATCTCATCTTACACATCAGCACCCCATTCAGTTTGCTGACCCACTTACACCCAGGACTAGTGTCTGGGAACCGCGCTGCTCAGGAAACTTGCCCCCCCTCTGGACTGTTTCGCATGGCACCAGAGTGGTCTTGTCTGCACAACCGATGTGCACCGAATGCCAGCAGAGGATCGGTACACTGAAGCGCTTGTTCTGGATTGGCATTATAACAAGACTTGACTAGCAAGTAGCAGTGTGATGGAAGTCACTGCCTGGCAGAGCTTGACTTCATAAGGCAGCAGCCACCTCGTCAGTGTCAAGTGTGAGTGGAACTGGTATAGAGCTTAGGGCTGCTGAGAGGCAGCTGCTTGTGGCAGTGGGGACTCACTCAGGGTGGATGAGTGGGTAGAAGCAACCACAGATGCATCCACATGATTGCATGACTGCATGCTTCAGAGTGGCTGTATTGATAAGTATGGATGAGTAATCATGTGATACTGAGGGATGAGGTTATTTCAGTTACCTTCCACACCATGTGATTTTGCTGTTAAGTTGCTGGTGCATGGTTGAGGGTATTCATCAGCAGAATGATGTGCACACACTCATCTCTCCAAGGGTCAAGTTGATCCATCCATAGCCTGCAGCTTAGCTTTCCAGCCAAACCTCTACCACAGAAATGTAAAATGCAATGTTTCTCCTTTTTTCAGTTAATTAGATCAGTTGTAGTAAGTCACAAGGACCTATTTGGTAACTTGTCATGATGCAGACTATGTTCGGAATAAATTCTACCGTTGAATTTTTCTAAGAATTGAACAGTGTGTCCTGGTCCCGCATAGAAGTGTACAACCGTCTCTTAGCCTTGCTCTGTGTTCTAGTCTCTTACACTACTGTTTAGGCCCTCCCTTCCGAGCTATCACTCCCTCTTTTACTGCCTCTTGTACTCTGTTCTCTCTTTGTTCACACTGTTATTCATTGTTTGTGTTTTTTTTCCCACTACAGAGGCTTGGAGCCAGACAATGGCCTTGTTATCTAGAATTGTATGGCCCTCTAAATGTGCAACAGTTGGTGTTGCTGGAGACTACACAGTGTACCCACGAGTCATGGCGTGAATTACTTTAAACTCTCATTTCTGTTGAATAAGCTGATGAAGGTGTAGTAGAAGAACCAGGTACTTCCCCCTCTGCTTGGCTCTCCAAGTGGCTCCTAACATGAGGTGGTCCTGCCTCACCTACTTGCTTGTGCTTTTTGGCTGTTAATTGTATGACTTTTCAGGAAGCGTTGTCAAGATATATTCATGATTTGAGTATTACACATTAGTAAGGACAGTTTGTAGTATAATTACTCTAACTGAAGAAATATAACAGTCTTTTCTTTCCTTCATTCATTTGTCCTGCATGTTTTTCTGCTGCAGGACGCAGGCAGAGATGGCGCACACATGTCGTGGGACAATCAACCTGGCCACCGCGCACATCGACACAGAGGATGCCTGCAACATTGTCCTGAGCAGCGGTGGCCGTACGTACCACCTGAAAGCAAGCACAGAGGTGGAGCGGCAGAGATGGGTCACAGCACTGGAGCTTGCCAAAGCCAAAGCCATCCGCATGATGAACGACCAATCTGGTAAGGGCAGGCAGCTCCTTGCTGGGAAAAGTTAAGCTGTATGACATGCTATTTACTGTCCCAGGTTACAGGAATGTAACCTTGCTAAGGAAAGGCTTGGCTGACGGTAATCAGCCTGGACAAACATCAGGGCATGTTGAAATTGCTCCTTATTAGTTTAGTTACGAAGATTGTATGTTTGGCACTCACGCAACATCTTGAGCTTGATCCTCAGACTGGCCTAGATATATTATATTATATTTGATTTTCCTCCAGCAACTGGTCTCCTGTGTCTCCTCCTGTTTGATATTCAGCACAGGTGGCGTTTCAGCTCACGCCCCACTCCTCTAATGAAATTCACATTCCAGTGTGAGCCAGGAGAGGGCAGCGCTGTCTGCCAATTCTTGTCGGAGAACAAAGCAGAGTATGCTATTGGTACAGTGAGAACCAGGCTTCCATTCAGCCTTCTCCGGACAACAGAACTCTCTCTTTCCCAAGTGAGACTTATACTTGTATACTTGTATTAGTTGTTGCTGGTCAAAGGCTGTGGGAAAAGTTGTGGGAGAAAGGAGGACCCCTTTCTTCATTTTTCACACTGGCGCAATCCCAAAGCCATTTAGCCCCAGTCTTTTGCAGACAGGGTCTTCAGAGACTGAGGGAGGCTATATATTGCTCTGGCCTCCATTTGAAAGTCAGATCACTAAATATAGACGGGGAGAGAATGTGAGTGTATTTTAGCCCACTAGTTCCAGTAAGCAGACGTGGAATAAGGGTATATTTGTATTTTGAGAATGTCAGGTTATTGAACCAACAATAATATATAATGTCTTTTTAATTTTGGCTGCAGCTGATGATCCGACAAAACTCCTGATATATGAGCAAAACTGACCTGTGCTCAATAATGTCCCTTTCCAGAACTTTTCTTTTTTTGTATTGAACTAAGGTTTTAGATGACCAGTTACAAGATTTTAAGAGGATGGGGCTTTTTATTTTTTAAAAGAACAGTATTTGAAATTAATCTTTTTTTCTTTTTTTTTTAAATCTTTTTTGGCATTTTACTATATGAAAGATGTGTGTGTGTGTTCTTGAGCGCCACCTAGTGGATACATGAATCGATATTTGCACCACATTGCACGCATTAGTCAACTCCTTCACCCACAATGCAACTTTAATTTGGACCTGAACGTTCGCCTTGGCTTAGTTTTGCGTTAGCTGATGTATCTTTGTGTTTCATGTAACTTCCTCTTTCAACGAGTAAACAAAACTGCAAAAAAAAAAAAAAAAATCAACTCTTTAAACGTCCATGGAATACTAAGTATCCATTTATGCAAGTGCATGAGCATTTAATAACTGTGTGGGTCACTGTGTTTATCGTCGGTGCTTATCAGAATGAAACATTTGCCATCACGGTCAGTGAGAATGTCACATTATTCACCGTCAGACAAACACGCTTCAGTGACAAGGTACCTTCAGTCTGTCCTATAATCTATCAGTGGAACAAAGTACTGCTATTGCTCTCCTTAGCGTTGTGTTGAGCGTAGAAAACAGTATTAACATATTTTATATGTTCTTCGGTAACATCTTTTGATTTTGCTGTTCAGGGTTCCTCTGAGGAGGCAATGCATTTTTTTATAATCCTACATGGAGTAATAGTTTCCTGTTTTGGCTCGATTATTAACTTCTTCAGTCTGCGAGCCGGTTTTCTTTTTCATTTAAAAATGACCCAAGAGCTGAATCATTACTTGACTTTCTATTTCAGTATCACTTTCACATCTGCAGCCTCTGCTTTTAAAGGGTCTGTCCGTGTGTGAGTGCATCTTGTTTTTAAATTGGGTTTGGATTGGATGGAGCCTACTTCAGGCCCTGACAGTACTCTGAGGCATTTGTTCAGGAGGTGGCAGTGTTTTTCCTCCCTGCAACATGACCTCTGGGTTTGCTTGCCTTGGTGATGCTTGTGAAAATTGAATCACTTCTTCCAGTGTTGGCTTGAAGGGTGGCACACATTCCTGCATGAATTTCACATTTCAGTACAAACTGGAAATGTTCAGTGGAAATTAGTTTTCGTATCCGACTGAGAGCATTTTTGTGATTAAGGTTGTCGTCAAAATTTTTAAATAAAGGTTAAGTACTAATTCAGATTTGTCTTCTTGTGCTTGTGTTATGTTTGCCTTTTAATTTTCTAGCACTCCTTTCTTTAATCCAGAAACAGTGACAATATCAATGTGGATGATGGGAGAACAGATTAGGAATGCCTCCTTAATCATGATGCATTACTTGCTTTTTCCACCCCTCCTTCCCTCTTCCTATCTCCTTGTCCCGACCATCCCACATTCGCTTCGACACTCTCTTCCTCTCTCTCCTCCAGTCGCCCTCTCACTTGCTTTCTGGTTTTCCCGCCTCCTCCTGGTCCCTCCATGTCTCTTGGTAATCCCTTTACTCTGCCTTTCTTCCTGCGGGGTTTTACTTTTGAATGGAATGACCCTCTGCTTTCACCAACTCTCTTTTCTTTTGCTCTCAACACTGCTATTGTCCTGCAAATTCTGGGGAAAAAATAGGAATGGGGTAAGGCACATTGTAAGTATGCAGCTTGTATTTCCTTTATGTTGTGTTCAGGAATTTGAATGTGCATATATTTGTACCAGCTTAAGTTTTTATTATGCTGATTTGTGGGTAATAAGAGACATTTGAGATTTCCATTATTGGCATGTATACAGTACAGGCATGTAAGACTGGAATTTCTATAACATGTTAGGCCCCCTAAATTGATCAGTTATTGAAAATGTTGATGATCAGCTTGTTGGATTGATTGGTTTGCTCAGTACACAGCATTATTCTGTGTGCAATGAGAGGGAGAGTCAGTCTTTCTAGGCAGAACAAGAGACTGACATTGAAAGTGCTACTCGGGTATGTTTGCTCTGTAGTTTTATTGCAGCGGTCAATACTTTGCTTCAGGTCCATTAAATGAACACATCCATACATTTGTGACTCCCCACACCACTTAAATGATCTGATAATAAAACGAAAAATGCCATCATGACACATGTCGCCCGAAACTACATCTGAAGAAATGTCATTATTGATTCATTTGTGAGCGTGGTCGTTTTTTTAATTTTATTTTGGTTTGTGTCATATGATATTCATATGATGGAGACTATCTGCAGCTGCTGTTTGCAGTGGGATCCAGCGTGCGTGACGTCCCACTTTCTGAGCTTGTTAGACGATGTTATGGAAATGACAGATGGCGAGCTTATCAACCTCATCAATTAGTTCTGCAGTGGCCGTGTTTCAAATTGCTCGTCCTTATTTATCGGGGTGTTAAAGCTTGTGCCGGCAGAGGTTGATTTGCTAGATCAGCTCGGTCCCCGATGACAAGGGGAGTGGAGGTGGTGCAGATCAGAGTCAGATTCAGGCTTGGAACATGGCAAACCCCCTGACCAATGTCAGCTGTTGGGAAAAATGATGGTCTGGATGCTTTTTCTTTTTTGTATATTTCGCTGCCACATTTCAAAGATCTCTCCGTGATCTACCGACTGAGTCTTTGGTTAACATCGACGGAAATTGTGAAATCAACCCTCTGCTGACTTGTAATGGATTTGACCTTTGTGAACTCACTCTCTCACTATGAGGTGCGCCCACCGGATCAAGCCCACACATCGATCTTGGAGTCACACACACCAGCCATTTCTCTTGTGTTAAGCTTTAAAGCCTATGCTGCCGTCCATCCCATTGTCCTATACTTTGAATCGTCTGGTCTTGCTTACGAAGGCTGCGCTGAATTTTCACTGACACGATTGAATTCTCGAGCCGTTACTTGTTTTCCCTCTTTTAATTTTTCATCTTGCTCACTTAAAAGTTGGATACAAAATGAGGTAGTGTGCCTTGATGTTTGGGCTGAATAGACTCTAAAACAGAGGAGAAATTGAAATGTTTCCTCTTTTATCTAACACACAGAGGACTGTTTCCTTTACATCATGGACGAGATTTAAATTTAATGGTTGAAAACAGCACGGTGGAATACGTCAGGGATTCTTTTCTCAGCTGAGTTCTGCCCTGTGGACTGCTCTTGTTCAAAAAGGCAGTGTTTATTTATGCACCTGCCAATCCAATTGGATTGATTGACCAAAATGAGGAGAAACATCTGTGGCAAAGTAATGATCCGAGAATAGTATGGTATGATAAGGTATTAACCTGTCTGCCTTATAAAGTACTGCATGCGCACGTGTATGTGTGTCCGTAGGATTTGATGTGGGGGAGTTTCAACTAGAAACATGTGTTAGTCTGACCTTTTGTCTACGACGAGGTGTCTTGGTATGATGAGTGTTAACTGTTAATTGTATGCCCAGCTCCAGAGTGTGATATCATCGGGGGGCAGGTGTAGTTCTTTGTTGAAGTGCTGTACGGTGTCCGCACCACATTACTGCTGCTGTTGTGTTGTCCTTTGTTCTTTCAGGATTTGTTGCCTCTTTAAGGCTCAGGCGTGTGCAATGACCTCCTTTAAACTGCTTTGAAACCTAAATTCATTAATAAACCTGCATTGTGTCCCAGTCGAGGCACACATTCTGTCATTGTCATCAGCACTTTGTAGCTTTTTCGACTTCATCAGCAGCGAGGAGAACTTGAGAAAGATTTGAGATTGCTGACACTGGCAGGTTATTAACATACAAATTAGCTAAACGCCTTGCAAGCTGGTCACTCAGGACAATGGCAGTTCAGAGTTCCATTTTCCTCCTTTTTCTGTCTCTTAGTGATTTATGTGTTGTGACAGCTCTTCGTCACAAGTCAAATGTTGCTCTTCATGCCAACTTCTGGTCTTAACTGGGACAGTCTGGCTCCTGGAAGCTCTTCTCTGTGTCCACAGAGCTCAGACATGCTCAGCATCTACAGAAGACGCTCTTCCAGAACAGTAAAAGGTCATATTCATTTTCTTCTTATTTGTGGCCACAGAATCAGATGATGAGTCTAAGATTATTCTATTTTTTACATGATTCATGATCCCGCTGCGAGGCGGTAGTGGTGATGAGATTGGAGAATACCCTCTCTGGTAATACAACATGGAGGGATTTTGTGATGTGAATGTCATTTTGCTTGAGTGTGCCAAACCAATGAGCCTGACTCTGATATTGGGCTCCTTTTATACGCTGTAAGAAGTAGGATGACCTGCTATGAGAGTGGAGGGCTGGCCATCCAAGTCCCAAACACAAATAGCATGCAAACAACTGTAAGAGGTTTCCCTTTGAAGCTGCACGTGGCTGGACAACAGCATATAATTAGCGTAGCCCTTTACAGTAAGTCAGGTCACGCCATCACTACTGAAGGACACTCTACCACGGATCAACCTGGTGTGTTTGTGATCTGCACTTCTTGAGTAAATGGAGCGAACCGATTTCAGCACGTTTAAGTACTGCCAACAACGGCTTTCTGTGGTTGATCTTTGAGCAAATACCAGAAATTCACCTAAACCCCGGAGCTCACCGGGGTCCTTGTTAAGCAGGCTGGACTGGACAGTATTGTTAAATTTTAAATAGTTTTGTGAAATTTTAGGGGAAAATACAAAGGTAGCTAGATGTTAACGAATCCTAGAGAGGGGTCAGGTCATACAGTGTGATAATGACTCACACTTCTACAGAATTATGTCTTCCACATGAAGATTGGACGGCTGAAATTCTGGCTGTTCAGAAAGCCGGTGTTCTGACCTTAAGCTTATTAAACCGTATTTGCAAGACATCCCACAAATATCACTGAACTGAAACTATTTTTAATGAGCAAAGGTTCAAAACTACAGCTCATTTCTGCAGCTCTGGGCAGCAGTCTGCTTAGACTTGGTGGAGTTTATTGGTTTAAAGGAGGGTGTCTCACCTACCATCAATACGTGAGCAACATCTGCAGTGAGGATGTGACGGTTATATTTTGTGTTTATAATTTACAAATCTTGAAAATTATGACAGTGGGAGTGTTTGCTGTAGAAATCAAGGCAAGTAAGTAGTTCTTTGTGTGTGTGAGCGTCTGAGTCTCAAGTTTACTTGCTAAGGAACATTACAGATTCAGTTGTATGGACCAATTAAAGGCGTAATGGCTCAATAAGGAAGTTAACCTCTGTTACGAATGACAGTTTCATCAATTCACAAACCGCTCTTAAGAAACGTCTTCTCCAAACCCACTAATGTAGTTTTCTCAAGGATTTCTGACATTCATCAAATCCACACTTAAGAACACACTCATGCTCGCTGAGTGCCGGCATCTTTGTCTAAAATAACTGATTGCTGTTCCTGCGTTTCTACAGTTGTATGGGATTTAATGTACAATGATGCTTTTTTTTTAGGTCAGGGTATTGAGGCTGTGTGTTATTTATGCATTATATTAAGCACTCGTCTCTTAATATATTTTTTGATACTTATTTCCAGTTTATTAAAACGCAACTTTTAAAATAAATCAGTGTATGTTTTTGTGCCTGCACCTCGGGCCTCTTACTTTATATTCTCTTTAATACAATGGTAGGAGGCCTTGGGGAAGACCCAGGACACGTTGGAGAAACTATGTCTCTCAACTGGCCTGGGAACGCCTCAGGAGGTTCTGAACGAAGTAGCCGGGGAGAGGGAAGTCTTGGGTTCTCTGCTTATTCTCCTGGCTACAAGATGGATGGACAATGGATAGTCATAAAACAGCAGTAGTTTACTGAGGAAACACCAAGAGCCGCCATGCAAAGATGCCACTGGACTGGAGTTGATTAGTCAGTGATGACTAAGGGCACGTGGGGCTGGATGATTCATTGCTCCAGCGGCATACTGAGATTCAGTCGTAATCTCACTTTGCCGCCTGTGGGGCGATGATATGAAGTGTCTGTTTGTGATGTTAAAAATCAAGTTGATGCACGGTCTACCAACCGCAAGCTACTGCAAACTGACACAGGAAGCAATTAACTCTTACACTTGTGGTTAATTAAAGATCTTCCACCTCCTTTGGGTAACTGGTTTATTATTGCCACAGGAGCCTCTGTCCATTAGGAGCCCTCAGTTTCAGCATATATTTCACTGCAGAGCAGCCTGTCTTCCTGGCTTCCTCCTTAGAGTTTCTCTTGTTGTCTCAGTGTTAGTGAGGCAACACACTGTCCAGTACGCTGTGGTCTTTTGACATGGATCAATAACAGTCCTATAGCTACATCTGCTGAAATTGAACTCATCTTTAAAATGGTCTCAGACTTGTAAAATGTCACCTGTCCTGTTAGTGTTTCCCCAGGAAGAAACGGGTTCCTCTCCTGAGCCCTTTGTTGGATTTAATGAGCTCAATACTTTAACATTCAGGCTGTGGATTGTGTGGGTTCCTGGTTCTTAATGTTGTAATTGGCTTCATGAGACTGTTAACGGTACGTGAGCTCTTAAATGCCCTTGTTTTTAGTTAGTGTCCAAGTGGTCAGGCCTTCAACTGGCTCCCATCCTGCAAAGAAACAGGGAAATGCGAATATCTGCTTAACTTTGGGATTTCAGAATAAACGTCATGTTATATTTATAGCAACTTAGATTTCAGTCCAAAGCTTATTATAAACATGATCCCTCTCATGGAGAGATGATGGTGTTATATTTATTCCTACATACGAAGTACAGGCACTTCATATATGGTGTACACTATCTTCTTTATTATTATGATTTATTTTATTGATAGGCATAAATATTTTGACATGGGAAATAATTTCATTCAGATAAACATGATTATACAGCCAGCAGCCAGTAAACAGAATAGAATTAAAAACTAGAAACAGTCAGCATGGCTCTGTCCCAAGGTAACAAAATCACACAACCCCATAAACACAAGCTGTTTTCCCTGGGTTGCAGTTTTTGTGCTATGCTAAGCAAACTGGCTGCCTGTTGTAGATTTGCATTTACTGTACAAACATGAGGGAGGTCAATCGTCTCGTGTAACTCGGTAATAATAAACTGTTTTTAATTAGCAGTTTCCACATGCACAAATGTTGCCTGAAGTGCTTTTAGATGCACGACAACTTAAATCTAAAGACCAGTTGAAACTTCAAATTGCTACCAAAAAAAGAGGATACATTGTAGATACCATGGATGAAGTCATCAGATGCATCCCACAAAGGCCACTGTTCTCACAAGCCAGATTTTGCTTCCTTGAATGGTAAAACTTGATGCGTTGAAGAAGAAAAATGATGAGGGTCACGTCTGAAATTAATTGAAGTTTTTTTGCTCCAGTGCCCCTTCGAACATGCCCCAGGACATTTGGCTATATTATTATTTACAGTCCAACAAGCTTTCCCCGTCAGCACTTCTTCACCTCATTCGCAGTCCACCGCAGCTCTTTCCTGGTACCTGATTTTGCTGTTGTCTCTTACAGTATTTCTACAGGAACACTGCAGGGTTCACATGATACTGTAGCACTTGGCAGTTTGCTGTATCATGAAACACTCACGCTCTTTGCTTTTATTCTAACCACCATCAATATTTTAGAAATAGATATGGTTGAAAGTAAGTATTCACTAATGTTTTTATCAGGATATAGACACGTTTCCATGATATTCACATTTTGCACATCCTGAAACACTGAATTTTAAAAAGAAACATTTTTCTGCAATTCTTAAGGAAAAGCCTATAAAACATAAATGTATTGTTGTTTCCTTATCAAAATGAAGAAAAGAATGTGATAAAACTGGGCATCTGACCTATACTGTAAAAGGATCCATCCGTCCATCCATTTTCTGCTGCTTATCCTGTTAAGGGTTGCGGGGGGGCTGGATCCTATCCCAGCAGCCTTCAGGCGAGAGGCGGGGTTCACCCTGGACAGGTCACCAGTCCATAGCAGAGCCAACACATAGAGACAGACAACCATTCACACTCACAGCCACGCCTACGGTCAATTTAGAGCAGAGGTGTCAAACTGATCCAGTAAAGGGCCGTGTGGCCGCAGGTTTCATTACAACCAAGCAAAAGCAACACCTTATCCAACAAATGAGTTGTGTGAACACAGCTTAGTTGATTTAAGTCGAGTCAGGTGTTGCTTTTGCTTGGTTGGAATGAAAACCTGCAGCCACACGGCTCCTTACTGAATCAGTTTGACACCCCTGATTTAGAGTATCAATCAACCTCGTCCACTCTTGTATGTCTTTGGACTGTGGGAGGAAGCCGGAGTACCCGCAGAGAATCCACACAGGCACAGGGAGAACATGCAGACTCCACACAGAAAGATCCCGTGCCCGAGCTGGAGCTTGAACCCGGAACCTTCTGTGAGGCGACAGTGCTAACCACTGCGCTGTGCAGCCCCTGTAAGAGGATATATTCAGACTACATACTGATATGATTGTGCATCCCTAGTTGAGACAAAAACAATGTATAAGGCATTTAACAAACCTGTGAAGAATGTTACATTAAAAAACAAAAACAAAACTAAATGTGGAAAAAATAAAAGTCTTGTTTTGTTAAACAAAAAGTCCTAGTTACAGTAGTTTATCATGATTCGTGACAAAGAATAACAGTAATCTCTCTCTCATTTGACACTCTGGAAGCAGATATGGAATAATTGGACTGTCCTGTGTAATTTACCAGACTCCCACAGTGAGTTTAGAGGTGGAGACAGAATTCAGAAGGCTAAGGTGACCTTCAGTCTCAGTGCAGTGTGATATGTACAGTACACTGGCAGAAATATTTCAATTGATAACCTTGTCAGAAGAGAAGGAGGTTAAACTGATAATTCCAGCCTGGCTCTACAAGAACTGTGTTGAATGGGTTGCTCTACAATGACGCTGCCTTCTCTGTGTCACGTCAGAATTTAAAATGGTCTTTAAGAGCAGCAGCTGATCAAGACTGTAGAGTGATTCTGACGGAGGTTAACAGAAGAGAGAAATAAACATAAGCTTGAAGGATGTTTCATTTGACCTTTCGCCCTTGGTCTTGTCGCACCTCTCGGACTGAATATGTCATAATCTAATCTGAAATCTGTCAGTCCTTATCATGCATAAACTCCTCATATGTTATACTGAAGCAGAATAGCCTTTACTTAACACCGCGCCATTTAGCTCTCCTGAAATAGCTGACTTGTGCTGTCAGGCTGCCACAGCAGCAGACAGTTGAGGAGTAACAGAGAGGAAGCTATGCATTCTGCTAGTTGTGTAGATGACTGCTCTCTGCCGAGTCCTATCTCCTCTCTGCTTCGCTCCCTCCCTCCCTCTCTCTCTCCCTCCCTCCCTCCCTTGCTCGCTCCTTCTCCAATCTGCACTGCACTGAGACAACCATGTGGAGGAGAATTGTAAATGTGTCAAGCTTTGAGTGTGTTAACGGAGGAATGGGAAGCAATGCAGGAGAAGAGGGAGCAGCTGCATCACTCCCCACATCCTCGTGTGTGTATTGTATGTCTGTGAGTATGCATGTGTGTGAGTGTGTAAACGCTGCAATGCTGAATAGGGAAAGTCGCTGCCTCGGCCCCCCCCTCGCTGTGATTATGTAGCGGCACAGGGCAGCGCTGCGTCTCAGGGAGCGTGGAGTGGGATCAGGCCTGCACACAGTGGGATGAAGGGCCGGAGCTGCTGGGAGTCCGGGACCATCCGCTCCCTCTGCAACTCGGGCTGCCTGAGTAAACTGAACCAGGGTCAGTACAGCTATGGCTAAAGCTGTAGCACAGGACCACGGAGCTGTCACACTCCTCTCCATCCTTCCAAAGAGAAAACCTTCTGCATCCTGCTACCTCCTCCTTATCTTGTCTTTGAGAGGTAGCTGTCATTCCTCCATCCATCTCCCTCTCTGGCATGTGTCATCTGTCACCATGGATGCTCAGTTCTCTGCAGCTTCCTTCAACATTGCAGCATCTTGTGCTGTAAGAGAAGCACTCTGTCCTGTCTCTTCTACACCTCAATGCATGCTGCTTCCTATCCCATCGCTTCTTTCTCCCATGCTGATTTCCTCTCCCTTCTTTGCGCCTGCTCCACCTTGTATTTGCATACGGACGAGCTGGAGTAAATGTTATCGACATGCATCTGTGTGCGCATATTACATGTGGAGAGTGCAATGCACTCAGTGAGTTTTTATTGGTTTTATATGTTCATGTGATGTAGTGGGATGGTTGGGCACTAAGAAATGATTAATAGGACTTTTGCACCATCCACCCTCAAGTAACATTGGCCTGTAATAAGATTTCACACTGAACAAATCAATATTCTATTAATGCTCATGGAGGATTAACGTTGTTCTCTTCAGTGTACTTAATATAGTTTGTTATGTTGTTAACAATGAAGGAATGTGTTGACTATCACTGTCTTTCCACCTTTCACTCCATCTATTTTTTTCTTGCCAGTGGCAGAGTTGGACAATGTTGAGCTGAGCAGCTGTGCTCTTAAGCCCCGGGCTTCCTGTCTCCTCATTTTGCCTGTTTGCTCAATGAAATGAGTTTGGCATAGGTAGTATAGCCCATGTTGTTTTAAGACTTTTCACTGTGGGTTTCACTGCACTCTCCTCCACACGAATGTCAGGATGTAATGCTGCACAAAGAACGAGTCAAAACCCATTACATCACAGCCCTGAATGATATTACCGCAACAATGTCTGCGCTTTGGTACAGTCTGCTTGGGTTCTTGAGTTGTAAATTTACTGTAAATTCATATTCACAATTCCAAAATCTGGCAAAAATAATTGACATTGAAAATGTTATGTGTTAAAGGGTCTGCTCCAATCATGCACAGTACAAATAAAAACATTAACTAAAAGTGAAACCCTTTCCCTAAAGCACATATGCATATATTTAAATCTCAACTAACAAATATATTTTATAATGTCTGTACATCCAGTTACTCTGTTATTACTAAACAACTAAATAAGCCAGTTGATTAAGAGGAACAACTCTCGCTAGAACTTCATGTTATTTAAATCACTTGGTGAACCAGTGGCTCTGGGCCAGTTGAGCTCAGTAAATTGGAGCTCTCATTGTTCCAGCCGAGCCGATGCCTCAAAAAAAAAGAGTAATTAAACAGCCTGAATAATAAGATGCTTTACAATGTTGCAGCTGCCCATAATCAAGAACTCTTCCAGGCATTCACACTCACAGTCATATCGAGTTGACAACCATGACACTGTTGCTACCGTGAAGGCAGCACTCCAGTTTGAGAAAGAGACTTCTCTTATATACAAATCTGCATCTGAAACATTATGTCTGGCTATATTTATAAAAGTATGAGAAATATGAATAGGTATAAAATAAAACGCACCATAAAATAGTCTCCACTATATTCTTGATCATGTTCGAACATTCTAACAACACAAATAAATCAAAAGCAAATAATTACATCCATGAGCTCCTTATCGAGTTCATTCTCCTGTGTTCCACTATTTTGTACTGGAAAGATGAAAACACTGCTTTTACCAAACTGGATGATCACTGATAATCGCTGCCGTCTAATGTGGGACAATCAAACTTCTTCCTGGCCAGGGGAAAGGTCTTGGAGTGCTCAAGCTGCGATAGCGGACATGTTGAACCTCCTCTGCAGCTGCACTTCCATGTGAGATTCCACGTGGCTTTGATAATCAGTTCTCGGTGAAGTACCTCTGATTCTGTTCTTCCATGAGAAGAGGAGCTCATTTGCCTTTCATCCCTCCTTCCATACATCGACCTGTTACCATGCATCTTTAAGACGGGTCAGTACCTAGGCTCGCTCGGCTTTGAGCTCATCAATTTTAATTTTTCAAACATGAGTGTACGTAACTGAAAGCTGCTGCAATTTCCTCCGGTGACCTCACGGTACCCCTGTTCTCTGGTTTGACGACCTTCTTCATGGCTCATTATCTTGCAGCGCCGGCACCAGGTCAGTTACTGTGATGGATCACTATCTTGTTGTGTTCATCTTGTGTTACCCATTCGTGGATCACGATGCTACTAAATCTTTTTACACTATCAGGCTGTTCAATAAAAGACAGTTACAGTAACTCAACAGTGAGCGCTCATCAATAGCACTGCCTTTTCAAATAGAGGATTGAAGATTTTATTGACTAAATAAAAGGGAAACTTCTTCTTCTCTCTTCTCTAATCACAGAATATCCAAGAATTAAGTTGTTAACCTAGTTTTTTGGAAATGGTGCTGTATTTGCAATATGTACATTTCCTGCTCATCGTCGTGGTGGTATAGTGTTTCGCTGCCATATGCTGAAGGAAAAGGTGGAATTGTCATTCAGAAATAAGATTGCACAGAGGTATGAGCTGAGATTGTGATTTTATTTGGAGTAGTTGTGTAGCCCCACTGCACAGTCGGCTTCTTCGTCAACCCAATTCAAAATGCAAGATCAAATTCATCACACCACAAAGCAGTCCTCATCATTGTTATGCAGCATGAATGTATTTTGAGAGAAATTCAAAACAGACAGAGATATTTGACGAAAAGTAACATCTGGATGAACAGTATTTCAAAACCTTACAATTTGGACATTTAGTGTATCTCCAGCCATGTGGTTTCTTTGAGTGGTAGCTTTTAACAAGCAATTTATTCAAGAGTGGGAACTGCATTCCATAGTAGATTTGAGCCAGTGAGTCTCTAACTTGCATAAATATTTTTGTCTTCATCTTCATATTCATATTAGTGCTGTGTTACATCAGTGAGGGTGAACACACTCTCCTCCTCACAGAGCAAGCAGCTGTGTGCAGGGATTCAAATGAAGAGTGCGTGTGTGATCATGCATTCAGTTAATGTGTGTTCATCAGTCTCGTGTACACAAGTTTCATTTGACTTCTTTGTGCCTCAGTAATGAAAACTCCCTTTGTAAATATAAAAGACATCAGACAGCAGAGTTCACTGCAGCCTTTTTGAGTTGGTAAATACAGACCTCACATTTTGCTCGTGGTTCATTTTGCCTCGACAACAAAAAAAACTTTCATACCTCCATGCAGGTGACAGCCACGGCTGGAGGTGATCTGTTTTCAGGTTCTCCTGGTCCCAGTTACACCTCCAACTTCCATTACATCTGGCAGAACTATGCACTTGGACTCAAGGATGAACTGGTCAGGATCAGGCTGTCAAGTCATAATTCTTGGGTTAATTTGCTTACAATGACAGATGACAACACCTCTCCTTTCCCTTCTCCATTATCTCAACGTTCCTGCCTGTTAAAAGGAAGGTTTTCGTTGCAGGATGTGCTTGCTCCTGGAGAATTATTGGGTGTAGATTCATTGAAGGAGGGAGGTGCTTGACCTGCTCTACTTGTAAAGAGTCATGAGATAACTTTTGTTGTGACTTGGCGCATACAAATAAAATTGACGACTTGACTCTCTCCTGGAACAGAATGGGAGAGTGTCTCCAGGCTTGGCGTGGTCATTGGTGATGTGGATGTCCACCTTGAAAATTTGGTGATTGCACTGGTTTTGTGTTCTTCCAAGCTGGAGATGTGGCTGAAGGCTCTGTTGTTCCAGTTGAATGCCCCCCTAGTAAGGCCACTCGACTTGAGAAAAACCCACAGTATAAAGAGGAATTATCATTTTCGAATCCCTAGTCAAGTTTGAATTGAAAAACAACCCCTCTATAAGAAGTGACTCCAGTTTTTAAGTTTTTCTAACTAAGCTCTGGCGTCTTATCAATGTTCTTCATTTATGACTTTAATATGGACTCCTTACAGACAGGAATGTGGACTGCAACTCCCCTGGTTGTTGAGGCAAACAACCGCAAGGTGATAATTCTATCTCATTACAGTCAGGAAATCCCGTGACAGCGACCATACTACTGTAAATGAGCTCATTCGGTTTTCTGAGCTCACAGAATAATGTCTGACCTCAGCATTCAGACTGTAGGAGTTGTGCAGTAAAGAAGAGACATTTCCCAGTCGCAGCTTTGATGCACCAGCTAGGAATATAGAAATTGACTCTGTGTACTGGAATACTAGTTACTGAATTAAAACACAGTTGTTCCTGTTTATCTCCATTGTTGTGTTGTGTTGTTGGCTGCTTTCTCAGAGGGCTCCATTGGACGCACTGCCAGGGCGGCGGCTGCAGAGCCTTGAGGACAGTGATGAGTTGTGCTGCACAGTTTCTCATTTGCTTGCGGAGAGCTGTGTTACTGGCTTTAACCTGCTGTCTCCCCTGTTTGTCCCCTTGTGATGTATCTCTGGGGTGGTATGGAGCCAGTTAGCAATTACCAGCCAGGATTACACTCCTGTCCCCTGACACGCATCCTCCCTCATCTATACACTTCTCATATATTCCCTATCTCTCACACACTCCATCAAAACAGTCAGCTGCCTTTTTTCTTTTGCTGAACTGAAAACACAGTAGCACTTAATGTCAATCTAATCAATATAATGGTCATTATGAGAATTATTTTAATACTCCTATATTACAATGTTGCTGAAAGCCTCCCCCCCAAAAAAAATCTTATTAAATGGAATAATAGTATGTTATATGTTGCCAGTTTGAGATACATCTTGCATAAAAATGTAGTTTAATGCCACAAGCAGGCAAACCAAAGTGGGCAGAGATCAAGTTAAGAGGACACACGTTATTCAGCCGACATGCATTATCATAATGTGACAGTATTTGAACGCATAAAACACCTATACAATCAACAACAGGCAGAAATTGAATAGAGCTGATCCTGTTTGTTTTTTTGACTATGTAGAGAAAAAAAAATACAAAAACTACTTCAGGGTTTTCACATCGGCTAAAATCAAGCATTTCAATATTATCATAAATCTTGGGTCATGTAAATAGTAATAATATATGAGTATTTGGTCCAGCACCAAACAGAACACAGCGACCCGGGTAGAGAGTAAACATCTTTGGGATTCATGTGAGGTGCGAATGTGAGGACTGTATGTATGAGCTCATCAGCAAAATGAAAGGAAATGTTCCAAATCAATGCAGGCTGGCGGGCGCATTGGACAGACGCAGCCCCCTTTCATCATGGCTGTTCAGAGTCGTCTTCCTGTTCAGAATTACCTTGTACTGTCTACATCACGTTCTCTCTTGTTTCTGTTGCCTTCATGCAAATGTCCTCCTGCATCTGTGGAAGAAGTGACAGCAAAAATGCTGCCGTATCTGAAAGATCTGAAAAATCTGGTCACAAACTGTATCATTAAATTGCAGCAGTCAGATTTTCCTAGAGCTCGTCTTGAATCGTAAAATGAGCCATCTGTTCAGCTCATTATTTACTGTTGTTATTATTGTTTGTCAGTCGGCTCTGTGACAGAGGTCAGTCACATGTGAGATAGAGATTTGGTCCTAAAATACAACAAAGAAGACACGATGTAGCAAAGTGGATTTACTATGCTGAGGTACTGTATTGACCTCAGCATCATGGTTACGTACATCATGCTTAAAGGTGATAAAAAAGACCAAAATATGATAACCACAACTGATTTGAATGTCTGTGTTAAGAAGTATCTCCTTGCTGTACTGACACTAGTTTTTTTCCTGATTAGGCCTTTCAGTTTGTTTAAAAAGCATCTGTAATTCAAATGGGCAGTGCATTTCTCCCCGGTGCTTGGCAGCTTGGCGTGCATGTCTTCCTGCCACAGGGTGACGTCTTGTCAGCCAGAGGCCTAGCTCCACTGATCTGACAGCCTGTCCTCAGGGACGAGCTGAAAGACGAGCCCTGACAGTGGGGTAGCATATTACGGCTCTCCCAATTACATTCTCCCACCACCTATTCCTCTTGCCTTCTCTTCTCTTTCACTCTCTCCTCCTGCACAACAACCGAGTGATTTGATGAAATCTGGAAGGTTGTTTACAGGCTGGAATGTTGTAATTTGGGGAATATTTGCTTAAATTACATCATCTTCTGAAGGGAGAATGGCGGGAACTGGAAACTCACTTGCATCTCTGTCGACGCACCTCTGAGGTGGTAGACTGTGGAGGAAGGGGGAGGCAGTCTGTCCTTGAAGCATGACTTGTGTGGTAATGGGCTGCTTGCATTTGCCTCGTGGTGTCGACTTCTCGACAGGCGGCCATCCATCCACGTTGTTTGTCATGAGGGATGGAGCCTGGAGATGGGAAAGGGAGTGACACTGATGCACTATTTGCAGAGGTGCATTTGGTGTAAAACCCAGGCTTGCACTTTTCTCTACATCTGTGATACACACAGTTGATAGGCTCATATGTGACATATCAGTCCTCTATGTTGCTGAGTGAACCTGATAAAGGGCAGGACAGGAAGGACACATGTAACATCCAACAACAAAAGTCTGTCCAGACTTCTCCTTGTTTTTGAAGGCTGTGTGCAAATTACAGCTGGCAGCCAAAATGTCAATTCATGCAGTTTCACTCAACAGTGTTTGTGAGATCTTGGAGAGAGAATTAGTTTTGCAGGCAGCAGCATGCTGGAAGCAAAGCCTCTTGTTAAGAAATATGCCTGTTTACATGTGACAGTTTATTTTTAAGTGGCATTGCTAAGAGCTGCTGAACTCGGCAGAATGAGGTTGAACAATACACCAAACAAATATATACATGAAATACTTTAAATTTGGAGTCCTTGTGATTCAGATTGAGAACGTTTAACAAATTATACATGAAAGAAACTTTATGCAACAAAATATAGACACGTTAACCAAAAATCAGCTACACTTTGGAAGCTATTGGCTCAGGTTGCTGATGTTGACTGCTTTTTATTTTGCCAGAAGTGACATACAGCTTCGGCCAGCTTCCATAAAATCCGACAGGTTTAAGCTCGTGGACTGGACAGGATTGCTTTAATCAAGGGACGAGATCTACGCAGCCATTTGGGATTTGTTGCTTCCTGGTGCTGCTGTTTGAAGTAAGTAAGGAGTCATTTCAATAAACAATGGAGAAAATATGAGCTGACAGTCTGAGATTCTGTATCATTTGATTCTTATGTGAGGGGCTGAATGCTGGTATCATTTTGGACCGAGGTCCTCTCTAGGTTTTGTTGGCAATGAGGGACTTTTCCTTTTTTTTTTTTTTTTTTTTTATCTCCGGCCTTTGGCCAGACAGTTGTGTGAAATCCTATTCAACTTGTTCACACATTAGATGAGAGGCTGGAGCTCAGCAGCCTGTGTGTATGCTGCTGAACTTTGGTTACCTTTGGGTGAAAATGGATGCCCGGGAATGCAGACATGGTGAGACTTTTTTTTTCTTTCCCTCTGTCACTCCATTTGCTCACCCTTCACAGGTCTGTCTCTCCCTTACTCTCTTGACTAGGCTAAATCACAGTCTAGATTTTAAATGCTTTGAATGGTTTTTTCCAAGAACTCTCTGTGGTCAAAACTGGAATTTTGCTTGTTTAGATGTGGCTTCATAGCCAGGATTATGCTGACTTGTGCTTATCTCAGTTCTGACTTAACTATGTTAGGTGATGTAACAATGTCTTGCATTAAACAAATATCAAAGATGCTGTTTGGCTGAGTTAATTAAAAGAAAGATGACATAGTTTGATGATGCAGTGAAGCAGTGTGGAATCATGGGAGCTGTTGTCTTTATTGTAAAACAGCCAACATTGCTAATAATGACAGGCAGGAATTGTGTTCATGAATGAGGTAAGACAGTAAAATTGTATCCAGATGACACATAGTCATGTTAATCCATGGTTTCGTATTATTGATTATGGAATATGTTGGGAAAAAGTCTTGGTGATCTGTATGACTGGATATAAAGAATCCAATGATTTATTAATCTGGTGTGACGTTCAAAGGGGATGAGTGTTACTTGGGACAACCAGATCAAACAAACTTGGATTCAGTGTGTTGCTGTTACATGCTGAACGCCGCCACACCCGTCAGGCTGATATCTAGGTTACGCTTGTAAGGTGTATATTGCCTTGACACTGCCTGATCACTGACAAATGCCATGTTCTTCTGTGAAAGTGATGCTATAGTGCCGCCTCATATGAACACCGTGACAGTCTCTCCTATCAGCTCCATAACACACCCCTTCAGTGTGGCAAAGCATATTCTTCATGCCTGAGTGTGGAAAACAACAATACAATTTGTAGACATGAGAGCGTCAGCGGCATGCCTCTGAGGTGGGAGGGAGATGTTTTCTTAGCCCCAAAACCTTTAACACAGCTGTTATAGAATATACTTACCTTCTTAGAATAAACAAAGTCCCCTTCATCCCAATTCTTCTTCTTCTCGTTCTCAGTGTAACTTATCCTCTCCTCAAAGCAGCGACTCCAGCACCGGTTCTGTGTTCCTTCACTTTATCTCAGCCATGAGGGCTTGTTCTGACAGCTTGATTTGAGGAAATAAAACCAAACAAACACAGATCCTTTTTATTAGGGGATATATTGCTATGAATTAATTCAGAATTATTAAACTCAAATCCAACATGTGAGTTGACTGATGTTTTGCTTTAAAATGATATATTTCAAGGGAAGCTTTTGTATAAATCCCCTTTTAAATCTGCTCTTTTTGGATTTGTCTTGCTCATGATGTGAGGACGCTCTTTGTGGAACTGGTTATATTTCTGTGTGTGTGTGTGTGTGTGTGTGTGTGTGTGTGTGTGTGTGTGTGTGTGTGTGTGTGTGTGATTGCAGCGAGCATGTGCATCTTTGTGAGTAATGTAGAGCTGACGCTGCAACACCGTTCTCGTATGTTCTCTGTAACCTTGTGTAACCTCTCTTCAGTGACATCATCGGGAAAGGCAGGTGCTACAGCAAAGGCTTATGGCTGTGGACAGGCTGTGTGTGTTCAAACACCCCGATACAGCCCACATTTACCTTTGATAAGCTTCAAAGGACTTGTAGAGTCAGCAGGGTCATACTTAGTGTGTCTTTTAGATGTACTTGTCTGTGTTAAGGAAACCATCCATAAAATCAAACTTAAAGGATGTCCAGTTCATTTGTTTTCAACATTGGAACAAATTACTGTGGTTTGTCATGGATACTGATTTGTAATTTGTCTTGTAGCTGTAACATGTTGTGGCCACTGTGTCAGTCTATCTTTACTAGATTTTTATTCTTTTTTTTTTTTTTTAGAACTCTCTGTCATTCAGGTCTGCCAGTAGTGTAATAAAGGTGTTGGATATTCATTTCAAATAAAGTCAATATGTGATAAATGTATATATATTTAAATGATGAATGCAAAGATTTTGCAAACGCTAATCAATTAAAAAGAGTGGGATGTTAAGGAAGGTCTGAAATGTCCTCTCTTGTCTTCCAGATGACTCCGGGGATGAGGAACCCACATCTCAGTCGGACCGCAGCGAGATTCAGGGAACCCTAAAGATACTCGTCAGCAAGCTTGATGACCTCAGTACATGTAATGACCTGATTGCCAAGCACGGGGCAGCATTGCAGCGTTCCCTGAGTGAACTTGAAGGTCTGAAAGTCCCTGTGGAAGGAGGGGAGAAGATCAAAGCTGTCAATGAGCGAGCCACCCTCTTTCGCATCACCTCCAATGCTATGATCAATGTAAGTAGCAGGGCCAGACCAGCTGGCTACGGGACACAGCGAGTGATTTGTGTCCACGCTTCAGTGTGATCAGTGTGACGTGAATGCCACTCAACTTTAATACCCCGCTTAGTGAGTGATGAGAGATGAGATCACTTCACAGTGTTGTGGAGTACAGGAGCAGTGAGATGCAGGCACGAAAACTGCAGCTTTAGAGAAGCAGTAACCTCATTATGTATTCATAAACATAACCGTCTCTAAATTAATGACTGAAAATGTTGCTCAGAAACTGATTCGACGGTCTTAAATGGCCCGAGTGAAGGTGGTTTCTGTGATAACGTACAACTGAGAAGGATTTCTTATCGTCGATGCCAACATAGCTTTTTAGAGTGAGTCAATTTTGAACAAATTTGCCTTGAAAGGCTGTAGAGTCACAATTCAAAGGCAGAACATAGCAACAGAATGACCTTTCTGATGAGCCAAGTTGTACAGTTTTTAGGTAGGTTAACAAAATTTTTGGGAAATATGTTTTTTGCAATCTTCTCAAGAGTCGGACGACTAAAAAGATACCCTTTTCTCCTCTGAATTAGGGAGCTGAGACCCTGAGAGACGAGCTGAGTGCCTGTTAGCTCAGCACAATGAATGACAGACAGACAGACAGACAGACAGATTACTTTATTAATCCCTTTTGGACGTTGGGAGTGTATAGGCAGGTTAGCATTAAGCTTGTCTCCAAAAGTCTTTTCCTACATTAATAGATCCAGGTATGTGCACAACATGTGCTGTGAGACAACAATTTAAAGTCATAAAATGTTTTAATCGTAGAACCAGGTACACAACAGGATGCAGTGATTTGACACAGCATTGGAAACATTTGGTGACAACTAGAATAGCCACACTTCCTGCTAATCATGACTGAGTTCGTAAGAAAGGAGGAGTTTGATTAGGCAGCACGGTGGTGCAGTAGTTGGCACTGTCGCCTCACAGCAAGAAGGTTCCGGGTTCGAGTCGAGTCGTGCATGGGATCTTTCTGTGTGGAGTCTCCATGTTCTCCCTGTTCCTGTGTGGGTTCTCTCTGGTACTCCAGCTTCCTCCCACAGTCCAAAGACATCAAGAGGGGACGAGGCTGATTGATACTCTAAATTGACCGTAGGCGTGGCTGTGAGTGTGAATGGTTGTCTGTCTATATTTGTTGGCTCGACTGGACCGGCGAACCATCCAGGGTGAACCGCGCCTCTCGCCCAAAAGCCGCTGGGATAGGCTCCAGCCTCCCCGCGACCCTTAACAGGAATAATCGGGAAAAAATGGATGGATGGAGTTTGATTACAAAGTGAGATCCTGAACCCATTCTATTTGAACCAGAATATACAGAGGAAGAGCTACAGGTTTTGGGAAGTTGAGCATGCAAGATGAAGGTATGCTAACCTGCCCATCACTCCCCTTCTTTGAGCTAATCTTACCAGTCAGCTGGTCTCTGTGGGTCTCAGCTCCCTAGTGCAGAGTAGAGAAGGGTATCTGTCTTCTTCTCTGGCTCTGAGGAGACTGGCAAATCATCAGATATCCCAAAAAGTTGGCATGTTCCTTTGACAAAATAGGTGATGACCTTTCTGTGTGCTCCCCATGCCTCCGCGGGGTCCCTGCCGGTGCTTCAGCTTCCTCCCACAAACCAAAAACTTAGGTTGGACAAAGGTGTGAGTTTCAATGGTTGTGCGTGCCCTGTGATCAACTGGTAAGCTGCTTGTAGGAACCCAACCTCTGGCCATATGTCAGCTGGGATAGACTCCAGCTCCCCTTGCTATACAGGGTAAGCAGTATATATAGGAAATGCAGAAATATGTCCAGAATCAGATGTGTTGGATCTGATTACTTTATCTGCCACCTCATCTGGTTCTGCTCTGTTCTCCTCAGTGGTGAATACCCTGGGATTTACAGCATACAAGTAGTGGACGAAAGTTCAGGGAGAGTTGAGGTGCTGAAGGAGAGATACTAAATATGATCGTGGGTGGGGGTTATAGGTGGGGGTTGGGCAGGAATAGATCCTGCTATAGGCCCTCCCTGCCTGGTGAGTGGTGTCAGAGCCTTCTGGGCTTCAGTTGGACAGACAGACTTGCTGTGACTAAAGCCAGACAATCATGCGAGGTTTGTCCGTGTCCCTGCTTCTCTCACTAGCTTTTATTAGTCTTTATTATTGCTGTAATGCATGTCTGAACAGTTTTTCTGTTAAATTTCATACTATGAGGTGTAATAACATTTTCACTGACTCAGTTGATGGGGTTAAGCTGCAAGTATTCTGACAAGATTTACTTTAAAAACCAGACTGTCAGAGATTATTACTCATAATCTATGCTAAGACAGCGTTTTAAGAGACTTACAGTGTTATGCTATGAAAAAAGTGTCATATCAAGATTGTACTTATATAACGTGAAAGGCCATTGCTCAAAATGATGAGCCGCTTGTTTTATAGTGTCATCCATTCTTTTAGAATAACTGGTACAGGAAATTACTGGACAAGCAATTACATAGACTTTCTTGGATCGCCATTAAAATGCCATCAGGTTTGTCAAGAACGTACTTCTAACGAGAAGGAAGTGCCCCCACAAAGTCCCTGTAGTGGTTTTTGGTCTGGTAAATGGCTCTGTTGTAGAGGGAGTATGGGTATTTGGATTTCTGCAGCCGTGGGTTTGGCCTCTGTAAAGAGAGATGGGGCCATAATGTCAAGACACAACTGCGTGCACTCAGTGATCTGATCCCGGCCGAAGGAGAAGGTTGCCCTGTTATCCGTTTAGTGGTGACATAACTTCTCTTGTATGCCAGTGAATCCAGGCTCTTACCTTGGAGAGTGTGTGTGTGTGTTTGTGTGTGTGTGTGTGTGTGTGTGTGTGTGTGTGTGTGTGTGTGTGTGTGTGTGTGTGTGTGTGTGTGTGTTTACACCACCCAGAGCTTTTGGATTTTTAACTTTGATTGTGTTCAATTTCTTGTCAGTTTGAAAGTTCTTCGGGACTTTACATAATTTGACACCAGCAGCTGTTACTGCAAACTCATAATTACATTTCCACTCCTGCACGCTCATACACTCTTGGCCTTTACCAACCCTGTCGACCTCCTGCCGGAAGTCACATGCAGTCTACGTTTGGACTGGAGACTCAGCAGTAAAAATGTGGAACAGTCAAAGGTTTTAGGTGGGTGTTGAGTTTCATATCATGGTTATGTCTGAGGAAGTGGACCCCGACGTCACATGCATCCTTAATATTTAAACTGACACAGACATTAATGGTTGAGACATTTCATATATGGCTGTTGAAGGTAAGAGATGGAACAGAGATGGATCTAGACTGTCAGAAATTCTGTGATTACCATGCATGTTTTTTGAGCAGTTTCATTCTGAAATACTTAATACTTCATATTATTCTCTACTAGATACAAATCTCCTGGTCCGAACAGAACGGTTACTTATAAAAGGTAAAATACAGTCAGTGTTGTACATCCAAATGTAATATTATAAGGGAATAATGGGAAACACATTTTTAAATAAAAAATTCAAATTTCTGATAATTATTGATGATTTTAGAGTTGCTGAGTTTATTTTGTTTTTGCTAATATCTGACATTCCCATAAAATACAAATCTTTCTGAAGACTAAGTGTTAACTGTCTGTGTAATAGTGTGTGAAAAGGTTTATGAGGGTGAAGAGCACTCGACGGACAGGCAGATAGCCTGTTTCCTGGATGTAGATCAAGGAAAGTGTCAGGTATTACTGCACCCTTGTTGATCTTCCTGCTGCCTAAAGGTGAAACTGCACCACCGAGACAAGGCAGATTATTTTAACTGTGTGACATGTTCGTCCCCCCCAGCATCCTGCCTGCAGCCAGAACTTAATCTAAGTGGTTCCAGTTAACTCTCAGCAGCCCCGCTCGCTCTGCAGAGACTTCCACTGCAAATACCGAGAGAACCATATGTAAATGTGCCCCTTCTGCTACAGAAATACTCAAAGGCGTCCTCCAGAGACCCACCCTGTGATGGTTCAACGAAATGTCACATGACATTTCATCACCCATGTTGTAAGCTGTTCTGCGTTTAGGTTCATTTACCTTTGAACGTACGGTGGAGGAAGGAATGGCACACGTATGATGCAGTGCTGACAAATGCTGACTTATGATTTGTGTGTGATCTGAAGTGACCTCTTTGTCTCAGTCGTGAGACCACAGCAGCAACAACGGTGCCCCCTCTTGACTCAAATGTGGCCTGCTACGCAATCAGGGGCTTCAGTTCTAGCCAATCCCTTACTGATGTTTTCTTTGCTGGAGGTACATTTTACACAGCAGGGAGACTTGGTAAATGTTCGACAGACGCTTGATTAACATATCGATTATCGCTCTGAACAGCAGTGATAAATATTCTTGAATACAATGATAGACATGAATCTCCCTCGATCTTTTCGCCATCATGAACATCTGTCACGTTGACAGCTCTCCTCATTTGATGATTTTTTTTCCTACCTAAAGCCAGAAAAAAGTTGTTTTTATAAATATTTGTTCAACGGACAATAAAATTGCTATTGCTCTAAGTCCCCACTGTGTTGTGGTGATACTGTAAATCACTTATGTGTGTGTGATGACAGAAATAAACTAAACTAAACTTAAACTTAGAAGACATATTTAACAGTACCTAAAGCAAAACTGTCTCTTAGTCATAGCAAGTTGAAAATATTCCTTTGTTTTGAATTGTGTGCAGTAGATATTTTAGAGTAAATACCTTTTTCAGACTGCAGTACATGGAAGTGAAACTTTTTGTAGTGTGTGTGTGTGTGTGTGTGTGTGTGTGTGTGTGTTTGTTTATGTGTGTATGTTTATGTATTTGTGGGCATGTGTTTCCCCAGGCGTGTCGAGACTTCCTGGACCTAGCTGAGACTCACAGTAGGAGATGGCAGCGGGCACTGCAGTATGAGCGAGAGCAGCGTACCCACCTAGAAGAGACCATTGAGCAGCTAGCCAAGCAGCATAACAGCCTGGAGCGAGCGTGGAGAGAAGCACCCACGCTTGTATCCAGCACACCCAGTGCTCCTACCGCCAACAAGGGTGAGACAGACTGTCTGACTGCGTTAATTCCTCCTGTAGGCCTCTGTGTGGACCTCATTAAACTGGCTAAAAGTCATGTGTGACCTGAGGCTTGCCATTACACACATTCCTCATCTTGTCTCAAAGTTTCAATTAGATTATTGTTTAGTTACAGATGATAATTACTTTCATGAAGGCCTGGATGATGTGTGGTCTCTGTAGGTCTATCCATCCATTTGTCTGGTTTGCATGGAACCAACACTCATTGAAAATGAACTGCTAAGTTAACTCAGAATTTGCTATGTATGTCTGAGAAAGAAAACTTTCTGAAGGAACGATTTTGGTGACCCTGTATTCTCACATGCTTTTAGCGTGTAGAATAGTAGGGTAGTAGTGTCATATCTGCCCTGCAGATGGTACTTCTGACCAGCTCTTCCAAAATTATTATGGCAACTCATGAATTCCCAAACGAAAGACACCAAATGCAGATTTCCAAACGACACTTGAGGCACCTTTCTTGTGACGTTTAGGTTTAAGAACAGCCCCCTCAGAAACTCAATCATAAAACACTGATGTTTCTGTGGGTCAGTTTCTCCAACAATGACAAGCTGCTTATTGCTACAAATCTCTATTGAATAATAAATTGTAGATTTTATGAATGGTGGCAGTGGTGCAGTGGTCAGCACTGTCGCCTCACAGCAAGAAGGTTCTGGGTTGGAGCTCCAGCACGAGCATGGGATCTTTCTGTGTGGAGTCTCCATGTTCTCCCCGTGCCTGCATGGGTTCTCTCCGGTACTTTGGCCTCCTCCCACAGTCCAAAGACATCAAGAGGGGACGAGGCTGATTGATACTCTAAATTGACTGTAGGTGTGACTGTGAGTGTGAATGGTTGTCTGTCTATATGTGTTGGACTGATGACCCGTCCAGGGTGAACCCCGCCTCACGTCTGCCCAAAGGCTGCTGTGATAGGGTCCCCCCCCCACAACCCTTAACAGAATAAGCGGAAGAAAATAGATGGATGGATGGATGGATGGATGGATTGAGATTTTATTAAACAGAATCCTTAGTTTGCAAAAAAATAAGGACTACGAAAAACATTTTGCTATAAAATAAATGCAGATGAGTTTTGTTCATATTCGTATTTGATGACTTTTCTCTGATTAATAATCGAGTCACTTCATTAGAAAGCACTAGGGTTACGTGGGGATTTGTGTAGCTGAGTTGGAAGTGATTGTTGACGCACAGACACACACACACACACACACACAAAATAACTGAATATTGAATATGTGTATATGAGAAAAACGCCCTGAGGAGCCTCCATCATCCAGGCTAGTTAGCCCCCCGGAACATTGGCAATTTGACTAAGCTGATTATTTCTTGATTAATCACCATGAGTACGAGATCATATGCTGCTCTTTCTTTCCTGAAGCCTGTAGAATACAAACTCACCCCCATGTGACAGTTCTTTTGACTTTGCATGCTGTTGGGATGGAACTCACAGTAGCTTTTTCCTGACAGAAGGGAGCCAGAGGCCGCAAAAAGAGGAGGCGAGTGATGAAGATGAGGATACTGAGTACTTTGATGCCATGGAGGACTCCCCTGCATTTATCACAGTGACTACCACTGAGAACACACAGCACAGGTCAGTCTTTTATTTGAACTCGTCTGAACAGTTGGACAGAGGTGAAGGTGCAGTCGAGTGTTCCGAGCATGCTCTAAGGTTTCCAATGATGGTGTATCAGACCTTGGCTGATCAGGCTTTGGTGATAATTCATCAAGTGATTACAGCTTAAACACCATGAGAGTGGAGTACCTCTCATTCTGAGATTTTGCCGCGTGTTAGCAAGTTTAGTGGAGACATTTTTGTTTACTTTTTCAGTCCTCAGTACCTTGATGTAGTTTTTTCTCTCATCGCTGCATGTTGGCAACGTCCAGTTGCCTTGACACAAAGTCACTGGGTTTTCAGTTAATTGCTGGTTATTACAATCTATTTAAACATTTTTTTTTACGGCGTAAAATACATCCAGAAATACGACAATTGCGACATTTTCCTCCGCATCTTAAAAAGCAGTGGTTGCTCACAAATAGCTAAACAAGACTGCAGAGTTTATTGCAGACATTGTTGTACTCATGCCAGGTGATCATACAGTGTCCGTGCATGTTTGATTCCTGGAGTCAGGTTCTTTGTCTAGTGTGATTGCCCCGTACTGTGCCTGGACAGGGGTCAGCATGATGTTGAGTAGGTAGGCCCAGGCACAATTCAGTTGGACTCGAGCACTGTCGACAGCTACTGTTCTGTGCCCGGGCACCAAAAAGTCCACTGTGCTGTTTGACAGTGGTTTCACCAACACAAAAACAAATCACACAGTGAAGTATGCTGGGGCTCAGATCATCATATAAAGGGGGATGGGAGGGGGGAGAGGGGGACAACCATCCACAGTACAAGGCAACCTGACCTAGTGTGAGTACAGCATAAATGTCATCAGACCAAATACAGAAGAAGATTGGTTGTTGTGATGTTCATGTCATGCATCTATAGTGCAGCTCGTTTTTGTGCTCATTTTAGCTTCAACAGTCATTAAAGGGGTTTTCATTTATCTTGTGAAACTAAATGTGTAAGTCTCACCCCTGCGGCACTCTGTTCATCTCTAATAGCCTGTTCCTCGGGGTGTTTGTGCATGTGGTTAAAGGTAGTAGTAGAGAGAGTGAGCGGGCTTTGCGTGTGCTTTTGTATCTAATGCTCAGTGTGGGAAATCTTTGAATTCCTTTCCAGGCGATCTCAAAGTAATTTGAGTGGAGCGAGCGGAGGTCATTCCATTGACTGGAACCAGGATGACCATGTAAGTGCCTGTCCTCCTAACAAGGCTGACTAATAGGACTGACGTTTCTGATCACCGCTGGAGAGCACACAGCTCATTGATTTATTTATAAATCCGTCTTCATTTGCTGTTCACAAGGCTCGTTTCCTAGTCATCAGTCATTGAATACTCAGTAGCTCACACGCTCACTCAGCCTTTGTCTTCGTTTCCTTTGGTGCTGAAGTTGCGTCCATTAAATCAAACATCTGTACATCTCACATCCCAAGGCTTCTGTTTCCTCTCCTCCCATCTTCCCTTCTCTCTGTCACTCACTCAATGTAGTTTTGCCCTACCAAGCTGTCCATTACATAATAAAGTATTTCTCAAACTTGGATATAGGAAATCTTTTTGTTCAAACTTAAAAGACTGACCTCTCAATCTCCAACCTCCAACACACTTCTGTCTCATCTCAGATGTCTCCAGGCTGCAATGATGTGGCAGGGAAGGAGCTGCAGCCCCGGAGACAGCGGAGGACTCGCGTTCCAGACAAGCCCAACTATTCCCTCAATTTATGGAGTATTATGAAAAACTGCATTGGCAAGGAGCTCTCCAAAATTCCCATGCCTGTAAGTGTTGAAGATGTGGTCCTGTCCCTGTACATGGTGCTCATGGTTTGACATTATGTATGTAAATTACATTTTCTTGTAAATCTCCCCTTCAGGTGAATTTCAATGAGCCTCTGTCAATGCTCCAACGTCTCACTGAAGACCTAGAATATCATGAACTCCTGGACAAAGCAGCGCGCTGTGACTCCTCTTTAGAGCAGATGTGCCTGGTTGCCGCATTCTCCATCTCTTCCTACTCCACCACAGTTCACAGGACAGCTAAGCCCTTCAACCCCCTCCTGGGCGAGACCTACGAGCTGGACCGCCTGGAGGAGTTTGGCTACCGCTCGCTGTGTGAGCAGGTATCTGTGTGGCACAGTGAGATTTTGTTTCTACACAAGGGCCACAATAACAGAGATCTGAAGTATTGCCATGAAAATAACCCCACTGGTATGACATTTTGCTTGAACAGAACCAAACAATGCCGCCCCAGCATGCAGATTTATTTAGTGTTCCGGCATTGTGCAACAGTGGTGTGACGTTTGCACTCAACTGTGTCTGTGTAAAAGGGTAATCTGGAACAGTGGAACAGCTCATTCAGAAACATAGACACGCTAGTTGACAAGCTAATTTCCGATCAGAGGCGGAACATTCTGTCCCTCTATTTGAACAGGCGTGGCGTAAAAGCCTCACTGTATTCGATCTTAAACAGGCTGCCCACAGCATTAGCTTGTGTTCCTTAAACAAGGTTTCTGTTTATATCCTTCTGCATTGGTATTAACATTAACTACATTTGGTATTAAACCTTCTGTCCATTCTTCTCTTCAGGTAAGCCATCACCCCCCTGCAGCTGCACATCATGTGATTTCCCAACGAGGCTGGACCCTTTGGCAGGAAATCACAATTGCCAGCAAGTTCCGTGGCAAATACCTCTCCATTATGCCTCTGGGTAGGGTATTTCATATTCAGCCAGGAAGAAAACTAACTGTTTGTGTAATTGATGGATCCGTCATACAGACAATTACTGCACCCAGAGTTTAGATCAAAATGATTCCACATCCATTTGAAAGTGGTGGACAGCTTCCTACACAGTCCATACTCAGAGGAGGGGGTATCACAAAGATTCAGGGCTCTTTTATGACCTTTCTGACACGTAAATAAATCATGGGTATAAAGGGATTTCTCTGTTGCACTGGGACAGTGGAGCTTAGGGGTCTGTTGGCTCAGATAAATGTGATATGATCATTTAGGTCCAGCCAGTAGATGGTGTTTATCTAACTCATCTCACATCCTGTTATATGGTGAATGTTAGACAAAACTCTTTAATGGAAGAAAAAAGAGGCGGCACGGTGGTGCAGTGGTCAGCACTGTTGCCTCACAGCAAGAAGGTTCCGGTTTCAACCCCCGGCTCCGGCACGGGGTCTCTCTGTGTGGAGTCTGCATGTTCTCCCTGTGCCTGTGTGGGTTCTCTCTGGTACTCCAGCTTCCTTCCACAGTCCGAAGACATCAAGAGAGGACGAGGCTGATTGATACTCTAAATTGACCGTAGATGTGACAGTGAGTGTGAATGGTTGTCTGTCTATATGTGTTGGTCCTGCAATGGATGGGCGACCCGTCCAGGGTGAACCCTGCCTCTCGCCCAAAGGCTGCTGGGATAGGCTCCACCTGCCCAACCCCCCGTGACTCGAAGCGTTTATGTTAAATGATGTTATAATCCGTCCAGAGTTAGTCTGAAGCAAGGTGTGAAGGCGTTGCCTGTGTACAAGCCGTAATTGTGCTGAATATCACAGCAAACCAGTCATTTCAAATCTGCGGTTGTAGATCAAAATCACAAGCAGCTTTTCTCATAGTCTTTTGTCACTTTCCCACCTCAGGTGCCATTCACCTGCATTTCCACTCCAGCGGGAACCACTATGTGTGGAGAAAGGTCACCTCCACGGTGCACAACATCATTGTGGGCAAGCTGTGGATTGACCAGGTGGGTTTGTAGCACTTCTCATTGCTATCCACTCATTCACAGATCCCCTAGCAATGTCCTCTTTGCTCTGACCTTCCAGAGGAGCCAGTAGGTGATTTCCTCTGGTTTTTCAGCTGTAGGAGGTCCTGAAAAGCCCACTAGAGTGGTAGGGAAACAGAGACAAGCCTGACAGCACATGAATAAGGAGCTGCATGATCTCAGGGGATTTGTCTTCTGCATTCATCTGTAATAAAGCATGTCTATTATATAGGAGGAGGACAAGTCATTTGTGCTAGCTCAAAATCAAATTAAGCTTTCTGATTATTAGGTCCCAAGCCCTGAGCAGTTTGAAGGCCCTGCTGAAATGCAAGAAATCATTTTGACCAGCTCTTTTGGATAAGGGCCACGCCATTATTTGGACTGAGTGGATGTAAATTTGTTTAAGCAATACCAACCTGCTGTCTTCTTTCCAAATTGAGTCTGTCCACCAGGAACAAGCCAATATTCACATGACATTGCTCTTCATTCTCAACTTAAACGTTTAGCACTTTGGCTTTAACTGTTGCCTGCTAGCATCACCCTGTTGTCTCCTCTGTTATGGCTGTCAGTGAACCAGTAGAACCAGCAACAAAACCAGTGACAGTGATTCGCATTGCATCGTCTTAGGTTATATACTTTACAACAGCAAAGCAAGTCTGACCGTCCTTGACATTTGTATATCATGGCATTCAGAATAGGATAGCGTCTACAGGCATTTTAGAGCCTTAAAGGAAAACAAGGCTACAGAATACACAGTCAGTCCCTTAGTGACATCTTTTCACTGTTGATTAACCCCATTGAATTATTATATTTCCTCCTTATCTGGTGTGTCATGCTGTTTGCCATGATTAGTTCAGGATACTCTCCTACAATGAAGTCATTCTCTTGTGTTAATCTGGCTGTGTCTGTGTCTGTGTTTGTGCAGTCGGGGGACATTGAGATTGTGAATCACAGGACCAAGGAGACCTGTCAACTCAAGTTCTCTCCCTACAGTTATTTCTCCAGGGACGTTCCACGGAAGGTAAATTCTTTTTCTCCAGGCTGTGCTGATACAAGACTTTGGCGTGGAATCGTGAGGATTGTGAATTTGTATGACGCTGCCTCCTAGTGGACAGTTATATACTTGTACAACTGGACTCAGAATAATAGCTTGCGTCGCTCTGTTCAGTCCTTGTCGTTAGCTAATGTCTGGTTTTCTCCCATCTCTCCAGGTGACGGGTGTAGTGGCTGACAGCGGCGGCCAGGCTCATTACATACTGTCCGGTACATGGGATGATAAAATCGAGAGTGCCAGGATTGTTCAGAGCAGCCGAGGCGGCGGCGGATCCGAAGGCAAGCAGAAGACCGTCTATCAGACCTTGACTCCCAAACTGCTCTGGAAGAAATACCCCCTCCCGTAAGCGCTGAGACTCTGAAGGCAGAACATTGACCTATAACAACAGTTGAGTCAATATTATCGATAGCAGAACATCATTTCCAACTTTCTCTTCTTATCACCCACTCAGGGAGAACGCTGAGAACATGTACTACTTCTCAGCACTGGCACTGACCCTGAATGAGCCAGAGGAGGGAGTGGGACTGACCGACAGCCGTCTGAGGCCAGACCAGAGGCTGATGGAAGAAGGGCGGTGGGACGAAGCAAACTCAGAGAAGCAGAGGTTAGAAGAAAAACAAAGAGCCGTGAGGAGGAGGAGGGAAGCAGAGGCCTCAGACGCTCTGGATGAAGGTATGGAACAGAAATCACAGGTGCTGGGTCGAAGACAGACAGGCAGGGGGAAAGAGCCTCGAAAAAAAATAACTTTTAGAAATGACTGTTGTACATGAAACATTAACTTTAGATTGATCCAACAGACTAGCATCCAATCTTGGACATTGGATTTTGATTTTGGCAGTCAACATCCACTAATTATTATGCGTCGATACAAGCACTAATATGGACTGAACAGCACGTCAGGCTTTCAAAGAGGAAGGAACGATGAAGTGAATGAACACCTTAAATTAGCATTTTCTCTTGCCAAGCTTGTAACGTGAAAATGTGAGCTGTATTCAACAGGAAACATATCTAAAGTCTGCGGTGAATTACGAGTACAAGACAGACTAATTGAAAAATATCTGTTTAGTCAGAGCTGCAAGACTGCAAACCATAAAGGGAGAGAAAGTCAACTTAGATGGGATTCTGCTCAAGATTTGACCTCTGTTATGCACTGCACACACACACATTGTTATTTGTCTGATAACAGACGGCAGTAAAAGCAGTGTTGTAACACCATCAGCTGAGGCTTTTTAATAGCATCCACAGTTCTGCACCAGCTCAAAGTGGCAGGAATGTATCATAATTTATCAGATGAACTGCTTTGAACTGATGGCAGTTATGGAGCCTTCCAGGGAATAATATGATTTGATGATCACTAGTGATAAAGAAAAGTGAAAACCTCAAATGGGTGAAATTGGAAAAACCTTGAGAGCCTGCATGAGCTCCTGCTGTGTCACGCTGTTATACCAGAATAAGAATACTCTCGTAGTAAGCAATTTACTGTAATGCTCGGGAAACATCGCCACGCAAATCTCAACTAAAGCAAAGCAGAAGGGACTGGGACTGTAAAGTTGGACAATTGAGGACTTTCAGTATGATTTTCATTGTTGACTTTATATGTATGAAGAATATTTCAGGTGTCAGATGTACAAATAAATGTAAGGTCTAATAGAAGCCTGTGGTTGTGTGTGTGTGTGCGCGCGCGTGTGTGTGTGCATGCGTGTGCGCACTTGGTTGTATTTGATGTACCCATGACTTGTCTTTCTTTTCCTCCCTCTATTGGTGGTCAGAGTGTGATTATGACTCTGGTGAGTGGGGGTTGCCCTGCGTCCCTCTGTTATGCACTGCACACACACACACACACACACACACACACACACACACACACACACCATCCTCTTTGTGTTCTGTGTGGGAACTGCATGATGCCCCCTTTCATTTTAACTTCTTGGGGTCAGGAAAAGTGTTTTTCCTGTGTACATTGACATTTTCATTCAGAACTGGCCTCAGTAAAACATCACATGTAATAACACATGCATTTCTGGAATTAAAGTGTTTCCAGTTTGGCGTAGTGGAGCCACACTGGCCAGTAATAAATCTGCTCAGCATTGTCATCCAGACCTGCAGTCCAAGTTATCTCCAGCTTTGTTACGTTGCTTTTCTTTTTCATAAAGAGAGCTACAACAGATCACTGCAACAACATGAGCTCTTTCATAACATTGATACAAATGTTTTGCATTTTCATATTGCACATATCTGACTTATTTGTATTCCATTAGCTCAATTTGTTCACTGCAACATGAACCTAGTTCACATTTGGAGTTATTCCAAATGCAGTGCACAGCAGCTGATTGCCTCTCTTCATATGTGCGTTTGTTTGGAGGGGAACGGAGCGCTTGCTATGAGCTAATGACACGGCAGCGATGGAGTTACACTTGTGCTTCCCCCCGCAGGTAGAGAATACGAAGGCTACCAGCCAATGTGGTTCCACCAGAGGAGAGACTCAATCACCGGAGATAAAAACTTTGTGTACAAGGGGGGTTACTGGGAGTTGAAGGAGAGACAGGACTGGAGCATGTGTCCTGATATATTCTAACCAAGGAAGGCACCAAGGATCAACCTCATCAGAGGGGGGACTGCTCGGCCTCTGTTCCTAAAGCACCGGGGGGAAGCTGACACATGAGCACCATGTGGGGCTTTGTGAGCATGAAAGTGTGTATGTGTCACACACTCTTCTAATGCACTGTACCTCCAAATGTACACTGTTTTTATAATAGGGGTTAAGAAGGGGCTTTCCCTGAGTCTTTGACACAGCAAACAGCAGTGGGATTATGTGTGGTGGGAGTTGTGACACCACACAACAAAGGCACCTGCACACTCCTGAAATCAGGTGCTCCACAAATGCTACCTACACACACTTTTCTGTGTTCACCCCATTATACAGATCAACCAATTGGACAGAAACCCTCATCAAAGCCGCTGTAGACAAGAGTTTACAGGGACAAAATAATCCAGAGGCACATAGAAGCAGAACAGTGTTGCACACTCCTCAGTATTGCAGTGGCAAATCCTCAGGATTGAGATTATGGCAGACCTACTTTATACATATTGAATTACCTCCCTTTTTTCCTTCCCAGGATTTACTTCAAATGCTCATTTTTGCCCTGTTTGGTTGCTAAAGGAAGCGTTTTGGAGATTAAGATGGTTTTCATTTGTTGTCATTGGAGGAGTCTCAAAGTGTTCAGAATTAAACGGATAGTCAAAACATACAAAAGACCATATAATTCATTAAAATTTGTAATATAACAATGAATTTGTGAAATTTTGAAGTTTTTAACTCCTGTTTGTAAAATTGTATTTGTGAGGCCTTTTTTCACAGTAATAGAGTTTATTGCAGTTTAAATGATTGCTATTTATTTCTAGTGCTGTTTTTTCACATAGAGTCCGGCTGAGGTCACCATACCCCGCCGGAGGTATTCGCCCTCCTACTAGTTTGATAGGAGCTCCCTTTTGGTTTTTTTTGTCTCTTATCAAACAATTGGCTTTTACTTCAACATGAATGAGAAAACTACCATCCATGCTTTTGGCAAGAAAACAGACACAAAAAAAAAAAGAACGAGGACTTTTGTTATAAAAACTTAAAAACTCTGGTCTGCAGTAAATCCTGTCACTGTGAAAATAAACAGGATGAGTTAAGGTCATGGTAATGAACCCCGTTTATAAGATGTATTGGATTATTTCTCAACTGGAAGGTTATTTTACATGTTTTAGCTCTTTTATTTCGTAATGTTTCTTTTCACAGTTGAGAGCAAATATTTGATTGGGCAAATGTTCTTATATAGTAGAAGTGGGTTTATCTGATTTTGTAAAATATGCTGCATAAATATCTTTTATTTGATGTGAATGTTAGGATACTTGCAAGTACTCTGCTCAGTAGTCAGTTAGACTATAATCTCTTTAGAGATAAATATGGCTCCTAGTCATCTTTTTAGTATGAACTGACTCCGTGCTTCACTCATTTCAGGCTGGCATTTCTCCATTTGTGGTTTTTGAAGAACTCTGTACTACAGTAGTCAACTTAAAAACATCACATCCCTCTGATAAGAATCTCGATTCAAGACCTGACTCGGCACTTTTCGCTGTGCTTGTGTTTTTATTCTGTATGTGTTCCTGTCCTTCGGTGCTCTCCCATAGCAACACACTCCTAACATCCAGTCTCACTGACATCATCCGCAGTGATCATCCAAAATATCACTGTGACATTAGTGAGAACCTCCCAGTAGATGCAGGGAGGTCCCTGTAGTGCACTAGCTGCCCCTCCTCCTCCGATCTCCGTTTATAGTTCAGGTGTTCCCTGCAAGACTCGGTGAGGCTGGAGCGGTTCCTCTGAGTCCAAACCGGCTTCAGTCAACCGGGGGTCAAAGGTCGCAGACACAGACGGGGCTGGTTCCTGTCGTGTAGACCTTTCACCGCCACCGCTCCAGGCTCGCTACAGTTCACACGTGTTTGCATGCTGATCTGGAATCAGCCCCTGAAGGTACACAGTCTTTTGCCTTGAACTGACTGAACAAGGGAACGAGTCCCCTGACCTGTGCACTACACGTCTACAGTTTTGAAAACCAGTTAGTATTTTTTTGTAATTATTGTTAGGAATGTAGAAGGCTGGAGGTATTGTATCTTCCGTCTAGTATATTTGTGTTAATATTTTGTGATAAGAGAATGATATTGTAAAATGAAGAATAATTATACTAATCTGAGAATTAACTTATCTGTACAGTGTAGTTCAAATATGGGGGGGGAAAATGACCGAATGAGCCTAAGGATTTGCTGTAAAAAAAAAAAAAAATTTCCCCCCCAGATTGGTTCTGTAAAAGTGGATGTGACCTCCTCAGTTTGGCTGCTCATTTCATGTTTTATATTTCCAAAAGAACACTGAAAATAGCTTTTCATAGAGTCCTTGATACTGGCTCTTCAGTAACAGTTGTAGATCAACGCGTCTGGTTGATCGTCTATGCAGGCCACGAGGATGAGACAGACCGCACTGGAAAATTCACTCCTGTTGGGCGGATAGAGGACTTTGAAGGTGATAATAAGATAAAGATAATATAGAGCAGGTAAAACGTTGATGAATTCATCTGATAGTGACTGAAGAATGATTGATGCTGTATTTTCTTTTTCTTTTTTTGCACTAAACAAGCTTCTTCCTCCCGTTTACGTAAAGGTTTGAGTGTGTTTTTGATTGTCTTCATCAAGTCTAACTTCTGTACAATTTTAAAGGAACAGTTATGAGAAATGTTCATTTGCTGCTGCTGTCGTGGTTAGAGGAGAGCAGTGATGTCACACTCTCGTCTGTCCCTTCCGAACCGAGCTGCTGCAGGAGATCATTTCTTTCGTTTAGCAGTTCAAACAAACGTACTCGCTACTCTTGCCTGTCGTCTTTGGCAAGAATGTGAATTCCTTCCATTTTTTTTTTTTTTTTTAAACAGGGTTTCAAAGTTTGTCAGATCATATCAGAGAATGGACAAAGTCTTGTTGTAGAGTCGTGATACACTTGGGATTTCAAAGGAAACTGAACAAATGGAAAGTATGTTCTTTGCTCTAATTGAGGTTTTCATAGAGAGCTGCTGTAAGACATTGTGTTTAAGATTATTTTACACACACACACACACACACATATATATATATATATATATATATGTGTGTGTGTGTGTGTGTATAAAAGGCACATTATATTTGAAATGAAAACTGAGATCTCATCATTCATTTTTGTCAATATATTTCCACATCACGTGACCTCAGTTCCGGATGGCGACTCCTGAAGTGGCCCAGTGAGAGCTTGTATCAGACAGCTGTAGCAATAATGCAGTGAAGTGTAGATGTGATAATTCCTATCTGTTGTTGCTTTAAAACAATTGCCTGCCTCATGCAGAAAGGGAAAAAAAAAACCAAAGTGTACGTTGAGAGTGAACCGTGGATTAAGTAATCTCTTCATCTGCCTTCCCTTCTAACTTCCACCCCCTCGGCGTGTCTCTTCTCATGTCTCACCGCCTCTAAAAACCCACTTTGGTGTGATTTGAGCTTTAATTTTTTATACTTTTGTTTTCTGCTCTGGTTTCTACCTTCTCATGGGTGCCATTACTCTCATGTTGGCGTGTTCACGGTGTGAGATAGATTAGTGTGCACGTGCGGCACGCCTTTCCTTCTCCTTCACTGCTGCTCAGTTTTGATGCTCAAGTGAACCGATGAAGACGGAGAGATTTTTTTTATTGCCTGGTGTCTAAACTAAACCCCTGGGACTTGTGATTGGAGACGGAGGTGATGCTACCAATCTGTGTCATGAGAGTCGTGAAACACATCAGCGGCCTGCTACGAGAGGTCAAAGGTGACTGACCTGCCTTGACTATTCTTATTCCCCAAAATACACGTGTGTTCAGGTGTAACTGCAGAGAAGTTTTTGCTTTTTTTTAAAACAAAAAAATGTGTATTTTTCCCCTTAATTTATACTCATATAACATTGTCTTAAATGAAGAAAGAGACGGCAATGAAAAATAAAGTTGTTATTGTTGACACTGGATATCTGTCTGCTTTATTTGACTTCTGTAGCAGCTGGAACTGTGATTTGTACATAAATACTGTGAGGAAAAGTTTATCAGTTAGAAACCAGCCTGACTGAAACAACTTTGACAGCTTTTGTGAGAAATAAATGTTCGGTGCTGTACCATTACTACTTCCAGTACTAACAAGAAATGAACATTTGCTAATTGGGCCTCATGGGATGCTGAATGTAACAGGACAAAATAATAAGCTGTCACAGCTGCTGAGTAAATGCTGAGAATTTCCAAAGCTTTATATTTTGCATCATTATAATTGCAATGCTAGTTTTTTTTTTCAATGAGGAGTAACTGCTTCCTCACATCTGGATACCTTCATGTTTAGTCAGTTGAACAAATATTTTGATGTAGTTTTTTTTTTAATGCACCACATAGTAGGTGCCTATCGTCATAATAAACTGGGAAAAGAATGGAAATCTGAAGAAAGCAATTTCCAGGCCTTGAAAGTTTCCTGAAAAACGATTGAAACCATAATACCAAAGCACGTGCAAAAAAAATGTCAATCAATAAATAGACTCCCATGATCACGGTGGTGCAGTGGTTAGCACTGTGGCCTCACAGCAAGAGGGTTTGGGGTTCGAGTCCCGGCTCGGGCACGGGATCTTTCTGTGTGGAGTCTCCATGTTTTCCCCGTGTCTGCGTGGGTTCTCTCCGGGTACTCCGGCTTCCTCCACAGTCCAAAGACATGCAATTGGGGACGAGGCTGATTGAATACTCTAAATTGACCGTAGGTATGAATGTGAGTGTGAATGGTTGTCTGTCTCTATGTGTTGGTCCTGCGATGGACTGGCGACCTGTCCAGGGTGAACCCCGCCCCTCGCCCGTAAATGCGGGGATAGGCTCCAGCCCCCCCGCGACCCTTAATGTGTAGGAATAAACGGAAGATGACTATGGATGGATGTTTGGTCACCTTATTTTTTACTTTCCTGGAGGAATTAAAGAGCTTTCACTCTGTATATCTTAACTCCATCAAGCAGGATTTTGGCGCAAATATTCCGCTCTGTGCGCCTTTGTTCTCTCTTGTGGCTCAGTGCGGCCGCAATCTGTTTGCCGGTTGCCATAGTAACCGACTGACGCTCCTGTCAATCACAGCTCGGCGCTTCGGCGGTGTTCAGCCAGGACCCAGGACCCAAAGTTTCCGCACTCAAGTAAGTTTTTATATTTTACTTGTGGCCGTCTGAGGAGCAACTAACGAATTATGACGTTGCTCCGGTGTGCTTCGTTGAAGCTAAACTAGCTGCTACGTTTAAAACCATGTCGCTTATGGGCCTTATTTTATTTTATTTTATTTTATTTAAATCAGCTTTGGCGTAGTCACTAACTTTCTAGTTGAAATCGACTTGTAAAAAAAATTCAATTGGAAAAAAAATCGTTTTATTCAGAAGTAACTTAAAAGAGTCAGACTTCCGTTACAGTTGCTCTCGGGTCTGTCAAACACTGGAGGTTACTTACACTGTTACAGAGGACTGATGTCTTCACCTCCTGTTCTTGATGTTCATTTTTGGGAGTGGGGGGAAACAAAGACCCCAGAATTTATAGCTTTCTCAGTGAAAAGACGTCAGTTTGGAGAGCTAACAGGCTAAATTGTCCTGGTTTCCTGGACAACTGGGCAACATCAACCCCCCACTCATCTCACTGGGGCCCAGTCGGCTTTAACCAGTACTGGGAATGTGTGTGTGTTTGTATGTGTGTGTGTGTGCGCGCTGCTGAGGGTCTGTGTATTGGTCTCTACCAGCATGGATGAACACGATGGAGCGGAGAACCATGGCGGGGACACTGATGAACTTCTTCACAGTGGTACTACAACAGCACTATCTCACCTACGTCCCGTGAGCATCTGTCCGCTAACAACCCCCCCCCTCTCTGCCCTCATAGACCTCATCAGAGACAGAGGGTTTGGACTGGATCTGCCGCCTCTACAACTGGACCACTGTGACCTCCTTCTTGACGCCATTGATGCTCAGCTGGGGCGGCTGCAGGTCTGTGGTGCCTCTTTCTACCTCATCTCGTAGAATCAGAAATATCCATTTGACGAGTAATTACAGTTGAATGAACGTGTGCAGGTCCAACACCCTAGACGCCAGGCAGTTCCTAAAGAGCCTGCTTACACTGATTCAGGTAATCTCACGAACAAAACACTCCTTGTGCCAAATTGTTGGGTTTTTTTTATATAGTTGATAATCCGTATTCTGTGTTAATCTCTCAAGGACCTTTGAAGTGGAGTCAGTCTCTGAGTAAAGACACCGGCCTTGGAAGTACGTGCCAGACCAATGACACCCCAATGTCTTGTCTTGATTTGATACACACTCCAACAGCGGAACAAACATCAGGTAGTACATGTACTCACTCTTACTACATCCACCACTTCCTTTCAATGGGCTGCAGCATGAAAATACTGTTATACTGGTAGCGTCATAATTTGTTGTAATCTTGTTCAGGTTAAATCCTTTACATGCACCTTGAACTAGAAACATGGCTGCCAACAATCAAATGAAAACATATTTGTGGTGATAAACAACACACTGCGGGTCAACGTGTTTGTTTTTGTCAACACAACATTCTCCCGTATGTGTGGATTTTTATTTATTTATTTTTTTTTGACTGACGATGAAAACTGAAACAGGCGGGACCCTAAACACGCCAGTAATCCCCGTCCAGTATTTGAGTGAACCAGATGCATAATTTGGTGCATAACACTGTTTACATGATTTTTTTTAATATGCTTTTAAAGAGTACCTAATATGTCCAGGATCATGTGTTTCTGCTCCTTCCACCACGTCTCTCCTCTGTTCTGCCTCCAGAGAGGAGTTCCGCCTCTCCTGAGGATTCTCCCACACATCAGGAGCAGAAAGAGAAATCTGATGTAAGAACAAATAAAGCGGAAATGGAGTCTCACCGGGAACAAGTCATGTGGCGGCTCGAGAGGCTTCTTGGAGACGCTTGTAAGGACGGAAGGGTGGCGGGAGAAACCCACCTTCCATCTGAGAGTATCTGCACCGAGGACTTTGTGAGATGCTTCAGGGAGGAGATGGTTGAGCTGCCATACCTGGAGGACAGCACGCAACAGCTGGACAGAGAGGACGACGCTGGGAGGACGATATCACCCAGCGTCACTCGTCAAAGCGTTCTCAGTTATGACAAAAAGGGAACAGCAACATATGGGGAGGTCAGTAGAGACACAGCTTCCTATCAGCAGCGTGAGCCAGGTCAAAGGTCTGACTGTGCTGGAGTCGAGATGTCTGGTGGCGAGACGGAGGGAGCTGCTAACAAAGCCTCAGAGAACCTTGGTGTCGACAACAGCGGTGAGTACGTCGACTGGAAATACGCCGTCAGGGTGCTATGTGTTCCGTGATGTGAGCCTATCACAGTGACCTTGACCTTTGACCACCTAATCTTTTAAGGTCATCCTTGAAACCCACTGCCAAATTTGATGAGGTTCTCTCAGGGCTTTCCAGAGATATCACGTTAAGAGGAATGGGAGTGAAGTCATGTCCCCGGCCCACGGCTGTCGTCTGCATGGAGGCGTAACTGGAGGACACGCACCTTCATCAGGGCCGTGCCACATCAGCAGTTTATTCAAGAATGATTGAAAAATTGAATCGATTGTTCTGTCTTGCTATCAAATTTAATCAAGATCCATCCACAACTTTCTGAGTCATCTGCTAACAGTCAAACCGGCAGTGGGGATCACATGACCTTTTCAGCGCTGACCAGTGTCACTTTAGCCAATGGGGGGGGAGGGCTATTGTTTTTTTTCTGTAATAGATCTGTTCAATTTAACTGGCTCTTCCTTTTCCCGCGGTACACCCACCTGACATTAATCAGCCAGCAGTCAGTTAGATGAACAATAGTGAAAACGTGACCGCCTGCAAAAGGTCACTCATCATCCTAGTTTCATTTCATTTATTCACCCCTCTGTCCATCTGTGAGTTCAGTTCTTTCTATCTGGCTGCAGAGCAGAAATGATCAAGTTCACGATCCCACCAGGATTGTTCTCAGATGACTCCGTCTCCACGCCTCCACAACCATAAAAGTTCCCATCACTGCATGACCTTTGCTTATGTTCAAAAGTGAATTTCCATGCATTTCTTTGACTGTCACTCAGGGATTGAATCTAACATCCAGACCTTTCCTCTTCCTCTTTCTCACTGGCGTATTGCCTTGAATCACATTTGAGTTTTTGGACCTTTTACAACAAACTGGGCTAAACATAAAACACATAAACAGATGGGTGAGTTGCAGTGACATCTCGGTCCTAAGAGGAAGACTATTTTTGATGTGACTGACCCTTTGACCTTTCCTGAAGTGCCATCTTGAGAGGAAAGAAAAAAAGAATTGTACAGTCATCAGTGTATTACTGGTTATTTTTATTACAGATTGTGAACAACTCAGACTTCAGGGTCCGAGAGTTTGTCTCTTGTCTTTTATTTTTGTTCCATTGACATCATTCTATTGTGGGTCATCTTTGATTTTTTTTTTTTCTTTCTGTTTCAGTCTTTTACAGCACCGATGAAGCAGCAGACCATGAAAGGCTGAAGCCCAGCAGGGGTTCTTCTAAGGCCAGGTGCTTGGCAGGTACCAAACACACTGCAGCTGCAGCTGCTATGAATACATGAATATAAACCCTTGTAATGGACACTGCTCGTTTCTCTTCCAGGAGTCCCTGTGTTGAGTTTTGACACCGTGTCCATTGCTAGCGACCTGGACTCAGTCTGTACAGAGCAAGTGAGGCAGCACCTGCGTAGATGGCCAGGTAAGAGAGTGTGAAAATGTAGGGAACAGCAAGATGAAAAACATGCGAATAATCAATATATCAAATATGAATAAAACACTCAACATGCTGTCATATTTTAATCAGCTCAATCAAACCAAATGTAAAAAAAAAAAAAAGTCATGTTCCATCCATTTTCTATACCACTAAGGGTCGCAGGGGGATGGAGCCTATCTTAGCAGTAGCCTTCGGGCGAGAGGCAGGGTTCCAGTCCATCACAGGACCAACACATAGAGACAGACAACCATTCACACTCACAGTCACACCTACGGTCAATTTAGAGTATCAATCAGCCTCGTCCTCTCTTGATGTCTTTGGACTGTGGAGGAAGCTGGAGTACCAGAGAGAACCCACACAGGAACAGGGAGAACATGCAGACTCCACACAGAAAGATCCCGTGCCGGAGCCGGGGCTCGAACCCGGAACCCTCTTGCTGTGAGGCGACAGTGCTGACCACTGCACCACCGTGCCGCCCAAAATGTCATGTTCTCCTGTTCTAAACAGATTTATCAAAATCTTGTTGGTTTTGGTGAAAATCATCTTGGTAGTTTTTAACATAATTGTGCTGATGGAAAAACAGCACCAACCACATTATACCTTTCGCAAAGGTTGAAAAAAAAAAGTGACAAATGTAAGGAATTATCAGGAACCAACCTGTGACCCTTACCCCCCCAGGATGGCGTTCCCTCATTCAGCCTGACAGGGACACGGATGATGTCTGTACCCTCCAGAGTGACTGTGATGCTTCCTCACAGGATGAAAGCGAACCCCCATCTACTCCAGGTAGTCCGACTGTGTGTTTCTGCACTGTCATGTGAGAATATTTACATCTTTCACTGTCTCAGATTTTCTTTGCTGACAAAGTTCAGGGATCTGGAAACATTCTGAAGAGAAGTACTCCGGTGTGTAAAACGCAGCATGGTGGAAAAGAAACTTATAGGTAAAAGGAAATGAAGAATATTTCAAATAGTAGTTCTGTCTATTTCTATTCATATTTTTATTGATGTGCTGTCCATTTTTGTCCCCCCCCCCCCAGACTTGTGCGTTCTTTGGGTGATGATGAGAAGGCTGCAAATGATGAGGTGAACCATAGGAGCTGGGGGGGAGGGTCTGAGAGGATGCAGTCGGATTGTGCGGGGATGAGAGATCGTCTCTTTACACTCAGACAAGTGAGATCGAGCCACCTGGTGCGTTTTAGCTGATGATGTCTTGTCATCTGAAGCAACTCGTGTGTGTGTTTGTGTGTGTGGTTTAGAAGTGTGAGAAACAGGAGGAGAAACTACGGTTGAAAAAGACTCATTTAAAAGAAGTTGAGCTCAGTCTGTCCGAGCTTCAGTTGAGGAGAAAGGTAAAGTGGAGCAATTACCTCTCAGGAAACTCCACAGTAGTCTCACAAGAACTCACAGTTAATGGTTTTGGTTCCAGCATGCTCTGCAGGATCTAGAGCGACTGACTGCTGAGACGGGACACCTGGAGAGGGAGAAGAGACATTTGGAGTCGGTGCTGAAAGAGAGCAATGCAGAGAGGGACGCAGTCAGGTAGAATATCCAACTGATATGCCAACGTGACTTTACGCCATCAGAATGCTCAGCTCTCTGTCTGTTAAAGTCTAATATTGGGCCTCATTCACAAGCACAAATTGGAGAGCTTTGTAGCCCTAAATTTAGACTGACAGACAGGAAGCAAAGCCTGATATTTATTTGAAACTCTTTGCTCCTGACATCTGTTGTGCATCTCTTATCATGTGTAGTCATTCAGGCTTGTAAATCTAGAATATTACACGTACACAACAAGGAGTAGTTACGCATCAGGCTTTGGGACGTGGGGTCAGTTCGACTGACTGAGGGCTAACTTGTCCGATACTCGATGAGAAAAGCAACGTCTGACAAAGTGTATTTGTCTAATTGAAAGTTTAAAAGATCTGAATAATTTCTGGTTATTCTACTTATGACAGGTATAAGTACTCTGTTGATTTCATTTTTGCTTGTGATAAGTAAAGTAATCAAATAATCTTATATCGTCTTAAAAGCAGGGCCCTTCATCTCACCGAGATGCCCCTTATCAGGTGATGCTGTCTTGTATTAAATGTAATAAGGTTTTTGTTGGAATCAGACATATATTCCTGGTGAGAGTTGAGCTTTGCAGTGAGCTGTCAAACCGATAATGTGTGTGTATTTCATGAATGAGGCCTGTTGTGTGCTAGCTGCCAGCTGCTGAAGCTGTGGGGTGAAAGAAAGTCCTGCCTCCACAAGGTTAAAGCCATGGAAGAAGAACTGGCAACTCTGACTCTACAAAGATCCACCCTCAAGGATGAATCCACCATGGAGAGGGTAATAAAACTGGTCAGTTATCCATGAGATGTTGTTTTGCTGCGCTACATCCTGTTGTTCCACTGTTTTAGAGCAACATCGTCATGTCTGTGCTGGAGAGGGAAGAGATGGAGAGACAGTTGGATTGTGCCAAATCAGAACTCTTCTCCGAGCAGCGACGAGCACGAGAGAGACTTGAATCCATGCAAGAAGTATTCATTCTTTATTTATCTACAATGTGCACAATTGCAGCAGCATGGATTCTGTTCATAAACAGATTCTTGTTCCACAGAAATTGGAGGAGACTTATGAGGAACTGCAGAGGGTTACAGAGGCAGAGAACTCGCTGAGGAACAGATGCTCTTGTCTAGAGGAGAAACAAAGGCACGCTGAGGTGGTCCCATCTGTCATCATACTCTTTTCTATTATGAGGATCATGCATTTTACCTGTCACTCTGTATTTAATCCAAATAGCAATCCTTCCCTCAGGCTCTAGAATGTCAAGCACGTGAGCTGCAGGGTGAACTGGGAAAAAGCAAGCTCAGAGTGGGTACACTGGAGAAGATGTTGGCCCAGAAGGAGCTGCAGCTTCTGGATGCGCAGGAGCAACGTGGCGTCTTCAAAGCAGAAAGAGAGAAACTGAAGGGAGAACTACAACACCTGAAAACCCAGAACTACAATGCTGTGAAAGAAGCTCGAGATCAGGCCTGTGCAATTATGGTTCGTGTGGAGGTTTCAGATCTGGATAGGTCCGATTTTTCCTGATGTAACGTGATGCTTTTGTATTTTAGGATGCGGCACTGAAGCAACAGAGGAATGATTTAGTGTCATCCCACGAGCAGCAAATCTTAAATGTGAGAGGGATTCTTCAGTTGACATCCAGGTGGAGAAGGAGAAAGTGATATACTACACAACATAGCTGATATAATTTGAATTTAATTTCTATTATACTCTCAGGTAAAGGAAGAAGAAGCAAAGAAGCTGAAGAAGTCCCTGAAGCAGCAGAGGGAGGAGTTAAAGAAACGGGAAGAGGAACTGCACCTCAAAGCTTTGGGAAAGGTACTGAGAACCATCTGCTGTCGAACCTCTTCATGGTGGTATGACACCTACTGTGCTTTCATTCAGGTGAGGGAGGAGGAGAGGAGCAGGTGGGAGGAGGAGAAAATAGAAGCGGTGAAGTTACTGGAGGAGCAGAACAGAAGAGGCCTGGAGTACATGAGGAGTGAGATGAAGCGGGAGAAAAGTAAAGCTCTGGCTTTTCAAAATAAAGTGGCAGAGTTGCAAAGAGTAAGATGACTTCCAATAATATGCACCTTAAACAAAACAATTCAATTCCATTGCCTGTTATTTTGCATGATTTTTTTTTCCTCTGTAAGAAAGTGCAGGAGCTGGAGAGCGAACGCTGTGTGCAGCAGAGAGAGCAGGAGTCTTTGCTGTCTGTGATTGTCAAGTCTCTGAAGGAGGAGCACCAGGCTCAGCTGGAGGAGTTACAGAAATCCACAGCACAGGTGCACAAAAACACCGGTAGGCTCATAAAGGGAGGCGGTGTCATAGAGAAGTTAACATGGTGTGGTCTGTGGCTGTAGGAGAGTCAGCATGTGCAGGTGGCCAAGAAAGAGGTGGAGAGACTCCAGGTGATGCTGGAAGAGAAGGAGATCAGTTGTACTGAAGCCACAGCTGAGCGGGAGCAGCAGCTCAGGCACTGGGCCCAGGAGCTGCAGGCAGAATGTCAGCATCTCCACCTCCTACTGCAGCAGACTGGAGCCGAATACAGTCCTGCACCTCCCCCTCCCTGGTAACTGCTCCTTCATATCTGGGTTACAAAGACAATCGTGGTGTGTATAACTAACTTGTGTCTAATTTTGTGTCCACAGTTCCACCATAGACGGAGCTCTCACAACCCTGAACACACTAAGAGACCGTTTGAAGGACTGGATCGGCCATCTGCACCAGCAACTTGATTCACAGAAACAAACAACTGAGCAGCTGAAAAAAGAAAAGGTGAAGTCTTGTAAACTGGACACTGGTGAAGTTTTGGCAAAAGAAAATATATCCTAGTTAATAGCAGAGGCTTCTAGAGCGCAAGATCATCTTCAATCTTTTTTTTAATTTAAGAGCAAAGATGCTAAAGCTTTGTGCTCTGCGTGTCCCAGAATCCCTGATGGCAACACTTATCATCATTAACCAAAACTACGTTTTAGAAACAAAGAAAATGTTGAATCCATCATTTAAAGAAGGTTTCAGGAAATTAGATCATTTCAATTAGTGTTCATGTAAGGTTTTATGGAAACACACGTCTTGACTCTCTGAGGATGTTTTAGTGGCACTGTTGAATGTGTGATCTCTTATCTGTCGTCTCAACCAGCACTTTGAGAATGTTTCCAGAGAATTCGGCCCTGCCTTTAGGAAGAAGATCGTGGGAACGGCTTAAAAACTTCCTGCTGAAAACATTACTACAACAATGCATGTAGTACTTTTTAGAACTAACCTTTTCTAGCTGGCAGCAGGCACTGATCTGCATTTTACTAACAGGAACAAGTCCATGTATTTCAGAGTCCATTAAATATCCTATATAAAGATATAAAGTTTACTTCGTTATGTATGCTTTTTCTTCCAGGAGCAAGAATTGAGCATCCAGAGGCAACAGCTAAGGACAGAGCGAGACCAAGCCTTAGGCTCTCTAAAAGAACGACTTATTCAGGTGTGAACCCAAACCAGCTCATTAAAAACGTTTCCATGACAATATTACCGAGTTACTATTTCCTGTTGTATTGAACCAGGAGCATATCGAGGAGCTGAGCAGTCTGAAATGGGCTCATATGTGTGGAGGAGGAGGAGGTGAGGTGGGCGGACTGGAGGCATGTCTTCGTAAGCAGCTGAAGGCCAAAGACGTGGAGCTGCGTCAGGTTCAGAGGAGCATGGCCCGGTGGAAGGAGCAGACCACGGCTCGGCTGGCCGGCAAGTTTGAGGATGAGCTGACAGCTGAACTGGAGAGGTGCTGACCGAGAAAGCAGTACATCTGACACATCAATGTGTTCTTTCTCTGTGTGGAAAACGTTTTCCCTCACAATTTAGTGTCCAGAATCTGAATGAATTAAAGTTTTGCTCTAATTTTTTTTGCCATCTCACAGGTGCAAGACAAAGTTATTAAAGGGCAGGTAACTGGTTCCTGTGTGTGAATCCATGACATACTAACCAGCTGTGTCCTGACTAAAGCATGATCTCATCTCCACTCACTGTGATGATGCGTAGCTCAGAGATCAACCATATGTGCATTAAAACCACCATTTTAGAATCATAATAATTCATATAATCCACATCTTGGCTTGGTTTGTTTTCCAGAAGGACATTAAGGACCCAAGAGGAGGGGTCTACGGGAGCGATGAAGCTCAGTGCAGCGGTAAATGAACATCGGACGCTTGCGGATTTGTAATCTGAAGACACATTTATTAGAACTCTCTCTCTCTCTCTCTCTCTCTCTCTCTCTCTCTCAGGAAGCTCCGAATTCTCTTTGCTCTCCCATCAGCTATGCCGCTGCCTCCCCCAGCCCCTCAGATGTGGCCTCATTAAAACTTCTGTGTTACCTTCAAAGCCGAGTCAAGCAGCTGCGTGCGGAAAACCAGACCTGGAGCCCATCGACTCTAAATAGAGTCCCTGTAGATTGGTCAGGCTACGGTTTGACAACAGTGAGTCCTTTCTTTTAATAGCGAGTCACTGTGGAGAGTTGAGTCATCACTCTTTCATGGTGACGGCTTTTACTCAGTGAACATTTTGGGAACGCGAATTCATTGGGGCGTGACTGGATTAAGAGGAAAATTAAGAAAGGCTGTATTTACCAAACAGCCTCGTAAAAATGGTCTCCATATTTCTTTTAACATTTCACATCAGAATAAAAAAATATGCCCTTAAGTTCTCAATCTTAGATGATGGAAGGAAGTTGAATCCTTCTTATTCCAGTTACAGCAGGTTAAGTCCGTCACACATCAACATAAACAAGTTCCACAGTCACAAACACAGTTTTATGTTGACGTCGCACTTCAGCTACTTTAAAGTGTAGAAATGATTCAACTGTTGCAATTTTTGCCAACTGTTGTTGTTTATTATAACAGATTAATTTGGAATAAATAATATTAAGAATTATAGACAAAATCATGAATACACCTTGGCTGTGTCTGGTGGGCCAGATAGATTTTGAACTGTAAAGTGAATTAATTGGCACGTTTACCGTGTCAACCAAAATGAATATATGCCATTAGTTTGGATGAATTAATTACTAAACATGCTATTAATGATATATTGAAGGTTTTCACATTTCTCCCGTGCTAGCATTATCCTGGTGTACTATATACTATGTATATAACACCAAATAAATGTTCCTTTTCTAGTGAGTATTAGTGTAGTTCTCCAAGGTTTGACTGCTCCTGCCTGTAAAAGGATCCTAAGCAGTTCTTAAAATAATGTTTAAGAAGTTCTTTCTTTTTTGGGGAGGACATGGCTTGAGAAGATTCTTTGGGAGTTAGCTTTCATCTGAGGAACTTCTCAAGACCTTTCAGTCCAAGAATCATTTTAGATGTTTATGCAGGAGGAAATCCCTCTTGCTTGTTACAAACCGTCATGTGTTGGTCCTGAACACGACAGGAATCCTCGCACTGCAACCTATTAATCAAAGCTGTGGTGTATTGAGGTTGCAGGCGTCAACTGTATAAGGGACAGATAAAGCAAAAACAGAAAATGATCAAATGATCAGCAACTCGATGAGTTCAAGTGAGGGATGCCTGCACTTGTTCTTGCCACGGCGGATGAGTGCATAAAACGAGCTAACCAAATAACTACAAACTAGATAGATATTGTAAATGTGGCAGCTCCTTTCCAACCCGTTTTCACATCAGTCTAACATCAGCGTTTCCTTCATAGATCACACATGAGGACGGCGCTGGGGGTCACTCGTCCATCCACACAGTCCCGAGTTAACCGTGTGTGTTCATGTGAGGGACACACACCTGTGACGTGACACTAAATCTTGACTATGGAGCATTTCACGCCACTTTGCCTCTCTGGTGGAGATAAAACATTTACTGTTGCGTGTGCTGAAGATACCAAGTTAACAAGCAGGTCACAGTGACAAATGACACGAGCAGAGATGTGGTCATTAAATTCACATTCCTGCATGTCAGAGAGTTTATGGCTCAAGGTTACAGTGAACTGATGATGCCAGTTATGTCACCTCATAAAGCGACTCGGGAATCCCTCATAAATGAGACATTACAGTTCAAGAAACTTCTGGAACAGTTTTAAACATTTGAATCGGCCTTGTGAAACGGTTTAATGTTAATGGGAGGAAAAATAAAAGATGGTTGGCCTAGAATCACTTTCGCTGTCACGTAAAGGACGTTGTTTTCCACCGACCAGCCACGCTGCTGCTCTCTGGGCACTCAGGCAGGCGACATGAAAAAGCTGGGGATTAACATCCTGTCGCTCCAAAAGAGGAGCCAAAGCTGAAGCAGTTCAAGTTGCTCAGTTTGGAATTTTTTTTTCCTTGTCATTAATCTGGCACCAGATGTTCTGTGCAATTTTTTTTTTTTTTTAGAAGCAGAAAAGTAGAAGAGCCACCATGAGCTCAGTAAGGGGCAAAGGTCAAATCAGACCCTGTTTGGGCCGTCTGACTTCTCATCAGAGGCCTCCAAATGTGGAACACAGTACCAATGGAAATAAAATTACTACAAGACGTTAAGGCTCTAAAGTATCATGGGTTATCTGAAGTAAAATCAGAACTGTGTGCATTTTTAATCTGGCATGACTTTTGTAATGTACATTTGTAATTGTACAGTATGTTATGCTGGATGTAAAAAAAAATTCAAAAAATGTCTGCTTGGTTAGGCCCTCTCTCTCAAGAATATGTAGACGATTTCACAACACTTTAATCGTGCAAAGTTTCTGCATGAATGAACTAACATTTTATTTGAAAAAAAAATATAAAGTGATTAAGTGATCAATGGCTGGCAATTCAAGTGATGTTTAAATGAAGATACAATCAAATCATTAAAGTCAATGACTTCATCAACTCTTCAAAGCTCACAGATGGCGTACTTGCTAAGCAACACAGAGAGATTGTCTTTTCCATCACAACAAATGCGAGTACAAAGTCATGCTGAGAGCAAATATGAACAGGTTCTCAAACAGCCAGAATCTGGACAAACTCAGGATCTGCACACTGATGCGGAACGCCTCAAGGTTAGGGGACGTCAGAGGGTTGTTGAGCAGTCTTTGGCAAACTTCTTATTTCTGAGGGCAAAGGTCATTCCTGTAGGTTTTATGAAACAGGTTGAGTAAAGCCGTCTATAAAAACCTTGGGATGGTGACAGTCGCCCTGCAGTTCAACTGAATAACACTAAGGTCAGGTCGTTCCGCTTTCCTTGGAGTTGCCGCAGCTGATGTGTCACACCAACTCTCCAGAACAGCACAACACTCATGTAACGCCCACATGCTTTGACAAACGTGAAGTGGTTCTCATCCATGTCTTTGGCCTGGTTCCCAGTCTCGGTTACATTTCCATGTCCTCCTCTCCGGAGCTGTGGCTCACCGGAAAGCTGTACCGATGTGAATCTGCGGGAGGGCTGGAGGGACGGAGGGGGCTATGAGGGGTGGGAGATGGACACGGGGTCGGGGGCTGCCGAGATGCTGTTTGTTGCTTACGCTGCTTCTGTAACGAGCCCTTTAGTCTCCGACAGAAGGGGTCCTCCGGTGGCCGCCACAACACCAGCTCCATGCGGGAATGGCTCCTGAGAGGATGCGGGAGATGAGTGTGAGACAAAGAATCTCCAGGAACGTCTAGTTTATTATTTCTGGCCACAGAGACATTCTCGTCATGCGGACTAGTGCTGAAGAAGTTCTTTAAATTACATTCAACAACGTGATAACAGAGGAAACACTGAACGCAACTGTGTGGAGGAATGAACCCCGACGCTGAGCTGCAATAAACTACCATGGGTGGTTCTACGAGCTGACGTCTGTGTCTCTACTACGTCTGGATGCATTTCCAGAATGAACAGAAATAAGTCGCAATATATTCATGAAGATCCATGTTTCATTTCTTGAAGAATCACTGAAACAAATTGTTTTGAAAAATTGCTTCATCTGACCCGAAATGTGACCCCTCCACCAACTTCGGTGGAAATGGCAGTTTTCCATTAATCCTGCTGACCAACTAACAGCAATGAACACAGAAGCCGTCATCAGTGAATCGTGTGCGACTACACCCTGTCTGACACAACTCTGCTGACTCAGCATTGAGAAGAGGAAGAGGAGGAGGACGTACACGGATTGTGCAACGGTTTGAGGGAGGATGTCGCTGATGCCGCGCTGCAGACCTTCCTTCAGACTGTCTGAGATCACCAGCACCGGCCGTCTGGGGGCTGGCTCCACGTCAAGATCTTCATCCTCATCATCATCCTCAAGCGTTATTCTGGTGTACAGCAATATCACAGTCTTTACTTACACGTTTGAAATGGGAAAATGTGTTGATGTCTCTCTTTTTTTTTTGTGTCTGTGTGTGAGACGTCTCCCTAAACCCAGAGAGCGAAGGGGTTCTTATCACTGTGACCATTTTCTTTTCACACACATGATTTCAGGTTTGTTTGATGTCCAACGCTGACCAGAAGTCTGATCTCCAATTTGAAAGCAATTCAACTCAATCTTGAATTAACTCGGACTCCAGCAGCAGCGCTGGCCTTGAGAGGTCAGGGGTCACAGCGCAGTTTTAACGGAGAAATTTCCATGAATCCAGAAACTGAGAACGTGAATTTTTCCTTCTCTGAAATGTCTTCTTACATATGAAAAATAAACAGAGAAATCAAAGTCAGCATTTACCGGCGTACGTTTAACTAAAATCAACGACAAGCTATGCGGTCTGATAACATAGAAATGTTCATATAGTACAATAGTAAAGTAGAGGGGATTCTTCTCGCTCTGTATTACCTGAACCACGTATACTCTAGGACGCAGTTATTTGTAGAGAAAATGTCAGCAACTTTTCTAAAATGTTTCCAGGCCTGTTTTTTTTTTTTTTTTTGGTAATAATTTGTCATTTAACATGAATTATTCACAGGGAATGAAAAGAAGTGAGCACCAGGACGCAACTTTCCATTTGCCGTTTTTAAATTCCATAACTTTGCATGTTTCCATAACTTGATGAACACAGAATTTTTTTGGTTTTGGTTTCTGGTTCCAAAGAGTCTTGATTTTGATCTGATCAAGTGGACTATCGCGGATTTGTTTTTAGTTGGCCCGAGAGAGAGAGGGCGAGATGGCGAGTGTGACATCACAGCTGGCAGTGGAACACACCGTTTTAAAGTCTGCTGTGAATAAAGGCTCCCGCTGTGCACTCAGATGTTTCTGAGTCCCGCTAATCAATAAGTGACGGGTTCATTTCAAATCCATAATCACACTGATGCACAAGCAGACAGAGAGGGAACGCGAAGGATCGCACACACAATATGACAGTCTGATGACATATCGCTATTACAAATGTTTGATTGAGCTCTTCCATATTATTATTTCACATGTTGAGTCTTTTCTTCTATGCCTGACTTTTCCCCACTCGAGAGTGCGCACCAGCTGCAGTATTGATCTTCCCCTTGGGGATCAAACTGAAAACATTACCAGCTCTACTTTGCCTCCATCACGATAGAATTCCTTAAATTCCCAAATACACCTATAACCCTTTGTTTATCATTTCAAACGGAATGACTGCATACCTGTTTTCTATCTCCTGGAGTTTCCTCTGAGCTGCTTCCACCTCCATGCAGGAGCTCTCTGGCTCAGGTGGAGTCGGGGTGGAGGAGGCCTGCTCTAATTTGAGGTTGTGAGGAGCTGGGCAAACCTCCGGAGGTAAAGGACTGGCTTGCTCAATAGACAGAGGAGGACCATCGTTTCTTGGCGGCCAGTCAGGACAGGTACTGGTGGTACTGGTGGCACTGGTGGTGGCATTTTGTGACACATCCACCTCTGTCTCCACCATTAACCTCCTCCTTTTGGCAAGACATCCTCTGAGAAGACAAAGAATAAATATTTTTGATTCCTACAAGACCATGATATGAGATATTAAATGATCTCTGCCTGTCTCACATACTCGTCATCAACTCTCCTTCTGTGCTTCCGGAGGCACCGCGTCTCCCAGCTGCTGTGGTCACAAACGGATGGACATGTTAGGAATCATCACCATCCCGACGCCATTAGTAACGTTTACAAACCGAGTCAACTGCTCACTTGTTTGAGAGTGTTGGTCTCTGTAGGAGACCAGATGAACATGGAGGTCCCAAGTCAAACTCTGGTAGGCTTGTGGGGCCCGAAAATGAATACATGGCTGGTAGAAAGGCCCGTTCACTGCTGAGGGGGGCCGGGTGATGCATGGTGATCCAGGTGGTGGGATTATTTTAAGAAAAACATGGGGAGATAGCTACAAACATATCTGATCAGATCGATCAGCTCAGACTCCAATGAGAGAAACAGTTAGCAAGCACCAGTCATTGCACACTGGGCCAACCAACGTAGCTAACGTTACTTTGCTTTTTTTATTTTAACATTATGTAAAAAAGTATCTATAGCTATAATAAACTGACACATAATAACAGTTTCCCTGTGAAAACGAGTACCTCCGCATAACTTAGAGAAAACTACAAAAAAAACAGCTGCCCTACCCCTTTCTGTTTGTGTTGTTGGATGTTTTGCTAGCAAATCATTGCTAATATTATATTATTTTAGACATATCCACATTAAGACCCAAAAACTGGTTCTACATACTCAGCCGTACTAACCTAATTTTAGGACGCCAGCTGCAGCAGAGATAATCCCCAAATTGACGGTCCCGCTGGTGTAAAGTTCTAAAAACGTAAACTGAGTTAAAAGGACGTTAGCTAAGCTATCCTGAGTCGCACCAGGTGCGTCGTGACGCTTCTAGAAACTCACGTACGCTACGTTTGAGGGGTCATGGGAATTGTAGTACTTATTGGAGATACACATTTAAATCGTTTTTAAAACAAGTTTGGCTACAAAAGTAAGGCTGATTAAGTTAAGCTCTTGTTGCCTGTCTGTGACAGCATCAATTCTTATCACAGTGTTGTGATGTGAGTACTTAAATTCGAGCGACACCTGTCTCATTACGTTGTGTCCGTTTTACCAAAGAGTAAAAGCGCTTGTCAAGATAGTACCAGCCCATTTCCTGTTTGTAGTCCAACCCTAGATGTGGTGTTTAAAGGGACCTTCGTGCTTTTTTTAACGTCTTTGTCATCTCAAATAACGAGTCATGTGACAGTGAAATACTAGAACTTGTTGTCTGAGCTTGTTTCATTACTCAGCCGCTCTGACTCCGGACACCGGGTTCACTCTGAGGAGGTAACAAACTGCTGTAGTCTGTGTAAGTATGTGAAATTGGTATTTTTACATCATTGGAGCAACAATACAGTAATAAATTTGTTACATTGACCTAAAAACTCTATGTATGTATGTATGTAGGCTATGTAATCAGAAGGAAGTTTTATATTGTTTTACTCCATGTTCCAGAGAGTTTTCTGTCCCTGTCTAAGAACTTATCTCTTACATTAATGTTTAAGACAAATATATTATTCTTTTTTTATTTAAAGGTATTCCAAGATGCATTATTTGGTCATTATTACAGGGCTACTGGCCTTTGCCTCTGGTAGCCCTCTATGCGGTGAGTTTCTTTAATTCATCAAATTAATTTTTTTTTTTTTTTTTTTTTTACTACAACAGTGGATGTTTTAGGGAAAAAAAAACCTTGACACTTTTCCAAGTCTGTTTGAACAGTGGAAAACATTAACTTTAGAAAAGAAAGTGACTCACTCTTTGTGACATTCACAGATTTTGCAATTCCATGTTTGATGAATCGGCGATGTCGTCATGTTCAATGACTGCATCTCCTCTAGTTTAGGCTGCTGGTGTTGCAGTTGTTGTTTTTCGTCACTTTGGAAATTCATGTTGTTGTGGTCTTCTTCTTTTGCTTAGATATATTGTTGGACACAGATACCGTCCAAGAGTTGTACCTCTCACTCAACAGGGATCTCCTGCAGTCTCTGTACAGACAGGAAGGAGCCCCCAATCCCAGTGTGTACTTGGCCATACGACTCTCAGATTTCCACAACCTTGCGAAGGAGACTGAACATCTTAATAATCTAAAAACTAGTTTGCACAATGGCATTCAAAGGTAATATTTACTAACTCACCGCATAACTGAAATTTGTGCATCATTGTATCCAAACACATGCATCTTAAACCAGTTTGTCAGTAGAATAGATGCTTACGTCTTGTCTCCTGCGTCTTCTTCAGCATGCTCTCTACCAGCGAGTCCGTGACTGGCCTCATGGCATTATACACTCTGGCCTTGAGGTCGTCCTGCCACGACCTCAACACGGTCACCTTTACTGTCAATGAAAAGAGTGAGACACTGCTGACACACCTGAAGAGACAGATGGAAAATGAAAAGGAACACATTTCCTGTGAGTCTTTTCAAGTCCAGCAGATAAAAGGTTCTCTGTTCTGTTGCTTTGATGCTGAGCTACAACCTGGGCCGGGGTCCTCTCAAATTACGCTACTGTCTGTAAATTATCGACTTAATTTTATTGCTCAGGATGTGTGACGCTTCAGATTTCAATTTTTTTTTGTCACATTCAGAATATGTATAATATAGATGGTCTTCTGCAGAACAAGAGAGGGACAGAATGTGTGCGGCCTTTTACTCCTAGTAGGAGCGTTGCAGGAAATGTGCATGAAGATAATGTTTGGAGTCTTTTATTCCTTCCCTCTGTCACAGTCAGCCACCGCCCTTTGACCAACTACTACCAATACTCTCTGGGTGTGCTCGCCCTCTGTGTGAGCAGCGTCAGGGTCAACCAACATGTCAGCCTCAAGCTCATCCACGCCATAGACCACCAGCGATTCACACAGGACAACGGAGGGAATACTGGTGAGTCCTTGTCAGCCACTCATGATTATAAACTGTTTATCCCCAAAGCGTGTTGGCTTCACACGCATTTGTATGTCCATGCACACGCTTGTATGTGCACACATGTATGTATGTATGTATGTATGTACGTAAAAATGTAAAACATAAAAAACGTATAAAATGCAGTATTGCAAACTTTCTGCAACAAATATTATAAAGTCATCGAGTATTGAAATTTCACACAAATACATTGTAACACAAAGTGTTTTACAGGCAGAAAGAGGGAAATATTTTTCCCCTCTGGCCTCCTGGACACAGTTAAAACAGGAACTGAGGAATGTGAGAGGACTCGCTTGAGTCAGGAAATAAAAGAACGAATGCGACAAAACAAAATAAAATACTGAAGAAGACATAAAAGACTGATGTTACATGGAAAAGACATGAATAATATAGGAATTGTTTGTAGAGGAAAGAACAATCAGGTAAAATCCAAATGAATAATATATTAAAAGGCAGGGACGCACTAAAGTTATTTAGATCAGAATTAGAAGGAGAAGCTGTCTGAACTGACCTGCAAAAATGAATGAATCTGAGGATGATTTAGCCACTCAACAGAAAACTGCTTGACATGGAAGCGGTGTGAAGCCCTTCCTTAGTCCTTGTGTGACTTCAACATACATGTGACCTTTTGTCTTGAACTTCTATCTATCTATCTATCTATCTATCTATCTATCTATCTATCCATCCATTCTTCATACTCCATAGACACCTATGCCATGGCTGGAATGGCCATCCAGTGTGTGAAGGACTCTGGTTCCCATTTGCATGAAGCCGCTGTGGTTGACAGAGTTCTTTTGAAGATCAGGCAGAAGCTCCATGAGCTGCGAAGGACCGACGGTCACATAGGCAACGAGTTCAGCACAGGCCTGGCCGTACAGGTGAGCTCCTCTAGTCCCTCACAGCAGTGAAGCTCAATCAGCTCACATCTTTGCAGTTTGCTAAAAGTTGCATCTGTTGTCTTCAAGGCGTTGTTAGCAATGGGTATCCCAGTGTCAGACTGTGCAGCTCCAATGGCAGCCATGAGGGAAGCTGCCAAGAACAACATATACCACAACCCCATGGCCTTATCTCAGGTGCTGCCAGCGCTCCAGAAGAAATCCTACCTGACGGTTAAAAGCATCAGTTGTCTCGCTGAAGATGGTGCGTGCAACTTTACGTCTTTCCACTGTGTCACTGTAGCTTGTGTCAACACTGTTTTCCTCATCACACAGACACTCTAGTTCTGGACCCTTTAGAGCCCGTGGTATTGACGCCGAGTACAAACACCCTGCTAGTGATGGTGGAAGTGGAGACATCCAGCGGTATGACTTATATTTATGAACTCACCATCCCTAAGGGCCGCTCGCTGTTAGAGACCCTCGAACTCCTGAAGGGGAGCAATTTCGGCTTCACGTGAGTTCATGTGATGTATATTTGCATTTCAGTAATCAAGTAAAACCTGTAACACAGTGAATAATATCTGATGTGGCGCGGCAGGTTTGAGACGGAGTTAAGTTTATGGGGACCTTTCTTAAGTGAGGTGAATGGAGAGCAGGCCAGACAGAGCGATCGCAGATACTGGCACCTCTCCTCTGATGGCATCGCTCTCATTGAGGGTGAGGGAGGACACACACACACACACACACACACACACACACACACACACACACACACACACTGTAAGTGCTTCATGCTAGTTACACTTTGCTCATTTGCTCCCTCAGGTATACAAGATTACAAGATTCAGAAGACTCAAAGGATCACCATCAAAAACATCAGCTATTGAAGGTGCTGCTAATGATGCAACAGTGTGTATCAAAAGAAGTTTGGAGTCTTTTTCTTTCTGTCCGTCATGATTTAATGGATGATTAAATACAAGTTGTCTGTTTCCTCTGTGAATCATTTGTCATCGTGGTCCAAAGAATTTTTGCCTGTCATGTAGTTTGCACTAAAGATGCAGAGGAAAAAGACTCAGCAATGAATTTTGTCTATTTAAAATGAATAATTAAATGCTTTTTTTTTTAATTATGAGAATCTATTCAAACTGTGATTGTGGTTTTGATAGTAATAAAAAACAATTTGATGCTTTGTGGAATCTTTTTCAGGAATTTTTTCTCTTAACATTTATTTCCCTCCCTGATAGCTTCCATGACTCTGTTGTAGCAAATCAATACTCGATATGATTACTAGACTGGACAAATAAATATGATTTTTGTGCTCTTTTTTTAATTTAAAAAAAACTTTGATGTGTTTTTATTGAGTGTCATTACAAGATGTAACAGTAAAATTTAAATATCTAGATTCTCTAAAAGACAAAATTATTCTCGAATGTTGACTCTGAGGAAGACTTGAAAAGTTAGTCTGTACATGTACTCTAGATGCTTACCTTTGTCATGTAATTATTCATTATTCAAATATTTGCATAAAACTAATTTAAAAAACACTATTTTAATCAAAATTGCTGTGTTTGATTGGTGATACTTGAGCAGTAATGATCAGTGGAATGTCTCCTGTGAGTCTTCAGTCTTCTAACTCTACTGAGTTCATGCAAACTAACATACAGAAAATAATCCAACAGGAGACACGCTAAGATCCGGTTAGGAAAAAGGAAAGAGAGAGAAAAGGAGTTTTGAGGGATAATTGAACAAATTAATTGAGAGGGTATATTACAAAAAAATGTGCAATATTTGCCAAACAGTCTCTCAAATCACACAGTAAACATGAACATTTTCTTACAATAATTTGTAATAATAAATAAATAAATAAAAATACAAAAAAGAGACTGATGCTTAAAGTTTTCTTTTCTTTTCTGTCAATGTACTTCAGACGCAAACTGGGTGCGTCGCTGACTACTGCATCCTCCAATCCGGTAGGTGGCGGTAAAGCACCTCTAACCTTTTTTTTGTATCGACCACCAGAAGAATCAAACGAAGAAGAATGAACAGACGAAAACATACTTAAAGCATCCCAATAAACAATATGTATTGGGTCTAGTGTTATTCTTAACTAAACGTTGACTTACATAATGGAGGAGATGAGGTAATTTTGTTAACCGCCATCAGGCTAACGTGAAGCGGCTAACATTAGCGTCGACCTTAATCCGTGTGAACAGCAGCATGTACCCATGTGTGTCTGCCCTGTGTCGATGCTCCGTGCTGAAGCTGGTGTCCAGTTCGAAGATGCAGGCAGGTGTCAAAGAAGTTGTGAGGGCTGCGACACCTGAAAACCTCCTGGGAGTGACAAAACATTTCAAAAACAACTTTAGCACTGTGGCCGCTGAGGCAGCTAAGAAAAATATGTCTGACGTAACGTCGAGACGTCAGTCAAATTCAGATGAAGATGGAAGCTCTCGGATGAGAAGAGTTTCTATCGAGGGCAACATTGGTAAGAGGACTCACGCAGTATTGTACTTTAATCATATGTTTGTTTCTGGGCGTGTGTGTTAGCGAGATGTGTCGTGTGTTACTTGTGTTATGTCTTCTTGAACAGCGGTTGGAAAGTCAACTTTTGCCAGACTCTTGAGTGCAGCTTGTGCTGACTGGGAGGTGGTCGCAGAACCTGTCAGCAAGTGGCAGAACATTGAAAGTGGGGCCTCAAAGGTGTGTACATCCTCTCACCGGAAGAATCCAACATTCTCAAAGGTCTTTTACTGTATTTTTTTTTTTCTGCTGTATTCTGTCACAGGGGACGGATGCTTCTCCCCAGACAACTGTAAGCAACCTGCTCCAGATGATGTATGAGGACCCTCAGCGCTGGTCCTACACCTTCCAGACGTACTCCTGTATGAGCCGGTTTAGAACACAGCTGCAGCCTCCTCCATCACGCCTGCTCAGCTCACCTGGAGTCCAGGTTTATGAGCGCTCCATCTACAGCGACAGGTTAGTGGGTCTGGTGGAGGCGGTACACACATTCACTACTGAAGTAGAAGTACAGGTACTCATTTAAAAATGTAGTCTTGATTCAACCTGCTTACTCAAGTAAAAGCAAAGAAGTACAGGTTATTAAGAATAAAAAACAAAGTATTGTGCCTTTTTTTCTTGTACAATTGATTTTCAAAAACATGAATAAAAACAAAAAGATCAAATTGAGTATCATAAAACCCAGTGTAGAATATAACGTCTGGTGATCAGTGCCTCATCAGGCAACAACAGTCTGAAGCTGCTTCAGCTGCAGTGTCGATACTGAAAATGATTCATACATTTTTGCCAGTGGCTTCCAAGGTTTACTTGCTTTACCTCCATCATCATCATCAGTATGTCTTTAAACATCATGTTAAATCAGAACGAAGCCTTTTGTTTTGGAAGAAAGAAAGAAGGAGAAAGAACAGACGTGTGAGTCAAAATGGAGGGAAATTTGTAAGGTAAGAAATTGATGTGATGATAATGTTGGGATTGCGGAAGTGCACATGAGCTGGGTGGAGAGTCTGGATTCATGTTTCGATCAGATGCACTCTCCTGTCTTCTGTTTCTCTCCTGTCAGATACATCTTTGCCCTGAACATGTTTGAGCTGGGTTGTATCAACTCCACGGAGTGGGCCGTCTACCAGGACTGGCACTCTCTCCTGGTGGAACAGTTTGGCCACCAGGTGGAGCTGGAGGGCATCATTTACCTCAGAGCCCCCCCACAGGTTTGTGGTACACTGTACAGTGAAACTAACTGTACTGTAATAATCTGGGCATTGTTCTTATCAAGACAATATTAAGGTGTTTACATGAGTTTCTTCTGGAATATTCCACTCTTCCTGTTTATAGAGCAGAGTCCAACAGAAGATGCCTGCATGTTACACCTCTACGGTCCACACTGAAGTTTATTTTACAGAGTTTCTGTTATATTTCGAGTGATTTTCCTGTTAATACAAAGCGCCACGTTTGTTACACCTCCTGGATGCTTGAGCTGCATCCTAAAGCAGATTAACCTCTCAACACTGTGACTGTGGTTGTTTGACAGAAGTGCATGGAGCGCCTGGAGCGCCGGGGAAGGGCTGAGGAGAGGGGAGTGCAGCTGGATTATCTAGAGAAGCTGCACATACAACACGAGAAGTGGCTGGTAGAGAAGAGCACCGAGTGAGTATGAGTGAGATCACGCGTGTGCGTTGTGCTGTCGGCCATCTTTACCATCAGGTGGCTCCTGCGTAGTTTTTTTTATGTGTCTGTAAATAAAGAAAATATATTCCAAGTTGAGGTATTGAAACACAGTGAATATGAACAACAGGAGTGCGAGGGGATGACAGTCACCATTCCAAACGCCATTACGTTGGCGGGCTGTGAGCAGGCGACCGTCAGCAGGGCGTGGTCGGGGCACTGCCACCCTGCTCCACTCACTCACTCACTCACTCACTCTCTCTTTTTTCAGGTTACATTTCGAGAAGTTGAAGCAGATTCCCGTGTTACAGCTGGACGCCAGCGTGGAGTTTGTTAGTGACACAAAGGTCCAGGAAAACTTCATAACTCAGGTATTTATAGCTCTTCTACTGTGACCTGGCCACGGCTGGATATTGATCTTTGATACTTTTATCGTACTGAGGAATTTACTTCCACGTCGTTGAGTAAATCTTCAAGTTGTGCTTTACTGTTTATACTTTGTGAAACTGCCTCTGCCGTGTAAAAAGGCCAACATGCTGAAACATAAAACTAAAGAGTTGAAACAGATGAATAAAATGAAACCACAATTTCCCTCCTGAAATTGGTTTATATTTTCATGTCATGAAACTCTTTTGAGAAGCTGAAAACAAAGGTGTCAATTTTGTCGAAACAGATTTCAATCGCTACTTTTGAAAAACCAGAACAGGAAAGTCAAGGTACTGTTGTCAATGTTGGGTGTATTTTTGATCCTAAAGTGCTCTTTCATACGCAGGTGAAGAACTTCTTCAGTTCTCTATGACGAGACGCTCATCAAACGCCATCGTCACCTGTCTTCGTGCGAGTGTTACTCTACTTTTAGACTTCTACGATTATGTTTGTTCTGAGCTCGATGTGAAATTACAGTCTTGTCTATTTTAAAAACCAAACCTCTCACAGTCTCTGCTGTTTGGAAACAGTTCACCTGGGATCACTTCAAGTGCGTTTCAAGTTTTATGTACATTATTGGGGGAAGTAAACAAATGTAAAAGTATTGTATTTGCAGCAATCGTTAATAAATGCATTAGTGACATAAAGTATGTGTTTTAATATTTTCTAGAATTTTGTCTTTATTATTGATTTTTAAGGTTGCATGAAAACATGTCTGCTTATTCGTGTCTTTATAAAACTTCTCCTAAATCAGTCGGAGGAATCAGTGAGGTGTTAACAGAGGCTAAAGTGCGACTTGTTAATCGATTTCTACGTCTCAAGAGGATTAGTCTCCTGGATGAATATAAAAGCGCCGGCCCTCTTGACAGGACAATGACCTTGGTTGAATGTTTTCTTCTTCTTTTTTTTTTCTGGCCCTCTGATGTGCTCCGGTGATCAGAGGGACCGTTCAGATGCCTGGAGTGGTCAGGGGTCATCAAAGGGCAGCTGTCTGCTATAAAGGGGGCCTGTCTGGGGCTCAGTCTGCACATCACATCATTTCAGCCTGAGACCAGCTGGAGGAAGGACGGAGGTCTTTGCCTCTCTGTGGTGTTGCTGCAGTTTTGCTTGAGTTTCGGTTGAAATGGAAGTCAGAGTCCAAGTCCTGTTCCTGCTTTGCTCTTTTGGGATTGTTTTGTCTTCTACGAGGCGCAAATATAACACAGGCTTGGAGAGAAGCTTCCGAAATCTCTCATTCGGTCACCGCAGTAGTTACCCTGTGTACATGATGCAGCTGTATCACTCCTTCAGGACCACTGATACCTCGTCGTCAGTGGCTGCCAACGCCGTTACCACGCCAGGTGACAACCCGTCAGCGCGTAATTCCGACTCCATCCTCAGTCTGATGGCAAATGGTGAGTGAGCTGACTTGCGTATGTGTGTGTGTTGTACTGTGGGTTCATATTTTTTCACTGATGCTTCATATGTCAGTTTCTCCTTGACCTCCTCCAGCAGCAGCTGGCTGCTGTGCTCTCTTATCAGACCCTCCCTTTTTACAACCCAGCAAGTGTCAAAATGCTTATTCAACTTTAAAGGCTTTCTCTGTTTTATGTGAGAGGGCGTGTATATTAGCCCTCAGACGGCCTTGCACAGGGGGGTTCAATACACATCCTGTCCTGTTCACCCTCCCACCCCACTGTTTTGACATTTGTCCAAGAATCTGGTTTGTCCAGTATCCTCAAGGCTGCTGTTTGTTGGTTTCCACTCACTTGTCTTGTCTCAATTTTTTAGGTTGCCATCAAGCGGGTGAAAGATGGACGGTTATGTTTGACATGTCGTCCATCTCCACCAGTGACACGGTCCAGCTGGCAGAGCTTCGGATCCGGCTGCCAGCTTTCTCTGCCTCCAAGCATGCCGTTGTGGATTTATATCACCACAGAAAGCAGAACTGTGACCATGACAACACATCATGCCAGGATGAGCAGCTTTTCCTGGGGAGCCTCGATACATCACCCAGCAGCACTAAGTCCTCATGGAAGGCTTTTAATGTGACCGCTCTCTTGAAATACTGGCTGTACCAGGGTGATGTGGAGTCCAGTCCGGAGGCCTCAGGGGACCCTGAGCCTGACCATGGGAGTGGCGCTGGGGATGAAGGGGAGAAACCTGGCAAGACCCTCTTCAAGAATCTGGGAAGAGGGCAAAGAACAATCCACCATCCCATCATGAATCGCGTCATGCTTCTCATTTTCTTCAAACATAACCTGCCTCAGGAAGCAGCCTACAGCCTGATCCACACAGTGGAAAACTCCAAGTACGTCACCACGGACCGGGTCAACGGTGAGAGTCAAAGTCGACGCCACAAGAGAAACCGAATGGAGAGGATGAGGGTGTCCGGAGCAGCTTCGCCCACTGTACCCCCAGCAGCAACAGAGGGCGTCCAGCGGCCGCTCTGTCGGAGGGTGGACATGTGGGTGGACTTTGACCATATCGGCTGGGATGAGTGGATTGTGCACCCTAAACGCTACAACGCATATCGCTGTGAGGGAGAATGTCCTACACCCCTGGATGACTCCTTCCATCCCACTAACCACGCATACATGCAGGTAGGCTGATTTCCTGTCAAATCCCTTTGAGCTTGCAATGTTTCGCAATCTTGTAGATTTTTAAGGTTGCTGACTCTGGTGTGGGTTTTGCAGAGCCTCTTGCGACACCACCAACCAGAGAGAGTGTCCTGCCCGTCCTGCGTGCCAACACGCCTCAGCCCTCTCTCCATGCTGTACTACGAGGACGATGACCTGGCCTTGCGGCACCATGAGGACATGATCGTTGAAGAGTGCGGCTGTCATTGAGAGGAACTATTAGTGGGAACCATGGTGGATGGTTCTTTGCTGACATCATGGAAACATGCAGCCATTGACAACGAATGTTATGATATCATGTTGGAGGTTGAATGGCACAATAGCATATTCTAGCTGCAGTGTGGAGAAAGTTCCCTCATGGAAATATGACGTTTTATCTATTTATACAATCCTAATGTATATTTTGTACATAAAATATGAAATATATTAAAACATTTTATTTTGACACAAGACTTGTTTCATTTTTTCTAGTTCTTTATTTGGGTTTCTCTACTCTAGAAAATTCTGGAAATAAAGTTTTTCAACATACATGTAAAAGTCAGTCAGAGGATTTCAGAATAAAGTGCCATCAGTTGAGTTATTTCTAAGTCTAGCTCAGTATTCAGTGGGTTGCAGTTCACAAAAAAATCAAATGGTTATTATTTACTTTTAGAAGTTATTTTTGCTTTTTTTGCCTCATAAATCTTGAGTATATTCTTTTGTTCTAATCTGAATGTAGGATTTTTGAACTTGAACATTCCCAGACACAGCTATTATACACAAGCACGTGCACATTACTTATTATACAGAATGTAGAGAATAGCAAGCTGCTCTTGGATTATCACTAACATCTTAATTCCAGTGGAGGGAGCAGGAGCCTGCTAAGGTTCTAGTGGGTCAGTGCCTCTCACCTCCGGTCCGTACCTGCGGGCCGATACAGAACCTCAGTCGTCAGCGCTCCTCTCTGGCCAGGCTTCTTTTGTTGATTGTGATCAAACACGCAGGCTGAGTGGAAGCAACACAGAAAAGCAGACTGAAGGATGAGGGAGAGAAAAGCAGTAGCACTTGTTTATTTTAGGGGGGGGGGGGTGTCAGGAAGCAGAGGTGACAAGGGGTGAGATTAGACCCCAAACAAACACAGACCAGTGGGCGAACCGGGAGAGGAAGAAAACATCTGGATGCTGAAGCTACTGTGGAGGAAGGACAGGGTGGACTGGAACTGATCAGATGAAACCACTCAATCCACAACCCTCAGACCAAGACCAGACCGGGCTGGGGTCCATCCTGACTTTCTCTGGTAACCACCTGATGTTTTCTCTGCAAGCAGCCTCCCTTCTGATGCCTGATCGAAATGAAGTTGGAAGTTAATAAATGGTCAGAATATTATCAGAATAATGTCCATATGAAGGGGAAAGCCATGATATAATTCAGCTGTGGTGAGTTTTGTTTAGTACCAGTGTGAATCAAGAAGTGCATACGAAATTAATGTAACCGACCCTGCAACAAAGACTGGATCTTATATCACTCAAAATACTTGTGAATTGTGCTAAACAGTAGAAACCACCCTTTTCATGATCACACTTTGAAAGAATTCTGAATCAAAGAACAGATTTGCATAGACCTTTGTATGTATGTATGTATGTATATATATATATATACACACACACATACACATATATACACACAGATATATACACACATATATATATATATATATATATACATACATACATATACATATATATTACCTATATGTTACATATTTATGTTATTAATGGGAGCAGGAGGGCTGATCAACAGGGGCCCAATCAGGATTAAAAATAAATAAAATAAAACAACACTGTAAATCATGATTGAAGCATTTTGTTTTTGTTTTTTAGAGGTATAAATGCTCTTCAAATACGTAGGATCCCTAATTATGAATTATTTAAATGAAGGCGTGTCAGTCTGGTGTCTCAGCTGATGTTTCTCTGGATGGTTGAAGTTCCTTATGTTACATTTGTTTTCTCCCAGTTCTGATTTGTTTCATAGTTGAAAAATGAACCTGCAATTTCATGGGAGCACCCCACAGAAACACATTTTGTTTCATTTTTATTCATGTATATGAAAGCTTAAGTGGTATTTAATTCTTAGAAGAATTTCAACATCGCAAACTGTGTTTTCCTCTGGCCTGCTGCCCACAGCCAATTTCAGTTTTGGCCCTCCAAGGAAAAATGTTGTTGACCCTTATTTTAGAATACTGTTTATCTAGGAAAACACAGTATAATTCACCCAGTCAAGAATCTTCTAACTCTTCCTGAAGAAAAGAGGAGTGAGCCAAGAACAACATGAGCACAGTGAATCAACAAGATCCCACCAGTGGAGGTGGAGATGTAGCACGCTGACATTTCTTCATTGAGGAAGAGGTTTGTTCTGACTTCGTACAGTCGTGTATTGACCCCACCGGGTCCAGGACGCTGATGGAGGTTATCAGCTGTCAGCCAGCTCCTTGAGGAATTTCACTGATGTGACTTGTTCTGAATCCGAGCGACAACAGAAACGCTACCAGACATAACCTGTCGAAGACCTGCCCTTGAAGAAGAAGATTCAGACTCCAATAATCACGAGTCATCAAACCTTCCCATCTGATCACTGTAGCAACCGAGTGCTGCTCTCTTCCAGATATCCCTGTCCAAGTCAATGCGTATTCAGATCAATGAACCGTTTGAAAGGAAGATAATCAACCAGATGACTTCAGAAACACAGTCCAAGCGACAAATACACAACCAGAAGACAGTTTGCTGGAATTGTGTTTGCTTTAATGCTTCTCATCATCTTCCAAACCGTGTTTTGAAAAACGGCAGCGACAAAATTAGTGTACACGTTCTTTTCAGGTCGAGAAGAAAGCACAATCAGGAATCGTTAGCATCTCGAAAATTTCAAGGCAATATCTGACGAGAGGGGTCAGGAAATGCGTGGGAAGAAATGCACATTGACAAAAAAAAAAAATCCTTCTGGAATGGTTAATTAACTTGAAATTTCAACAAATTCCCCCCACCTCTGAGGGACGAGGCTTTGGTGGTGTGAAGGAGAATTTTATCTTGTAGCGACTGCAGAAAGGCACATTTTTCACACATCAATCAGTTTTGAGCCTTGAGGCAGACAGCAAATACTTCATAACAGATTTGTTCTGGGAAAAAAAAAAAAGAGAAGAAAATGACATTTAAAAGACTTAAAAAAACACAAAGACATCAGAGATGTCCCAGGCTGTCCTCATGGAATGGGCGGTAGGAAGAGACCTCCCGTCACAGCATCTTGTTGATGGGTTCCACATCTTCAGATCTGTTCGAGCATCGCCTAGATGTCCATTTGGAACTGAGCATCATCACCTTAGAAAGAAAAAACGGACCCATCACGATTCACCGTCTCATAACTTCATAATCCGATATGCAACCACATTTAATGATCCCTCTGCAGCCAAAAGTGTAGTCAAGGTGGTTGATTTACTTTGTACATAGAAAATTTAAATAATTTCTGCCAAACTATCACAAATCATCATTTCTCTCTGAACCAGATGGAAGCTGGAAGGGTTTGTCAGTGTTTCGGTAGGTTGGAGAACTCGCCAGTTTACAAATCTGAACTCTAGACTTGAGTCCCACATCCTTACATACATTACTGGTAGTCTACTCTAGTTACCTTCGTCTGGTGGCTGTGGCTTTGCAGTCTTTACATTACAAACAGTTACAAAACATTCACTCTGAAAAACCACAATGAGTTATATCTGGATAAACCGAATGTATTTGTCAGAAGTGGAAGCTGTCCTCGTCTGAAAAAAGTAATTCTTTGTGATTTTAACATGGACAAGGGCTAATTTTGCAACTGTAAATGAGGTTTGCAAAACATGGGTGCAGAGTGCTAATTCATGGCCATGGATTGAGAAAGCAGGAGTACAGGTTCCAGGTGCAGGCACGCACACATTCATTTTAATGATTAATATAAATTTCTAACGAAGGCTGTGGTTTTCAGTGACTCCATCAACTGGAGCCCAACTGAAACAAAAGGAATTATCATCATTATTCTTTTCCTTTTCTCGGTCCAGCTTGTGAACTTACCGGTGTTGCTGCATTCAGGTGCGTTGATGTTGTTGTTCACTATTTCTCCGTTACAGGCCTTCTCACTGGTGTCCTTGGAGGGAGGACTGGTCACCCCAGGAATGTCAGGCAGACCTCGTGGAGGGGTCTTGGCGACCGGAGAGCTGCGACAACCCAGCAGGAACTTTCGGTCGTAGATAATCCTGGTACCTTATGAGAGAGGAGAGGTTTTAGATAGTGAGAGAAAACACATTTATAAAGCTATTTTTTTTAAAACATAATCACAAAATCTCCGATTCATAATAGGAAAATGAAGAATAGTAGCATGTAAGGACAGTTTTCAAACTATAAACAGCCTCCTCAACAACATTTAGAGGAACCGAGTGCTGGGATGACGATACAGTTTTACCAAGAAGTGATTTTCAAATCTCTTTCTCAGATGAATGTAAACATGCTTCTCTAAAAAAAGCCTCTTTTTTTTCATTTTACAAAACAAGCCAAACCACCAAATGTGGAATGTGGACAGTCATGGCCACTAAAAGTAATAGTCTAAGATCAGCAAAACGCCTTATTTAAACCAGAAACTATTTGAAGAAAAGAAAGTTATCCTGACCAGATTCAAGGTCAGCTTTCACTCTTCTGCAGTACAGCTGCACTGTGGTTGTTAACAAAAATGGTTGTGGAAGCATGAGCCAACACTGTATGCAGTACAAACACAGAGCTAAAACTTCACATTTCCAAAATCTCATAATCACCAAACAGAAACTGAACCCAATTCCAAAAATATACACTATCGTTTACCACCTGCTTTATGTGTGTGCTTTCAAAAGTACTGTTAATCATTGATGGATTGACATAATCCTTATGTGGTCACCATTTTTTTTATAAGATAAGATAAGCTTTATCCATCCCGTACTCGGGAAACTCTGCTGTTACAGCAGCGGGGGGTGTATCAATATTGAGATGCACTCAAGGACTCGCACGAGAAAAAGGCAATAATAAGAGTTGTACATCGGCTCTGCAGCAAACAGGAGTATAATATATTGTAATGTACAAGTTAAATGCCCGGACTACTGTAATGAATCGCAACGAACCCGACCAATCACAGCGCGTATTCGTCTGTGACGTCACCGCAGCAGCGAACAATGGCTACCGTTCCCGTCATCAGCTGATGCAGCCCAACAATAGAAAACGAAAACACGTTTGAATAAAAGATGGAGTCCTACAGTTGATCTGTGCTGCAAACTCACCGCTACTTTAGCGGCTTCACAACAATAGCGTCTCAGCTACCTGACACTCGCTAGCTAGCATTAGCAGCTAGCTTTCGCAGACGCGTGTGACAGCTGCTCGCCTCATGGAGTTAGCATGAACACACTCCAAACAGCTGTAACACACACTCCCGTGCGTGAGTACCAGACAGCATCTGGTAAAGACAAAAGTGAGTCACGTACCACCCGGGGTCGTGCTGAACAGGGTCCCCCCGGGAGTAGTGGAGTAGTCGTGAGGCATGTGCTCCGCATCGTTGATGGTGACCCTCCTGGTCGACGGGATGGCCTTGGCAGTGGTGGTCTGACAACCAGTGGACATCTTCTCTCAACTAATAAACTCTACCTGGCGAATTAATTCACATGAAACACGCAGGACGTCCTGGTTTTACAAGACAATAAAGCCACGCCGCGCCCGGACCTGATAATGGCTGAACAGAAGGACGACTGTCGCATAAATAATACAAATATATACCTCTTTTTCATAGGTGCAAATGATGAACAACAGTAGCTAAATGATCACATTACAACATGCAGCCTGTCACACAAGTGTCCCCCAGGTTCTTTGTTGAAAGGACCCGAGCACACGTTCCTCCACTCACCCTCCACATACACACAAACAACACGCACACACAGGCTACAGGCTGGAACGCTCCAGAGGTGGCAAAGTGAGCTTGTTGCGCCCCCTACCGACAATGTCTGCATAGTGTAAATACTGCAACACGTTTCAAGAACCAGAACCTGAAGGTTTATCCAACAACTTAAGCCAAACGATGGTTTATTGTCTTTCTCGTTGAACTAACTGAGCCAAGGCTTTCATCGCGTAACAAGAACAATACTAATCAAAACACGAGTCATGAATATACATGACATATTAGCTCCCTGATTTTTTTGTTGTAGCCAAATAGAGTCTATAATAATTGCCCTTTAACTTTTCTTTTTTTTAATTTGTGCACATGAAAGAGGTAAGGGGAGGCCAAGAAGTTGTGACTTCAGACGTCCTTTCAGTTCAAGAAGACGCAAACAAAAAACAGCTACGAAACAACAACAACACATTTACACTCAGAGGAAACGAAGTTTACATGATTTGGAAGATTAAAAAAACACAGAATCTCACACACATGCACTCAACACTAACTAGATTCCCCAGACAACAATGAAAAAGAGGTAGAGGAGATCGGTTCAGCCCGTATATATGCAGCTTTGTTAGCTAAGAGAAGGTCTGATCAGTGGGTTTGTGTGTGTGTGTGTGTGTGTGTGTCACTGCCACTGTCACACAAAAGCATACACATCATACACAAAGACATTTCATTTCTTTATTAAGTTTGTAAATGTTGAGCTGGTGTACAGAGTAAATTGTCAATAGATGTCCCCGGATTTTGGTTGGATTAAAACAATTGTACATGTATATTTTAAATTTATGTTTGATTTTCCATAACCATTAAAAAAAAGCAAACAAAAACAAAACAAAAACAAAAAAAACAAAACGAGTTAAAATACCCGCAAGACCCCCATTTATCCCCAGGTTGCAGGCATTACCCAGAACTCAACAGTCTCTTGGTAGCTACAGCTGTATGATGCTAAAAGTACATCCATAACATAACTAGATTCCCAGTTGACAAGTAAGGGTGCATAGCATTCTAAGTAAATATATATATATTTTCATATATTTCATATATATATTTATATATATATATAGCCTTTTATGTTAAAAACATTTTCTGTGCATGTGCGCATTTGCATTCCTTAGTATTGAGTAATATGCTATTGCGTTAATGTCTTCAATCCATTCTAAAAGGAATATACATGTGTTCTCTAGTTTTTGCAACAGTTAATATTTTTGCATGAACTTGGTGCATGGCATCGTCTCACCAGTCCCACCAGTCCCACCAGCGTAGGGCTTTCTGTCGTAACCACTCCTCCCTCTGCTTGCACTCCTCCCCTCGATCCACATTCAAACTGTCACCGCCTGGAAGCCTTAGAACGTACACGCTCTTATTTTTGGTAAGGGGGCAGAAGTAGATCAGGGGTGGGCTGTGTTGAGGATTAAAATGCTTGTCATCTTGAAAGACCAGCCATCAGAGCCACCAGCTGTGCCGCGATCCCTCCCCCCCACCCCTCACTCCAACCCAGACGATTCATAAATGGCCCCCTGCTCATGAGACAACCCTTCTTTAAGTATGAGCCCTTACGGAGCAAACCAATGACAAAACACACCATTACACTGCAGTGTAATCTGTGTTTATTGACATCTATCTTTTTGTGCCTATTGAAAAGATAATAAAATGATATTCGATGAAGGGATAGGTGTTTAAATGCCCGCTTGAGGCTTCGCTCTCCTGTTACATGAGATCTATGCATGTTTGTAATGAAGTTGCTCGATGATCAACAGTAGATATTAAACAACAGAGTATACCTTATAATCTACTGTAGTACATAGCCAACACATATGACTACTTTATAACAAGACTGACAGTATACCAAGACTTTACATTCATCATCTCTGGCTGGAAAGCCCTACTAAAACACACAAGAATGGGTGCTTATTGCAACTTTTTTTTCTGTTACAAATGTTCTTATTTAAATTCCTTAATGCCTAACATAACACTGGAAAGAATTGCACGTAGGAAATGGATATAATGTGGGATGGCACACTTATTGAGGTAAATTGATTTTTAAAAATATGTGAATTTGAATTTCTTGTATAATCTCTTTGCTTTGTCCTTTACCTTCCTGCAATATTATCTAATTTCACATATCCAGGACTGGGTATGTGATATTAAAATCTCACACACACACACACACACTCTCGCTCTCTCTCTCTCTCTCTCACACACGCACACACACACACACACACACACACACACACACACACACACACACACACACACAGTAGGATTTCTTTCATATGAACGTTATTAAGGTTGAAAATCTATGATTAAACATCCATTCCATGACGAGTGACGAGATCAGATACTGGGCACTTTGTATGCTGACTCTCTCGACCTTAGAGTCAATAAGTCTTGCGAGGAAAACACACACAGCAACCAGCTACTCCTGTAAATGACTTTAAATCTCAATGTAAAGAGGCAAATGTGACTGACATCATCTCTGAGTGGAATAAAGCTGCGATACGTTTAGGAAGAACATGAATGGTGATCCAAAAATTCTTCGTCACGCACACGCTCATGCTTACACACACGCACACACACACACACACACACACACTCAGACACTCCTTTTTCTTTTTGTAAGCAGTTATTGCTTCCTCTTAACAGTTGCAAATGATGACAAAAAAAAGACATGAAAATAAAAGAAAGGTGTGACACAAACCTGGGAAAGGGTCAGGCTCACAGTTGCGGGTCAGTTTTACAGTTCTTCATCACAGTGATTGGTGACTGACTGACTGTCTTAGCTTTATACTTGAAAACGTTGCCAAGGAGACAAACATCGAAGCTCAACACATCCTCGACTCTTCACACGACATTTGCCCTTCTCCAGCTGACTCCTCGTCTCTTAACCAGTCAAACCAGTGCTACTTAATTACCAGCATTTCAGCTACTTCACCCTCATCATGTGACATCCCTTTGGGTGTTGTGATATGGTTTATAAATTCACCTCGCAAATGGTGATCAGTTACTGCATGATGAGGACCAGGAGCTGGAGGTGAGATCCTGCCCCCTGCTGGAGGTGGACAGGACTGCTACATCTACTCTGAGAGGCTGACTGGAGCGGCGGGGGAGGGGCGGGGGCAGTGGAGGTAGGGCAATAAGGGTGAGATTAGCAGTGAAGAGAGGTATTGGGATTTTGGCTCAGACACACAAGATAAACACAAACCTGACGAGGATACAGCACACTGGTGACAAGAAAAGGCAGAGGAGTGGGAAGGTAGAGGGTTAATCTCTCATGGTATCTCGTTATATAGCTTATTGCCACCTTCTCCACAAAGGCAAACTGCTCTGAGGGAAGGTCAAGAAGGCAGGTTCACCACAGACACCTGCCCCCTACTGCTCAAAACCTATATTACAGTACATGACTTACAGTATGTCTTCCCTCGATGTCAAAAGCAAAGGGTAAAAGCACATGGGAAGCACAAAGAAACCCACAACCTGACACACAAAAATCTGACGTTTAAAACAGGCAGAGCGACACAACATTTGTTCTTGTACCCACAAAGATCTCAAGATATATAGAATATATAGGTTCAGATTGAACAAACCAAACAAGAAAACAGGGAGGGATTCCATGTGTGTACCTGAAACAGCAGCATCAGTAGCATCGTATAGGGATCGTAGAACATAAACAACACACGTAACACGCCGTCACGTCGAGCATTTTAGTGCATATTATGTACAACACAGATATCCTTGGGTGATAGTTGTAGCTTCACTGGACTTTGAGAACACCGGGACAGGTTTAGATCTAGTCTGGGATGCTCTTTGCTGGAGGAGTTGTGGTCAGGAGGAGGGGGAGTAACCTGTTGCCTAGAGATTATTTAATTCTACTTATTTTAAACCCCTTTTTCATAGCTTTGATAAACATCCCCTGTTGGTTTAGAAAACTGGCCAGCGATTGGCCGTACCCTATGTTTGCATGCCTGTCCCACACAGCAGTGTATCCTCCCCATCCCGCCCCACCCCTGCATTCCCTCAGTATTTGTAGTTAAAGACAGGCCATGCGGCAGCAGTCACTCATGCTGACACAGATAACAGGAAGCACGTGTTGGTTGCTATTTTTTTTTTTTTGTGTTTGTTTTTTTTTTTTTGGTGTTTTATACGAAATCATGCTTCTAGCCTAATAGTAGTAGATGTTTTTTTTTTTTTAGTCCCATGGTTTCTTTAAAAAAAAAGAAAGGTAATAAAAACTACAAGTAAATCCGTATCCTTCTCTTCTGGTGCGTGCTGAAAGTCCGCATAGCCGCAGTGGTTGTCATTGTGTTGGTGTTTGTTGCCATTCATTTCTGTCTGTTTGCCTTTCTTGTGTGTTCTTCCTTTTGACGGCTGCTGCTGGTCATGTGTCCATGTAGGATGTTTTTGGTGAAGAGGTTGAATCCTGCGGAGACGTCTGAGGAGAGAGAAACATGGCGCTGTAAGAGTCAGAGCATCTATGTACTGTGTGGTATACTTGCTACTGTAATGCAATCTTATAGCTTTGGCCAAAATGTCAATCATCAACATTGTCAGTTAATAAAATACCAGCTGTGACCATTGCACAATATATAAAACACATTAGTTCTGTAAATGCAAGCAAAAATGGTTGGCAAAAGTGGTTTAACCTTCAGTAGTGAGTCGCATAAAATAATAATCCAACGAATGTCATATCCTTTTTGTTATAAAGGCCAAGTATGTCTCTCTCTCTTTCACTCGCTCTCTCTTTCACTCGCTCTCTCTTTCTCTCTCTCACACACACACACACACACACACACACACACACACTCCAAACAACACTTCACACAGGACAACTGGCTCTTCTGCTTCGACCTTGAGCGCCGTGTTCTACTGCAAGCACATTGTGCCAACCTTTTTTTATTCAGCTGGTCAAAACATGCATTTAGAAATCAGTTAGCCTGATGTGATTTATGGTAAAACATTAATGAAATATTAGCATGTATTGTTAATTTATGGAATTGTATTTTTGTTTGATTATGGAAACATATCATACAATACATATAATACAATTTAAGTCATGTAAATGTAGGGAGTTTCATTGTCACAAAACTGATATAATTCAGAGCAAACAAAAATCCACTTTGCTCATACAGTACTAAATACACTACATGTATTAGCATGTTTGCAGATATCCAGAATATAATTCCATTCAAAGCATTTACAGGAGGCCAAACAATCTTCTTCTCTATATGTGCTGATGCATCAGCTCAGGGTTGTGTTGACATGTCTGCTACTCCACACCACCAGCAGTGATACTGACGGAAAGTCGTTCTATCAAATTAATATGCACTATTGTATGATCATCACTTCGGGCACAAATTTATGTTGTTTGTTTTTCAGTTTAACTATCAGTTAAATTAAAGATTCATATGTGATTTTGCTGTGCCGCATTACATTTCATTAGTAGGGACTTTAAAGTACATTCAGGTGCATTTAATCCAGAGCGACTGGATTAAATGGTTTAGCCCACAGGTCAGACGAGGCGCTGTGGGTCGGTCCCGTACCTGCGGGAATGCAGCACTCAGTCTGCCTCACTGCTTAACTCTCCGCAGACTGGCACATTTCACTATCTGAGCACCTTTCTTCACATCCACAGTATCGGGCTACATCAGGGGGAAGAGGATCGGCAGCAGAGGAGGTGGGATGACAGGGGGAGGGGACAAACGGTTGAGGGAGCGTTAGTACGGGAAAAAGTTGAGGAAAGAGTAAAATGAAGGAAAGAAGAGACAGGCAGAGAGCGATGAAAGGAAGGAAAAATAGAGGTACAAAAGCAGAGAATATAGTCAAATAAGGAAGAGAGGACAAAAACAGGACAGACAGAGGATAAACAAGAACAGAAAAGTGAGAGACAAAGGAAGAGAGGAAAAGGGGGAAGGGGGGAGAAAGAAATTATGTATAAACAGTCAAGCAAAGACAGAAGTGATGGCTGGCAGTTGGAAAGACAGTTGAAGATACGAGGGCATCAAAAACACCTACAGTCGTTGGAATTCAGCAATCAAGTAAAATCTGCACGTACAACATTGGTTTGTTGTGGACACAGTATTTCCCTCGTATGAAAGAAAAGAATGAAAAAGCAAGAAAATGTCACGATCACTACAAAACGCATTTCGATGGATTTCCTCGTAGTCAGAAACCACGTCGATCTGAGGAAGAACTTCTGACTCAGAGTTTGGCAGGTTTGAGTGATACAGCACACAGTCACAGTTGAAGGACCACATACTTTTAATGAAGGTGAAACAGACAGAGGAGTCATCATTAAAATATCTGATGGGGACAGAATGGAGAATAGAACCACTGCAATGAACCACAATCATTTCAATCAGTCAGTAATGTGCAAGAAACAAACACATGAGCTGTAGCTGCAACGTAGAGATTATTGAAAGGGATGAAACCCGGAATTAGCTGAGCAGCAGTAACAGAGCAAAGTGGACTCGTTTGTTTCACTTGCATGCAGAAAATGAACATGAGATGTTTGAGTGGAGATTAATATATCAGAAACTCACTGATCAGACATGACATGACACACTCAATCTTCTCAAGTGGTTTGGAACTGTCTAAGATCACAAGAACACTTGCAACACTGTGTTCTCCACCTGTCACCATGCAGGTTAATCTACTGAAGGACCTTCGGTTGGAGTTTTCAAGCAGCCCCACATCAGATGTTTAAATACATCATCTGATTTGATTGATTCAGTCCGTTTGGGCTCTAAGTGCTCCCTGCATGTTCTAGCTACTGAGAGCCTGGCGCTGCCAACAGAGAGCTGCCTGCAGATCAGAAGCCCACCTTGCTGCTGTCCCGCCCCAGGATGGCGTAGCTCATGAACTGTTCAGTATCCACATCCAGCTCGTTGGCATCCTGCAGAGAACCCTCCATGCTCACCTCCTGAACCCCCTCCTCACTTGAACCCTTCCCTCTGCGCACAACCTTACGCACAATCTGTCACACACAGGGAAGAGAGAGTGATCAGTGAAGGTAGAGAGGCGAAGTAAGCCAGTCAAAGACTGGATATCTACATTAAAGAATGTGGTGTGTAATGCTAAAAATATAAATGCAACACTTAAGATTTATGAAGATTTTTAAGCAGGAACTATGCAGCAACGCAATGCAGAAACTTTCAAGTCTGGACTACCAGCAACAGTAGGTGGAAAAATAGAAAGTTTCCCTTTCACCAGCCATCATTCGCAAATTATACAGCATCTCATCACGTAGAAGGAATGAGGAACATGCTGACGCATCCGACCCTCCAGACTCTTCCACAGTTGTCACACAGGGACGTGTCTGGTACATGACGAGCCAGTGCAGAACACAAATGTTTTCAGCTTCTAAAAACTGATCGCCCCACTCAGCTCCAGGAGGTCGAGCATCGTCAAGCTGAGAAGTGACTTGCTAACGGACACAGCAATGCAACGCACAACCTCAAACCGTATCAGTCCATGCTCTCTTTAATGAACGTCACACTCCACCACGGGTCACAACATTCACAGCAGCAAAGCTCTCGATCACACAACCATCAGCATCAGTGTCCCTCTGCTGTGAAAGACTCCATTGAGTAAGGGTGATAGCCCTGTTCCAATACCAGACTGCAGGCAGGTCAAGTTCTCTGGGGAACGGCATGCATGGGAGAGAGCTCTTCCATGGTTGTTCAAAGCATGCAGTTCTTCAGCTGTACAAGTGGCTGGTCTGTGTTTCAAAGATGAAACCAGTCTAAGCTGTTTACTGGCTCCGGCCGTGCTGCTGGAACGGACTTCTGAGGTGGCTCATTGTTGAAAAATGAATTGTACAGCTGCTGAGTTAAGATGCCAGCTTGTAACACGTCAACACACTCTCCCTGTGGACATGTGACATCTGTGGCATTGTGATGTGACATCTGGAGGATTTACGGTGACCTTCAATTGACCCCTATCATTAGGAACACCTGTGTAGTGATCATGGCTTTTAATCAACATCTTGATATTCTACACCTGCTGTGCATGAAAGGGATTATCTCAACATAGGAAAAAGAAGCTTATTAACAGTCATATAAACAAAAATCAGGGCAAAATTAAACTGAAATAAGATTTTACACATTATATAAATGCTCTGAAAATGATTGCAAAAACGAAAGTGTTGCATTTATATTGTTGTGTAGTTGAATCCGAATTTTTCCATGTAACTCCAGTGTACATGTAAGAATACAGAATAGAAACACTGTGAGAAGGGCAACCTTTTTTGTGATGATGTTTCCATGTTCATCCGTGAACTGCTCCTCGCTTACTTGCTCCCCTGGAAGATCCTCTACCTCGTCACCCTGTGGACACAGAGGGGTTTTCTAAATAATGTGATTTTTAAACATTTCATGGCCTTTGCATCGGAACCATTTAAAGAACCTTGCAATACTGGGCCTACATTTCGGTGTTTATATCATATTATATAAAAATGAGATAACTGTCGACGTTAAAAAAAGACAAGTGAACTCAGGATGGTGGAAAATACATTTGCACTCAGTGAATTATGAACATAAAAGCATGTTAAAATATCTGTTGCCACTGTGTCGGTATTTGAATGCCTCAAATCTGTCCACTAATAGAAAACAGAGGGGCAGACGAATGACCGAGGGGTGTAAAAGGGTTGTCAGTGAAAGCCATTCACTAATGTGTTGCATACTTATTAAGCAGATTACCTCAACTAATTATAGTTCACAAGATTCAAGACAATATCGCTACAACCCCTAAAAATCTGCTATCCTATTTATAAGCGCAAAGAAATTCCTTCGGTTGGAAAGTGAACTGAAAAACAAGCCTCCAAAATCAACACTGTGACGACAGAAAGCTGAATAATTCAGGAAAATATTGCCTTACAAAAAAACAAAAACAAAACTGGAGTCCACACTTGTGGAGGCCAAGACAATCTGTTGACTGACATCATTCACACCATAAAACAAACTCAGATGCAACTGGTTTGAATTTAAATGAATCAAACATTTGTCCTCATAATTTGTATTCGTTTTTTTCTCTCCGTCCAACACCGATACACTTCCTGTGTCTTAAGTTACTCCCAGCTGCCACTTGAGTGACACCCACCCTTCATTGGACTCCCCGATGATTCATCTTCACGACAACAAAACCTACCCTGTTTTATATTCCTGAATAACCTCTAACCCTGCTGTATATTATCTGCACCCTGTGGCCTTTCATCACGCAATATTCTCCGTTTCTGTCACTTCCCTGATTCTTCTCCTGTCCATTTCTCCAAAAGTCTTCACCATCTTACTCTCTCATCTCTGCCTAAGTACCTTAAGGATGACTCTGCGGCGGACCACTCTTGTGGTGACATTCTCCTCTTCATCAGCCACTCCCTCGACCTCACCGAGTTCACGGTCCAGCTGAGAGTGGATGTAGATGAGCACGGAGCGCACGGAGCCGCTGGCTATGTGGAGGACATTCTGACAGCTGATGACCAGGAAAGCTAGCAGCACGAAGCTGAAGAGGAGCTCCGTCACCAGGGCCCACATCACCCCACTTTGATTCCCAAAAAATCAACACAACACAAACCCTTTACATGCACACGACAGTGCCCTCCCCAACCCCCTGGTTCCAACACAGCTCAGAGGGAAGGTAACAGCTGCAGCCTTCTGTCACTGGCTCGGTTGGACTTTTTTGTGCCTTTCAGTTCATATCCTTCTTCCATTCGCAGAGGCAGGGGGCCCTGTGCTCCAGACGTTATTCCTTTCCACTGTCCGGTCAGAAGTACCCGTCAATGACCTCAAACTGAGGCAAACGCAGCTTAGGGAAGCTTCTATTCCCGCCTCTCATCTGACCATGTGACCAGTAGGCTTTAAATACCTCTGGCTACTTCAGTGACACTATATGCTGGCATAAGAGCAGTAAGAAACTGGCAACATCCTTCAGGCACTCATTACTATAAACTGTCCCTTGACCACACACACACACACACACACACACACTTAAAAGCAAACAAACTGTTGCAGTTAAGTTCAAATTCAGTTAAAGAGAGAGCGCGCCAACAGTCTCTTGTCACTAGTCGACGACCACATGCAGCATCAAGCCAACAAAGTCTGTAAAAGCAAATGTCTATTCCTGCTCTCACACATTTTCACAGCTGAGATTGTCCTCTAGAGTGTGATGTGTCAGAAAGTTAACACGTGGGAATGAGCGGGGTGGAGATGGTGTAACATGAGAGGGACAGTGGGAATGCTTGCTATATTTGGCCGGACATGCTGTTCGTGCCCATCTTCGGCCTGAGACTGTATGTGTGTGTACGTGTGTTTCTGTGTGTGTGTGTATATATATATTTATATACTGTATATATATGAGATACCATGATGCCATTACTGTACTTGATAGCATTTCTCATTAAAAGCAGGTTGAGGATATTCAAAACTGTAGTTCACATAATTTCTATGAATGGAGTTTCTCTCATGCTAACTTACATTTGATCTTATGGATTTTATTTTTTGTGTACTTATTGTCGTAATTCTTACACAAATTGTCTTGTTGGTGTTTTTAATCTGTGTTCTGCTGCAAGCCGAATTTCCTCTGGCGAGACAATAAAAGTAACTGAACTTTTAAAAAATCACTTTGCTGATGTGGTTTGACATTAGCTGAGACATGTGAAGCCTTTACTGCCCCGAGATGTGTTCTTTCTGAATAGCTGTAGAGCAGATGTGCAGTGGACAGTTGTGCATGGGGGGGTTAATCTCACCTGGCCCTTTAAGCGCATGTCGTCCCAGGCCCTCAGCTCTGGTACCCTGTGTGGGAAGCCCAAACCCTTCTCAAATGGCTGTGTACCTCTGAAGTGACCTCGTAAGATCTCGGAGTGCCCCATGTCCCTCACAGGCTGAAGCAAGGCCTCCTGGGACACACGGGACTGGTCACTGTCCATAGCGTTACATACTGATGACATCATAGTGTCAATGGCCTGTTTGGATTTAGGCTGATTGGTCACCCAGGCCTGAGGGTCAGTGACAGGACTCCACCCTGGGCCTGTCTGTTCCTGCAGGTAGGAGAGGAAAGATCCACCCCCACCTCCATTTCCACCATTACCTGACCTGGAAGGAAAGAGCAGAACCCTGAGGATGATGTGCACCTCAGTCCAAGTCTGCACGACTCCTCCAGAACAATGAGCACGTGAAACTGTAGCAGGTTACTGAATTCATGTTTGTCAACGTCCCAAAATACGTGCATGTTTTCTCACATTAGAGGTTACACAGACGTTCACTGTCATGCAACTAAGAGTAATGGGATGTTTGGATTGTGGAACATGTTTATAACTGCTGGGTTGTTTGTGACTTTGCACTGTAGCCTGACGGGCAGACAGAGGTCAAACTCACCTGTCTCCATTCCGATCTGCCACACAGCTCAGACCAGGTGACTCACTCAGCCGGGCATATACCCTTTGCTGTCCTGCAACAAGAGAAAGCCCTTCCTCTGAGCCTGTTCCTCCTCCTCCCCCTCCTCCAACTCCAGTTCCACCAGTTGTACTAGTGAAAGCTGATGCCTCCGAACTTGCCTCTGACCCCTGACCATTGTTCAGACCATTAAGATTGATCCCAGCGATGGTACCCCCAAGCGAGGCTGGTGTGGCAGTGCTGAGTGAGTCAACGCCCATCTCTGAATCGTCTTCGGGCAGCTCAATGGAACCACTCAGCACACCACCCCCTCCACTGGCTGCACTGGCCTGACTGGCTGGCCGACCCAGACTTCCGTAGGGTAGCCCGAGCAGACCTTCGGAATCGTCAGCATTGCTGCACTCCAGCGAGGAGTCCTCCACAGGCACCAGGGAGGGGCTGTTGCCTGACGGCCACACCTGCACATCAGACATCTCCATAAGGGTGTCCTCCTCTGTGGTGGCAATGGGTGCACAGTCCAGACTGGAGACTTCCTGCCAGTAGGGCTCAGCGCCCAGTGGGGAGGGCAGGCTGTACTGCATGGAAGCCGGGGACAGAAGCTCTTCCTGCGTGAGCCCATAACCTGGAGCGAAACAGAAAGAGGCACACTGACACCCGGCCCCCCGCCTCGCTCCCCACCTCACCCCCACAGCACCGGGAACCTGGGAGGGGGTAAATGCCCCTGCCCAGGAGCTGGGCAACTAGGGGGGGAGTAGAGGAGGCTGAAGGGACAAATGGGAAAAGAGAGGGAGGAGAAAAAGGGGAGGGCCAAGACAATAGGAGCTGGACTAAAGGTGCAAAGAGCTAAGGACATATGAGCAAGGGCAGCTTCTAGAAGAAGGATCGTCAAGCACAATCAGCCAGTGCTGACGGTGAGAACAGCAGCGGCAGCAGCAGCAGACACAGCCAGATGGACCAAGAGACTGACGTTCAGGCCCAGCAGTGACTGATGCTGCTCTGCTGGCTGCCACCTGCAGGGAGACAGACAGGAATTACTGCCTCTGCCCCCAACCTGGGCCTGGGACACACACCCATCCAGGAGGGGGACAGTCACGCAGACACATGCCATTAATACACGCTCCCAATCTTGGTCTCATTCCAACACACTCACACGCATATATACAGTACACACACGCATATATACACACACACACGCATATATACACACACAGTCTTCTGGCATGCATTCAACCTCGCTTCAAAAAACAGGCAGGTTAATATAGTTGTCAGGCTGGATAGCATGCACGCAGGCAATCTCATTCACTCCCCACACTCAAGTTCGCTCCCATTCACTCCACGCAGCTCATTGACTCAAATTTTATTCTAGAATGCCCTTAACATGACATAGATTGAAAACATTAAAACTTATAGGATTTATGCTGAAAAATGTACAGAAGATTTTTCCTCAAAGGTGAAAGCCTCACAGTTGCTTCCTAAAATTTGAATCTGTATATTTTTATTCGTGAAATCGTGAATGAGCAAAACTGTTAGGAGGTGGACTCAGGTCACTCCTACAACGGTCTTGGAAACACAATGCAAAGTCCCACCTGGCAGAATCAAGCAAAGGAGGCCACAGCAGCAGGAACTGTTTTTTTCCTCCACCGAGGAGGTCAAGTGGTCACGGCGTGTCTTTCTGTTTGATTACATTGAGTGGATAGATGGGTGATATAACAAGGAACACTTGACTAACGTTTGAAGGTGATATGGATCCAATTATAAATATTCTGTGTTGATGTGGCCTCCTAGGCAGAGGAAAGTACTTTGTGAATGCTTTTTTTAGTTTGAGAAAATAACTGTATAGTTTTACCCTGAAAGTAGAACAAATGATCTACATTTTTATTATTTGTGTTACTCAAAAAATCCTACAATGAAGGTGAAGAGCTGAGGGGAACATCTGAATGAAAGATGATGCAATCAAAGTAAATTGTGATCGGTTCTATGGATGCAGTTGAGACGTGTTACCCAATGGTACTTTAACCAGAGGACTAAGTCAGGGAACCAGCAGGGAATACAGTAGGCAGAGAAGAGACAAAAGCAGGAGGCAGATGTGTTCATGCATAGCAGAGAGGGTGGAAGAGAGAGGGAGAGACTGGATGTGTAAACTGTATGATGATGAAAAAAACTGCAGAGGATGGAGTGTAACTCAATTCACAGTTGGCAGTATGAGTGTTGAGCACTGCTGAGAGCGCAGTAGTTATTTGTGACACCAGAAACACTTGACCTACTTTCTCTCTCGGGCTCTCAACTGCAGTAACTAATGATGAGAGAAACATTTTTTTTTTGTATAATGCTTTGATAAAAATAAAAGACCAACACAAACCAAAGCTGCAATGCTTATTGGAAATTCTTTGAAACATTTATAAATGATCATCTAGTCATAGTTTTATTTGGATAACACGTTAAGGTAGTGAGATACCCGCAGGTTCTTTTAAGGTATATATAAATAAATTGTAAAAGCAACGCAAGTAAAGGAGCATAAATAAATTCTAATTGATAGAAAATGTACGCGTCATCAACAAATTTTATTTTCAGACTTAAAAGTCTCCAATAATTTCTGATCCAATTTGAGATGGAAATTTAATATAAACATACTTTGAAATACTGTGGAAAGAAAAATACGAATACTAAGAGGGATCGATATAATGCCCTTCAAAGACCAGAGGCCACTTTATATTGAGGTGGTTGTTTTTCATCGGTAACAAAAATCTGATATTAATCTGTGTGCTCGCTCACTATCACAATCAGAATTTCTTCATTGTTATTGCACAGAGTGCACATAAAATTTGATAGCCTTTGTCATACATTATATCAGGACCTGATGTGACAACGACTGCATTATGTGCCGGTTTTTATATGCATAATGGAAATATAAGAACTTCTGTCTGCTACAGTGTGATTAACAAAATGAGCTGTCTCCTCTCTCCATATTAAAAGATGAAGAAAGTGAAATGGTCTGTGGGCAAAATGACTTGGAGTTACTGATCAACCGGACAGGAAAACAAAGAAATACAGGGGAAAAAATGATTTAAAAGTACACATAAAAGGAAATATGCTGACTTCACACAGAAAGTAGTGATAAACTGGGCACATATATGGAGAACATTAAGCACTTACAGGATAAAGACCTTAAACACAGACGCTCACATTGAAACACAGACGGACAGATAGATGAGTTCACATTTACAATGGCAACATTGAATTTAAACCTCATAAAACACCCACAAAGACAACAAAACATATTATTCACACCAAACAACCCATCAAATGAATCAAGTTTACATAGAACCAGTGACATACAAAACCACAACATTCATACATGAACAGTGCAGACACGTCTTCGTTCACAAAAAAAGGTTGGAAGCCTTTTTTTACCCCCCCAAAAGGACAGATCACAGAGGAGGAACAGAGACAGACTGTAGGGTCGTTCTCAGTGTGCATGCCATGCAGTGTCAGTTGGTCAAGCAAGTTCTTCATCTCCATCAAGCTTATTCTATTCCAGCTCCACGGCTCCGTGTTTCCATGCTAACACGGGGCGAAATGAGTGATGAGTCAGCCTCGTGCACATGCAGACAGGCAGGAAAAGAAGGGATGGGAGAGGGAGGTGAAGAAAACAGTGGGGAGAAGAGAGAGGGAGGGCAACAGGAGAGAAGAAGAATATAAAACAGGGTGATGAACACAGACAGAAACAGAAATAGAGAGCGAGGGTCACCTCCCCCCTCCCAGTGGGTGCTGAGTACACAGTCTGTGCGAGGGGAATCTGTCACAGAGCGAAACACTAAAAAGTGGGGGTTTCAAGACTACAAAGAACAAAGAAAATGCACGAATAGTCGCAAAAAAAGAAAAAAGAAAAAAGATAAAGATATGGGTCAGAGGTCAACATGAAATCGGCATGAGGTCAGAGTTCGGAGAGGAGTGAGAAGGAGGAAGAGTAGGGCGGCTAGGCTGCAGATGACATGTCCAGAGAAACACAGAGAGAGGGACAGATTCACAGGGAATGAAAACAGGGCTCCCAAAAGGACATTCAGTGCACCAACATTAGCTACAGAAACTCAAACTAGTCCTCATGCAGCCAGGCAGGAGAGAAATGATTAGAAGTGTCCTCGTACTGAAGCCTTTTAGAGTGCAGTGTGAGTGTCGGAAAGATCTAGCAATACACCTGATTAGCCCAGATATGACTGACGGAATAAATACAATCCTTGAGACGCTGTTTTTTACAAACTTAAGACAAATAGATGGAGCAAATATCCACAATAAGCTTCCTTCCACTCTTGGTTCTGCTTTTCAGTAAATTGTCTGCAGTAAAATAAACTAAGGAGGACATATAATTAGATCAGGCTATGAAGTTAAAAAAAAATCCATCGTACGTTTTATAATCTAAATGAATCCGAATTTTTTTGTCCTAATATATATTAAATATATAGTTTTTTTGGCCATTTATTTCCCTGTTAAAATGTTTATATTTGCGTAGTTTTATTTCACGGTCATCAAGGTCTCAGGACTGAGGATCTTATAGCACGTATAAATTGTAAAGATTTTGAATTTTGCACTGTATTGATAAAAAAAAAAATGACTAAAAAAAATTGAAACACTGTACTAATTATGTGTTGAATGGAACTGAATCACATTAATTGACTTTTATTATTTAATTGATCAGCTTTGGCCTCTCATCTGTCATTTTCCCCTTTAATTACAGCTTTAATTGTAACTGTATAAGTCAAAGACACTGCGCGGGTATTTGTTCAGGTCTATTGTGTCCTTTAACAGAATATTAAAGCAGGAAAGGCCTTTGGGAGGCGAGACAGATAGACAGACAAGACAGTAATCAGATTCACTGCAGCTGTGATCTGAACGTCTCCCTTTTCACTCTTTGACCCTCATGGTCATATGTTTATGCATGGTTACATCTCAGAGTGCTCCAAAAATGGAGTTGATAAGATGTAGGGTATGCATGTGTGAAGGAAACCATGAGGAAAAGGAGTAAAAGACTGAGGACCAAGAGGGCCACTTACGCTAGACTATCGATCTATACTCTGATCATGTATGACAGTGTTTTATAGACAAAACAGCACAAGTCTTGTCTCTAGAAAATGAAAAGTCAGATATGATTTTGAATATTATATTACATCATATAATATTGATTGAGTCTTTGACATGAAAGACTGGAGGCATGAAGTACACATCACAACAACATGTATAACTAGAACATTTTAGTTGTCTCTATGTGGCCTTTCGGTTGGTTAATAATCTGCTCATCTAATAAACACCTGAATATCTCACTTTAGAGCGTCTCATCACGAGGAATGAGTGCATGGAATCATTTATAACCACAGGCACCACCGAGGTTGTGGTGCAGTAGGAGTGTCCTGAGTCCCACGGATTGTCGCTATCCTGCAAAAAGTTTGTGGCAGCATTCATACAACAGCATCATGGAGGGGACGAATTTAGCAAGGGGACAACAGAGATAATTCCCACAGAAACAAACTTAACTGTGTCTTTAGAGGATTTTAGGATGGAGGAAATGTTGGGGGATTCTGGGTAAAGGAAAAGGGATTATGAGGGAAAGGGCTGCAGTGTGGGATTTGGGGAGGGAGCTTACCATTAGTCATACCAGGAGAGAGGTGGTCCTTCTCTTGTCGGCGTCTGCTGAAATCACGGCTCTGTCTCGTCGTGGTAGGCTGAGGTGGTTGGCCCTCCAACATGTTGACGATGTCCATGCGGTCGATACTCTTCAGAGCTGTGTACAAGCTCTCCACTGCAGAAACGATATAGAGAGACCCAAGCAGTTGAAACGAAAGAACATTAAAGTCATAATCAGACCACATAACCGGTGTATTCTGCCTTTCAGCGACAAACAGACGGATGCCTTGAGGTCACAAAGGTGTTTTTTTTTCCCTTCTGCATTTGTTCTTTGTGACTCCAGAATGCAGAAAGAACCAGCTACGTATATTTAGCTTGAAGCTAATGGCGACTGCTAACAACTACAACAGCGAAATAAAAAGCAAACAAAAAAGCGCAAACAGCAAAAGCGTCCATTTTACAAACTTTCAAGAACATTGTCCTGTATCCATGATTTCCTTATATTCCTTATAGGATATGCCTTATCCTTCACTGACACTTTAACTACCTTTTCCAGCAGGTGCGTTCAGTGAACCAACTTGCTGGCTACACACTGGAAGGGCTGCAGTTTGTTTGTTTTGAGCATTTGATAAAGATTGGATTGTACAGGAGAGGAATGGAGATTTTTGGGTAGTTTTGCTATTATTTGTTGGTGTCCACGGTCAACATTAGCATTGAGCTAAATATATATAGCTTGCTCTTTCTGCATTCTGGGGTCAAAAGAAATAATGCAGTGATATAAAAACATCTTCTTGTGAGTAGTTTAAAGGAGAAATACACATTTTTGGCAAAGTATTACTTTATTTAACAGTAATCTCTTATCATACTAACTCTTTGCCCTTTTGCCCTCGCGGGTAGCCCACAGGTTGAGCAGCGCTGAGCTCTGCTCCAGCAGCGAGTTTGGATTCTCCACACGGATCTTATTGATGTCATCCACGCTGAGCTGAAGCTCGCGAGCCAACTCTGAAGAAAACGAGGGAAGATCACGTAAGTGAGAGAGACACTGAAACCATTTTGCCTGAGTCATGCTGTTAGAGTGAACACTGCATGTATGTGGCATCACAGCAGCTCTACCCACAGAAGAGAGATTATATTATCAAATCCTACTCTTGGAGAGGAAACTGAAAAAATAATTAGCTTCACTGGCTGGTTGCCATGTTATAACTTTGTTTAATCAACAGAGTTAGGCAAGCTTGTCAGACACATGGTAAACATGGTGGGTTTACAGCCCCAGGAACATAGCCAGTCCATTCTGATTCACTTACCGGCCCAGCTCAGACCCAACTGTTCTGCAATCACAGCCATCTTAAGCTCTGTCCTCTCCATGGCACTCATCGATGCTGCGGACATGAAACCACAGCTCACTTAAACGTAAAATTGAGTCTGTATTGAAATACTGCTGCAGAAAAAGGAGCTTGTGATTATACATGTTATAAAAATAATTATGCACATTCCTTCATTGCAAGAAAATAATATGATGTGTTATTTTCAGATAAGAAAGAGATCCATACCCATGGCGGGCTCATTCAGGGCACTGTATCTTTCTCTTAAGGCCAAAGGGGTCAGGGTTCGTCTCCGGTCTTCACTTCCAACAATCTATGATAGTGAAAACAGCAGTGATGTTGAACATCTTCACAAAAGACATATTTTGGTCAAATGCAAGATCACTTGAAGAATTTACCTTAATGCATGGAGGCATGGTAATGTTGAGGTTACAGAGCACATGCTGGCTGTCTTCATACTTAGTGGACTTGCGCAGGAAAGACAGGAATCCAGCGGGCTCTTTACTGCTGTCCCTCACCTTGGACACAAACATGACATCAGACGCATGTGGAGCAATCGTTGGATCCATAAAATAAAAACCTGAAGATTGACTTGTAAGAGGAAGCTGCATGGCAATACCTTAACAGAGACAGGAAGTCTATTGTCCCTGAAGGCCTGGAAGCTGAAGCAGCGGGGCTGCTGGGTGGCCTTTCGCACTGGCACAAGATTCCCCGAACACTCCAGGTGAAGAGGCATTCCTTCCATCACCTGTAAGAGGTGACACCAACAGGAGCTAGAGAGAAAGGAAGACACTGCAGGTGCATGGATTCTACCGCGACCTCGTCTCTGAACTGACCTCTATGTCTCTGCTGCGGGCCACCTCCGTGAAGTTCTCATGCTGCTCCAGAGTTTTATCCATCTTGTCGTCTGTCATGCAGTAACAGCGCAGGCGGCCCTCACGTAACTCATTCATCTTAGCAAACACCACAAACTTGGCCATGTAGGGTACAGCTGACAGCTCTCTGTAGAGCAGGTTGGCAAAGGAGACGGCCTCGGCTGTCCGAGGACAGTCCGCCAGCCAGAATCTGAGAAGAGACAATAACATGTTATTATGGTGTTATCTATATAGATCTATTCACTCTGGACAATAATTTCAGCTGCCAAACACTCCACATGCCAGATGAACTTACCGTGCTGACACGTTGGTTGTAAAACTGGCACAGTCATTGGCATAGATGAGCTTGGTGGTGCCAGTTATGTCCTCCCATTGTGCTGGGGCTGTACCACCTGGGAATCAGATGAGGACAGGTCAAAGGTCATTATGAGTGATTACACAAAATAAACCCAATTCTTTTTCATCCAACTATGGCACCGATGTCTTTCAATATTTGCAAGTCAGCAATCTTGCCCCATAAACCTTTCCTCACTGTGGAAGGAGAAATGACTGCTCCCATCGAAACACGCACTCACGCACACTTACTCACCCACCCACACAACTCCCAGTCGTGGCATGCAGTACCTATGACGGAGCAAAGCAGGCGCAGGCTGGTGGTGTCGCCCTCCCCAGAGTCTCGGGGGCTCTCCCTCCAGGATGGCGGCAGGGGTATACGCAGCCCGATGGGTCGGTGAAATTTGCGCCGCCGAGGCTCCACCGTCACCACAGGGCTAAAGTTTGCCTGGTTACCAAGCAGCTTTGCAACCAGCTCATCTGGAACTGGCTGAGCCTGAGGTCAGTGAGGGAGAGGTGGTACATAACGGGTACAGATTTGATGATGTGGAAGAAGAAGGGCGATACGACATGACAGACATGTACGTGCAACCAGAGGTTTAAAAAGATAGGAAAAGAGAGTAGGTGGAAGAAAAAGACCATGGGAAGATCATGATGGGGGCAGGAATGACGGGAAGAGATAAAAGAAAGGAAACCAAAAAAGGGGGAAAATTAAAGACGAAGAGAAAAAGAGAGCAGTGATTATAATACCTGATGGTGTAAATAATACATTGAACAAAATAACACAAATCAGTTGCAAGACTTAAATAATTTTATTGTAAAATGTAACAATATGTGTTAACATGGAGCTACAAAACTGATATTAAAATAAAAAGGCACTGATTTTGAAACAAAGCTGTTCATCACAATATTACAGCAACATTTCAGTTAAAGGCGTGTTACTGAAAATAATAAACATAAGGCTGTAAAAGAAAATAACTAAAGTTATAGAACTATATTTCATTCATGTATTAATTCCACTAATTTACAAGTTACTTTATGTGTGGTAGTGTCTACAACTAAATTTACATTCATTCCAGTGTCTAAAGGACAGCAGGAGGAGGTCCAGTTATTCTCTGTCTACATTTTGATTTGGTTTACTGAAATATATTCTGACATTTAAACTGGAAATCTCAATCTGATGAGTAAACAGCATTAGTTACTGTCTAACACATTCCTAAATATTTCAGAACTAGAAGTTCTAAAGATTTGTAAAAGAAAAGAAAAGAAAACAAAAAGGGCATTACTGCAAATGGAGTATTGAACTATAAACCCTGTCAGGAGAAACAACTCGCTTCTCTCTGCAAAACTGACTGTTTACACTGGTTATATTGAACCTGACGAAATACAGTCAAAACCCTGTGACCTCAACTTAGCAAATCTGGGAACATGGTGCACATTTATATAACTGACAAAAATAGTTGCAAAGAAATGATTGGGTTTCTAAATCCAAATCATTTTCATGTGATTGGATGTCCAATCTTATCCAAGTGACTTTAATAAACATGCGTTGTCTGACAATTAAAATGTGAAATTTTAATGGGTTCTTAAAACAGTATAAAGGAATTTGAAAGTTCTGGAAACTGAAATTAGTGCCTACATGAATGAACCTTACAGACTGATGACTGGAGTGTTGCTTTCAGAGACTCTGCTCAGGTTAAAAATCAAATTCTCTGATTTAGATTTTACAGCTAGTTGGGTTCAGCGCCCAATGAACAGCTCAGAGGGGGGGAACATGCTTGAATTCTCCTCAAAAACATCCTCATAGCAATTTTCCCAGACTTTCATGATGCCAGACCACAGGAGAAGAATAACTATAAATCATTCTTTCTCCAGACAAACCGTAAAGCAGAGCATTATCAAAAGGAAATAAATGTTCCACACAAGTATTGTTCAACTAATTGTATCTCAAATTCATGCGTTACAGATACATTAGTGAGACATCAAGGACGATAAAAACAACAACAACTGAGCACTGACTCGTGAGCAGACTGTGGTTGAATAAAGGTGCCAGGTGCATGCAATGTGTGAAAACAGCCCACCAAAAATGTGAAAAGCAACAGAAAGCCAACACAAAGGGCTGACATGATCAGGTCGTTCTGAGATCAATCCAAATACATTCAACATGCTCTTGTTCAGGCAACACAGGCATTAACGATTCTGTCTTTCTTCTCCTTCCATCTCCTCATCGTCCCATCTCACCTGCAGCCCCAGACGCACTCGTTTGGTGACTGCCGTCTCAGGAAACGTGGCTTGGACCATCGGCACCAGCTTACTTGTCAGTGACCCTCCCTCTGGACCAATCAGGTCACTCTCTTGCTGAACTCGAGACACAACAGCAAAATAAAGGGGGAAGTCGGTAGAGATGATGCGGCGGATTCGTTTCTTCCCAAGTTCCTCTTGACTCTCCAAGTCTGTGGAGAGAATAAAAGGTTAAATTCAAATAAATGTCAGACTGGTCAGGCAAACACAATCATGACAGTCTCACCTTCATCCATCCCATTGAGAATCGTCTCCAAAACCTCATCGCCATAGCGATTGCGGTGTTCCTTCCAAACAGAGCCATTCTCACTCCTCAGAACCACAAGCTCACGATCACCCCGGCCCAGAGCAGCAAAGTGAGGGATCTCTACAATCACTGGCCTGCCACACGGGAAGCAAGCAAATACACAGAAACAAATGTAAATCAGCAAAATTATCTTGTACCACTTCAACAAAGGTATTTGCCAAATTTACATTTAACAAAAGGTATATGTGCCCCTTTTTGTTCCTGAGAAGTGTTTTCAAAAATGATGATATAACAGTGATGTGACCTTTGACAGTTTGGATATAAAATGTCATTCCTCATTATCCCCCGCTGGACATCTGCGTGATATTTTGTCATAATAATTATGTATATTCCAGAGCTTTGCACAAAAGTATGTTACGTTACATTACAGTGACCTTTGACCTCCAAAGTCTATTCTGTTCATCCTTGAGATCAAAATTAGAAAAACAGGTGTACAACCCCCCCCCCAACATAAAGCTGGTACATCAGGATTTATTTCAGGCAAAGAATTCACGGAAACTGTAAATCCCGATAAAACATCAATAAATGTTTTCTTCATTTAACGGAATTGAAATGATAGATAATCAAATGGGACTATTTCCTGAAGAGCAAAGAAACGACGGTGGCAGTGACCTCCTTACCCCAGAAACTGCATGCCGGCTGGACCCAGGGAGATGATCCTGCTGGCTAGCCCCTCTCCCTCCACCAATGGAGGGGGGCTGGTCAGCTTCTGTGGCTTCACCAGGCGGCAGGTGATGCGGGTGGGGGCTGCACAAGTCCTTGGAGGTATGATGACACGGAGGCCATTATGCCTGCTACCTCGCATCGAGCCGCCCCGAGCATCCACCATAAAACTGACCAGAAACCTGCCATTGGACATGGAAACTATTATCATCTGTCTGTCCAGATATAAATCAGATTAAATTCTTTCTTCAGCATCATCGGCATGCTGACCCTGTGTGTATGGGGCTGGCGACTGGGCTGACGTTGTCCGACGTTTCAGTCGCTGGACTGCTGGGAATCAGAGAGTCCTCATCATATTCCTTCATTAGTGGAAGTGGAGTGTGTTGCTGCAAGAGGACAGACAAACTGTTGGTGACATGTTAAAATAATTTTGCAACCTTTTTGGAATGTATTCCTTAAAAGTCTTTTTTTTTTGCTGTCACACCTAAATGAAACCACTAAATTTGGAAGTAAATTACTTCAAAAAAACTGATATTTGAAATTTATTTTTCTGAGCTGAAGAGAGGCTGTAGTAATTTGCGGTGAGCCAATCATGCTACATTGCACACTACCTGCTCTATCTCATGTTCTTTCAGGATGACGGTCTCTGGAGACACACGGGGAATCCTGGGAATGGCTGGCGAGTACGTTCTGTTGTACAACAGGAGAAAAACACATCAGACAATGGTTGTGTCTCTATATCTCAGCTCCTCCCCAGTGCTCCCCCCTGGTGTTTGGGTGAGTGTCTATGGTGCATCTCCCTCTATCCAGCAATTAGCTTGTGGCTACCAGCTTGGCTCTCTCCCCTGCCCCCCTTACGCTGTGCCCAGCCCTCTCTCGTACTCCAGTGATTTCTTGGGGGAGAGGAAATCGTCATCATGGTCTTTCATGTCATCCATCTTCATGTACCTGGCCCCTTCTGTCCCCAAGAGCTCCTCTCCTTCAGAGAACAACATGCCAAAGAGAGCGAACAGACCGAGGTCAGGTTGGTGAAACAGCAAAAGGGAAAGAGAGAAAGAAAAGATGTTAATCCGCAGTTGAAAGGGGTTAGAAAACATGATAGTCCAGGATTTTGGAGATGGCTCTGTGGGTGTTAGGTGGGATGAGGCGTGGCTTAGCTCAGTACACTGAACTTTTTTCTGCGGCCACAATCATAGAAACTATCAAGAAACAAGCTGTGAGGACAGAAACAATAAAGAAGGTAACCGTTATCATGAGCTCAATACCTTTGATTCAGATCATTCAAAACTCAGACAAAAACATCATGGATCTGCTCCGAGGAGAGAAAGCATCAAGGTAATCTCAAAGCTTTTCTTCAGTAAATAAACAGTTATTGATACAACGGTTTCAGACTTTATGCATGAGGAGGTTTGGTCTAAAAAAAACGCCAAGAAATAAATACAGAGACAACTGGAGGGCACTCAGTGAGCAAACCTCTGCCAAGGCAGCCTCAGCCAAACCTGATGTAAAGAAAAAAAAAGAAGCCATTTTTCGCTATAATAAATGGATCTGTTACAAGATTGAATGGGTTCCTCCTTGGCCCATGCTACACCCCTCCAACAGGGATAGTGAAAATCAGCCTGATAGTTTTTACGTAATCCTGGTAACAGACAGATGAACGACACAGATCACATGACCTCCTTGGCGGAGGTAATCAGAAGAGCAGCCAACTACAACACACATGGCAGCAGAGTGTGAGGTCTTCATGTGAGCAGAGGCGTGTTTTGGTTACCTACCCCACCAAACTGTGTGATAATTTCTGGCCATTCACAGGCAACAAAAATAAGTCCCTGTGAGTCCCTGTGTGAGTGCCCGTTTGCAGTCCAGAGCCAAAGTGATGTTGTTGTCACTATGTTGGACTCTGTACGCCTCAAAGTCAAAGTCAGCTAAGGTTGTGGATCTTGACGGTCTTGAGTACTGTGTGTGTGCTCCCACGTTGTGTAGGCGGTGAGTGTTTGTGTGTTTTATCGTTTCATTTAGGTGATACATCTCTAGTATAAGCAGCTCAGCTATTTTTTAATACTCACAGCGACAATGATAATCCGTCAGATTATCAGGGGCCTAAAAATATCAGGAAGTCACTTCCTGTGACATTGTTGTAAAGCGATGCTCTAAACTCAGGTATTAGCGAATTACACTTGCAATGACAGTTTTTAAGGCCACTTCATCACTTAAGGCATCAGGAATAAGCTGATAGTCGTCTATTTACACATCCACAGGACATGGAGCAGCATCGGCTTTAACCCACAGTCAGGTTTCTGCCTCCCTAATCAATCCAGGTGCAAAATTTTAGCTATGATTCTGGTCACTATCAATTCCAACACAAAGTTCTGCTGCTAAATACTATAATGATCATCAGATAGTCACTAATATTCTCTGTCTGTACTTCGGTGCATGCGGCGTTTTGAGTTTTGGGTTGTTGTTTTTTTTTTAATACTGAAAACTGCTGCGAGGTGAGGATGAAAATAACACAGTGAAAGTGGTGCAAGTGAAACAATACAGGGATGTTGTAGGCTGAAAACAAAGCCGAACTGAGAGATGCTATAAAGCTCAGTAAATGTGAGGGGAACTGGAGTCAGGTTATAGTTCTTGGTGATTCACCATATCGGGTCAGCTCTCCAGTGAATGATCCAAATATATCATGTAAGTATTTTAAGGTTTTATTTTTCTTATTCAAAACTCCGTTCTCTTGCATCTCCAGACCCCAAAAACTACCAGCTAACACACACAAGGTAGGAGCAGACTGACATAGCAACATAAATAAGTGTCGACGCACACCAAACTCAACTCCATTGTGAACGGCTACGTTTACATGAATAACAACAGGCCTGTGTGTGGTTATTTGGAGTGTTAGTGACAGTGTTACTGAAGCCGCCACACGTAAAGGTTAAACACATGGGTGCTATGGGTGCATGCCGATGAGATACCAGAGCCACCATCACAGTGAGCACCACTACAGAGGGGAAAGAGAGATAAAGATGGAGCTTGAAATGGAGCCACACACTTGAATGCCGCACAAAGAGATAAAGAGACATTCATACCTAACGTTAGCTGTGCAATTCCTAGAAAAGGGCAAAAGGTAAGAAAAGGATATATGTGTGAGCAGTTCAAACTATGTCAGGCTTGTAAATATTAGATTACAGCCACACTGCACTTTTCTTTCCCTTGCCTGGATGTGGTTAATAAGGATTTTAGTGCTCTACCTTCATCCTCAGACACGTCCAGAATCTCATCCACTGTTTCTGGGAAACTCATGCGATGTTTCTCTGTGGTGGTCTGCACGGCAAAGAAGGAACAGGAACAAACAAGAAGACCATTTTCAATGGAATTTCCATATTTATCAAGTCTGCATAATGCCATTTCTGTATCCTGAGGGCATAGCTGAATTTGTGAACTTCTCACCATAGAAACCGTCTCCTCAGTGACAAGCTTTAGGACGTCGATCACAGAAATGTAGCCAAGTCTCTTAGCAATGGCGAGTGCTGACGTACCATTCTAACAGAAAGAGAAGCAGATTGATTAGATCACGCAAAAATGCATCTTTATTGCAGAGTTTTGTGGAGAATAATCCTGCTCACCGTGGTGGTTTCATTGGGCTGAGCTCCGTGCTTCAGTAAGAGTGTTACAATGTCTGTGTGTCCCTGCTGGGCGGCCTGGTGCAGAGGAGTGTAACCCAGCTGGGACAAAGAGAGAGGGAGGGAGACGTCAATATGACTGTCAGTCCTTCTTTATACAGGAATGACACCAAAACTACATGTAAATAATGCATCTCTTGAATTATGCAGTGAGCCTTTACATGCAGAGAAAAAACTTTGAGTTAGAAAACTTACATTTGACTAAAACTCAGGAACATTAATAAGCTATTAACAAGAGTAAGATGAAGAAACGGACTGGCCAGCTCTGGCTTCTCAAATATCAATGTGTGGTTTTCATTTTCCTCGTAAAGATGTCAAACTGTTTGTTAATTAACCCTTAATTACACAAATCATTTGACTAGATCAGCCTAAACACCAGGAACTTGTGACGGAAAGGTTTTTATCTCATCCTAATATTCAAATGTAATTAAAAATAGCTAATTTTTCCCCCTCCCTTCATCAAACCTTATAGTAAACAATCTGCATTTTTAGCAAGTACACTACTTTTAAACTAAACAAGCCTTTGGAATGAGGAGCGAATCATTTTCTCTCCGTTTCCTCCCACCCTCTCACATGTGCCAAAAAACCTCTACATAAAGCACTGAATCAAAGACTCATTTGGAAATGAAATACAGCTGTTCCCTCAGGCTAAAAGAATTGCACTTTAGGGACATAGCACACTCTCATCCCTATAAATTTCACAGTGAAAAGGCTCCTTGTAAAAGCTGAAGGACCCTGATAGGATGTTGCCATCGGTACTATGCTTGTATTGTTCTGTTGCAGTTTATTTCATAACCAGGGGGAGGCACTCACCCGTGTTTTGCTGTTGACATTGGCTTGTTGCTGCAGGAGGAACTTCACCATCTTGATGTTGCCATAGTGACACGCTACATGGAGCGGGGTGTAGCCCATCTGAAAGGAAAAGAGGAAAAATAGTAATAAGTTAATGGTAATAGTAAAGTCTTACCCTGGCAGCCAGGTTCCATCAGGTTATGTCACTGTTGAGATGATTTTTGAATTTAACTATGAGATGTCATAATTCATATTATTCTGGCTAAACATTGCTTATTGTGAATTTGAACCACAATCCTTATTTATTTACTCATAAATGATGACACTACTTTTGTGTCTGGGATGGGAACATTTTAAAATAATAGTGTCAATAACCTCCATTACATAAAAGTCCCAGTACAAGATTGTGTCAAGACTTTGACATTCTTCAAGGCAGCTGCTGTTTTGGGAAATAATCTATGATTTCACAGAAATATTAAATCATATGAAGGATTATTTGTGATAATCTGATGCAACTCCAAGTCAAATTATTGTTGTAGAGTGGCTCTGCTCTGGAGTTCCAAGAGCTGACCCCCATGAGGACTGGCCATCTATTGATGGAAACTTAACCCTCTGCTATGAGCTCACCCGGCTATTTATGTTAAAGCACTTGATGCTATCTGCCGCCGTAGTTTCTGCTCAGATTAGGCTCTGATAACCCTGACAACACTTCCTGATGAAACCCTTTCAACCAATATAGGTCAGTATTGTTTTTCTCAGCCATGAGACTGAAAAATCCTTACCCGTGTGGCAGCATAGACAGAAGCTCCTTGCTTCACCAAGATATCGGCAATTCCAACGTGTCCTTCCTGTGCCACCAGATGGAGCGGAGTCAGTCCACTCTGGAGGAAAAACGAGCCAAAAGACAAAGGTCAAATACGCAACACAAACCACAGAACAAATATTCCTCATTTACATGAAGGAGATACAAAGCCTGCCAAAATCATTTGCATCGTTCTTGCCTTATTGCCAAGGTTGACATTGGCCTGTTTGGCGATGAGCAGGGAGACCATGTCAGGCCTTCCCTCCTGTGAGGCCAGGTGGAGAGGTGTAACTCCCTGTAGTGACTCAGCATTGGCTGAAGCTCCGTACTGCAACAGGCTGTTAGCCACCTCCACCTGGTTCTGCTTGGATGCAATGTGGAGGGCAGTGTAGCCGTTCTGGAGAACAGATATCAACCAAGGTCATAAAAATGAGCCTTTGAATTGTGATTACGTGCACATGTATGAATCTCTTACCCTGGCTGCACTGTGTGGCGACCCTCCCTTGCTGACAAGCAGGTTAACAACGTCCAGGTTGTTGTGATGTACAGCAACATGAAGCGGAGTCAGACCGTTCTGTGAAATAAGATGTGTGTCAGGAATCAAGGGGATGATTTATGTTGAATCTCCGTTCCGTGCTATCACGTCCTTCATGTTTTCTCACCTTGCCAGCAGCATTAGGATTAGCTCCTCTCTCTAACAACAGCTCTGCAACATCCACTTTGCCGTACTTGGAGGCCACATGGAGAGGAGTGAAGCCTTTCTACAGAGGCACCAACAAGAGACACAATAGTAGCTTGAGTTTGGAAGAAAGTGACTGCTGATGCAACATTGCTATAGATACATAGAACAGATAAAAGGTCAGGCTGTACTTTGGTCATCTTGGTCTGCTGTGCCTCCATGTCCAACAGGATGCGTACGGTTTGAACATGACCCTCCCGGGCAGCGATGTGTAGAGGCGTGTGCCCTGCTGTGGTAGTGGAGTTTGGTTTGGCTTTATGCTCCAGCAACAGCTTCACAAGTTCCTTGTGGCCCATTCGAGCAGCACAATGCAAAGGTGTTTGGTCGTCCTGGTAATGTGAAGATCAAATTGCACACATCACGTACAATCACATTATTACACTACTAAAGTAAGGCTTTTTTTCATTTATCATATGTCTCATTTGAGAAAGGGAATTGCTTATTGCTTTTGCATCTCTACCTTGGCCTTGGCATCCACTGGTGCTCCATTCTGCAGTAAAAACTCAGCCACCTCATAGTGTCCTGCCCGAGATGCCATATGTAGAGGAGTCTCTACTTTCTGTTCACACACAAAGAAAAACCACCCACTCAGATTTGTCATTTCTACGAAAAAAAACAACCAAAAACAAAACAAAAAAAAACACGACAGCAGAAGTAATCTGATTTCAAGACACAAACTCACCACATTAGATGCACTGGGGGAAGCTCCTTTCTGCAGCAGGATCTTAACAATGTTGAGGTGACCCATGAATGATGCCACATGCAAGGGGGTCAAGCCAGACTATTCAAAAAAGATCGACATAAAAGACTTTTTTTAATCTTTTATAGTTCATAAAAAAATCACATATGTATGTATGGAATACAGATTCCAGGTCATTTTATATAATTTTGCCTCCTCACCTCAGTCACAGCCTCTAACGATGCTGAGTGTTTCAACAGGAGATCCATCACTCGCATGTGATTCTTTTTACAAGCAATATGCAAAGGGGTAAAACCATTCTGGAAAAAGAAGAAAAACACACTGTCACCACAAAGACGAAAACCAACACTGGTTTTGAGAGACTAATAAGTTTCATTTGTGTGTTCATCACTGACCAGTGCCCTTGAGTTGGGTTTGGCACCTTTGTCCAGCAGGACTTTGGCCATGCGGTGATGGCCACAGTGTGCTGCCACATGCAGAGGCGTAAGGTGGTCCAGTGTGATGTCATCAATCTCGGCGTTGTACTGTAGAAGCTGCTTGACGCAATCCATGTGGTCGCCCTGTGCTGCCATGTGGATCGGAGACAGGCCATTCTAGAAGACAGAATCATGTTGACGACCTCGTCTTTGGCAACACAGAAACAAAACTGTTGTTTCTGCTAGTCAGGAAAATTGTTCAGTTGTATTTCAGGTTTTAGATCAGAAAATAACCTCAGACCTGATAAGCGCTCTAAAAGAAATGCTGTATTTCTTAAAAGAAGAGTGATGAGCTTTCTTAACTTGTTTCCTGGTAGATTACCTTGGTCTTTGCCTGGATGGGGGCTCCGTGGTCCAGCAGAATCTCAATAATCCTGACGTGACCATTTCTTGCTGCACAGTGCAGAGGAGTCAGTTCATCCTGGACACAGAGAACAAAGTGATTTAGTAAATGTCCAAAGACAGCAAGAGAATCAAAGAATTGGAGGAAATGGATGTTTTGCTTCACCTTGGTTTTGGCGTCTATCTGTGCCCCTCTATCCAGGAGCAGCCGGACCATAATCACATTCCCTCGTCTTGATGCAATGTGCAGTGGAGTGATGCCGTTCTGCAGAGGGACACTGATGCTCTCAGACACACAGACAAAGGCATGAGAAAGCAATGATGGGAGATTAACCCTCTCTCATCATTCCCTACCTTTGGGGTGAAGTTGACGTTGGCTCCTCTGTTGAGGAGCAGTTGCGCTACATTCAAGTTTTCATAGTGTGCAGCAATGTGGAGGGGTGTGAATCCCGTCTGCAGGGGCACGTCAGAGAGAAAGGTAACTGTCAGTTTTGTAACCACACACACACACACACAGTCATAGCAGTTAATTTAAATGTGCGCATCAACACATACCTTGCTGAGTACGTCAGGGTTTGGGTCGTTTTGCAGAAGCACTGCGGCTGTGCGTGTGTCGTCATTGCGTGCTGCAATATGCAGCGCAGGAAGGCGGACCTTTCCCTTGGTGCCGTAGTTGATGAGCAGGGCTACAACGTTTTCATGACCCTGCTGAAGAGCCACGGCCAGAGGAGTAAATCCATCCTGCAGAAAACAGGGGAGAGTTAGATTACAGGTATACTCATAAAGACAAAATTAGAGAGATGGAAGGAGAAAAGCTTATGAGAATGAAACACAGCGGAAGGACAGCAAGTCTGGATCAGCATGATAGGATTGAGGAATTTAGGAGATTACTGATCGAAAAACATCTCTTGTTCTTTGGTACCTCAGTTGGAATGCTCTGATTGGCTCCATTCTCCAGAAGAAACTTCACAACCTCTAGATGGTTTTCTTGTGCAGCCATGTAGAGTGGAGTGAAACCCTTCTGTCTCAGGAAGACGCACAACAGACAAACGCACGCATCCAGCAGCAGCGGAGCCACAGGCAACCGAAGCAACAAGAAGATAATTACAGATGCACGCACAAAGGATGTACACAGAAAAAAAGCACCAACACACAGAAATATAGGAACAGAGACACATGTGAACATTGCTAATTGTTAATACAATGGTTCCAAGATAACATGTTCATAACTGAGGAGAATCCTCAGTGATTTGAGCTGGGAGGAGCAGCGCTGGGACAGAGTCTCACCTGGGACTGAGCGTTGACATTGGCCCCGTAGTTAACCAGCTCTGTGACCACCTGCTCCTGCCCTGCCAGGGCTGCAATGTGCAGGGCAGTGTTGCCTTTCTGTGTAAACACAGATACGCAGGAGAGAGTACACAATGAGCACCAGCAAAAATAATATGAGAAATCCCTCATCAAAAAAATGCGTTGAGTCCCTACACGCGTGGACAGTTTGCTCATTCTGTATACTGACATTACACAGGTTTAGATTAATAATGGGGTTTTTTTTCGCGTTGACCAGATTCATCTCAAATTTGGTTTAAATGCATTAAGACCTTGGTGATGGTCTACTGTGACAGCTGACTTTTCCTTAAATCGTGTTACTGAGGTGATGCGGCTAATTTTAGTATTTTACCATAGAAGCTGGAACTGTAAGAACTGGACTCCACATGGTCAGATATTTTCCAAATTTTACGCATTGGATCAGCGTCTACCACTGCCTAATGATAACAGGGTGTACACCCATTCAATAAAGCAAAAAACTGTTGTTTATTGTGTTTGTTTTAGTGATTTTGTCTTGGTACATTCCCTCTGAGGTAAGACAGTCTTGGTCTTGAGATGTAACAATTTATATTTCTTCAGTAAAGATATTAAAGGTGAATACGTGAACCAGCTATGAAAACTACAAAGTGATTTCCTGATGTAGGCTGCTGGGTGTGCTACCTTTGTAGTGGTCTCCAGTACGATTCCATTGTGCAGTAGTTCCAGCACCATTTTAACGTGGCCTTCTTTCGAGGCCAGATGCAGCCCGTTGAGCCCATTCTGAGTGAGAGAGCAGAACAGACCTCATACTGAAGGGTCCTCTAAAGCCTTTTCACACAAATATTCCCTCATCTAAAAGAAATAATCACATCTACACACAAACACATATGCCATGCCAACTGACATCTACGAGGGTTTGTTATCACAGTAACTGAAGCATCACAAACCATTGCAGGCAGATACTTACACTGGACACCACGCATGCAGACTCTTAGAATCAAAGTGGTCATTAGCAGAAATAATGTCAACAGGGATGAAAATCAAAATGTACACATTTTCATTTGATTAATAATGGTGTGAGGAGGGGGCAGCAAGGCGGAGGAGGGGAAGGAGGACGGGAGGGGGATGGCAGGCCGCTGGTCTCATGGCTGGGAAGAATACGAGCCGTGTGGGATAGGTCTGACCTCACACAGCCTTCCTTCAGCCGCACAGGACATGTGAGGTTGGACCTTTCCCACACCACTGATATTATTCCTCTGAGTGGGGAGACCACAGCACACCATCACTCTACTGCAAACAGAGGAGAACAAGGAGGCGATGAGGGAGGGGAAAAAAAGCAAGAACCAAAAAAAAGAGGGGGGGAGAGGGAGAGAGAGAGAGCGAGAGAGAGGGCAAATAAAAAAAAAACAGCACACAAGCAGGAGGAGAAGGGGTAGTGGAGAAGTTGTTAGGGTTGAGAGTGAAGGCAGAGGAAGGAGCGAGGCATTGTGCTGGTGAATGAGCCGTGGCTGTCCACTCGGGCAAGGAGACAGAGACACAGCTGCCACAGTCAGACCCACATATCAGACTGCACAAACACCATCGGTACAAACAGTCACACCAGAACCACAATGTTTAAGTCACAATCTACAACTTTTTCTTATAATAATATTGTGCGCCAATTAACTCTTATGACACTGTACAAATTTTGATGTGGGAGAGATGGAACAGTTAATTATTCACCTAAAAAAAAAAAAGAAATTAGAAACTACTTTGATTATAATTTCAGCCATTTTTGATCAAATCGGGCTCTGAAATGTAGTTTCTCTGATAACTAATTAAACATTTGCTTTTTTATCCAGCTACAGGGATGGAACAAATCCATGCACCTGGACGACGCCAGTCAATAGCAAACAAGAATGGTGTAGATGAAACTTTAACACAATTAACACCAAACAATGAAGATAACAGAATTTCAAATGATGAGTGAATAGAAGAATGAAATGCTTCTCTAGAGATTTTAGCAAGTCAGCAGCTCTAAACTCATAAACATTCTCTGCATGTAGTGATATTTGTAATCCATGGGGTGTCTCTCTTCATCACCATGGGGGGATTTGCCAATAATGGCAGAGTCACTTTACAAGTCTACAATTGTTGTTATGTGGAGTGCGTTATGAGGCCGGTGAATAGGCCTCATAGAAATCCTGACAGATGCATTACCAGCAGTGATTAAATAATGTTGAGGACAAAATACGTGAATGGAAAGGAAACCATGGCTAAGTTAGATTAATGAGCTGCAGGAATCTCAAACACACACATACAGTTTCTGGCCAAGTTTTAGTAGCCTGAGGGCAGCAGTCCGAGCCCAGTAAAGCCGCCTTTTCCTGGACACTCTGGGAACAACCGTCAGAGTTAAGGATGCAGGATGGAAGAGATGGGGTGCAGGAGAAACCCTCGCCCCACTTAATTCCCTCCCAGGAGACCCTGTAAACTCTACCTGCCACCTTCAGCCACTGATTAACGGTCTACATGAGCATGCGAGTGCACAGGCAGACAAACAGGCACACAACAGCACGGTGATCAACTCAGACACATCGTGCACACAAGGCACATTTCAGTTCAAGTATACACACAACAAATTGCATACAAGGACAATATTTGAGCAGAATATAATGCAAATTAATCATTATATATTAAATTGAACCACACATTTGCTATAAATTTATTATACCATCCATTTTTGATGTAAGCAGATATAAAAGTACAGCTCCTTTCTTTAATTCATACCATGTGACTACTTTATTTCAAATATTTCAACTCAGTCATTTTCATTGAAAACTTAATGTTCATCATTTTTATCTTTGGATCTTTTCTGGACCAAATCATGAATATTGGATCATTGCTGGATCATCTCATTGCATTATAAATGCCATTAGCTCAAATGTTCTACACCCCCCCCCCCCATCCATATATTGCTGGAATATATTTTTATTTAATCAGTTAGAAGGCTGAGATGGAGAATACATCAGTGTTCAACTGTAGGCCACCAGCAGCACACAAATATCCCAGTATATGAAGTATAACTGAGAGAAGTTCAGCAGAAAACCAAAAACTCCAATAGGAAGGTATGTACATAAAAGCATTTGTATTTGTTGAGCTTGTGAGTCTTTTAATCTATTCAAACAATGCAGCTCTCTCACCTGATTGGCTGTATTTATATCTATGCCATTCTTGATATGTTCCAAAGCCTTGTCCAGGTTGCCAGAGCGGGCAGCTCGGAGAAAACTGTTACCAGCATCTGCCTGCAAGCAAAACAGAAAAAGGGAAAGAGAGGGGGACACCAGGGGTGAGAAAAAAGGTGAGACATGTGAAGAAGAGGAATAGAGAGGGAAAATGGAGAGAGAGAGAGAGAGAGAGACACACACACAATTTGGTTATTTTTCTTTTTAGAGAAGCCATTTGAAGGACGGATGAGGATGACAGTCATCCATCAGTTTCCCTCTCATTTCATTCCTCCCCTGAGGTTTTGGACAGTGCAGTTTGAGAACTTGAAATGTGCAGAGAGAGTGATGCAGGTGACTGGAGAACACAGACTCCCCTCTGAGGTCTCCTAGTCCCCCATCATTGAACTGCAGGTGTTTCTGATGCTCTCAGTGCAGGTAATAAGGTAAGTGTGATAGCAATGAGTCTTCTGTTCCCAGTTGTCTCTTTGTCTGTGTTTACGTGTGTTGAACGAGAGAGAAAGAGAGAGCGCGTGTGAGAGAGAGAGACAAGGTGGAGGGGAAAGAAAGAATGAGGCTGAGTCCTGGCTCACGGGCCGACACATGGCACGTCTAGTGGTTTTGTCTGTGTTTTGTTTGCGTCTGTGAGCTCCTTGCCCCCCCCCCCCCCCCAGGCAGGCAGGCAGGCAGGCGGGCAGGCAGGGGTGCTGCTGAAACAGGATCACTCATGCGGCACAGGAGGGGAAGCGGGAGTGACCAAGGGAGAACCACAGGGAGATATTCGACTGCGGCAAACCCTGCACCTTCTCATTTCATTTGCATAATCTCCTCTCGCCTCATGCTCATCCCCACCCCACATCATCCTCTCTTCAGCTATCTCATCATGCTGGTCGGAAAACAGTGACTGTTTTCTTAAATACCTTTTTCCTGAGCCTGGAGACAAGCACCAAATGCTTCCATCACACACACCAATGAAGCTCATTTTCTCAACTTAATAACACAGTGCTTTAAGCTGTGTCGTCTATTGATGTGACATGGTTGCTGGTCTTCTTTTGATGGGGGGGGGCGTGAGTTAAAAAAAAAAAAAAAAAGAGAGAAAAAGTCCACATGCCTGAAGTAGATGCGTAGCAACAAATGTCACAACATACCCTCAGCATGACACTAATGGCACAGCACTGCGCAAAGACAGAGGTCACTTAAGAAAAAAAAATTTAAAAAGGTGAGGGCAATAGCCGGGGAAGAGGAACCTTTAAAAGGAGAAGCTGCTTCCAGCTGACTGAAGCCTGAAAATGCTTTCTGACAGTTTGATGGCTGAGATTTAATGTGCTCCTTTATCCTCATTTTTTGCAAAAAAAAAAAGAAAGATCAAATTTATACTGACACATGCACTGCGTATCAGGTGAACTTCATACAGTATGCAGGGTCCTGTGTGGAAAGTCTTTAATCCTGAGCTGTTGTGTGACTCCCGCTGAGCCACTCGCCTCCGAGTCATTGTCATTCTTTCCACAAGATGGTTTTGTTTTTAGCTTTTGCTCACAGACAATTTTCCACTCAATCACACACTATTGGGAGCCTAACATACACGGGTCACACACATGAACACGGGCAAACCAATGGCACACACTCACACAACAGGGAGATGAATAGAAAAGAAATAAACGAAATGTCAGACATTGATAGATTTAGATCTGACCATAAATGCAATATTTCTTTCCTGCACTGTTTGTGAAGAATTAGTGTTCAGAGATTGGTTCCAGTTTTATTGCAATACCCGGAGTTGCGAAGCTGATCAAGTCAACCATGGTCTCCCCTTCTGATTTCACTTGTAAGAAGTTGATAATCCACTAACCTCTAGCCATAACGTCTACAGACAAACCGTCGTCCCAAAACAGCTTAGTTTGAGAGTGTATCACTGTGTACGTGTGTTTCTTCATACGTTGTTGTTACATGCCGATCAAGTATGTGAAACATCACAAAGAATATCAATGAATCTGATTAACAGATAAACTGAAAGTGAAAAAGAGCCTTTTCCACCACATTTCAGGGGCCAATCATATAAACAAAACATGAAATTCTCTTACGTGGGTCTAAACTGCCAACATACCAACCAACTAAAGGTCCTGTAGAAGAATGCAGACTGTGATTCTACTGCATGAAATGTTTGCAAACTCTTCCCATGGCGACAGGAGAAAAATCCTGTCATCAAAGGCGGAGCAAATACAGCTGATGCAAAGACACACATGCACAATCTAACAATAAACATGGTTCATAGAAGCGTGGTAACACCATGGTGACCCTGACTGAAGCCCCTGAGACATCCCACCACTCAGGACTCACACTTGCCAACAGCCTGAAGGTTACAAGATGACAAGCAAGATGTTGCTGGTTACAGCATATTTACTTTCTCACCAATGTGAGACTTTCCTCCAGGTCAAATTGTGTAACCTGCAGTGTGGCATGAGTGTCGTGTTTGAGTGTGTACGTATCTGCTTGAGTCAAGAGGCGTATGTTTGGTGAGATAAGGACGCTGAACCACGCCTATCCCCTTCCTCAGAGATACATGTAAACACGTATACAACACATACTAGTGGAGCCACACACATGCGAAAAGTGTCAATTCCTCTGGTACGCTCAGCTGAACGTGATTTGGACGAAAGCATTGTTCTCTGATTATTCCCATGTAGAACAGACAAGTTTAAGGCTCTGAGGCTGAGCAGAGATGAGCGAACCCATTAATCATCCTGTTTGGAGAGAAAGAAATGGTCAATAACCAGCACAGTAGCTTCATCTTTGACATTAGCTAGATCAACACGCTATTGTGCAATGTTCATGCAGCCGTCTTCAGGCTAAGAGAACACAAAGTTTCATTATGGAGCTCAGAAGTACTAACTAAAATTATTCTCCTATTTCATCAGAGAAAATCCTCTGCCCTGAGCTCCCCTCTCCTCTCTCTCCTCCCCTCTGCTGGTGCTGCAGCAGACAGAATGACATCATTGCCTCTCGCTGGTGGACTGCGGTGTTTGAAAGCTCGACGTGTTTGTATGTATGTATGCATGAGGTGGTATGTGTGAGATGCTGGCAACGAGGATCCTCCGCAACGGATGACCGGACATGAAGAATCATCATTTTTACAAAAGATGTATCGTATGCGTGTGTGGAGTGTGTTCAGATAAATGTGTGTGAAAAAAGAATGTAAGACGTCAAAGCCGCAATACTGAGAACGTAGACAATATGATTGCATGTTCTTGGGATCTGGGCAGGATGTGAGAACACACACTGTGGGGCTACGGGGGGCTTGAGATGGCTGCTGTAACTCCTCTGTATTAAATCTTAGTTCAAACCTTTGATTTTTCACAAGTGTGGCAGATTATATTGCAATTTGCTTTTGCCGGTCTGGTAGTGATGTAGAAAAACACCCTGCCATGATCAGAAGACAAAAGTGGCACTGACACAGCGTGGAATTGATATGGTGTGATGGAAAACTACAAAGAGAGTGAACGCCGAAATAAATGTGATCACGAGTCACGTCACTGAAGTGCTCCTTTCACCGTGTGACTTACAAGAAAACACATATCATGACAAAGTGTTCAGTAATTTTAAGGGCTCAAGGCTAACTCAAGCTAATCAGGCACCATCTAAATCACTGAATCGTCGCTTTACTTACGTCTCGATTTCAAAACAGTTACTATTTTCATTTAGATCAAACAAAGCCACACTTGCTGCGCACAGTGTTTCATACCCTTAAAATGAACCGAAGCAAAACTTTCATTATCTCATTAATTCGTCCTTTGAGCTTTTCTCGGGGTCCATTGGTTTAAATAACATCTCCTTCCAAACAGTTAGGCATTGCAAGGGGAAAGAAAGTGAGAAAAAAAAAATCTAGAACTCGAACCAGGACTTTTTTGCCAAAGCAATCATGAGCCCCATCGTAGAGCTCTTCAATTGAATGCCAATGAATAGATGATTATCACTGCTGAGATCCAGGCTGACATTACTCGGATATATTATTACCTGCTTCAAAGAATCACAGCAGTTTTCTTAAAATTATCACGAATCTCTCTCTCTCTCTCTCTCTCTCTCTTACACACACAACACGTATTTGCAGGCACAGCAGGTGAATCATAAATATTTGAGGAGCCACCACAGCTATTTGTACATGCAGCAGAAAGGTGAAAATAAGCAGTATACATATGTTACACCATGTCACATCTTGCTTTACTTCCAGCAACTTCTTGTACAATTCAAACTGTGCAAATGTAGTCTTGATATCTGCTGTTTGTCTCACAAAACACTGTATTTAAACCTAAGAGTGTGACTGCATGGTTTCTATACATTTTAGAGGAAGACTGACCAGCGGATATGGAAAATCCTGCAGAGTGCTTAAACAGCTGTTTCATCACCCCCTTTTTTTGCTGACTTGCATTTGTTCTAGAAATTGATTTTCTTTCCTTATCCTTCTTTTTTTCCTCCCCCCTTCATCCTCCAGTATCCGTCTCTGCATCCATCTCTTGGGCTGCTTGGAAAGGTTGAGAAGGCAGCAGGCTGTTTCCGGCTGCAGAGATGTAGTAAGTGTAGAATCAGACAGACTGGGACCCGTGGGAGCGTTCAGCTACGGACACATTTACAGGAAGCGAGGAGGGCATCGGGATGAAGCCATTTCATTCCCCCACTCAACTGTCTGTCTGTATGTAAATCCGCCTGCTTCTATTGCCTGTATGTGACAACGCGTCTTTTCCCATTTTTACTATTTACTTTCTCACACTCCTCACCCCCCTCACCCCAAACACCCACACCCACTGTCCCGGTCTTACTCATGGATTGTCTCTTTATATCTGGCCCTGCTTCAACCACAGCGCTCGTAGATGAGATTGTCATGGTTATTGTGATCTTTTGTGGGGGAGACAAAGAGGGTGAAAGCCATCAGGTGGAGATAGGGTTCAGGGTCTCTTCGGGAATATGACAAACATCCTATGTTTCACTACACAGTAACAGTAATTATACTGGCAAAAGCAGTCTGAGGGAATATAAACTATGTATAAGTAACTTTGCCCAGACAGACTGAACCGTAATCTAAAAAAAAAAAAAGAACTATACCTCTGTGTTACATAGTCACACCACCACTATAAGCGATGCACCTGCTAACGTAGCAACAGACAACCGAGAAATGCATTTACTCCCGATATTATGCTTCTTCATATTTCTACTATTACAACATCACAAAAGCATCACTGCTATCAATTCAACCACCCAACATGAATAAAGTAATTAAATACTGCTTTTCAGTGCCTTAGAAGAGAAAAACTCCACTTTTTAAACGAGGTGTAATTTGTCATTTTGAGTATTTTCACACAAAAGCATAAAGTAATACATCTGTCTTCCATTCTTCAGTTGCTTTAAAGCTTCCCGTTGGTAATGGACTATCCATTGGCCAAATGATCTGCGTACTACGAGTCAAAATGTTTTGGATGAATAAACTCCCGTTGACAGACAAATGGGCTCCAGTTCATCCTCACACATACAAACAATGAAAAAGTGGGCACATTTCTACAAGTTGCATCATCTACAGTAAAGCGACTGCCTCACTTTCCCCGTGGTAAAACAGCTTGACACAATCTCACTCACATTTAAGCAGCTTGTGCCAATATTTCTCTGCTGGCTCACTGGATTAAAACCTCGTTAAGTCATCAGTGAAGCCACGCTGAAAGAATCTCATTAATTGACCCGCTAAATAAGTTTGCTGACCTCTAGTTTACTTACCAGAGCTAATCCCGGTTGACATCATACAATCTGAACATCAAACAGATGAACAAGTGAAGTCAAAAACAAGATTCAGGGGAAGAAAACCCAACATGATACACACCCACACATGTACACACTTAGACTAATCTTGGACTTACATACATGTAAGCTAACATAGATAGTCCTTTGCAATCAAGCTCCCTCCCATGTTGCAATGGGAGCCAACATTTACTGAGCTTGATGAAGGGAGTGCATGCTTTAATCGTGACGTGTCAACACCTAGTATCCCCTTTAAAACCATCAAAATGTGGGCTCAAGTGTAACACATGGCCTTCTCATAAAGCGGATTCTGTATTTACACTGTGGATCCTGTCTTTGCCCTGTATCTCCCTCTCCCTCATTTTTCTTCGTCAGTGTAGCCTGGGAGAGGCAGGCATATTCAGGACTGAAAACAAGTGGAGAGCAAGTAGAGAAGCTTCCAAAATAAATGTGGAGGAAGGGAGGGAACACAGAGAAACTGTATATAAGCTAGAACATAAAGTACAGCGCGTTAATACCATTACATCAACAATCATGTGTCAGAGACAAAGTAAGTGGGAGCAAAGCCAGTGACAATTTGGCCCACTGACTGATGTGAAAGGATGAAGACGTTGAGAGCTGGCAGGTGCATTACATCTGAGTGTTAAAGAACAAAACATTGCAAAAAGAAAGAAAGACAAACGTATACTTGCAGACAATTTAAAGAGACAGTGACATGAGAGAGCAGAAGAAGAAAAAAGAAGAGGAAATGTAAAAAAAGTTTGCTGTACTCACTCCGCAAGTGATGGTCTTGACTGGCATGCCTGTTGGCCCTCCACACTCTTTTAGGTTTTCTGTTTCTGTCAAATTCAAAGCTGTCTTTCCTGTTGCCCCCTGCAAGTTCTGCTGCACAGGGCACGCAGACCCCCGTCCAACGTAAACACACACACACACACACACACACACTTGCCCAGACACACACACACTTGAGTAAGCAGGACCCGGCGTAGTGGGTGGAGAGACTAGGGAGGGGTGGGGGTGAGGGGGCCCAGGGGTTTATCTCTGGAGGAATTCTGCCTGTATCTAAAGACACACATTTCAAACACATTCAAAAACCAATGGGTGCCCCACACTCTCACCACGGGTTTCCTGCCTACATCCTGGATCACACCTTTTTTTCCCCACTATCTTCTCTAACACTCATTTTCTATCTCTCTGCCACACTTTGCTTTTCGCCTCTTTATTCCTCTCCATTAACTCTATAATTCCACTCATCCTTACTCCATCCTCCATCCAGGCACTGCTCTCCTCCTCACATATCCTCACCACCTTTCAGGTTTTGTTGCCACCCAACACTGTCACTCCAACTTTATCCCTCCTTTCTCCTGTCCCTTCTTCCACACACACGTCACGCCCATCTCTGTGTCTCCTGTATGTTTTGTGACAGCCAGACAATCATTTTTTTCACGGACCAGGCAATACCAGAATAGCGTAGAGTTACTGTGGAGAATGGGTGTGTTTTTTCGGAGTGGGTCCGTTTCAGTCTGCGAGGTGACTTACAGTGACAAAGCGCCTAGCGGGGGGGTCGCTGCCACCTCCCCGTGACAATGGGCCAGACACACGGAGTGGGGGGAGCATGAAGGGGCCAGCCTCTCAAAAGGCCCTGCCTCTTTTAATAAAGCGTCCGTCATTCCTCGCTTGAAAAGGCCCTCTTTTCTCTACTTCTCCCCTCCTCTCTCCCTCTCCTGGCTAAATGCTGGGAAAAGCACATCGCTGCCAAAACCATGCAGAGAGATAAATGCTTGTAGGAGAGGGGAAGGAGGGGGCAATGTAGAAAGAAGGCTACGCACCACTCAGTGGCACTGGACCGTGACCTGGGCAAAAACATCACGTGGGACATCTCTCCCGTCCACAGTATTGAGTTTGGAAATTGATGAGAGCTCAACAAACTAATGTGTAGCAGGGGAAGATGGGTACTAATGTGCATGGAGACAAGACAAATTGTCCTGTGGTCTTCTACTAAGAAGTCCTGAAACTGTGATACTCTCTAGAGAAAAAAAACAAAAAAACACCTTCTCCACCCGCCGAGAGTACGAGAATGATAACTTATCAGGTCAGAACCGAGAGGTGAAGGAAGATTTCTATGGAGGTGTCTTTCAAGCAACAGTCAAGGGGGTCAAACCTTTAACCCCTGACTCAGGGGGGCAAGTATTTCTGATTAAATACTCTAACTTTTCTGAGCTTAAAGCATTTCCATCGTATTGTGATTAAAACCCTCACTGCGTATCATCTCAAACTCTTGAGGAGAAAGGGGTTCCAAAAGTGAGGGTGTTACCATGAAGCTCAGAACACGCTGGGGGTTTGTCTCAGGGTTGATTTAGGTTTGGGACGGACGTGGCCTCTGCTCCCCGTGTCAAGTCCTTCTTGTTGACAGGATAAAGGGCTACAGCTGTCCACGTGTGCTGCTGCTGCTGGTTGGTTTATTACCCACGTCCTGATGTCTCAGATGACAGAGTTGAGCTGAAATGGCGTGTGTGTGTGAGTGTGTGTGTGTGTGAGTGTGAGTGTGTGTGTGTGTGTGTGTGTGGGGGGGGGCATTGTGACCACTGATGGTCTGTCAGCTGTCTTGCTTCAACCTGTCAGACCCTTGTTAGACCCCCAATTTTCTTTGCATCAGACACACACTGAGCTGCCTGACATCACATAGATGAAAGACATATGATGTGGCAGAAGGATGAGGGAGACCAAAATACCTGGTCCATCATCTCATCTGACTCTAGGAAGCATTTTTCATCCAATGCAGAAAGTTGAGAATGGTTCCCAGGTGGAAACCAGCTAATGTTCCCATCAGAATCAATCCAAGTTTGTCAGGATCTTTAGTGGATGGTCACACATGCATAGAAAGGACTTCACCCCCCCCCAGCTGTTAAGGATCATCACTGCAGAAGCTGTTTGAGAGTGCTGTTATACACACTCTCCAGGCCAACAAAGAGCTGTAACCAAGCAGCAGCAACAGCAGGGGCAGTTATAAACACTGGGAACTGAACTGAACATGGTGGATGCAAGATGAAGGGAGCTGGAGAAACGCACACTAGTATACGTACATTTCTGGGAAATTAAAGGGCTTTGATTCAAGAACCATCACCTCACCTGGATTACTGAGAATCTGGTTTGAAAATGGTTTATTAATTCAAAATGAAAATTCGAAATTTATTAACAATATTTCTATGTATGGTTACACTATTTCATAGTGGCCATCTAGTGGCAGTGTGATGTCCTGCACAGGATTTGCCTGAGGTAACTTCAAAGAGATAAAACACACACACACACACACACACACACACACACACACACACACAGAGTTTATCCCTCTGCTCCTCACAAGCACACAAGCTGGCCTCTGAACTGACAGAGGAGCAGTTTAACTCAGCATTAAAGGCAACGGGTATTAAAACTGTCTTCACTCGACTGACAGATTACATATCTCTCACACACACACACACACACACACACACACACAATCTGACTCACTTATAATACGTCAACATACATACGGTACATTAAGACGCCTCAACAAATGCAAGAGCCCGGACGATACAAAGCCAAACTGACCTGTGGGAGACAAAAACAGGGAGTTAGAGATACTCAGATGAGGAGGGAGAGCAGAAAAGATGAAAGCAATAGAGAAGAATGACAGCAGTAATACGTCAGCGCAGGTCCAGGCTTCCATTAATCTTCATAAGTGGAGAGGTAGAGATGGGGAAAAACAGAGTGAAGATGTGAGAGGAGGGAGAGAAAGGGTACCACGATGAAGGGAATCTGTCTTCACAACTCCCAATGTCTCTCTGAGCACTAGCTGAGAATACAGACTCCATAATTTAAAACAAAGGCTTGGGAACATCAGTCACAACTGGGGCTTGAGTCAGCGTCAAGAAGGATCCGTGCAGCCAGACATTAATTCAATCAGTCTGGTTAATAGACAGAGCTGAAGTAACCATAATTTCCATTCAGATGTAATGTAATGTGTAGTAACAATGCTACAAAAGCTTCACCATGCAGGACTCAGAGCTGGTCTGACAAATATTGACCTGACTGTTAAAGTGACGATGGGATTCTATTAACGTTCCCCAGAGAAAATTAACTGCAGATGATTTAGAGTTTAGAGGCCGAGAGCCAAAAGAAAGATGTGACCTTCATTTTACATATCATCAGTCTACAACGTTTAATACATCCCAAGAGTTTATTGCTGAAGGGTTACATAATTGTACCCACTTAATAATGGATTCACCGACAATACTCAGAAAATACATTCAGCATGTGAGACCATTTAATAGCAGCGGTGGTAGCAACACTGGAGATGCTTCCTGTCCTAATTAGGATGCTATTTTTTCACATCAAATTAGCGAATATCTCACATCATTGGAGCAAATCCTGAATGAATCATTTCATTGTTTCTTGCAGACTGTTCCTGGTGGTTGTTTCCTTAAATGCTGCATATTATAGCAGCAGCAGCAGAAGCATCATAAATATTTTTTTAAAAAACAACATTTATGAAGGTACCCTGTATTAAAGAGAAATATATGGAGGGGATGTTATGTGGAAATTCAAAAAAAAAAGTTCATCAACATAAAATGAAAAAAAAAAAAATTACCAACCACGACCCGGACCAATCGGATGAGCAGAGGACCACAGCGAGGATGACATTACAATTCATACAATAAAGTCTTTTGAAAAAGAAATGTAGCCAATTAACTATAGTTTAAAAAAATAATGGTTACCTTTCTGTTAAATCTGGACAGGGACCATTATTGCACATCATTATTGATTTCTTTCTCCCATCAATACCAGTGGGATTTAAAAATGGTGGTGGTCAACAATCATTGCAATAACAAAATATGCTGTGATAAAACATATTTAGGGTTTGTATAAAGCATTTTTTGAACAGCAATTGTAAATGATACAAATATGTGCTTTAACTAAATTCCAGTAAGCTCAATAAAGTCAAGAATCGTTCAAACATGGTGGATTGTTTGGTTTCCTGACATCATGTACGCACTCATACAGGTAATGTTTTTATCTAGAATATCCAGCGTTCCAGCGTTTACTGCCACTTGCTTCACACTATCACAGCAGCTCAATTCTCACTGGAAAGAGCGTAAGTGTTCAGAAACAGGCTGCAAATTAAAGATGCAACAAGAGACGGATGAAAAGAGGTAGACGGAACAGAGGGAAGGGGGCGGACATCTTGGGCTCAGTGGCGACTGTGATAATGAAAAAAAAAAGCTCCTGGGGAGCTTCAGCAGGCGTATGTGTCTTCTTTTTGTTGACAGTATGATGGGATCTTTATCTGCACTGCTGTGCTGAGTCAGCACCTGATTCCCCCTCCCCAAGTGATACACACTAATCTACAAGAGAGCTGCCTGCAGAGACGGTCCTATTCAGACATCAGCGTGTAGACAGCTCTTAATTAACAAATAAACATATATGTGATGCATCTAATATGCTCGTTTCCACTTGAACAGATAATAATGGCTGCCTTAGGGGCCGGATGCTCAGCTGCCTGGGGAAGCTGAGATTGACGTGTTATTAAATATAAGCAATTAAGAGAGAAGCTCTCATCAGTCAGGGCAAAGGCAGCCAGAAGAAAATCTTAGAAATCTGACGTCAATTACTCCTCTGCCTCCATTCGCCTCATACATACAGACTCATATACACACTCTCTCTCAAGTACCCATGGACAAGCTCAAAATCTCTCTCACACACACACACACACACACACACTCACATACACAGTTCAGTGCATGCAGGTGCATATCACACACTCTCACACATTTAAGTATGCAGTTATTAGCAACCGTCCAGATGCCGGCACACCTCAGGCAGTGGTATACTGAAAGTGAGTAAGCATCTTGTCTGTGTTAAGAAGTCTTGAACCGGTTATTATTGTGATTGAGGGAATTTATATCCCTGTGGTTCAGTGGACATTAAAGGAGCCGATACAAAAAGGGCCAAAAATATACTGTAAATATTTGGAAAGCATTTGAAATGCAATCAATGATCAATTTCTCTCTCTTCTGCAATTTCAGCATTCCTCTGATAGCAAAACCAGGTTTATTTTTCCTTAATCATGTCTCAACTCCTAACTTCACCAGAGAAATAATTGTACTGCAAATCAGATGTACTGACCCGCATATGCATTTGTTTGAGGTTCTCTGAGGAACGTTACGTGAAAATGTAGTACTTGTATGTCAACACGCAACTGTTGTGGAGGCCCTTAAAGACGATTTGATGATGTTCTGTTGATGAAGCAGGTTAATCTGGGACTAAAATGACTCATTTCAGTATGAATTAATGTGCACAATAGCCTACTTTCACTGTTGCAAACTCAACAATACTCCAGGTTTTAGAAGTAAAAGTTTTTTTTCTGCTCTGGTGTTTGCTGAAAGAAACAAAGAACAGAAAATGGAGCAGATGTGTCCTGGACATTGTTAGTAGTCAGTGATGACATCACTCCACAGCTGCTGGGAACTTCGTCACTCCTCAATAGGAAAGGGTGTGTTTTGTGTTTTCCACCTTATAAGATCTCATGAATGGTGGACCAGGTCAGTCAGATTGATTGCTGCAACAGAGTATTCTACAGTTTTCAGACTGATAATTTTGGAGTATGTTTTCACCTTTACCATGCACTCTGCGCATTCATCTTAAACCCATGCACATGCACGCAGGCATGCACATTGTCTGTCGCTCAGTTTCTCTCTTTCTTACAGTTGGCTTACAGGATGGCTCTTATAAATGGACTCTTTGTTGGCCAGATTGCTCTCTGGAGGCGTCTTTCTCTGGTGCAAAAAAGCCAGAAAGATCATTTCCTAACAGGAGAGCAGGATTCTCCTCATCTTGCTGACCCGTCTTCTTCCTTAAGTCGATATCGGGCCAACTGAGACATTATTACACGACTTCTGCAGTTGGTGCACAATGGGAATATAACCCCCATACTCTTAATCTGAATTCTCTGATGCTGGTATCAATAACCCTGGGACAAAAATGAGAGTTACAATATTTGAATACACCACGGCCTTTCACATGTAAATTACACTCTGCCCCCCCTAGCCGAAACAAATTACAGCCAACTGCTGGTGGCTGGACTTGAATAGGCTTCCTAATGTAGTCTGCATCTACAGTGGGCTGGGAGCAGCTGGAAAAGAGAAACTGAGACGGGGGAGAATTTATATGACAGTGCAGAGTGTGACAGTTTGTTTTTTTGGGGGTTTTTTTTCATATTGAGTTGGCCACGCAGCCATAGTGTGACGAATGGGGCTTGGCTCCCTGAGCATCTGTCTCCAAGCACTCACTGAGGGGGTAATTAGAGCTGTGAGATGATAAGGGATATTCTCCAGACCCAGTGACTGCTAATGCTTGCAAAGGGGTCGGGGCTTTTACACAGACCTCTGACATGTCACAGCTCTGTACTAAAGGAGGGGGCAGGGAAGAATGGGACATTTGATCTTGGACCAGTTTGAAGGTTGATAGGAGTTTTCCATCTGTATGGTCTGCAGTGCTTTTCAACTTACCCTGTCGGAGGAATCAAAGTAAAATGGACTTCATTTCCAAAAACAAAAACAAACAAAAAAACCCAAACCCTTTGTTCCATCTGCTGCTGGTTATGATGAGATTGTAGCACCCAAGTAATTGCCGTGATCTCAGAAGGTAACAATAGGGAACAAAGATGAGTGCTCAGATAATTGGAAACATGATGTTCAAATTCATTTAAAAGGTAAAATAAATGTGATATTATTTGCCTTCGTTGTGCCCACAGTTTTGCTGCTCAATGTGGGATGATTACTTTCCACAAACAGCAGTTGGCCACGCAGATGTTTTGACTTGATGTGTCGTATCAATGTGCCTGGGTAAAAGTGTCGTGATAAATTTGGTGTGGCAATTATCACTGTTATTGATGTGATGGCTGGTAACTAGGATTCCCACCTGCTCATAAAAGATCTTTGGTCAAAACATAATATATTTGCCTTTATCAAATATCACTGTTGACAGTGTACAGGTTTGACTTGTCTACTCCACCTACACACCATCAAAAAGAGTGCTTGGGTCTGCAGAAGAATTTTTGCGGCTTCTAACAAGGTGAAGATCCTCTGATAATTAAACAAATTTTAATGGCGTTTAATTGTCTACTTCTATCACTGCCTGTGCGGTTCACTGGTCAGCAGGGTCACTGTATTCCCAGATCACAGCAATTGAGAAATATGTTACCATAAATGAGAAAGTGGGTTACAGAGGATGCACTAATTAGCCTGTAGTTTTCCTTCGAGGGCTTGGGTCAGGGCGGGACAGGAGCAACTTGCAAGCAGAAAATGATACTTTAGTAAATGCTGGAGGAGGAAGCGAACACCCTGTTGCAGGGATTTGGTTAATGCTGCTGTTGTTTTCCACTGCTGTGCTGGCCAAAGGCCAGTGAAAGGGATTGGGCATTTTAGAACCATCTATTACGGCACCACTCTTTGTCTCTGGTTTGTATGCTTTCATTCCCACCCAGCAGGAACCTCATTTCCTCTCCAAAATGACAGGGG